>NW_027397063.1:121434055-122171683 GCF_003265705.2 Callorhinus ursinus | reverse complement strand
AAGAAAGAAAGAAAGAAAGAAAGAAAGAAAGAAAGAAAGAAAAGAAAAAGAGAGGAGAAAAACAGAACAAAACACCAATTTATCAATTTGTGAATGCCAGGCAGAACTCGAGGTCCTGAGCAACCAGCTTGGTTAGAAGAAGATGGATTTGGACCCAGGACCAGCTAGCTGTCTCCAATGGGAGTGACAGGCTGTGTAAACACTGGCAGAGTCTGAATGACTGTATTTGGGCTTCTCGGGTGTTGTCTGCAGGTGAACAAATCCAATGCCTCTTCAAAGAGCTGGGCCTAAGAAGAGTTGGTGAAGATCTCCTACTACTGGGGGAGAAACAGACAGCCTTGTGAATTGGAGCCACTCAAATGTCACATAACTTGCACTGGTCGTCCTTCTGTGTATACCTCTTCCATCCTCTGGCTCAGTTTCTCTAGGGACTGCATCTCTAGTCTCCTTTGAGGTGGGAGAAGGGTAGATGTTAAATACCCAAGATGGGGAAGGGGTCCTCGCCCACTAGCTGGTGATGCACACACCCCCTTCTTTTTAAATCCAGTGTTTTATCTGTCCCATTTATAGTGCAATGGACTGAATGTTTGTGTCCGAGTCCCAATTCACATGTCGAAATCCTAACCCTAGTGCGATGGTATTTGGAGGTGGGGCCTTTGGATGTAATTAGGATTCCTTACCAAAGGGACCCCAGATTATCTCTTGCCCTCTTTCTACCATGTGGGGATACAACAAGGAAACCACAGTCCACAACCCCGAAAGAGGGCTTTCACCAGGACCTGACCATACTGGACTGATCTCTGACTTCTTGCCTCCAAAACTGTGAGAAATAAATTTCTGTTGTTTATAAGCCCCTCCATTTATGGTTATTTTGTTATAGCACCCTGAGCTAAGACATCTACCAAACCTCTGTCCTTTCTAAACTCATTGTGTTCTCTCTGCCCTCTGTAAGTTTGCCCTGAAATGCCCTACCATTCCCCCTCCCGTATACTTCTTACAGTTAACTTTACTGCTCTCCTCTTTCAAGTGTCAGTTCAGGTATTGTAGTAGAGACCACCTGCACCCCACCAAGATCCCTGTTAGCTGGCAAGTACATTCATCCCAGCTGCTCAAAGCTACATCCTTCTCCAGAGATCACCAGCTGCCAGCAGGAGCTTCTCCCAGAATTAAGTAGGATGTTAGGTCCTCTCCGCCTCGGGAGCAGCCTGTAGCCTGATAAGGAGCGCAGAAGTCTGGCCTTTTTGACCCCATGAGGGGCAACTCTGGCGTGATTTACACTCCCTCCAGATATACCTTTGGGATCAGACTAAGGCTAGACTGCATGGCTGAATTCACATGTATGCGTACATCTATCAGGCTTCCCTCATTTCTTCACAGGTTTCTTCTGATCTCCTTCATTAAATCACTTGTCCAAGATTTCTCCTCTCAGACTTTCCTTCAAGGGAACCTAACCCAAACAGAGTTGTCTCTTCTAGGAGACTTTCCCTAACCATTTCCCACCCAAACTGAATTAGGGACTTTCTTTTGGGCACACACCACTATGCAGAGCTTCTCACTGAGTATTGGAATCCTTGATATACTTGTCAGTCTCCCCATTTGTCCACTTGAGAGCAGAAACCCTGACCCACTGATCTCTTCCTCCCTAGCTTCCAGGACACTGTTTGTCTGGCTTTTACTGGGGCTCAGGTAAAGTTTGATGAGTTGAATTCTTGGGGACACTTTTGAAAGAGCGTGCTGGTGAAATGTACAGAGGTAAATGGAGGAGGCTTATTTTGGTCTCCTACACTGGAAGAGGGTTCAGAAAAAAAAAATCACAGGGATGGTTATAGAAATAGGATATGGGCCGTGAGATATTGATTAGCACTGTTGAAAATGGAATGTAATCTGGCAGGTGGGTCAATGAATGGTTATCAAGTCAGTTACTTACAAAGTACATTGGAAGGTTTCTTTAAAAAGTCATACATGGACCCGACTTCAAACAACTTAAAATCCAGTTTGGGAAAGATTGGTTGTAAATACATGAAGAACCATTCCAGGGCAGAGCACGAACCAACTTCTAGCCCCAGTAAAGAACAGGAATAAATAGGTTTAAACCATGGTGAGAAATACGGGAAAATCTCTGAATCAACTTTCTGACCGGCCGGGCATTGGAGGACTCATCAGCATTGACAAAGACTCCGTCTTTAACCAAACTGGAGTCAAGCTCCTCTATGCCCTCTTCTTGAGTAGGCCAAAACCTCAGCCTAGGAAAACTGCAGACTTCCAGAACAAATAATTTTCCACCTTTCACCCTGAGAGACTTAAACAATACCAGCATAGTTTCTAACAGCTCAAGGGCACATTCCTAGAATGATGGCCCCAGTCTCCTTAAATTCCTGCTTTGAGAAAGCTCAAAGCTGCCAAAAGAATTTACTGTTTGTTCTAAAACACGACTATAGGCTCCTGACCTCCGTTTTCTTAGAAACATTAGTTTTAAAAACTTGCAACTGTAAATCTTTTCTCTGTCCTTTTGTGACCTACCTTCCACAAGCCAGGAATGTTTTTCTCAAGGACCTGGAAGATAACACTTTGAAATGTGATCATCAACCAGAAAGGTAGGACCCTGTCACCCAGTTTCTGTGGGAGGGTAAGAGACTGACTACAATAAGCAAGTACAGGTGGCCTATTCACATCAGTCTTCCTGCCCTGACCCCAACTTTTTAATATACTTTTCCTTTCAAGTACACCCCAGCACTTGAAAACCCTCCTGCCTTTCATTTCAGTGAAGTCAAACTGAGGTCTCTCCCCTACTGCAGTAGTACTGAATAAAATCGTGCTGCCTTCACTAGTGTTTGGCTGTTTCTTTTCGACAGCACCCAAGGGAAGCTGTGACTTCAACATTAGTGGACAGCTCTGATGAGAAGAGCAATGGGGTTCCACTTCAGAGGTTTTGTCCTGTAGTGAAGTAAGAGGTGGACAAAGTGACCTTTCAAGCCCCTCTCCTGACCAATTTGTCAGATCGTTAGTAAAATATCCCTTAGCAGCTCTGTGAGTTTAAGGAAAGGAAGAGAAAATGAATTAGGTCCCCAAAGGAAATAGAAAAGTTGTCTCTCTAGTAATTAAGAATGAGACTGGTCTTGACCCCTGCTTCTCCATTGCTGGGTGACTTTAGATAGATTACAGAACCCCCCCCCCAGCCTCAGTCTCCTAATTCTACAAAAAGAAGGGGTTGCACTAGATGATGTTCAAGCTCCCTTCCCTGAATCCCTGAATTATCTGGGAAATCCCTCCTGTTAATCACCCTTGATGGCTATGTTGAAATCCCTGACATCTGTGTGTTGAGGTGGGGGAGGAGCCCTCTACTGTGTGCCAAGGAAGAGCTCTCACACCTCTTCTAGGGCCATATGTGGCCAGGATCCCCTGGGAAACCAAAAGCACACATGGTTGCCAGAGAGTCTAACTTTGTGACTCAGAAATTGCCATCTGCTAAACAGCTTTTAATTGAAGCTCCAAGAGGCAGAAGCTGGCTGGAAAAATCTTGCAAGTTGATCCAATAAGATTATCTTCTCTAAAAGAGGTTTTTCTATGTTTAATTAGTTGGAAGCCATTTTGCTACAGATGGATTATTCAGGTGTCAGTCCTTTTGGTGCCCTGCCCCCTCCCTCTGTGTTTGAGTCCCATAGATTCTTTACTTAGTAGCAGCCTCTGATTTTTTTCCACCCTGGAGACTGCACTGCCCATCCTCTGAGGCACCCTGTGTCAAGAAGCCTTTTCTCCACCACTCAGGATACAGGTGAGCTATTTCACTGTGGATGGAGAAGGCAAATGCAATCAGTTCTCAATTTTTGGTAATCTGAGTCAGTTGCATATACTCAGGAACCAAAAACTCATGGTCACGTTGATCTGCACTGAGTCATCAGGAATGCATGAGCCTGAAAAACAACACTGACCAAAAGGAAACCCAGTCATTTCAGGGGCAGAGTGTTAACCCTTTGCAGTCAGGGTTAGACAGGGCTTTCAGCTTCATCTGCAGCTGGTGGGAGGTTGGTGAAAGAATTAAGCACCCAGAGTCAGAGGCTTCTTCCAGTCTGGGATTTGGGCTGCTGCAGTTCCTCATCTGTCCTCACGGTGTGTAGTGTGAGCTTCTGCTATAACAAAATGGGTAGAATCAGGCAGTGGAGACAGGGCATCGGAACCAATGTCAGATGTGGCTGCACTAATGAAGATGCTGTTCAAAGTGCTTCTAGGTTTGCAACTGGGTAAAATACTCAATTTCAACACACAAGTAGGTAATATTTTCTTCATATAACGCTTTATTATGGAAAACTTCAAAACATACAAAAGTAGAGAGAACATTTAAAGAATTTCCATATACCAATTGCCCAGTCAACAATTACCAACTCAAGGCTAATCTTGTTTCATCTATACCCCACCAATCTCCTCACGCCACCTCACTCCCCATATAATGTCTTCACATTTCATAAGGAAACCAAAGCTATAAGCATAAATGAGGAGGAATAAATTGGGTCAGTTATTCTCAATGAGTGGGGAGAGGGTAGAGGGCATATATTACATTCTTTGGTGTGACGTGTGTGTTTTGGAAAAAGCAAGATTGATAATACATTGTTATGTAATTTGTATTTGAAACATGAAAAAATACACTATTATTATATAATTTTTATTTGAAACATGAAAAAACAACTGTTTTCATAATATAAATTACAGAAAGCAAAGTGAGACCAAAGTTTTCATGAGTCAGAGGGCGGGAATGACATCAAACCTCCCAGTCTGTGAGATTTTTATGTTTATCAGAAAGAGATCATGAGTGAGAATAGATCATGAAATACAGAATTAGAATCTGTCCAAGGTCCCTTTCCTCTTTTACCTCCCAGGATTTACTATTTTAACACCTGAGAACAGGAGGCCATGCCTATTCTCTTTTATAGCATCTAGCGCAGTTCTGTGTAACCAGGAGGCTTTACTAAATGCTTTGGAGAAGTGGCCTTTCCTAAAGTTGTAGTTAAAATATGAACCAGTGGGAGATTTAGAGGAAATTGCTCATGAACAGTTTTCACATGGCATTTCCAAATTGGAAAAATAAGCAATCTCCAAATTGGAAAAAACTGCTTAAAAATAAGCAAACTCTGTAGTTTTAAAACTCTGTTCCCTGGAACCTTATGGCTGCAAGAGGGGATTGGCAAGCATTGACATGTCCCGATCAACCTTAGAAGAACTGAACTCTGTATTGCTTTTGTTTTATATTTGGGTTTTGCTATACAATTTCATCATTTCAAAAACGAGTTCTACTCCTAAGAAGCCAGTGATGATAGTCTCCTTCCACAGGGGAGGAGCTGGTGATACAGAAAGGGAAATGTGACTTAGCCAAGCTCACACAGCAGGGTAGTGGAGTTGCTAGGACCAGAACCTGGTATCCTGGGATCTATGGGCAGTTGACATGGTTGTTGGATTGGAAGCCACAGAAAAAAGGGGAAAACCCTTTGGAATGCAAGTGCTGTCCACACAAGTTCTCCTGCTCTTCCAACCCCAGGTCAGGCTCAGCAACTTTCCAGTGGGTTTGTTCTGTAATTGTTACAGTGAGGGAGAGGCCTTGTGGTCCAGGCAAACAAATGAATAAACAAACTAACAAAGAAAAAGCAGAATCAGACCTATAAATGCATAGAACAAATTGATGGTTGCCAGAGGGGAGGAGGATGGGGGGATAAGCAAAATGGATGAAGAGGAGAAGGAGATACAGGCTTCCAATTATGGAATGAATAAGTCACAAGAATGAAACGCACATCATAAGGAACACAGTCAATGATGTAATAGCGTGGGGGGACAGAAGGCAGCTACACTTGGGATGAGTATAGCATAATGTATAAACTTGTCAGATCACTATGTTGTACACCTGAAACTAATGCAATATTGTGTCAACTATCCTCAAATAAAAAATTTTTTAAAAGAAACAAAGAAAAGAAAATGACCTAAATCACCGCTATGCTGCTGGTCGAGGGACACGGTATACTGTGCCCCTGAGCTCTCAGCCAGAAACTCACCTTTGCTAAATGTCTCTCTCATTCAAATAATTCCCCAGAAAGGAGACCGTGGACACATCACACCATTAAGGAGCAATAGAGGAACTTTGGATGGGATATTTGGGAGGATTCCTGCAGAGGAAGCCATTGCTCGGAGACATGGCAACATGATGAGAACACAGGCTGTGCTTTTCTCTGCCGAGCTGGAGAGCCCTTGACTCATGGCCCTCAGAGTACCCGCTCGTTGAGCTAAGGCCGTGTCAGTGGTTGCAAAGAAATGGTCAGTAGACTGAGGACTACCCTCAGACAGGTTTTGTTTAGCTTGCACAGTGTTTGAATATTTTTTTTTTTAGTTAGTCACCAACTTAAATTGGGAGATTAAAAACTAGATTTCTGGGGGTGCTTGCGTGGCTCAGTCAGTTGAATGTCTGGCTCTTGGTTTCAGCTCAGGTTGTGGTCTCAGGGTCGTGGTGTCCAGGTTGTGAGATCGAAACCCGTATCAGGCTCTGCACTCAATGTGGAGTCTGTTTGTTCCTCTCCCTCCCCATTGGCTCCTCCCCCACAAGCGTGCACTCTCTCTCTCTCTCTCTCTCTTTCAAATAAATAAATAAAACCTTTTTTTTTGAAAAAACTAGATTTCTGATGTCTCTTGGAAAAAAAAGAAAAGAAAGAAAGATCTGGTAACACTGGACAACACTGACAACACATCATTTTCAGTCAGCTGGAAACTGTAATACATTCTTCTGTTTGCTTTAGTCCCCACCATTCCCTATTATCTTACACCAAGCTTGCTTCACTTGTTCAACTTACCTCCTGGACCCTATAGCAATCTGGCTTGGTGACTCAATACTCTGACAAAGCGCTTCAAACAAAAATTCTCCAAGGTAGCATCGGAATCCTCTTGGTGCTCACCTGGGGCTCTACCCAAGAGATTCTGATTCCAGTGCACTAATAAGGCTCAGGATTTCCATTGTAAACTGGCAGCCCCTGGGTTCTGAGGCAGGTGATTTTATGTCATCATTTAAGAAAAGCAACCATAAAATCAATATTCTCAATACCGGGTACACATTTGAATCACCACAGGGAGATTATACAATATATTCAGCTTTTACCCCAAACTAAATCAATCAGAAAATACTAGAGGCATGGCCCAACATGGTTAATATTTCTTCATGCCTTTTTTTTAATTCCCCCCAATACACAAAATTCCAAAGAAGAGTTCATTCGACTCCTTTAAACTTCTTATCTAAATGAACCAAATGTTAACATCTTGCCACATCCACGCCACCACACACACTTCCCTTTAGTCAAACCATTCAAAAGTCGGCCAGAGACACTTGCTATTTGGCCTGTAGATGTGGCAGCATGCCTCCTTTTAGAAAGAGTATATTCTTTTACACAACCACACAGCGTCACCAAGCCTGAGAAGAATCACTGTTTCCTGGTGATTAGATTCAGGTCAGATATTTCCAGCAAGAACCTCACATAGGTGATTCTCTGTGATGTTCTGTAGCTCCCACCACATCACATCAGGAGGCAGAAAAGCAGTGGTTCACAAACTTTTGTGTGCACCTTGAGGGCTTGTTAAAACCCAGGCTGCTGGGCCCTACCCTTGTAGATTCTGATTCCAGAGGTCTGGGATGGGGCCCGAGCATTGGCATGTCTCACGAGGTCCCAGGTAATACTGATGCTGCCCAACCAGCCTCCCAACTTGGAAAACAAGGTCATCCCACCATCGCAGTAAGTATCAGTGATGATGACATGCAGACAGCATTGAGAACCACCACTAGTCTGACCCCTTGATACTCAGATACAGTCCGGAAGGTGGGACCTCGGGACCCACCCCAGATCTACCAACCCAGAATCTGCATTTTAACAAAATCCGCAGTGATCCAGGAGCATGTTCAAGTTTGAGCAGTGCTGCTCTGGAGGACCTGGGAGCTTCTCCCACACCTGGTGCCTGGTGGCTCTGCACCCATGGCACCCGTGTGGGTGAGGTGGTGCCGGGTGTCTCTGGGAGCCAGCCGGAGCCTGCACTAGTGGGAGAGCTGTGGCTTCAAGGCCACAACCCCAACCCTGGAGGGAGTGGGGAGAAAATACCACCTACCAGCTTCACTCTGCGCCCTTCTCCCTCCCCTGCTTCAGCTTTGTCAAGTCATTTTGAAGAGCCCTCACCTGAGTTCCAAGGCACCTTGTACTTGGGTGCCTTATATTTCCTACTTCTCTGGCTTGGGCTCCTCACACATGGCCTCATTTAATCTCGGGATTTCTGCGTGCACAGCATTTTGCTAAGCCCTGAGGATATGCAGGTGACTAAGGCAAAGTCCCATTGTCAGGGAGCCTGCAGCCTGGTTCTCTGTTTCCCAGTTGGCCACCTGTATGGCCTTGTAAGATCCCCACCTCAGCCTCAGAGCCCCCTTTGGTGGCCTGTTGTTTCCGCCCACTCCTCAGCTCTGGACCTGCAGGGTTGGGTTGGACATGGAGCTCATCTGACCTCTTTTTCTTTCCAGTTTAGGGGTCCGGGTTATTTGGGGCCATCTACCAGCTACCACCCAATAGTCATTCATCAAACATGTATTGGGAACCCATTGTGCACTAGGCCTTGGATCCCGTGAAGACACGGTTCCTGGCTTTCGATTACCCACAACATGGAAGAGGAGATGAGGCACTTATGGAAAAGGAAATAACACCAGGAAGAATGTGTTTGGAGACATTTGTGAGATTTCAGACTGGGGAGAAATCACTTCCCAGTGTGGAATTAAAGCAGGCTTCATGGAAGAGGAGGTGACATGTGGAAAGAGGCAGCTGACATCTTCAGGGTTGGCTAAAATAACCAGGTGGCTTGGTTCTGCTTTGAGACAGGCCCAAGAGTTGCTCAGATTCAGGCATTGTTTACTGCAAACCCACTTCCGCACCCTGAGCGTCAAGAAGAAGGCAATATATTTGCTCGTAAAGCATTTTACAAGCCTGAGCAACGGGGCATGGATCGTAAAGGGCTCTAACTAATTCAGTGCTGGGGTAGAAATAGCTTCAACATGTGGGAGGAGAAGAACCAAGTGGGTACTGTGACAACTGGGGATTCGAAACAGCCGGCAGAAGGACTGGTCTGTACCTTCCACTCCTGGCGGAGAGCAAGTCTGTCAGGACCATAAGCAGATGGCTGGGCCGGGGAGCCTCAGAAGCAAATCTGGGGCTGGGTAAACTGTTGTCCTGGGTGAAAGTGAGTTTGGGGATGGTCAGGAGAAGGGGACAGAGGAAGAATCAGAAAGAGAGTGGCCATCTCCCCGCCCCAGAGCCCTGGGCAAGGCAGAACCATGATTCCTGAGCTTGAGCATCAGTTCAGAAGGAGGCCTCTGCTGGGGTGGTCAGGGAGGGCTTCAAGGGGGAGGGAAATCTTATGACTTGAGTGGAGACTTTCCAGGTCGGGGAGGAGGGGTGGGAAAGTAGAGAAGAGCCCACAGGAAGTACATGGCCACCCTTGTGCTGCTTCTTCCCCTCCCCCTGCAGCCCAGTCCTTTGCTATGAAACTGGGATACCCTCCCACTGTGACTCCGGCCCAGCCCTGTGCTCACTTTGACCAACAGGATGAGACAGAAGAGAAGGCTTGCAATAAAGGATTAACTCAGCAAGTCCCATGGTCCAAATGCTGAGCATTGCAAAGGAAGCTTTGGCCCTGGGCTGGTACCTGGTTCCCAGGAGGTAAACCTCTTAAATCCTCAGAATAGCCTGCTTGATAGGAGGGAGGCCTGGGGCCAGGCCAGATAGTGATGCTAACAATGTTATTAACGATGGGGTCTTTGGGCTCCCTGGGATCAGCTTGATCTCTAGAAGGACAGGAAAGGAGGCTCAGTCGCACGGCAGTCAGCCGAGCCTGTGTGACCAACCCCCAGTAAGAACCCTGGGCACCATCTTAATTGGCAATGCCCCGTGTATGCTGTCACCCATGGTTGCTGGGAGAAATAACACCGTCTGCGGAGCTCCACCGGCGGCTTGCCTCTGATGGCTCTTAGACTCTGACCTGTGAGCTAGTGCTGATTTACTCTGTATCCTTTTGCTAGAGCAAATTGTAGCCATGAGTATAACAGCTTTGCTAAGTTCTGTGACTCCTGGTGAGCCTGAGGTGGACTTGGGGACCTCCAACCTATACACAGTATGCCAATCCTGAGCCTAGGCTTAAAGAAGCCTTAAACATTTTTCTCTTTGCTCTCTTGCATTCATTCAGTTGCCTTGGAAAGAGTAGGCTTGAGGCTGCCCACTAGTCCAGGAGGGGAAAGAGAGATATATGGAGCAGGGCCACTGCCAAGAGGTTCAGCCTAGATCCATTTACCCCCAGCTGGCTGTCCAGGAGTGAGCCCCACTGAGAACAGCAGGACCACCCAGCTGCGCCACCTGTCCCAGACACCGGGCTGACCTACAGGCTCATGAGAAATAATATACGCTTGTTGTTTTAAGCTGCTGAGCTTTAGAGTGCTGTATCCACCACGCAGCGGTAGAATCAATAAAGCCCCAAACTACCGTGGTGGCCCAAGCCCTGCTCTGATATCAGGGCCTCGAAGGGCCTCTGCAAGCCGGTTAGTCTGAGGGACTATCCATCCCCAACTTCCAAGGCAGGATAGAGTCACAAAGCAGACAGCCACGTAGATTCACACATGTACATGCAAGTGATCAGTGTCTCCAAAATATGCCCAAGTGTCACCAGGGCTTGGAGGAAGGGGCACAGGTAAGTGGAGAAGGGTGATCTGGAAGTGGGTTTAGGTAAAATGGAGAAAGAGCGGGTCCCAGGGAGAAGGGCAAAAAGAGGAAAAAGAAGAATAAACATGAGGAAAAGGACTGTACGGAGGAGGGTGGTGTGGGGAAAAAATCTTTTTTTTTCCAAGATTTTATTTATTTATTTGACTGAGAGAGACACAGCGAGAGAGGGAACACAAGCATGGGGAGTGGGAGAGGGAGAAGCAGGCTTCCCGCGGAGCAGGGAGCCCGATGCGGGGCTCGATCGATCCCAGGACCCTGGGATCATGACCTGAGCCGAAGGCAGACGCTTAACAACTGAGCCACCCAGGCGCCTCTGGGGAAAAAATCTTGGGAGTATTTTTTTACAACCTTCCATCAGGTTTGTGTACTCTTTTTTTTTTTTTAAGATTTTATTTATTTACTTGAGGGAGAGAGAGAGAGAGAGAGATAGCGAGAGAGAGCACGAGCAGGGAGGAGAGGGAGAAGCAGGCTCCCCACTGAGCAGGGAGCCCGATGCGGGGCTCGATCCCAGGACCCTGGGATCACGACCTGAGCCAAAGGCAGACACTTAACGACTGAGCCACCCAGGCACCCCATGTTTATGTACTCATACCAGGCAGCATGTACCTTCCAAAATGCTACAGGCTTCCCAGGCTCAATCCTAGATACATTTATGTCTTTGCTCAGGCCCCTACTCTTCTTGGATATACCATTGACCTTTTGGATTTCAGCACAGTTTTGAATTCTCTGGCTCTGACTCTCTGTACCCTCCCTCAAACAAGGTTTGCTTCATCTCTGGATCTATCCACTCCCAACTTCCCTGGTGTCCCACCCCTACTTGATGGAATCCTAGCCTCCAGGATCCTCCCCAGGCTGATGCCCTCCAGCCCAGGACCCTACTGACCACCTGTGGTAGGTCAGATTACTTTAGAACAAATATTCACTACCTTTACCCCAAACCCTTGAAGGGAGTTGCTCACACACACATTGATGTAGAGCTTGGCCATGTGACTTAGTTTTGGCCAATGAAATATGAGCGTAAGTAAAAATTTTCTCATTCCAAGCTTATGTCTTAAGGGACATCATGTTTCTGCCTGTTCTTCTAGGAGATTCTGATCCATGAGAGACCATGCCCCAGGTCCCCTCATCTCATGTTCAGAAGGAGACATGGGGCATAGATGTGAACTTGATCCTCAGCTTGAAATAGAGCTACCTTGGTCAACTCATAGGCATTAAAACCAATTTGGAGGCAGCTTATTATGTAGCACATTATAATGGTTGCTGACTACTGCACCACCCATGAAGGGGGAGAGCCAACGTCTTGCTGAAGCTGGATCACCATTATGACATTAGCTACCACATATCACTAATTAAGGAAAATTCTTTTTATTCAGAGACACTTCCATAAGCTCATTCTTGGTATCCACATTTTTAAGCCACATAGAATTTGGCTATTACTTGTTCATGAGATTTGGGGAAATGATGCTAAAACATGAATGCTCTGAAGAACACTCAAGTGGGTGTTGGTCTGCTATCACCAGTCAAAATGAAGGCAAGATACTAAGTGTCATTATCATCTCAGGGAAAGAAAGTTGTGCACAGGCACATTGAATCTCCCCCTCTTCTTTTTCATTTGGCTGCTTTGATGTGGGAAGGAATGTAAGTCTGAGGGGTATGGGAGAGCTCACTTGGTATCCAGCTACAGGATGTGCTTATAAAAAAAAGATTTTGCAGGGGTGCCTGGTTGGCTCAGTCAGTTAAGAGTCTGTCTTTGGCTCAGGTCATGATCCTAGGGTCCTGGGATCTAGTCCCACATTGGGGTTCCTGCTCAGCCAGGAGTCTGCTTTTCCCTCTGCCCCTTCCCCTGCTCATGCTCTCTCTTGCTCTTTCAAATAAAAAAATAAAATCTAAAAAAAAAAGATTTTGCAGACCTGATAAGACACCTTGGAGTGTGTGAAGGGTTGCCATGGGGAAGAGGGATTAGGCTAGTTTTCTATGTGAGGTGGAAGATATAGGAGTCAAATCAATATTCAGAAGAATTCTCTGAAAAGAGACATCATGTACTGCCAAAGGAGAGTTTTCCATCACCAAAGCTATTTATGTGTTGAATGGATGACCTCTTTCATTCAATAATGAAACTCAATAAATTCCATTCAGTAAATATGTCTGTGGAGCCTGCCACATGCCAGGTGTTACTCGAGGTGCTGAGTGATGAACAAAGCAAGCATAGTAGCTTCCCTCCTGGAGTTTTAAGTCTGGTGGTGAAATTAGGTATTATACACGCAACACATAAGTGGACATATAATGGCAAATTGCAGAAAGTGCCTTAAGAGTATAATGACTGCTTCACATTGGGTGGCCAGGGAGCGTAAGTAACAGATGTTTGTCACTAATGTGATTGATTACTTCAGGTGCTTGAAAACCCTTTTATCTCAGGCATATAGGCCCTTTCCCAAGACCAGTAAATGACTTGAAGTGGTTCTAAGCAGTCAGTGAACTCTCATCTCCCTTGATCAGTGACTTGGTTGTAGGGAGGTCATTTACCAATGAGATTAAAGTCATTTGTGGCCAATGAGATAGTCAAAGTCTGCCAGCTAGGCCTTATTAGAAAATTTTGCTCTATCCATTTGTCTGTTGAAGGGCATTTCGGCTCTTTCCACAGTTTGGCTATTGTGGACATTGCTGCAACGAACATTGGGGTGCATATAATGGGTGAAGAAGATGTGGTCCATATATACAATGGAATATTACTCAGACATCAGAAAGGATGAATACCCAACTTTTGCATCAACATGGATGGGACTGGAGGAGATTATGCTAAGTGAAATAAATCAAGCAGAGAAAGTCAATTATCATATGGTTTCACTTATTTGTGGCACATAAGGAATAGCATGGAGAACATTAGGAGAAGGAAGGGAACAATGAAGGGGGGAAATCGGAGGGGGAGATGAACCATGAGAGACTATGGACTCTGAGAAACAAACAGGATTTTAGAGGGAAGGGGTGGGGGAATTGGTTAGCCCGATGATGGGTATTAAAGAGGGCACGTACTGCATGGAGCACTGGATGTTAGGTGCAAACAATGAATCATGGAACACTACATCAAAAACTAATGATGTATTGTATGGTGACTAACATAACATAATAAAATTAAATTAAATTAAAAAAACTAATGAGGTACAGTATGGTGCCTAACATAACATAATAAAATAAAAAAAGAAAAAAGAAAATTTTGCTTTTCTGATAAAAAAATGGACAGACTCAGATGGAATGGCCTTTGCTCTTTGTCCTTCCTTCTTTCAGACTGAAATATTTGGATGATGCCTGGAGGAATGGCAGTTATCTTGCAACCATGAGGCCACAGGTCAATTACCCTAAGAGTAGAGGGATAGAAAGACAGGAGAGCCTGGTTCTTGACAATATTAACCAAGCTGCTGCATCAGCTCTGAACTATGTACTTCTGACCTCTTCATAAGTGAGAAAAATAAAGCCCTATTTGTTTAAGCTAGAGAAGTTGAGTGTTTGCTCACTTGCAAACACATTCCCAACTGATGAGTCCAATAGAACTCTACTGATGAATCACTGAACACTACATCAGAAACTAATGATGTACTATATGTTAGCTAATTGAATTTAAATTAAAAAAAAAAAAGAACTCCCCAAGGAAGGAACATTTACTGAGACCTGAGAGATGAACACATGTTAATTGAGTGGAGAATGAGAGAAAAGCATTGCAGGTAGAGGGGCAGCATGTGTAAAGACTGTCAGCAGGAAGAAGCTTGGCATGTTTGAAAAAACTAAAAGAAGGGCTAGTGATCTGAAGTTAAGGGAGCAAAGCATAGCCAGATCAGGCTGGGCCTGGTAGGCTGTGATAAAGATTTTTGTTTTGCAATCTACTTCACATAATTTTCAACATTTAAAAGATTGGAGTAATGCAGCACACCTTCGAGTCACATGTCACCAATGCAAGCCATGTGCTCTCCCAGAGTGCATGGCATGTGCTACTGATCTCTTGCTGAGCCTGGACAAACATTGCCCTCTGTCTTTCCCTTAACCTGATTAGTCGTGAATGTGCAGCCAGAGTAGGAAAATGGGATTAAATATTTGGTGGTTTGATTACTGGCTGGTTTGCTTTGGTGCTAGCTATTGATCATACAAAGAGAAAAGTAGCCATCTTTGCCCTTGGAATATGGATTCAAACATTTTTTGCTTTGATAATGGAAGGCAGCTTTCTACTCTTCATCATTAAGTCCTTCAGGAACCTAGGCACTTTTTTTTTTCTTAGTATGAGGAGAGTTGATAAAGGTACTATTTTCAAACTGTAGGGAAACCCCAAGGCATGATGCAGTATTTTTGAGGCTGGTAACCAGAGATCTAGTATTCTCCTTCATTTATTTCACAACTCTTTGTAATACATGTTTTTCATTCTTTTGGTGTATGTCTTCCTGACCCAACTGATAGGCTCTGTTTCATTCATTTTTGTATCCATCAGGGTGTTTTGGATGAAAGCAACAGAAATCAGTCTGGCTAATGTAAGAAAGAGGAAACTCGTTGGAAGGACATCTGGAGTTAATAGTCAGGCTAAAGAACAGGGCTTGGAAACAAGCAGGAACAAGGCAGCTCTAAAAAGTAGGAAGCTAAAATGGCAGGAAATGTTCTGGTAAAAACAGCCTGATTGGGGTATGAGATCCCTGAATGCCAACTTGTTTTCAGTCTCTTTAATAATCTGTTTTGACTTAAAATCCAGAGTGAGAACATTTAATTGGCCTGACTTAGATCATGGGCTCACCCTTGTCTTGGGGAGGGAAAGAAGCCTCATTGGACTGGATCCAAAAGAGAGAAGTAATCTCTATTCTAAAGAAAAAAAAAGCATTGGTTGGCTCTTCCAAAGGGGAGAATGTGTGCTGCCTAGCCTCAAACAAGGTATCTACTGGGCCACTGTATTTGTGCCTCCTGAATATCCAGACAGGGTAGCTACCCAATAAAAACATTTGTTCAGTGAATAAATGAAAACTTACTTCTGGGCAAAGTTCAGAGCTTGCTCAGTACATATGCTTAAAAAGAAGTGATTGTAAATGCCAGTCTTGGTGCTTTGGAATATAAACCTCTTGATGTGTTTAACAATACTTGGCACCACACATCCTGACTTAAGTGTCATGGAATCCATAAGCAATTGGGGATACTAGGGTATCACATACCTTCAGTCAAGGGCAAACTGAAAATATTCCTGAAATGTCATACCCAGTACTACTTTTAATGACCTCAGAAGATGGTAATTTTTATTTCTTTAGGTAACTTTCTCTGGCATTATCCAGGAAAATTTCCTCTCCAGGTTTTAAGGACATACAACCCCTCACTCACTGAGCCACCTCACAAGATTGGGCAATAAGACAGGAGGCATTTGAAGGGAGTTTTCTCTCTTGGTGTCTCAGGAGGACCAAAAAATCTACGGCCTTCCCTTAAACTGATGTATTTATTGAGGAGGAAACTAGATATGTGAGAAAGGAATGTGGGGCCCTGAGTGAGAGCTTGGTCTTATATGGCTAGTTGGTGGAACATTCTTATACCTCATGGTTTAAGGATTTATTTTCTTCTCAGGATTTGTGAGTAAAATATTTTTAATTTTCAGGAGAACAGGAGAGAACAGATACATTTCCAGATTCCATTTCCAGGGCCCTTTGGCTACATTCCCAGTGCCAGAAAACTTTCTCCAAGGGTCCTAGGCCAGACATCTGGGTTTCCAGATGAGTTTTGTAGCCAAGAAAATCTTAGAGAGGAGACATGTTTCAGTTATCCTTTGTAGATTTATGAACCACCCCCAAAACAGTGACTTAAAATAGCAGCAATTTCTAATTCTTCATGATTCTGTGGACAGACTGGTATCAGCTGAGTTGTTCTTCCATATTCAGCCATGAGTTTGATTGGGTCTGGGACATCCAAGATGGCCTCTCAACCTCCAGGACCTCTCACTATTCAGTAGTTCAGCCCAAACTTCTCAATATCATGGCAGTTGACTTTCAAGAAGGAGCATTTCAAGAAGACAAGCACCGACGTGAATTCGATTATCAAGCCTCTGTTGGCATTACTTTGCTAATGTCTCAATGACCACACCAAGTCTTGTGGGAGGGGACTACACAAGCGTGTAAATGCCAAGGGTGGTTCATTGGAGGTCACCAGTGTATCAATCTACCCCCAAGAGAGCAGGGAAGCTGTGCAGGCTGAGTCTCCCCAGTTGTCGGTAGGTTAGGTAAGGATGCATAGCCCAATATCCAGCCTATGACTTTGCAGTTCCAGAAATTCACTGTGATTGGGGTACATATAGCCTCATCATTTTCTCTGTAATTGCCTCTTATCTACAGATCCTGCCAAAGAGATGAGTTTAGGTTGTCATGCTTTTATTTCAAGATCCTGTCTCCTTTATTTATTGTAAGCCACTGGTATTTTTGAGGTTATTTATTACACAACATTATTATGCCAGTAGCTGACTGATACAAATCTCAATGTTAAGGGTCCTGGTTGGCCTATTTTCTGCTCCACTGATCATTGAAGGCCTCAGTCTCCTTAATCTTGTGGTTCTACCAACCCCTAGAGTATGATCCTGATCTGCATGTTTGGACCATCATTACAGGCCTGTTCAGGTATCATCTTTAGAAAGAGGAAAAATGCATGGAGAAGCACATAGGTAATATTTAAAGGCCAAAACTTGGAAGTTGAGAGCATCATTTTCACTTATATACAACTGGCAAGAATATAGTTACATGATAAACCCTAACTGCAAAGGAGGTTGCAAAATATAATCTCTACCTGAGTAGGCAGGTATCCAACTACAATGAAAGAAAAGGAAAACAGCTTTTGGCAAACAATTAGCAATCTCTTACAGATCAGATGGGGAAAATAGCTAAAAATCTTTGAAGATTTTCATGGATAGTAAGATAGCATGAGTTATCATAGTGACGTAGTTTCTGAAACAAACTAGACAATGAAACAAATTTTATGCTGACTTATATAAGTAACTGAGAAAATGTGATAGTCCTGCTTTTTCTGTGCTGTTTTGACATTCCTCCATAGTATAGTGTCCACTTCATGGTCACCTTTTAGGAAAGACAAAGACAAAGACAAGTGTATTCAGAGGGAGGGAACAGGGTGATGAAGGCCTCAAAAGGAGGTCATAGCAGAATGGTTGAGGACTTGGGGACTTTAACATTAAAGAGAATATTTGGGGAACAAAATGACTGCCTTCAAACATTTTAAAGTATGTCATGGTGAAAAGAGATAAAATTTATTCTGTAAAGTCTCCAGGAATAGATATAAGATAATAAAAGGAAACTACAGAGAGATATATTTATGTTCACTATAAGAAAAGAAGATTCTAGCAGTGAGGTCCAAAATGATTTACACCTCAGATGCATTTGGGATTAGAAGCGACTGAAAAAATGCTAGCACTTGTCTAGTACTTACAATGTGCCCAGTACTGCTCAGGCACTTTCACATACTATTCCTTCCAAACTTTTAAAGTCTATAAATGAAGAGGCTGCACCCTACATCTTTCTGAAGTCTTCTGAAGAGGCCACTTTCCTCCACATTAATTCGTACTAGTTCCTATCTGAGAGTTTTCTCTTTTCCTGATTTTGTCTCCAAATTCTGGGAGGGGGGGCAATTTACTGCAACTCCACATACTCTTCTTCAAATCCTATTTTTTGGGGACTCACTGATAATCCTGCAGAGAACATACATGAGTTAAATATGTGGGGTGGAAGTTCCTAGGGAAAAAACCCTGGGGATGTTGTATGTATACCAAGTTGTGGGTTCTGTGGTGGATGGAGAAGCTGGCCGTGGCAGGGGAAGAAGAAATTGCTTAGTAACTTTCAGATTCCCAGCAGAAACCCAAGATCCTTGAGAGGGACTAGCATAGTTTTGTGGTGGCCCTCATGTCTACTGTGTTACCACATGGGGGAGTCTAGAGAATGCTGCCAAGGAGGGTGAGTGGGCTGGTTTGGAAGCTCTGTCCAATGCACAGATGTCCAGTGTCTTCCACATACCTCTTCTGGGAACTAGTGGGGAAAGATGCATTTTCTGATATATTATGAGTTCCTCTTTCTTCACGAGAGTTAAGAGTCTCTGTCTTATTCCTTGTACCAAATTTTCCGGATTTCCCAGATGTTTCCACTTGCCTGTCTTTAAGTTCAATAGTCACTTCAGTCAATCCAGAACCTCTAATGTTACGTTATTCTACCAGTGGGAATCCCAAACAGGAGATAGAAAGTGACATTGAGGAAGAGACCCTAAAACTCCAAATCTCTTTAAAGGGTGTGAGAAGCTTTAATGTTTTGTACACACCTGCAATAAGTGGTAAGAACTTCCCGCACATTCCCAGGAAATTGAGAGAGTTGAGAGGGTGAGGTAGGAACCTATGTGGACACATAAACATCCCAGTTAAGCTGTGAGGAAGGTGCACAGAGGACAGTTCAAGGTCCCTGGAGTCATCAAGTGGCATGCTTGAGGAGCCTGCTTGGAGAATAAGGGTGTCCTACCTCTCACACCCACCCATACTCCACCTCCCGGCCCCCAGTCTCTTCTTACATCTTTGAAGCCCTAGAGCCTCACATTTGGCCAGATGTTAATAGAGCTTTGCTATGCTCAGGAGTCACAGGCTCTAAAGTATGATTGGGAAGGTTCTGGTCTTATGACCTTGTGGAATAGAATGTTCAGAATCCCATTCAGCCTTTCCAGTGATGAGAGCTCCAGTCAGCCTCCTCTGACTTACCTAATGGAAAGCATATTTCACCACAGCAACAATAATTTTTTCACAACAAGATGTAGACTCAAATGAGAAATGTATGTATTCTTTCTACTGACTTTCTAAGGCCCCTCTCCTCTTTTGTCTTCAGCTACTCTTGTGATAAGTGCTATCAAATTAGCTGAGAACACTTCCAGCTGAGTATCCAAGAGGAGTGGACCCAAAGAAGATTGGGGACGGATATAATGTCATGACTCTTCATCAGGATTATTTCCTTGTTCTAGATTCTAATAAAGTGAAATTACTGAGTTAAAAGATATGAACATTGTTCAGGACTTTGATACACATTGCCAAACTGCTTCCAGAAAAGTTACACCATCACTGCTGTCTTGGATTATTTTTCATATTTTAGTCCCTTAGCAATGTCCTTTTTCTAAAGCCAGTGGCTATACTATCTTCCTGAATTATATCACCAGTCTCCATTCTTAGAACTTAACCCCTACCTTCGATACTTAGAACTTGCCCCACTCGCTAGGGGCTGGGAATATTTGAAAACTGAGTTTAGAATAAATCCTTATTCTTATGTGAAGCTCCCTCTCTGGGATTACACCAGCCTCATTACACATGCAGCACACTAGCCATATCTTTGAAATGAACTCATCACATTAACTGGCAACATTTTGTTAGTGAAGGAAATAAGGAAAGGCGACCTTCTCTCAAAAAGAAAGAAGTGTCCCCAGGAAATCTCAGGTTACTTCTTATAGGTTATTTGCTTAAATGTTCCTGTCATTAAAGTATTTGCATTGTCTCTAGTCTCTTGATGGGGAACACAGTAAGGAAGACAACCAGGAAAAAGAAATATTGAGATCTCCATTAAATTGCCCTCCAGTTTGGGCTATGTAATTAATTAGGCTGATTTTGGCCACAAGTAACCGAAAAGCCAACTCAAAAAATAATTTATAATCTCACACAGAATGGTCCAATAATGTTTTCAAGGGCACTGACTCTTTCATCTTCTACCCTGTCTTTCTCAGTGTGGCGGCAGCATCGCCTCCATGCTAGCTCCTCTCGGTCACAAGACAACTGTGACCATTTGTTGCTGCTAGAGCCTCAGACAGTCATTTTCATACATGTTGAGTCTAAGATGTCTATTAGACATCCAAGGGTGAATGTGGCGAAGGCATTTGTGTGTATGCCTCTGGAGGTTAGGAGAGAGATCTGGTCTGGGTATATAAATTTGTGAGTCACTGGCATAGAGGTGGTGTTTAGAGCTATGAGACTGGATGAAGTCATTGAGAGAGTGAATGCAGACTGAGGAAAGATCAAAGATGGATCTCTAAGTACTCTAGTGTTAGAAGGTTAGAGTGAAGTGGCAGAGCGGGAAGAAGAGCGTGAAAAGAAGCAAACAAAGAGATGGGAAAAAAATCAGAGAGTGTGGCAGTCTAGAATCCAAGCATAGGAAGGGGCACCAAGGAGGGAGGGAATTATCAACTGTGCCCAGTGCTACAGACGGGTCAAGAAAGAGGACTAAAAAGCAAGAATTAGATCTAGCAACACAGTCATTGCTGTCCTTGATAAGCAGTTTTCATTTAGTGTAGGGACAAAATCTTGTTTGGAGTGGTTTAAGAGAGAATGGTTGGAGAGGAATTAGACATTGTGAGTTTAGAAAAATCTTTTTAATTTTGCTACAAAGGGAAGCAAAGAAGATATAATTGAAAGATAACAGGGAAAATAACAGCATATTTGTATAAATAGGAATGATCTTTAAGATAGTGAAAATTAATGATACAGAGGAGAAGAGACAAATGGTTGAGGTAAGGTCTCTGAGTATACTAAATGTATACAAATTCCTCTTAAAACAAGGTATTTCTTTCTAGAGGAGCACAGAAAATCCATCTATAGTATTGGGTGGGAGAGCAGATGGTGGCTGGTGGGAGTTCATAGAAGCTCTTCTTTAATTGTAAAGAACAAGGTCATCTGCTAAGAATGAGGGTAGAGGGGGTGGAATTGGAGGTTTGAGAAGAAAGAAAAAGATGTGAAATCATTGTGTGAAGGTAAATAGACTAGGAAATACTGTGTGATTGGCAGAAACAAGAAGGGTACATTTGAAGTTCATGCCTATAAAATGGGAATGATGATAAAAACACGATGTCAGGCTGTCATGAAGATGAAATAAGTCAGTTTATATAAGGTAATCAGAATAATGCTTGGCATGTGGTAATGCTGTGGAAGTCTTAACCATTATTAGTAGTAGCAGAAAGGGATAGATTTGTTAATTCAGCAGAACTTGAGCAACTTGAGCAACTTGGGCAGTGGGTGAGATTTCAGTTGTGTTATACGATTTATTATCATGGATCATATGTCTAATAGTAAATACAAGTAATAATAAATACAAGAAATAGCAATTAAACTAGGAGAAGGCAGAACACATTTATCTTGGGATGACTTTGAAGCACTCACTCAACGTCTACTTTATGGTGGCCCTTAATTCATCTAAGTATTAGAGATCAGGAGAGCTGTTGCCCTGTTGGGGGTGAGTGGAAAGGGGAGTGAGAAGGTCTTCTGAGATGCAGGCAATACTTCTGTTTCTTGATCTGATGCTAGCTACATAGGTGTGTTTCATTTGAAAAAAAAATGTATCAAGCCATACACTTGAGATATTTGTACCTTTCTCTGTGTGTGTGTGTATACATATATATTTTTTCAATAAAAAGTTTTAAACCCATAAAAATCTAACTTAAAATTTTTTTAATGAGCATAGAAACAGGGAGATGAATATCTGCTAATGTCAGTAGACTTCCTCAGAGAATGATAAACTTGATCCTTATTTAAATTTTCCTTTTTTGGACTTAAGCTATCTTGAGTGGGTTTCTTCAGGCTAGAGGACGAGTCATTGATCCCCAAGCCCCTCCTCCTGGGAGGCAGCCCTCCCTAATGACAGATTTGGGGCCCAAAACTCTTCCCTTCTCTCCCCTGCATCCCGGTCATCTTCAAAAGTAGATGACTCTATTCTCTGCAGAAAGTTAAGTAACTTTCAAATTATTAATCTCTACCATATCACCAAGATCAACATTTATCAAATTCTGCTAAGTCTTGAGTTCTTTGAGAAAAGATAATGTGAACCAACAGTGAGTAAAACTCATCTAACAAGTCTCTCCAAAACAGAGGCAGGGTCTAACTACAAACATTGTAGAATCAACTTGCCTACCAAATGCTCTACCTCCGCAAAGGAGAAGCAGCATCTCTCATCGTCCTGGGGTGTGAGATGGGGATGCTGGAGACTGGATCATCAGCCAACACAGTGTCAGGACTCACAGTCTGAGATGTCTTATGATCAGCCCCGACAATTGGGACTGTGGTTAAATTTATGCTCTCAGAAGTTTGGTGATTTATACCCCCACCCCAGTCCCCTAGATGCCTTCATGAGAAAATAGAAACCAACTCAGAGTCCAATTCCTCCCATACAACTTCAAGAGGACAGATATCCAGCCCATGAAGCGGAGGTGGCAGAGCTATGAGGTGCTTGCAGCCAAGGAGAGATCAGACCCTTGGCACTGAGCTCTAACCCTCTCCAGATGGCTCAGCTGCCCAAAGCTAACCCAGACCCAGAAAAATAAGGCAGCACCTTCTCTAGACAGGCTCAGATTGACCCAACTTCCTCCAATGCAGTAATTATTGCAAAGCCAAAGCTACGGAAACTAGACTCTTGATATCTGTTCTTCATGCGTCTTGTATGACCATTTTCCCTCTAACCTTTCTTTTTGGATGGAATAGATGACTTCACTTGCCTCTAACCACAATGATTAAGACTTAAAGACTATGCTTGCTTGGAAATAAAATCTGGCTTCAGTAACATCATTCTGCCTCTATGTGGATTATATGTTTCCAGATCTCCTTGTACTGTCTAGAAGATAAGAGTTCTGAGACTGAGTGCTTCTGGCAAGTTCACTTACTGTCACGGCCAAGTGGGAACTTTATTCATTTACAACAACTTAGCGAGCACCTATTTCTGTGCCATGAACCACTCTATCTACTAAGAATATGTCATAAACAAGAAAACAAGATCCCTTCTGTCATAGGGTTTACATTCTAGAGAGAGGGAGATAGGCAATGAACAAGTAAACAGATAAAATTTTTAAAGACAGTTTCAGCTGTTGATAAGAGCTGTGAATAAAAATGAAACAATGTGGTGAGAGCAAGAGTGGCTAAGGTGGGAGCGAGCTGCTTTGGTGGGGGGCAGGAAGAGACCTATTCGGGGAATGTCACATCTAAGCTCAGATTTAAACTACAAGGAGGTGCATCCAGGCAAAGATCTGGGAGAGTTATTCCAAGCAGAAAGAAGAGCAAGGGCAAAGCTTTGAAGGCAGGGACCAGCTTGGTGTGTTCAGGAACCAGAAGAAGGTCAGTACGGCTGGGGTAAAGGAAAGAAGGCCAACGAAGCATGTAGGGGCTAGATCATGTAATATTGTGCACTGTGATAAGAAATAAAATTTGCCTGCCTGAAAGGGATGGATCGTTCAAATGTACTGGGTAGCACCAAAGGGGAAAAATAGTTTTGAATGTGAAGGAGGGCATATAGCAAAGCGGTTAGGAGCTCAGGCTCTGGAGATAGGACTCCCTTGGGCTGTATCCCAGCTCTACCACCAGGCTATGTGAGCTTAACCGCTTGGGGCCCTGGTTCCCTTATTTTAAGTTAAATATAATAGTAGTTTCTACCTCAGAGATATTATTTTGTTTTGAGGATTAAATAGGTTTATATCTTTATGGAGCTTAGGATAATTCCTGGCGTGTGGTAATGCTTATATTTTAAGTGTTTCATTGTTGCTGTGTTATTACTATTATAGACTTACTGATAATGAGGAAAGGACTTTCAATGTGCTCTTTACTGTTACATTTTACATTTTTAAATGGTTATTGGAATAACATTGTCACAAATTGCATTACATGTCCTTAATTCTTCCTTCCCTTTCTTCCCTTGCCATGGTTTCTGTATTAGTCTGCTAAGGTAAACGAGAGAAATTTTTTAAAATTTAAAATTAATAAAATTTCGGGTGGCTCAGTCAGTTAAGCAACCAACTCTTGGTTTCAGCTCGGGTCATGATCTCATGAGTGGTGGGATCAAGCCCCACGTGGGGCATCGTGCTCAGTAGGGAGTCTGAGGGTTTTCTCCCTTTGCCCCTCCCCACACTTGTGCCCACACATGGGCACACACACATTCTCTTTCTAAAATAAATGAATAAATCTTTGAAAAAAATTAATAAAATTCTTAAACAATGGAAATTTATTTTCTCACATTTTTGGAAGCTAGAAGTCCAAGATCAAGGTATTAGCAGGGTTGGTTCCTCCTCAGGGCCGTGAAAGGCAGATCTTCTAGATTTGCAAATGACCATCTTCTCTGTCTCCACATTGTCCTCTCGCAGTCTGTGCCTCTCTGTCCAAATTTCCCCTTTTTATGAGGACACCAGTCACTTCAGATTCAGGCCCTCCTTAATGACCTCATTTGAACTCAATTACCTCTGTGACGACCTTATTGCCAAACCAGGTCACATGATGAGGTACTGGGGGTAAAGATGTCTACATAGGAATTTTGGTGGACATAATTCAACAGCTTCACTGAGTGGAACACACCTCTTCACCCCACTTATTTGGGGCTTGATCATCTGACTTGCTTTGGCAAATAGAATGTGAGCAGAAGTGACAGTTTCCAATTCCAGGGCAATATCTTACGAGACATTACATGTTTTCACACGCCCCTCTTGATCATTTGATCCCTGCAATCAGGATGTCATGGCCTGGGTCACCATGGTGACTTTAGTCAGAGTTTCAAAATGAAACTAAGCAGAACCTAACCTACAGTCTTGAGTTCAGCCTAGCCAAGCTGATCCACATCTGGCCCACAATCACCTGCAAATTAATTGGCAAGAAATAAATATCTGTTGTTACAAGCCACTAGACGTTGTGGGGTTATTTGTCATGCAGTGTTATCACAGCAAAAACAGACTAATAAAACATGAAACATACTTCAAACATTTGTCACTCAGAATATAATAATCAACTGTTTTTGTTTTTATACCCCCATTCTTCCGATTTTGATCCTGATGCCTACATACTTTTTTTTAAGAAGGCTCCATGCCCAGTGGGGAGCCCAATGTGGGGCCTGAACTCACGACCCTGTGGTCAAGACCTGAGCTGAGATCAAGAGTTGGTTCCTTAACCGACTGAGCCACCCAGGCATCCTGCCTATATGCATTTTTAGCGCTGTTTAATTATGTGTCATTATCATTTCAGGCTCTGATTTTTTTTCTATTTAGCACCATGTCAGACACTTCTCATGCAGCTTCACAGTTGTCCTAAGAGTCAAATTTCCTGTCTACCTAGCACCTCCATCATCTGCTCCTCTCTGGGGGTCTCCTGTGAACTCAGGCCATCTTTACCACAGTTTGTTTAGTCCTGACCATTTCTAATGCTTCCAAATTGTTGCAATTATAAACACTGTCATAAAAGGGTGTGGTAAAGCCAGGCTGCCTGCAGGCCTGCCTGCTGACCACCAGGAGGCCCCCAGGATGTGCCAGGCTTAGCCATCTTGCCCTGGTCCTTGAGTGGTCTTCAGCCTTGCTGAATTTTAGAAGCCCAACTGTGTCGGTGCTCCTGAATTAATCAGATGCAGAAAGACAGTGATGTAAACCAAAACTATGCATTTCCAGCAAGAAGGAGCTCGCCAGGTCAAGGATTGAATAGCTTCTATCCCATAACAAGGGTTTCCACTTTCCCAATACTCTTATCCTAAGATTGGCGAATTTAGAATCAGAACAAGAGGGCAATGAGGACTCTGAGGGCTGTTTCATCCAGCCTGGGAGGATAGGTCTGATGAGTGACCACGCAGCACTGTGCTGGAGACTCAGGTCTCTTACCTCAGGCCTGTGCTGGACAGTCACTGAGTCCCTTACTCTCTGACACCTTGGTGTTTCTATGTTCTCTAAAGAGGAATCAGAGGGTCTCAGCGGCTGGAGATGGGGTGAATTCCCCTCCTCAAATTGCTTTTGTGTGGCTGAAAATATGTACTGTCACCACTTGGGATAGTACATTCGGACTAATCTCAAGTAATACACTTGAAGTATTATAAGAATATTTGGAATCAGAAGACCTAGGTTTGAATTTTCATCTCTTATCAGCTTCCTGGATGGCCTTGGCTGAAAAACTTAACCTCTTTGAGCCTCAGTTTCCCCATCTGCCCTTGTAGGGCAGACTTTCTAAGGTCATAAAGATGAACACATTTTCAGATCTTGTTAGTCGTTGTTTCTATGGCTGCCTGGGTCTCCCTTCCATTGCACAGAATTCTCCAGACTCACCTAACTCCTTGCAAAGTTTGCCAAGGTAGAATGCACCAATGTCTGTTATACCCCAAAGAGCCCCAAAAAAGTCCCTCAGAGGGGAAAACAGTAGCAGGTGACATAAATAGCTGCCTACCTTCCACACGCATTTCCACTGCTCAATGACCCGAAATTCCATCCTTTGTCTCCCCTCTTGAACTCTCATTAAAGAATGGCTTTAATTTAGGGGCCCAGGGTGGTGTTGGTGATGTACGGAGATCCTAGCAAAATGTCAGCGTGTGCAAAAGTGACATGAGCCATGATTAGAATGGCTAACAATAATCAAGATAATCATATCTCATGCCTTTCATTTCTCAAAGTACTCTTGGAAAAAAGTACGAAGTAATCTTCAGTATTTGTAAACTGAACAGCATCTATACCAAGTCCTTCTGTGGTTTGTCTTCCTCTTCATCTTCTAGATGTATTGAAAGCGGAAGTTGCAGGTGACAATTAGCAACTGGTGTTTGTGTGTGTGTGCAGGTGTGCATTCGTGCGCACACCTGCACACACATGGGGGAACACGAAAAAAACAAGAGACGGAAAGAGAGAGGGAGAGAGATAAAAAGTGGGAGGAAAAGAAGGTGAATAGAAGAAGAGGAAGGAGAGACATACTAGCCAAACTCAAAGAGCATTGCAATAAATTCCAGAATAATACTTCATTATCAAAGATAATACTTTCTCAGTGTTCACAAATTGCTGCCCACTCTCCTGAGCCCCCTATTCCTGGACTCAGATGATATAATCAGTGTCAAGTTGGAGCTCTGGCAAGTCTGATGGGATATTTTGATGATCTCCCAGAAGGGCCCAGACTCAACTATTTTCTAGCCGAAATCCTTATTTCTGCCTGTGACTCTCCATGAGGTAGGCATTATCATTATGTCTGTTTTTCGGAGCAGAGAACTGAAGCTTGTAGCCACTAAGGAGTTTGCCCAAGATCAAACAAATAGTGAGAATTCAGACGTCAGTCTGCCTGCAGGGCCCGAGGACATGACAGGTGTGAGCATAGTTAGAAACACACCTGCCACATGGTAGACATTCAACACAGCTACCACCTTTGCTACTACTAGATGTCACCACTGTGTCCAGGGAAATGGGTGATTCCTGCCATGGCTGGCCAAATCAATTCTCTACCATCTTTGCTTTTTGCATCTCTCAGCTTGGCTGTGGATGTGTCTTATTAAGTAAGCCTTAGTCTTGTATTGGAGCTTCCAAGATGTTCTGGGAATTGCTACATAGTGGGCAGGAAAATCCATAACCACTGACCTGGACTGATATACATGGCATGTTCAGACAGAGCTGTTATTAGTTGAAACACAACAATACAGCCAACGCATCTGTTAAAATATTGAAATCCTTCCAAACTAGTTGTTAAGTCATCGCTAACCCCAGCTCCCCAGTGCCCACCACCATCCAGGAAATCCCAGCTCTCCCCAAAGGTATTCCCTCAACACAGCAACTGCAATGGTTAATTTTATGTCACTTTTATTGGGCCACGCCACGGGGTGCCCAGATATTTGTGTAAACCTTATTCTGAGTGTGTCTGTGAAGGTTATTTCTATATGAGATTAACATTTGAATCAGTGGACTGAGTATAGCAGATTGCCCTCCCTGAGGTGGGTGGCCCTCATCCAAACGATGGAAGACCTGAATAGAACGAAAAGTCTGAGCAAGAGGGACTTCTCTCTGACTTCCTGTTTGAAGCTGGGACATTGGTCTCTTCCTGCATTTGGACTCAGACTCGGGCTGGGACTGACACCACCAGCTCTCCTGGGTCTCCAGCCTGCTGAGTGCTGCTCTTGGGACAACTCAGCCTCTGTAGTCACGTGAGCCAATTCCTTCTATATTGGAAGATAGATAGATAGATAGATAGATAGATAGATAGATAGATGATAGATGATAGATACACAGATAAATACAGAGAGAGAAAGACAGAGATTCAATTTGGTAGATATAGATATTGATATCGATATCTGTTTCTCTGGAGAACTCAGACTAATACATCATCTAAAGGGTTGATGCCTGACCCAGCAAGCAGCCTCTGGGACCTTCCTTGAGCCAGTGTGGCAGAGTATCAGTGAGATTAGTTACAGCTGGAGAGCCCCCCGTAATTAAGCATGTTGGCTCCCCCAAGAGGTGTGCAGATCTGGCTCTGCCAAGCAACCACTTCCCTGGAAAGCACAGAGTGGCTGGAGGAGGAGTCACCGGTCCGACCTTCTCCTACATCACACCAGGTCCCACCCATCCTGCTGTAAGAGAGGCTTCTTCTTCCACCAGCCCAACATCAATGCCTGTTCGTCAGGCCTGAGCCAAAATGCTTCGATAAATCATTTCCATCTGTGGGTGGAATCTACTGAGGGGAAGTGGGGGGCCCCCCGAGAGGGGACTGGGTGTGGTTTGCTAGGAGAGGCATAGCGCATAGGTGTTTGGCTTGTAATAGGTCTGTGTCCAAGATCCAGATCCCAGTACCTATAAGTCCCTGTCCAGAGCCCACGTGAAAGGGAACCTCAGTTTTGTCTTCATTCTTCCTGGACCCATTCACACACAGACTCAGATGGGAAGGAGCTGTATGGTCTTTTCCACTCTGCATATATTTGCGAGTATAATCAGATGTTGGAGAAAAATGTATGTCATCAAATAAAGAAGTCGGTATGTCCCAGAAACTTCTGTAGGAGGGGGAAAGACTCAGAAAAACCACAGGGAAGTAGACGAACTCCCAAGTTGATAGGGAGTTGCCGTTGCTGTGTGTTGTCTTTGCTCAGCAGTAAAGCCGACTCAACACCGGGGCTTTTTTAAAAATCATCAGTTCCTGCGTGTTAGTGCAGGTTTAGCTGCAGTCTTCAGGCCTCTGATGCTCGCCGTTCTGTGTGAGAGATGTGTGAAAAGAGGGAATGCGTTCATGTGTGAGTGCGGGGATAAAAGCGGGAGGAAGGGTGGGAGAAGGAGAATATAGAAAGCAGAATTAAAGCAGCATTTGAGACAGATGGCAGGAGAGGAAACTAAGACATTTCCTTTCTTGGCGTAACTGAGGCAATGGATCGGAGCTGAGTGTTGAGCTCCAGAAGACCGCTGTGTGAGAAGCCCCAAGGGAGAGCACTGGGTGGTACCCAGGAGCTCGAGCAACCCAGCCAGGGGTGCACATGGAGTACCAGAGCCTCTTGTGTGGGCGGCTCTCTGTCCCCTCGCATGTCTAGGTTAGAAAGGCTGACCGGAGACCAGCACTGGCATTCCCTGGTGAAGAGCCACGTTGCTGCTTAGTCTTCAAATATTTCTCCTTTCCCTTCCCGAAGCTTTGGGATTTGTCTGGTTCTGCCCTCGGGGGAGGATGCAAACAATCCTCTTGGTGGCAAGATATTGGTGGCAAGCTCCAGATGCAGGACTCTTGAGTGGCGGCTGAAGGCCAGAGGATGCCAGGAGCCCCAGAGAGGAAGGGCAGACTCCTGGGGGCCCCCCAAGGATGAAGATCACCAATCTGGCAGCCAAGGTAGCATGGGCTCCTCGGTCTTGCCTGATGATGGCCCAGGATGTGTGCTGCCACGGCTATGGGAAGGGAGCGAGGAACGAATGAAGAGTTTCCTGGGCTTAAATAAGTGTTTGGCTGGACTCATGATGTCTCCTTGGCATGCTAAAGTGTCAAAATGTCACTCAACTCTCCCAGGGTCCTGTGAGCCAGCCCGATCTCTGACCTACTCAGAGGAATTTTCCAATACCCACAACATTAATATGATATAAAGCAATTGTCTTTACCTCTGAGCAGAGGGCGGGCTGCAGCAGATTGTATTGTTCAAAACAGCTGTTACATCTCCCATTGTACATGTTCTTCTGGAACAGGGGTCAACAAACCATGGCCTGTAGGCTAGCTGTCTGGTTTTGCGATGAAAGTTTTACTGGAACACGGTCTTGCCCACTTTGTCTGTGGCTGCCTTCGTAGGACTGCGGGGAGCCGCGGCTTCCCAGTGAGCACCGGAAGAGCTCAAGCGGAGTCTTGCTGGCGGGTTCCCATTGCTGGCCTGAGTCGCGCATCTGAGCACCATTCCGATGCACCACTTTCCCTCGCCTCTGCTGGGCTTCCTCCATTGAGGTGATGGGCTGCAGCCTCAGGTCCCCGTCTCCACTCCTCCAGCCCCCCTGAACCCCACCCCAGCTGTCTGGGGCCACCTGCCTAGCCCTCCCTGTGACTCTCCTCCTTTGTACTTCTTAGGGCTGGAATGCAGATGTAGTGGTAGGCCACTCCCTAGGCTAGGATGGAACAAAGAACAAGCAAGAAAAGGGGCAAGCCCGGCACTGAGAAAGAGGTCACAAATTTAAAAGATGCCTTTCTTTCTGGAAGGACTCATAGGGCTTCCCCCACAGGGCAGCTTTTAATTTAAACTACTTCCAACCCACAGCAAGACTTGTCTTCATCCAAGATGGGTCAGTTCCCAGGATGGCCCAGGGCAATGTCTGTGCAGCTAAAGGGTTGAACTATCTCAGGAAGCCAAATGGACAGCCGAGAGCACTGGAGATAGGCCCTTGGGGATGCACATGCTGTAGCAAAGGCACTGACATGCCATGTCCTCCCCCAAGAATTGTGGATAATTCCAAATGGACTGGCTGCTCTGGGGAAAGGCACACAAGTTCATCCAAAGGGTGGAGGTCAGGGCACAGTGGGCAAAAACAGCCACTTCATTTTATGGCTGATTTAGTAGCTGTTTCAGCTGGCTTAAATTTCTTCGAGCATTTAGCAATTAACCCTTTCTTAGTGTGTTCCGGAAAATAAAGTATCTTGTAGGGTCCACTGAGCATTCAGCTCAGGTCCACAGCTTGTTGTCTACGTGCTCCCTAGCAATAAAAGAGCTGGTGATGGCGTTTGTGTAAACAGATCAGGTGCAATTTACTGATTTGTGCAACACCCTTCCATGGACTTTTTCCCAGGTACAAGGTTTGGTTACTGCCTTTAAAGAATTGATTGTATTTGACTTTTTCATTATTAAGGGTGAAGAGGGAGAAAGCTAATGAGCCTGAAGACCTCAGGCCTTCCTTTGGGTCTGCAGACATTTAAACTCTTGGCACCTCAGTGTCTTCCTCTGGAAAGAGGATGCAGAATTATCTACTTTGCAGGGATGTCGTGAGGATCAAAAAGGGTAATCTGGATGGAACCTCTGTAAGCCGTAAGGTATTAAAGGCAATTGAGAGATTTATTCAAACTAGTTCCCTCCTCTCATACCCTCTCTCCTCCTTCTACACACGCATAAACTCCAAGTGTGCAAATGCAAAGTTTGCTGTTAAAATTACAGATGTCAGACCTGGAGGTGCTTGATTTTATTCCAGCTCCCTGTTTACACTGTCATCACAAAACCAAGCTATGATTAGACCAAGAGCTCAGGCTAAATGAGTCCCAGATTTGGCAGGATTTGCCTCTAGTGTTTTGACAAGAGTGTGTGTGTGTGTGTGTGTGTGTGTCTGCATGCATGTGCACATATACACACGCATATATACTCATGAATACCAGGCATAATCACTCACTGGGATCACTCTGATTAATGACACTGTAGCATTTGGTGGACTCTACAAATGTCCCTCCAAGACACTCAATCAAGGACCCTGCATACTGCATTCCTCTCTTTCTCATGGATATGCAACAAAGAGCTGTTGGTGGAAGACTCTGAGGGTGTTAGGCTGAGCCTGGGTGCTCCTTCTGGGCCCAGTGTGTGGGATTCTTGTATATTTATTGCATTTGGGGTTTCTACAACTTCATTCATTTGCTTTCTCATGCATGATCTTTACACTAGTAAGTTGGCAATGGTTTATAGTCCCACACAAAGCTGCCTGCCTTAACCTACTAGCTGCTGCCCTGGAAAAACTCACCTTGGGTTCTATAAGATCTCTTTCCCTTGCACTTCCAACATAGATCCTTTATTGTAGGATAGGACTCCCAAAAGAAAAGAATCCCTGCCCCTGAGATAAATGTATCAATTGTAGAGACAAGGGGGAGGAATCATAAAATCGTAAAAATTTGCTTGGGATCCTGAATGTAAGATTCTCCCATAATTTCCTCTCCTTCCTCTTTAAAAATTGTGTTTTAGAAAAATGACCTTGGGCAGGAGGAGAATGGTGGAGCATGGCTGTGACTACTCCAACCAGATCATTTCCACCAGCTCATTCTCCTGGAATTTCCACTCCTTGGAACACTACTACTGGTTAGCAACATGGCCTAAAGAGCCAGGCTGACATCTTTGGTGGATTTTGAAAGAGAGTCATGCCTTAGATGAGGCAACTTCAACAAAAAGCTGCAAATTCAGTACTCCCTACTTATTCCTTATGCTCATCCTGACGGTGTGAGTTTTGGAGGGACAGAGGCCAAGGAATCTGTCATCTGGTGAAATACACAAAAAGGGCACAGTTGAGCAATTTCAGGAAAACCGTAACCCAAGGTGAGTTCAACATACAATGTTTTCTACCATCATTTGCAATCAGAGGATTATAAATGGAAATCATGTTTTAAAATACATAAATTATTACGGACGTTTAGCATTCTTGCCCCCCGACCTCCAACACGTTTGTCTCCATCTTACAGACCATCAGATGTCTGTCTCCTAGATGAGCTATCACCCCCAGACCACCCTCCCCACACCACTCTGGGCACGCACTGGCCCGCCCCAATCTTCTACACCACTCTGCCCTCAAACCCTCCCACGGGGCCCTTCAGGTCTCACATTCCTGCCATCGCTAAAAGCTTCTAGAGCCTTGCCATCTTCTCAGCCTTCCTTTCTGCCTCTTGCCCTGACTCTGGAAGCTAGGTCTGCCCTGAAGTCACCACCTCCCCCTGAGCCCAACCAAGGGGAGTCTGCTTTGTTCCCTCACAATTCCCCTCCTTGCTCCACTACCACTTCCAAGCCATTTTCCATTCTTCTACCTGCAAAACCCCAGCTCCTCTGAAGCTCATGACTCCAAACTAGACCAACCCCACCTGTCTCTGGTCCTGTGTTCTAACAATCCCTATGGGATCATCTCTTAATTATGGAGGTTTCCAGCACCTGGCCCCCTATCTTTCTCTCCCCTCTGGCTCTGTAACCACAATTTCAAATACATATATGGATGACTCATCCACCAACGTGGCATTCCTGTTCTTTGACTTCTTCACCTGCATTTATCTTTTCTCCAATGCCCCACCACCAGCCACCTTTGCCCATAGTCATTCTGACCTTATCACCACTGATAAAAGCACCACCCAGAAACCTTCCTGCTCGCTTACTCAGACAACCCATTCCAACCCACCAAACTTGTTTTCTATGGAGACTGTCAGTCCAGAAGTGACGATCTCTTTATCCATTACCCCCTCGAAAGCCTACCCTCTTATTTATCCACATTACATTTTATGATCCATCTTTCCACTCACTGCCTGGCAACCTCCCGCGACTCTCTGACCCTCTCTCCTTGCCATGTGCTCACCTGGTTAATTCGCAACTCAGGTCGAATTCACCCCTCCACCCACTCCAGACCTCCATCTGAGTAGCAGCACCTGCTGAAGCAGAATGCACCAACTGTGCCATTGGGTCTCACATTAAATTCATGGTGACCACAATCTTATATGGGCCTTACCTGGACAGCCTCCTACAGCTGCCAACAAACACCCCACCACTCTTGAATGCGACCCTCATGGACTTTCTTTTCTGTCCTCAAACTGCCCACATCCTCTCCTCTGGCTTTACTTCCAGATGAGGCTTAGCTGATATTTTACTGAACAAAAGGAAATCAGTCAGAAACTCTCCCGCGTTCCTGTTACCAAATCTGTCAATTTACCTACCTCGGTCCCCAAACCTCTGCTTTCCCTCCTGCTACAAGGGATGAAGTATCCCTGCTCCCGTCTAAAGCCAACACCTCCCTCTCGCCTTCTCAGAGTTGTCACCCCTGCAGTTAGGCCTCCTGCCTAACTCCATGGACAACCTCAAAGCCATCTGCTCACCCCAAGTATCTCTCAGAAGAGAGGCCCTTCTCTCCCACACCTCGCCCCTGGGGAAGGCCAGAACTAGTATGGAGTGAGAGAGGCACCAGGGCCCCTTGTGAGTGCGACCTTTAATTTCCGGCCCTCCGTGACTTTCTTGCTTCATCCTAGTCCTGACCCAGTCTCTAGGTTCGTCAAAGCCATGCCCCAGTCCCTTTTCCTCAGACTGTGACAAACTCCTCTCTCCTTTATCACATTTATCACAATGATAATCAAATAATTACATAATCATTTGTTTGATGTCCATCTCCCCTACTGGAATAAAAGCTCCCAGAGGCCAAGACCAGAGTGACTGCTTTGGCTGTTAAAATCTTCCATAAAAACTCTCTGTTCCTCAGTTTCCCTGTCTGTAGAATGGGGATAATAAAGTACCCAATAAATGTTGGGGCTTATGATTAACAGTATGCCTAGCAGCTAGTAAGTTTCCAGCACAGAAGAGGTACTTCATCAATAATTATCGAATGAATCCATAAATGAAGGAATAATTCTGGGACTGAAGTATGGATGACGATTCCACAGGGCTGAATACTTTTCTAAACGTAGTAAACTATGAAAACCTGGCAATAAAATAGCCTAAGGATGCAAGCCTTCCTCTTTTTCTGCTGGCTGGTGAAATGCGCTCCATATCTTCTTCTCCCATATTTGTGGTTACCTACATTCTGCTGCCCCAAGTGACTGTTATCCAACCAAGTCCAAGCTGCCCCTTCCTTCCCAGTTCCAGGGGAGCCCAATGTGTGAAATCTTTGGCAAAACAAAATCATTAATTCAGCTTTCCCCTGATACCCTGGCTAAGGCTTATCAAGCTCTTCAGGGAAATAGAAAGGCAGGGAGACTGTTCTCTCCGTTGTTACAACGGAGGGGTTGTTAAGGAAACAGACTTATCCCTTGTCCCCTTTTGGGCCCCTCAGGGCCTGCGCACTCCTCCGAGGGCCCTCACCACTTTCCTGAGCAGGCCCCCGTACCTCTGTCCCCTCTGTGTCCTTCCTCCCCTCAGAGAGGAAAAAAGAGACCCAGTCCAGGCCAGAGAGCCAAGGAGGCCCTGCAGAAAGCTTCAAGGCTCTGGTCCCTGGTGACCCATTGGCTTCAGAGGCCTCAGCTCTCAAAGCTGATCCCCCCCACCCCCATTTCTCCTCTCCTCAAACACTGCAAGCACTACACCACAAAATGCCCGGATGCAGGCTTCAGGGTAGCCCCGCAGGATTGTCACGGATAACCCGGGCATTTGTCAACAAGAAATAATAGCTACCAAGAAGTGGTGTGGTGGCAACTCCTTGGTCTCTGGTTGTGGTTTCTCTCGGCCTGGTGGCCTGGACTACAGGGCTCAGAGGAGTCCCATCAGCACTGCCTGCCGATCCCATGGCTGCATCTGCAAGAGCGATTTTCTTTTACTGATTCCCCTCACCCACTGTTTCTCTCCCAACCTCCCCCCTCCCTCCCTCCAGTCGGGTTTCTGACTTTCTTCAGGTTTCCCTTGGGGTTAGATGTCGAATATTTGATTTTACCTTGAAGGTGCTAGGGCCTTCCCTGTTGCCCTCTCCTGAAGCATGACCGAAATCTGAATGGCTGCTGAGCTGGGAGTGGGAGAAGTGCCCCGTGCTTCCCAGCTTCCTAAAACCCTCCTGTGTCTGTCTCTCTCTAGCCATCAGCCCTCGCTTCAAGGTGACCTTTCTTCAAAGCATCAGTCTTGGCAGACACCTCCGGTTCTCACTATGTGCCTATGGTATGAACTGCCCACCTCTCCTAACTGTGAATCCAAGGAATCCTCACTTGGGAGCGGACAGGAACATCTGTGCCCTCATCCAATCTTTCCTTTTATCACCTGGTTCTGCAATCATCACTGACCCCCCTTTGTGTGTCATGCCTTCCACATTCCCAGATTTTAGGCAGTCGGAAGGACGCTTTCTTGGATAAAAATGCCCTGGATATTTTGGCTTTTACACCGAGATTCCCACTCTCTCCAACTCTAATTGCTCATGGTTCCCACCTGAAGGCTCAGTTGTCTTTGTAGCTTTAACTCTGCCTTTGCTATTGGGACATTAAGGGAGTCTGCCCTCCTTCCCCGCAGTGGGCTGTGAAATGCCTGTTCCTGGTTTACTGGGAATGCCTTGTGCTGCCTGAGCGGCTGGGTACTCTGCCTCTCCCTCTGTGTCTTCTCTGTCAGCCTTGCAAGAGGAGGAAGAGATTTGTTTTTTAAGATTTTATTTATTTATTTGAGAGAGGACAAGCAGGGTAGGGGCAGAGGCAGAGGGAGAAGCCGGTTCCCCGCCGAGCGGGGAGCCTGATGTGGGGCTCAATCCCAGGACCCTGAGATCATGACCTGAGCCGAAGGCCGATGCTTAAGTGACTGAGCCACCCAGGGGCCCCATGAGGAGAAGGAGATTTTAAAGCCAGCCCTGTTTATTGGGTGGCAAGTGATGTAGACAGCCTGGAAATGCCTGTCCTGAGTCATCACCAGCCCTGGTAGTTGGGTGGTGCACTGTCCACACCCCCCATCCCCAGCTACAGCTCTCTGAAGTTTTTATTTTCATGGTTTGTTATTTAACTATTTCATGCCCATGTCTGTGCAAGCTCCAGAGGCAATGCTCCAGCCACACACTGCCCAGCTCAGTTGGGACCCAGGAATTCAGCCTGGAACCCTGAATTCAACCCCAAACACCACCCGGGCAGCTGCCACTGGGAGCTCCTTTAGTGACACAAAAGGTCCCAGACAGACCTGTGTCTCTAAGGCCTCCAGCTGCCTGGGCCAGGCATGTTAGGCCGAAGCTTGAAGAGTTTTGAGTTTCTAAGATTCTCGGTCCCTAATATCAAAAATTACCAACTTTAAAGCCCCTGTCTAAAACATACGATGTAAATGCACTGAAAGGGAATCAAATTATGAACATTGTAGTTTTGGGTTGATGATTGATTTGTTTGTTTGTTTTTAATATTATCAGCCATAGCAAGAATCTCTGTTGTATTTATGCAAATTTTATGTGCAATATGAAGATGTGTGCTATGATTTTGCAATTTTTATTTTGCAACAAAAAGCCCGGATGATCTTTTGGAAACACACACACACACACACACACAAGCACAAGAGAAGTAAGGCAGCAATGATAAGATCCCTAAACAGCCATGCAGTAAAATTAAGGGAAAAAAGTTCTAGTGGGTTCCATTCTAATTCCCCCTCAGTCCTCCTCAGAGAACTGAGATAAAGCATGTGTGTGTTCTAAATGTGTGTGGGGGATGTAAATGCACCTGTGAGTGTAAGCCACAGGAGTGTAAGCCTGTGTGTGAGTGGGAATGTGAATGCATAAGCCTGTGTGAGCACAAATGTAACTGAGTGTAAATGTGAGTGGGAATATCTGTATGGGTACTGAATGAGTATAAATGGGGCTGTATTTGTGTATAAGTGTCACTTATGTGAATATGAGTGTGTGAGTGTGAGTGCCTATAAGTTATATGAGTGTGAACATGAGTGTGTGTTAGGTGCCTGAGTGTGTAAATGTAAGTTGTGTGAGGAAAACTGTGTGTCTGCGTGTATGAATATAAATTGTTTATGAATGTGTGTGTGACTGCAAATTCTGAGAGTGTGTGCATTCACTATGAAAGAGGATCCAAAGATGCAACTTTACAAGACCTTGACTGAACATCCATTACTTCTGAGCATGCACACCAGCTTGTGCAACCCCGGAGAGGCCATCTTGGGAACTGGTAATGATGAGGAGGACCAGACATCCCAATTTGCTCAAGTCAGAGCTCATTTATGCCTGTTATCCTGGCATAATTATCATGATTTGGTAACTATACTGATATCGTGGCTGAGGTATAGCTTATATCAGTAAAATACACACCTCTTGAGAGAGCAGGCCAATGATTTTTTACAAATACGCACACCCATGTCATCATCCCCCAGATCAAGATACAAATATTTCCAGCACGCAGTCTCAAAAATATCTTGGTTTGGAAGATGAATCACCCTAGTAAAGTCTTCCAGGGTTTCTCCTCAGCCACCTGAAGGAGGGTGGATTTCACTGTCCATTAACATTATCCTGTCTTCTGGCCTTTGTGGTATATTTTACACAGGCTGGAGAATCACGGTAAATGTATTGCAACTGTTTGGGAACCAAGAGGGGTTAAATTACATCGACTTGACTTGACAGGCTCTGAGGATGTGTGGATTCTGGAAGGTGGAAACTATTAGAACAAACACCTTCATGGAAATTGCCATTAATCCAAAGCGTCTGAACTTCCCTTTACCCTGTCTCCACCACTCTGGCTTTCCCCTGCCAAACTTTCCTTTCGTTAAAGGAGTGACTCATCCCCATCGGGAATCATATAGGATCTGTGGGAAAGAGTATGGGATTTGGAGTCTGCCAGGCTTGGCTTTGCAACTTGACTGTACCATTAGCTAGCTCTGTGTCTTTGGGTAAGTTAGTTAACTTCTTGAGGCCTCAGTTTCCTGATCTGTAAAAAGGATAATGTGATCTACTCTGCAGAATTGGGGTGAAGCTTAGATTTAATGAATACAAGGTGCCTGACACATGGGCACCAAATATATGATAGCTAATATTTAAGTCAGATTTCAAGATCAGAATAAAAACAGGGTATGGCAGAGCAGCTTCTCCAAAATGGCCGGGGCAATGTTCCCAGTCCCATTCATTCTTTTAGAACTTTGCCACTCCCCATCAAGAGGCAGTGTCTCCCGCACCCCCAATTCCCCTTGAACTCAACAGGACTTTGTGACTGCCTCAACAAGTGACATGTGGCAGAAGCAGTGCTACATGACTTCTAAGGAAAGGTGAAAAAAGACAACACAGCCTTCTGCTTAGCACTCTCTCTCTCTCAGGATGATCTCCTCAGGGAAGCAGCCACCATGCTGTGAAGAAGCCCAAACTGGCCCACATAGAGAGACTTAGTGGAGAGGCCCATGGGAAAAGGAACTGAGACTCCCCAGCCAAGAGCTACTATCAACCACCAGACTTGTGAGTGAATGAGCATTTAGATGATCCTAACCCTCAGCCATTGAGTCTTCCAACTGGGGCCCCAGAAATTGGGAAACAAATTTAAGCCAACTTTGCTGCGCCCTATTCAAATTCCCACCCCATGAATCTGTGAGCATGATACATGTTTATTTAAGCTTCTAAGTTTGAGGGTAATTTGTTACACAACCATGCAACTGGAGCTCAGTGTAATCAAGATCTTGTGGGATGGGGCTGACATTTCTCACATACATCTGCATCAGGCCAAGTGAATGTGAACACAGCTCTCTGCTTTGGTCCATCTAAACCTCAAAGGTGGAGAGAGAGTTTGCTACACACATTTGTCCTGTTGCTTGTGATTAGAACCTGGTGTACATGTTCCTGCTCACAAAGTGAATTGGTTCCATTCCTCAAACTCAAAGTGATTTCCTATATGCAAACTCCTAGAGCCCTGTCTGTTCTTTAACACTAACCATTTACTAGCTTGTGGGAAATGGAACCATGAAATAATGCAACTATATTATAACCAAAGATGCCTTAAGTTATATATGCAAATTGGCTGTTACCCTCTTCAAACAGCAGTTGTGAAAGCTCTAATCTTATTTATTTTCTGTGTCACAAAGATGGAAACTTTACCCCATGCCGTGAATGCATCTGGGGAAGGAGAGCATTATGGCAGACTAGCCAGGCCTCCAGTGACAGCCAAGGGCCATCAGGGAAATCAGGCCAAAAAGTGGGGCAGCAGCAAGACCAGATTTCTACAGAGGCCCAAGGCAAGAACAATGGGTCCAATGGCATAGAGCCTGTCACACTGTTATGGCAAGGAAGTTAAACAGAGTAGTGAGACTGTGGGCTTTGGATCAAGCAAACCTACATTCAGATCTGGTTTCTCCACATACAGGCAGTGTGACCCTGGTTAAGTACCTTAACCCCTTAAAAATAGGGGTTATAGTAATAGTAAGTACTATTACTGTAAAAATAGTACTTACATGTGGCAGGAGCACCTAGTTGTCTACCAAGTGACTAGATGGACCAATGTGACCAATGTATTTCGTGTGTGCCTTGCCTACATGATCGTCCCCTTTCATGGTGACCTTGGAGGCCAAAGGCTGAAGATGATGACTTCACAGGATAGAATGAGGCTGGATCCTTGTGTCACCCCTTGGAAGAGAGCCACTTAACTAGGCACGTACATATCAGACTTTGTGTAAGTGAAAAATGAACTTTTACCAGGTGAAGACACTGAAAATTGGCACTCTTTGTTACAGAAGCTAGCCCACCCTGACTCATACATTGTTTTTGAAAATGGAGACATGCATTATTGTAGATAATTATAAAGAGTTGTTTACTGTCTTCCCCATTTGAATGATGCTCCTTGAGGGCAAGGACTGTGCCCTGTTGAGCCACAGTGCCCTCCCCTGTGTCTGGTACATACCAAGTATGTCAGCAAATCTGAATTGGTTATCTGCAGCTTGATTAAGAGAAGAGAATTAAAATCTGGGCATTTTAGTGATAGAAGAAAGAAAAGTTTGATGTTAAAAAAAAAAAAAGACCAATTACATCAATACTTCAGGACAGAATGTACTTATTTAAACACTTATCAAAAGAACCAAAAACAAACAAAAAAATAAATAAAAGACCCCACCTAGCAGTAAAGTCATAATTTGCCAGTTTGGAACTTTGGGGCCAAAGGGGTCCAAAGAAATAAGTTTTCTCATTAGAAGTTTTGGAAACCAAAGCTTACTATTAGATTTTCTTTCAAGTTCCACAAAGCTTTTACAAGTTAATTAAATGGTTGGCTTAACCACTGGTTCATGTTTCCAGCAGATGAAGTGGAGTGAGCTCGGGGAGGAAACAATTGTGTAAATGCAAACTTGGTGGCAAGAATTGTCCCCGAAAACAATACCTTATCAGTGATATCAGAGATTTCTCTTTAAATTATCAGGGTGAACAAATAGAATTTGCGTTTCTATGGAGCACTCTCCTTTTTATTGTTCCCACTGTGTTCTCACAACACTCCTAAGAGTTAGGGAACGTTTTATTGTCATTTCACAGATGGAAAATCCATGAAATAAAGTGAGCTGTGATTTGGCCAACATCTCATGGCTCGTGTAAGAATCAGAGGCCAGGCCCCCCGACTCTCAGCATAGGACTTGCTCTCCACCGGACCTCCCAGGTTGAGATGGGTTCGGTGTGGATGACAACCCACTGGGAGCCAAGTCGAACTAACTGCTTTTGAGCCCAGTGTGGGTAACGTCTCATGCTTGGGTATCTTACAGGGTAAAAAGTAAACTAAGACACAGTACTACAGTCCAACAACAACCAGAACACCAGGTAGGCTGGATGGAGGAATTGGGATTTCAGAAAAGAGTAAAATTATGTAAGAAAACTGTCCTATGTGCTCAGCACCCTCCCTTATTCTTCTGAAAACATATCCCCCTTTCTTCCCCTATTCCAGTCATTTGAAACTGATTCTGGATACGGCTGTCAGTGATAGCATCCTACACCTTGGCCATTAGTGGGCATGAGACCTGTTCCAGCCAATTCGAATTCTTAGTGGGGAAAAAAAGAACTGGAACTAGGAGAAGGAAGCAGTCCTGCTTGCACGAGACTGCTGGTGGCCATGGGGCCTGCTTCGTGGAAGAGATTGGACTGCGAAAAGGCAGCTGAGATGAGTGATGGGGCAAGAGAGTACTGGTGGCATTGGGAATGTGGTTCCAGGTGCCTCTGCCTCAGTGGTTGCATTGAGCTAATCATTCTCTTTTCCAGTGGGATTCAAGTGGAGCTCAGGTCACTGGCAAACCTAGTCTTGCCTAAGGCAATAGGTAGAGAGGGGAGGGGAAGCCACCCACTCTTAGGCAGAAACTACTAAAGGAGCCTACAGGGAAAAGTGGGAAGATGCAAGACTTCTTTGGGGACATTGAAGAAGGCAGGATCTCTAGGGATGAGGATCTGCATAAAGACAGAGTGAGATACCAAGCTCTGAGCACATTGAATTTGAGACTAGAGCGGGAAGTGTCCATGGAGACACTGAACAGGCAACAGGATGTGGAAGTGGGTCTACAGGGAGAAATTAAAGCTGATGCAACTCTAGTGAAAAAAGTGCTGCACTCAGAGTCAAAAAGACTTCAAAGATAAAGGGCTTTTGTGCTGATTAAACCAGTTCGTGAATTTAAGAGAATATTATTAATCTGGGAGCTCTCTGCATGGAGGTAACAACAGGAGTCATAGATGTAGAAAATTCTCGAGGGAAAGAAGGGAAGAGAGTCTTGGATAAATGCTCACAATTAGTCAATACAATAAAAGCATCAAAGAATTAAGAGAAAGCAGGGTGGCAAAAGCCAGGTAAGCAAAGAGTTTAAAGAGGGAGAGGTTGAGCAGTAGTGAAAACGAACCAGTGATGCCAGTAAGGAGGTTGGTGAGGGAGAAGTCTGTTTGAAGTGGAGCGGCAGGAAGTTATCAGTGAAGGAACTTGGATATGGCAGAATGCCAGCCAAATAATGGTGGAGCGAAGTTATGGGTAAGGTCTTATGTGCTGCCAGTGCCCACCCCCATTCCTTCCATCTTCCAGTGGGCTCCTGCTGACTTTCCCGTGTAGAATCTGCATCTCTGAGCCTGAGGGATCTTTCCCCCAGAACCGCAGAAGGCTACTCTGCCCGTGCATGAGGCAAGCCAGAAGTGGTAGGGAATTAACAGCCCCCTGGAAGCAGCCCTTGGACATACGAGTTGGTGTATAAATACCCCAGCTCTCTTGCCTTGCCCCAGGGGTGGGGCGATTCTCAGGTTGGATTTTGCGCCATTTCTCAGAGTTTCCACCAAGATTAAGCTCCAGGTGCCCACTGTGGTGGCTGGCTTCACAGTGCGCTCTTTATTAGCTGTGCTCCTTTTCCAGCCTTACTTCTCTAGTCCCTGAGCAGCATGGTCCCTGCATTTCCCAAGGAAATGACTTGTACTTGAATCCTCGTCTCAGCGTCTGCTCTGAGGGAAACTGAGCTAAGACAGGAGCTCTTGTAACTTATAGCCCGAACTAGGACACCTATGAAGAGTGAAAAGCTGGGGGGCGGGGGGGGGGGCACTGTTAATAATGGTGCTGGAACAAATGGGCAAAGAAGGATTTTGCATACCTGGAGGTCTGGCCCCCTGGTTCCCTGCCTCTCCTTTGAGAAGATAGAATTCAAATGCTAATTCTTTAGAATAACAGGGAGTGAAGATGACTTTTCTTTAGTGACCATTTGTGCCCTGTGCCCCATTACCTGGAGGGCTCTGGAAAAGAATATGTCAGCTCGAGAGTGGGAAAATATCTCAGGAGGAGAATGGACCATGAGAAGTAGGTCAGCGTCCAGCCCCCAGGAAAGCAAGGCTTGTGTATTTCGGTGATGCTGGGCTCCAAGGCTGCAAGAGATCTTGTCAACCGCAGTCTGCAAGATGCTCACCTCCCGGCATCACTGGGCACCCCCTTCTTGCTTCCTCTCGCCTTCCATTAGTCATGTCGTTGCGCTCCTCTCTGCAGCTGCACAAATGGACAAACCTCCCCTGACAGGTCCTCAGCACCCTTGCTGCTGGTGCCCACAGCCCTGAGGATATCATCTGGAAACCTGGATCCTTTAATACCCCAGGCCTTCCACTTCACATGCTTCCACATCTACCCTTTTATTGTGTTTCCTCGAAAAAGAGATTTTTTTTTTTCTGCCAGAAAATCTTTCAAGGAAACCACTCCATTTTCTCGCATTTTCGAAGAGCTGCTGGATGTGATAGTGTGGGGAAAGGACAAGACACCAACATTTTTTTCCCTGCCCTGCGCACCAATTCATCCCATGCCTGGATTCCCGATGGGAGTTGCTGCGTGAGGTCAATGGCGCAAGTGATGTGCCTCTGCAGGGGAGGACGTCGGCCCTCGAGGGCCAGGTGTGGAGCTGGCTGCTTCCTGTGCTCTCAGGACACCCCTTCCCAGGAGATGCAGCTCATCCCTCTGAATGCCTGTTCTTGACAATCTGGCTCCCAGCTGCCCCACTTGAATTTGGAGTTGATATATAAATAGATAGGTCAACACGTGCCGTGCTAAGCCCCTTCTAGGTGTTAGCTCACTCCATCCTCGAGATTCCATGAAGCAAATCTCGTTATTCATTCTGGGTTACAAGTGAGAGCAGAGATACAGAGAGACTAAGTAGCTTGCCCAAGCTCTCAGTCAAGTTTGCAGTTTGAGCATCAGAAAACAGAAAAGCCTGTGGGGTATTCCATTAGACAAACAGGTAATATGGGGCTGGTCAGCTGGGTTGGCTGAGGAAGGGACTGCTCTGTGGGGTCTCAGTGCCACAGAGTTCTCATTAGCTTCACAGATTAAAATCCTGTTCTGTAGCTACACTCGGGCCTGGGGTTGTGATCCCCCATGGACAGCCCAGGGAGAGTTTATCAGGACACCAGATTGTGCTCCTTGTCTCCAAAACGCAGCTCCTTTCCCACTCTCCACTGCAAAGTGGGTTTTTCTCCGGAGAAAAGCTGTCCACTTGTGGCACAGACTAAATTCATTACTCCTCAGGAAAGACCCTGAAGACCCTTCCACCCTCCCACTGCCCTTAGATCTTATACATCTGCATCCTTCTCTGCCTGTCTTTTGCACAGAATTTTGCTTGTCCTCCATCATGGCAGACAGTAGGCCATGGGTATCTCTCAGCTAGACCAGCACTAGATGAACAGGCCCCTCACATCTATATTCAGAGGGCTACTTGCTGAGCCAAGCTCCTTGATGCTCCCCAAACACACTCGTAATGTCCTGCCTTGATGGCTTTGCTCATGCTGCTCTTCACGAATGACTCCTCTTTGACTGCCCATCTGATGAGGCACAGTACCATGTAGCCACTGCTTGATGCCTTCACTGAGCCCCTCGCTGGACGGCCTCTGAACCTCTCCTGAAATGCTGTAGGCTTTTGTCTGTATCCCTCTCAGCTCACGCATGTGCTGCCTTCTTCTCTGAGATATGCATATTTATGTTCATCTTTTCTTTTCCAGTCTATGGGTTCATCAAAGGCTGAACCACAGTAATTCAACTGTGCTTCTTCAAATTTGCTTAGCAGAGAGCCTGGCATGTGGGGTGTTTTCGAATGAAAGAAAAGATTAGACTCACACAGACCGGGAAAAAGAGCAATGTCTGGTTAAAAGACCTTTGGAAATTGCAAATAACGTATTTGCCAAATAGATGATGTACCAGATGCATCAAATAAACTATTTATATTCCAATTCCTGTCCTTTGGACATGGGGTCCAGGGTAACTCCGAGAACCCAAACAGATCAAATCTCCGCTTAAAAGAGTAGTTCTATCATTTAATTATATTAGTCACGGGAGGGGGCCTGAGAGAGGTGGTCTCGGGTGGACGTCCTTAGCTTCTCTCCTCACCTTCTATCTTCTGGTGGAATGTTGACAAACCAACTCCAGGGTTTCATAGTTTCCCGGTAATTTTTCTTTTAAAAAGAGTCTGATACTGAGTTGGAGACATGAGATTTATAGCAGGGTCTTCTTCATTCCTTACTCTTTAGAAGCCATGTACCTTCTGAGTAGATTTGGAGGTTGTATCTAGTAATGATAATAATGATAGTACCAGTAGCATAGTCATAGCTATCAAGCTCTTTACAGAACTCCTCACTCAGGGTATCTTTGGCACACTCATCCACCAGCCACTGTGAATGTTGGTTACAAACAGTGCATAGCTGTCCCCTTCTCCAAACAATTGGCCTCTGCCAACAGGAGTCTCCTCACCTGGTGGGTTACCCTCCACCTCCCAGCAGCCCAGGGCCAATGACTGACTGCTTTGGGGGTCAAAAAAGGCCAACCAACTTGCCTCAAGGCAGGATTTGCTCTGGAGTGCAATTCACACCCACAGCCACTAGGCTGAGGCTAGACCCCTGCTGAGAAAGCATATTAGCTCTTTCCCTGACCCATCCTGCTTCCCTCACTTCCTTCCAGATTTCTCCTGAGGGCATCAATAATCCATATGCCAAGAGGCCCCACCCGAAGCTCTGTTTCTAGGGACCCCAACCTAAGACCAAATGGCATTGGGAAGCCCACAGAACTGAAAGAGGACAAGACCTACAGGAGCCCTGGGGGGCTCTGGAGAAGGAACTGAAGTCTGATCTCTTCAGTCTGCCTGTCTCAGGATGAATCGACTCCAACCATTTTCAAGGTTTTTTTCTGCCTGTTGAAGATTCAGATTAAAAAAAAATCCGTATCCTGGATCACATGCCCACCTTAGTGCAAGGGTAGAACAAGGCATGTCCTTTAGTTTTCCTCCCAAACTATCCAGTTTCCTGGGTATCCTGGTACCTTGAGGTGACAAATACCATCTCACTCAGTCCTTAGAACAGGTGTGAGGTAAATCTGTCATATATCTGAAGAAACTGAGGCACAATTCAGGAAAGACCAAGGAGCACATGCAAAATTTTTTGATGCAAAAATCCTACTTTGTGGAGTTGACTTCCCAATATCTATTCTATCCCCGTGTGGGTAGTAAGCCCATCATGGCAATCCCAACCACCTTGGCAGTTACTGGTTTAAAACTGGGCATGTGTCTGTGTCCCAGCCAACGAGACAGGAGGGAACATTTTCTGGGCCCTTCTGAGATATATATATTTCCTTGTTCCTTAAAACAAGACCCAAGAAGAGACCATGCCCAACTCTTCCTCTGGACATTGTTAAGTCTGGATCCAACAGCCAAAAACTTCCTCAGCCATCTTGTTCACCTCCCAGCAAGACTGAAAGACTCACAGAAACATGAAGCCAGTCTGGAGTCTGCTATCTTTCAGTGTCTTTGTTATATGACAGAATAAAATTCCCCTATCATTTAAGGTATATAGCCCAAGCTGGGGATTTCTGTTCCTTTTAGCCATATGCAACCCAACTGATGTACTCACCTCCGTGGACTAGAAAGATGCCGAAGGAATGAGGACATTTTCAAAGATAAGTCCTGGGACAGCTCATGATTTTGAGAATTGCCATTTACTAACTGTGTAACCTTTGACTAGCTATCTAACCTCTCATATGTAAAATAGAGATAATACTTGCATCTACTCCATGGTATGGTCATAAGGATTAAATAGGGTCAGGTATTTAGAAGGAACAACCTACCACCGGGCACATAGTGGGTGCCCACTAAATACTCAGCTATTAGATATGCTCTTGGAAGAAAAGTTGAAATAGAATCAAAAACTAATTACAGGGGCGCCTGGGTGGCTCAGTCGTTAAGCGTCTGCCTTCGGCTCAGGTCATGATCCCAGGGTCCTAGGATCGAGCCCCACATCGGGCTCCCTGCTCAGCGGGAAGCCTGCTTCTCCCTCTCCCACTCCCTCTGCTTGTGTTCCCTCTCTCACTGTGTCTCTCTCTCTGTCAAATAAGTAAATAAAATCTTTAAAAAAAATTAATTACAAGGGGTGCCTGAGTGGCTCAGTCAGTTAAGCGTTTGCCTTCAGCTCAGGTCATGATCCCGGGGTGCTGGGATCGAGCCCCACATCGGGCTCCCTGTCAGCAGGTTGTCTGCTTCTCCCTCTCCTTCTGTGATCTCTCTCACTTTCACTCTCTCTCAAATAAATAAATAAATTTTTTAAAAAATTAAAAGAAAAAAATGAGTATCGATTGCTTTTACATAGCTGGTGAATATTTAACAATTTTTTCCTAAACTCCCTGCAGATGGTTCCTGATGTTTATCCACATGTGGACCTGACTCAGCCACCGCATCCTCTCCTGTCACACAGGATAATGCCATCAGTGTGCCCACTGACAGTTTTGTTCATATTTGAACTGTGAACTTCTCAAAGGCAAAGAGTCCTCCTGCTCTGTTTATTTGAATAACATGATTCCAGGAACATGGGAACACAATATAGTCTTAGCTCAGCGGTTTCTAACCACAGGTCAGAAATCAAATGGGACTGCATTGGTTCTTAAACATTTTGGGATCATGAACCCATTTCAGGAATCAAATGAATGTTGTGGACCAACTCCCAGACAAATGAACAACCAAGCAAAATGTCTATACGCTGCTCATCTTCTCCTCCCCCGGGCCTGAGGCTCCCTGAATTAAAGTCTTTAAAATAAACCAAAAATGAAATAGTTAATAAATACTGCCTTCGGCCAGGAGCTTCACAAACCACATCTTATTGAATCTTTGGGAAAAATGCCAAGGTGAAGGGCTTCCTCCAGCCTTCCGTGCAGGTTCAGAGATGGCAAGTATCCTGGGTGAGGTCACACAGCTAAGTGTTCCACGGTCCTGGTGTATAGGCCTCCCTTGTTCCTTCACAGGCCTGCCATAGATCACCAACCAAATTTGTAGGCAGGAACAAACGTTTTCACGTCAGCTCCACTGTGAGGAAACGGGGGCATTCTGAGGAGAAGGCCTTGTGGGACGTAGAGGTAGTAAGATGAGGTCCACCCAGGTCACCTGGGTTCTCTTCTTCCTTCATTCTCTCAGACATTGGAGCATTGTAGGTGCCAGGCACTGTACCAGGATCTGACGCATGCAGCATTATAGAAGGAAGCCATGGCAAGTAGGCCTGGATCTGGATTCTATCTCCAGCAGTTAGTTGCTGTACTTGGAGGGAGCTAATTAATGCTCTGAGCCACAGTTTCCTTATCTGTAAAGTGGGGTTAGTGGTGGGGGTTGTCCTACAGATCAAGGGGATCTGTGTCAGGAAAGCAACCTGCTCAGGGCCTGCACAGCATGCATACTGGACAGAGGTCACTTGCAGACGCATTGAATCTATTTTAGAGTTGTCAGATGAGAAGCCCTTAGAGGGAAAAAAAAAAAAAGTCCTGCCCAGCAGAGGGACCCAGTAAAAAGGGCAGAGCAGGGACCTGCACAGACACAGGGAACATTAGCTTCCTCTTCTCTCCAGACCACTCAGCTGACACTCCTCTTTGTTTTCATGCTGCAAAGGGAAAAATATTTTCCTGGCAGCTGGAAGCAGAGTTTTTCCATTAATCTTCCCTTTGCATGTTGTTTCACCAAAGTCCAAAGTGACACAAAACAAACCCCAGAATTTCACACCAAGGAGGGTGGAAAAATACACCCTTGCCAGGGCTGGACACAGCTGGTTCCAAGCGAAGGAGCAAGGGGCCGTTTCATCAGGGGAATTATCAGCAACCCCTACAGCTGTACCCCAAGAGCATGCACAAAAGCAGCTTCCCACAGACCTCCCCAAATATTTGAATGCAGTCTTGAAAGAGTGCTTTAGACATTTCTGGACATCTAAATAAAAATGATATGCCTAGGGCGCCTGGGTGGCTCAGTCGTTAAGCGTCTGCCTTCGGCTCAGGTCATGATCCCAGAGTCCTGGGATCGAGTCCCACATCGGGCTCCCTGCTTGGCGGGAAGCCTGCTTCTCCCTCTCCCTCTGCCACTCCCCCTGCTTGTGTTCCTGCTCTTGCTATCTCTGTCTCTGTCAAATAAATAAATAAAAAATCTTAAAAAAAAAAAATGACATGCCTAGGCAATATGAAGACTGCCACTGGGGGGCCAGCCAACCACATGAGTCCTGTCTTCTACCCCAGTCTCCATCAGGGGCTAGACCTCAATTTTTATATTCAGGGGCTCATCAGTTTCCTTCCAGCCATGCTGGATGATATTTAAAATGGATTCCTGTGTCCAGTCCAGTCTGATATCCTGTCCAGATATGGGCACACAGATATGGAATGGATCCCCGCCACATGTATAGAACGAAATAAACAAGAAGAAAATCAAACCAGATGCTGGCCCAGAATCTAATCAAGATTGACTAGAATATGCCTTGAAGTATTCTCAGTGTTTGGCAGAAAATCAGCCTCCTTGATCAAGGGGATGGTTGTTTTGCCACTGAATAGCTAGCTATTGATTGTGCCAATGGGCCTTTTCTTTCACACCAGAGTGGGGCTGGGGTTGGGAAGGTCAGTCAGTCATCTGGATGTGAGCGTCTTGGCTCTGGACACTGTCCTGCTACTTGGAGGTTGCTGGGTCAGCAGGGGAATGAGGGGAGGGAGTAAGATGCTCCTAACTTGTGCATCTCTCCCTCCAGGGGCACGTGGAGCAGTGGAACTGGTTCCTGTCCAGGCTCTATAACTCATGGCTGTGTGTGTTTGGGATGGGGGAGGGGGACAGACAGCAACACAGTCTCTCTCTGGTCCATCTTGAAGCCCCCCCTCCCAACCCTTTCCAAAGAAACTCATCCTTCTCCCTCCTTCAGCCAAAGAGCAAAACCTTTGTGGATATTGACCCAGGGATAGGCCTTTAAGAAGTCACAACCTACCAGTTCCACAAATAGCCAGATCCAAATCTCAGTGTAGGCTCAGCTGGAACACCCCATTCTCTTTGAACCCTAGCCACTGCCTACCATGGTTGAAAGCACAGCTACTGTTCACATTGATCCCTTCATATGCATCTCTCCATTTAATCTTCACTCCCACCCCAAGAATATGAGGAAGAAACAACAGTAGGAGGTTGATAACTCCCCCAAGGTCACCTAGCTAAGAAGCAGAGAGCAGGGATTTGAACCCACCACAGCTGAATGCTCTCCCAACATGTTCTGCTGCCTCCCACTGGCTGGATGAACAAATGGCCCCTCTGAGATGCAGTTTTCTCATCTGTAAAATGGGTTTTTCTGACATTTGCATGAGTTAATGTTTGTAGAGCCTCTCTATGTATGTTGGGTTCATAAGGCCGTTTTCTCCAGCCAGGTGAGTATGTGAGAAGTGGTGGAAGATGCATGTTGAATAAGAAAAATTTCAGGAAATTTAAGTATGTGAGATGGATCTTTTCTGTCCATAGATAGCCGGCCTTTTGTGCACACATTTTACTAGTCCCTCTCACTACTCACTACCCTCTCTTCCTAGATGGGCAGCGGTTTCCTGTGTCCTGCTCTCCTGTCACAGAGGGAAACATCTAAAATGTCAATCCTACTGGGGGTTGGAGAATTGTGCCATGTAGGAGGTCTGGGGCATTTACATTTTTTTAAAAGGCCATAAGGAGAAATTGCTTCATGTAACAGATATAATTATATATGGTGGGATTTGAGGCACTGTGGTGTTTGGGGTTCTGCCATTTAGATGACCTATTCATAAAGTTGGTCCTCCAACAGCCACAGACCAGAAGCATCACTGCCCAAGAACCAGCAATGGCCACTGGTGAGGCGCGCACGTCCAGGTAGAAAGAAGGGTAGAAGGGTTGACTCTAGATTACAAAGCCACCCCCACTCCCAATTAGTAAAGATTCCAGGAAGGGAGAGAGAAAGAGAAGTCCATCCCAGGCCATGAAGCAGAAGACTTGAGTTCAAGTTCTCCATGCCTACTCCAGCCTGCCGGGCTCTCCAAACAGTGTTGCACTAACATCACACATCCAGCCTCACCTCACCCCCACCTGCGTCTCCTCTTGAAATGTCCCCAGCACCCCCATGATGGACTGATCTGGAAGCCCCTGAGTCATCACTGGCTCCTTCCAGCCCTTGGCCTCCCCACCTTACATCCACAAGGTCTCAGACACATTCAGTCATCTGTTCCCTCAGCGAACATGCAATGAGACCTGACCACAGTAGTGGGGGCACTGCTGTGACTCTCCCTACCCTCCCTCCCCATCAAGGCCCGTCTTGAGTGACAGGTCTTCCCACCTGCGTTCTCCCTCCTCCTTCTCATCTGCCCTGCAGCTGCCGGGGTGGGGGAGGGGGGAAGAATCTTCCCAAAGAATTGCTTGGATCATATTACTTGCTCCCTCCCTCTCAGCCCCAACATTATTATCTGTAAAAACTCAGGATAAGCACCCTCACAGCACTGCCATGAGGAGTGAAGGAGATCATGTGATATAAAAGCTCTCAGCCACACAACAGAACTCAAGAACAATTTGTTGAACTGATCTGACTTGTTTGGCTTTTGCCAGGTTAGCTAGCTACCAGCTACCGGGGACTTTCTGGGACTCTAGGCACTGAGCCAGGTAATTTATACACATCCTCCTTTATCACCCTCTCATCAATCCCATGATGAAGGGTCTTTTATTATACCCATTTTGTGGCTGAGGAAACTGAGGCCCCGAGAGCTGAAGTAATCTGTCCATGGTGTCTTAGAGGAAGGGCAGAACAGAGACTAAAATCCAGGTCTAATCGTCGTGCCATAGAGCCTCCCTCAACGATTTCCTTCTTTGTAAACACAAAGCTGGGTGTTCTCCCCTCCTCACAGAGATGCTTGGAGAACCATTTGAAGACACAGAGCAAAACAGGAGAACACAAAGTGAGGACAGGCAGAGACTGGAGCGATGCAGCTACAAGCCAAGGAACGCCAAGGATTGCTGGTAACCGGCGCGGGAGAGACACAGAACAAATTCTCCCTCAGAGCCTTCAGAAAGAGCCAACCCTGCAGCCATCTTGATTTGGGACTTCTAGCCTCCCAAATTGTGAGAAAATAAATTTCTGTGATTTTAAGCAACCCAGTTTATGGTCACTTGTTATGGTAGCCCCAAGAAACTAAAATAGTATTCCAGCTTGCTTATAAATATACCACCATTTCTTGATCCATTCTGGAGTTGAGGTAGTTTGGATATTTCAGGTTGGAAGCGATTATGGATAATGCCTCTAGGAACATTGTTGATCATATGTCCTGCTGTAAAAGGACATGTGATTCTCTGGATGGCATGCCTCCAATGCACCCTACGGCTACCTGAGTGGTCATCCTTCTATGGCCATGGCAGTAGAACCTCCTGGTCCTGGTCAGATGAAGGCAAATAGGACAACAGTGCAATCAGCAGAGCTCTACTGGTGATGCACCCTCTGACCTGCCCCAGCTCTAGTCCAGGCTTCAGAATCAGGGGCCTCTCGACCTCTCCTGACCAAACTCTCCCCCATGCCTCCAACCCTGACATTACTGTGGCCCTGACCCAGTCATCACTTTCTGTGTTCAGGAACCCACACACACACACACCCCACTGACTTTGACCTTTTTGGCCTTGCACCTGTCCCCAGCTAGTCTCTGAACTCCCTTTTGGTCCCTTTCTTCTTTTGCTGGTTGACTGGGTTTAGGATTGAACCCTATTCTACTCTTTGTTGTCCACTGGGCTCAGCCAATGCATCTCAGACCAAAAGTCCGTAACCATGAACGCTCTGTGCAAGGGGAGTCTTCTGAAGTATTTTCTTTCCATCTACCAGAAATCCATTGGCTTTGGGGAATAGCCACTCCTAAGGACAGAGAAAGGTTGAGGACAGAGAATACAGACATCATGGGGCAGAAGAGGTAAATGGTGTATGTAGTAGAAACAGAGATGCTGGTACATATGGCTGCAATAGCATCTTCCAGTGGCAAAGTCACACACACAAAAAAAGAATGTTTGTGTCAAACTCCAAAGGGCTGAGGTAAACGGTTGCCTTCACTCGGTGCCCATTCCTCAAGATGAGTCACTTCCTAAACTTCCAGTGCTATGAGTACATTTGTTTATCTGACACGAACATTGAGCTTGTTTTCATTGCTGTAATACTAGCCCAAAGCATATTGGGTTGCCTTGTTTCTGAGTAACAACACCCCTTTATTATTAATTCTGTACTTCATTTGGGCCTATCTTCATAGCATTTGTATTACTCTGTACAACTCGTTCTGGGAAATTGTGAAAATAGCAATACTAAGGTGGATAGAATTCTTTTTTTTTTTCTTTTATTTTTAGGGATATCCTACTGCTTTGATTTTGAAATCTGATGACAAATCTGTGGTTAACGCCACCCATCAGTGCTCTGAAGCCAGTTGAACGTTTTGTTTTGCTTTTTTTCCTGTGAGGATTTCAGCAGCCAATATTCATTCACTCTTTCTCAAAGTCCTCCTACAGAGAAGTTCTGAGAAGGTGGTGGGTGAAGGGGAGGTGCAGTTGAGAACCAAAATGCCTAGAGTTAGGGTGAATGCAAAATTTTTAAAAAAGAACCATGACTTTTCAGTGATGCCAATGTCTTCCCTCCCAACTCATAAGTTAATTGGGAGTTGGAGGTATTCAGTAAAGGTTCAATCGGGGAAGCAGAACCTTGATGAATAATGCAGAAAAATGCAGATTTGATATAGGGGTTAGACCTTGAGTAATGGTGGGAGCTAGTGAAGATGTCTGTGCAGAGCCGTTACCTCCACCAAATGGAGGTAACATTTGGTGGAGGTCAGTCCTGAAGTCGCTGTAGGTTGGCAGGCCTGGAATGGAAGGAAGGTAGGACATGAAGTGGAGGAAAGCAAGAGCAAGATTACTATAACCTCTGGAAACAAACAGTAATCTACAAGGACAATCTGAAATCCATGAAGACCAATGGCACCACGTATTTGTCTCCCATCATCTCAACTTCTACTACATGGAAGCTGGGACCCTTCATCATGGAGCTGCACACACACCTGGCCAGGGCTCAGAGAAGCTGCAAGTGGAGGGCCAGAGGGAGTAGAAGACATGCAGGCCCACTGCTGCCCTGCACCAGCTGAGTCAGCTTGTAGATCAATAGATGAGCTACAGCAGCACCTTGTGCCCTACACTAACCTTCAGAGCATGGTGGCTGCAGCTTCACTTCCAGCTTCCAAATCTCATGCAAATTTTTCATATGGTGGTTCTAGCCCAGACCGTATAGGGAAAGGGATTCTGGGAAATGTGGTTCTGGTAGCTAGGTTAACATAATACAAAACCATCACAGAGGTGCAGTCAGAACTACCAGGGAGATGTTAACTATGGTGCTCCACTGGGGAGGCACCACCCAGCTAACATCTCCGTACTACTTACTATGCGCCAGACACTCTTCTAAGCATTTACATGTATTGATTACATATATTCATTTAAGCCTTTCAACAGCCCTGTGAAGTAGTTGCTTTGCTTTCATTATCCTTATTTCACAGATGAGAAAACAGAGTCCTGGAGAAAATCACAAAGCTAGTAACTGAGAGGCAAATCCTAACACAACAGCAATAATGTTAGGCAGTCCTTCATTCATCCTTATTTTTTTTTATGACCTGCCATTCGTTAATCCTGAATCCTGCTTTTGTTTACTTTTCTTTATATATATATATATATATATATATTTTTTTTTTTTTTTTTTCCCCTCTCTCTGAGAACTGAAGACCTCTGACTGTGGTTCATGAATGTATTATCCTGGTATGATTCTAGCTCTCCTCTTCTCTGCAAAACATCTAAAAAAGAAACCTATGTATTTTCTCATCTCATCTTCATTCCAGGGTAAAAATTCTTTGCCTGAGAAGAACTCACCAGAGTATTAACCAGGTTCATTTCTCGAGGTTATATAAGGAGGTGATTAAGAGTCCAGAATTTGAATTCCATCTTCACTGATGGTAGCAGCTGAGTGACCTTGGACAAATTACGGGCAAGTTGAGCTAATATTATTAGTAGTAATAGGAGTAGGAGTATCAGTTAGTTATTGCTGCATAACAAATTAACCCAAATAGTGGTTTATTTCTTTTTAAAGATTTAATTTATTTGACAGAAAGAGAGCACACAAGCAGGGGGAGCATCAGGCAGAGGGAGAAGCAAGCTCCCTGCTGAGCAAGGAGCCCAATGTGGGACTCGATCCCAGAACCCTGGGATCATGACCTGAGCCGAAGGCAGATGCTTAACCAACTGAGCCACCCAGGCGCCCCACCAAATAGTGATTTAAACAACAGTGGTTAATTTTTGCTTGTGTATCTGTGGGTCTGCAGATCTAGGCTGGCATCAGCTGGGTGACTCTACTTCAAGCTGAAGATCCAGCTGGGCTTCAATCTTCATTGATTTGGGCTTTATGTCTGTTCCATGTGTATTGTGTTGCTAGGAGGCAACTACTGAGCACAAGCTCTTCCCATGGTAATGGAAGAGGCACAAGAAAAACAAACAGAATCCGGCACTGGCCCTTTAAACCTAGACTCAAATCTGTCATACCATCATGTCTATTCACATTCCATTGGCCCAAGTGCAAGTCAAGGTCAGGGAAGTACAAATATACATGGCAAATATAGATGGCAGAGGGTATGCACAAAGAGAGGGGGAAGAACCGGAGCCAATAATTTATCATATTTAACAATATTATTATTATTATTAAAAAGCAAACAATTCTTCTTAAGTTCTCCTTTAAATACATTTCTAGATCTCAGAAATTTAACATTCAGAAGAAAAGCAGAAGTGAGTGAATATTTCCAATTTGGACAGTTGACTAAATGGACAGCATTCAGAGGAGAATTTCAGGCTTGTTTCTCTGCTCTCCTCCCAACACCTCTAGGTCACATTCTGCCCCATGATATCCATTGTAAATTCCTGTGATCCACGGGCATGGGTCCATTGGTTGATGTCATCTACATATCGGGATCCTTCCTAGCATCAACTGCATGCCTCAAACCTGATTAGGTGAACTTGAAGTCTGACCTAGCGGACAGAGGGCCCACTCCAGGGTCTCACCGTCTCCTCCATTTCCATTCTTAACATCTTACCCAAGGACATTTCATCCTCGACATATAAAGTTAGGGCCACGATTCTCAAGAATTCCAGGCACAGATCATGCCTCCAGGGAGAAAAGTCTGTTCCTTCTTTGTGATTCAGGTATGGCAGAGGTACACAGCTCGAACTTCCTTGCTTCTACATGTCTGCATCCAGTAGCTTCTTGTTTGCTTGTTAATGTGGCATTTGTTTAAAAAAAATGTTTTGTTCCCATGGTGGGGAGTATCATCCATATTGACTCTCTTGGATGAGCTTTCTTCATTTATTTTTTCTGGAAAAAAAATAAAAACATTTTTTTGGAGCAGAATGAACATCAGTCAGCTGAGTTCCCTGTAATTGGGGCAGCCTTCCCATGAAAGAACCTTTTTCTTGCAGAAGTCTTAACAACAACAATAGCATCAAATCAAGACCCACTCCCATTGCCAATTCCCCACCACACTACAGACTCCTTGAAGAAAACAAGTCATGTTGTCTTCATATTTAAATTTGCACAAGGCCTGGCACAGTTGGAATTCAAATTATCTTTGTTAATTAAAAAAGGTAAATTCCAAACCTCTGTGACAGAGTCTTGTGGCAAGCCTTCTGAAAACAAGAACTTTGCCATGTTAAGTTGCAGTGGATGTGGAAGGTATTTTATAGGGATGGACCCATTCGAGGCAAAATTATGACTTGGACACACAATTCTCCACAGATCTCAGAGTCTCAGTTCTGTAGGGCTCACTCGCAAAGTCCTCTTCCCTACCTTTCCCTGGTTCCTTCGCCTGATGCAAAAATACAGATGGGGTACAAATACGTATACAAATACGACTATTTGTTTACTCTGAGTCACAATGATTTCGTGAGCATCTACTAGAAGTCAGGCACTATGTAGGCTTTGAGAGATTAAAAAGTGAAATACAGCATGCTCACTGCCCTTAGGGAGTTCCCAGTTTAATGGAGGATATAAATGTGTAAACTGATGATTATCATACAGCATGACAAACTCCCAAATGCCCTAGGAATCCAGAGGCGGTACCCTTAGTCCTTCCCGGAAGAGGTGACATCTGAGCCGATTCTTGTTGAACAAATAAGAGTTGGGGGTGGAGTGCAGCTCTAGCAGAAGGAACAGCATGTACAAGGGCTCGTGTTGGAGAGCAGCGAACATTCTTGGAACACCACAGAGTTCAGCATGACTGGGGAAAAGGGTGTGAGTTCGGGTGTGGCCAGAGCTGTAGCCAGAGAGGGAAGCTGGATCATGCCCGCCACCTCTTAAGGCGTCTTGAGAAGTATTGATTTATCCTGGGGGCAATGGGGAGTCGCCGAAAGTTTGTAAACAGGAAAATGACCAGATCAGATGTGTGATTTAAAAAGATACATGGGCGCCTGGGTGGCTCAGTTGGTTAAGCGACTGCCTTCGGCTCAGGTCATGATCCCGGAGTCCCAGGATCGAGTCCCGCATTGGGCTCCCTGCTCAGCAGGGAGTATGCTTCTCCCTCTGACCCTACCCCCCCCCCCATGCTCTCTCTATCTCATTCTCTCTCTCAAATAAATAAAAAATCTTTAAAAAAATAAAATAAAAAGATACAGATGTGACTCAAGGAAACCAGTTATGAGACCATTGCAATTATCAGGCAAGAGCAAGTGGCCCTGTCTAGAGGCCCCTGCTCAGTGACAGGTCCCAGTTGTGACGCAGAGTTTCACCCTACGATGCTTTGCACAGGCTTTGGTCTATGTGCCTTTAACACATTACAAGCTTTGGCTCCTTGATTCGCACTTGACTTGAATTTCCTTGTTTGGTGGTCACTTCATCCTGCCAAGTTTGAAGTTTATGGCCTACAACGTTTGATGGCTTTTCAGTACATAGTTTTCAGACCTTTTATTTTTTTCTTTAAGTGGAAAACTGTGGGGATTTTTCACGCTTGAAACCCAGGAGTACATGAATGACTTAGTTCAAACTTTCCCCAAAATATTGACATTGGGTCAAGACCAAATATCTGAATTTCAGGCCAGAACTCAGTAATAGGTTAGATATCTTTGTTGTTTCTTCTTTTAAGGAGAGAGAGAGAGAAGAGGAAAGAGAAAAAGAGGTTTCTCATTTCATCATTTGAAGAATTAGCATCTGAAAAAATAAAATAATATCCATGTAGACTTCTCTGATTCTATAAAAAATGGCAGAATCAAATTCTGAACCTTTAGATCGAAATGTCAGACTCAGTTTTCTCCATCACACTGAACCCTCTCCTGCCGTCTTCCTTCCCTCCTGGTTGCCCCTGCAGGGTCTTCCTAAATTGTCACCCTCACCAGAGCAGGATCCCAAGCAAGAGTGGCCTGGGCCGCTTGTCACTAGGATATCAAAGAATTTTCCAATGATACTCCAAAGAGAGGCAATTACCAAGTAAAATTAAAATTTTTATTTCCATTCTCTCAGGCCTAGCTACCTGTACCTGATGCTGAAGCTCTATCAAGGCCAAGTGTAATGCAATAGGATATAACCCATTTGCTGTCCCCTCAATAACTCCTTTACACCAGGGTTCTGAATGCTGTCGAAATTTAGGAGCTGTTTTGGTTAACTACTGCTGCACAAAACCACCCTAGGTCATAGGGACTTAGAACAAAACAGCTTATTACCCACAATTCTGTGGAGTGACCAGGTGTTGCATATGCCTCGCTGGTGCTGCCTGGGGTGTTGGGATGGTTGGAAGGTCTGCAGTGGCTTCACTCACAGGACTGCAAGTTGGTGCTGGCTGTCAACCAGGAGCTTAGCTGAGGCTGCCGGCTGGAGACCCGAGTTCTCGCCCACTTGGGCCTTTCCCATGGCTAATCGGACTTCCTCACCGTGAGGCCGCTGGGTTCCAAGAAGCAATGTTCCAACAGGTGAATGAAGAAGGAAGCTGCTCTTCTCTTACATCGAGTACTTCTGCTATATTCCTCTGGTTAAAGCCAGTTGCACAGCTAGCCCAGATGCCAAGTGGAGGGGGAAAAGACTACCTCTTGCCGGAGAACCGGCAAGGGACTATTGCAGAAGAGGACGTGGGATGGGAGATACAACTGTGGCGTCTCCGGCGGGTAGAAGAGGAAAGCCAGCTCGAGGAGACTGTGTGCACAGCTAACCTCCAAGTGTTTAAACCTGGATGGGAACGGTCAGACTCAGTGGTCCCCGGGGAAGGATCGGTGAGTAGCTAAGCACTAAGCCCTATATAAAGAATAAGCCCCCTCATAGGCTTGTTGCCTGGGAGGTGGTTATAAATATCCATTCTGTGAAAATGCTCTTTAATTCAGTCTTTGTAATTCTGGCCCGGCACACAACCTGATCCTGAGGAAAGTAGTCATTGTAATTTCCTTCAAAATAAGCTGCCAAGGGGAGCCTGGGTGGCTCAGTTGGTTGGGTGTCTGCCTTCTGCTCGGGTCATGGTCTGGGGTCCTGGGATCGAGCCCTGCGTCAGGCTCCCCGCTCACTGGGAAGCCTGCTTCTCCCTCTCCCTCTGCCTGCCGCTCCCCCTGCTTATGCTCTCTCTCTCTCTTCTTCTCTCTCTGTCAAAGAAGTAAATAAGATCTTTAAAAAGAAAAAAGAAGTTGCCAAGCTCTGGGCCACAGGTGACGGACCCAGGGGAGACCAGCAGCCAACGAGAAGACCTCGCGTGAAACTCTGTCCAATAGGACCGCTTCTTATTGGCAGTGAGGAAACACCTACCAGAATGCTCAGGTCCTCACCCTAGGGAAATTTTAATGCAAAATGAGTTGAGAGAGGGACGGTGGAGCAGAAAGCTGCAAAGATGAAACAAAGAGAGAAGCAGAGGCAAAAAAGCAGCTGAGTCAGGGGGTTCTGATGGACTCAATGGGGCAGAAAGAAGTGGACTCCCAGGTCTGGGGAGGAAATGCTTGGGACACAGAGCAACTGTTGGGTTGGACAGTGAACACATTAGTTCTCTAAGTCCGACCTCATCTCTTAGCCCTCACCTTCACTCCCTATACTCCAGCCCCACTGGCCTTTGTATTCCTTAAACCTGCCAAAGTTCTCAGTTAAGGAGCTTTGCACCAGCTGAGCCCTATGCCTGAAACATTCTGCCCCAGCCTTTCTCCCAGCTGGCTCCCCTGGAGCTCTCGAGGCTCGGTTACGATGTCACTTCTTCAAAGAAGTCTTCCTGGTCCATGCAGTCTGAAGTAGCCTCACACCATTCTCCCTTCTCCCTCTCTATCACATCACCAGATGCTTTTCTTCATAGCACTTGTATTTTTGTACTATCTGTCAACCCTCCCTTGAGTGGACGCTCCATGCAGGCAGGAGCCTGATCTGTCTTATTCACCGCTAGAGTTCCCAGAAACTGGCATACCGTCCGACATGGTTGGTGCTCAGTGAATGTTTGTTCAGGTGAGCCTTTCCTTCATTCCTCACAAATTAAAAGAGCCTCGCACAACGGGGCAAGGGCCCTGACACCCACCATGGTAGAAGACTTTGGAGTGAGGGACCCATTCGCACTGATGAATATTTAAGTTCCCTAAAAATAGAACAGAAACTATTCCCCAAATAAAAGTGAAGCTAAGGCCATTTTGCTCCCTTGTAATTAACAATATTGGATACTTTCCATTCACACTCAAGGACACTCAAGATGAGTCAAGTAATTTCTGCTCACCCGAAACTTTTGAGGATCTTCCTTCCCTCAACAGCTCACCATCTGTCCTCCCACCCCCACAAACATACATTTTAAGGTAACACTTATAAATACGTTTGGGTTTGCAGAGGATATGCCAAACCTAAGTGCCAATTTTTCTGAGTCTGGTCTTCTAAGCAAGCATTCAATGTCCAGGGCATTTTAGCCACTGGATCTTATAGGCAGAACATCTAAGGCCAAAAACTTGTGAATGCCCTCGAAAATATCTGACACCTGAAAAAAAATGATATTGTTTTTCAAACAGAATGTAACTCAAGAAATGCTAAAGTGAAATGTATGCCGAACATGAGACAATGTCTACTTAACCACTGTGCTACGTTCCTGTGCTTCCGGGGGCCGGTGGGGGGAGGGGTGTCAGAGAACCCTTTAATATCTTTGGGGGATGGGGATGCTATGTGCCAAGCATTGTTGAACCTCTTTAAAAGGGTCTCACACTTTTTGGTGTGCCTACGCCTTGACTGGCACGGCCTCATCTACACACTCACCTGTATGTGAAATCCTTGCCACACGAACAAGGTCTAGAGAAGTAAACTGGCATGTACTTGATTTTTGAGTTATGGCTTAGTATGTGATCTGTGATTAGGATTCCCAGTTCTCTGGGAGAGCACCAGTCTCAAATACATCCCATTTTCCCTAAGGACAAGTACACTTGTCCTTAGGAGATCCAAGTCCTTGCTTTAGTATAGGGGACAAGGATCTCGGGGTGTGACTGGGAGAAGGAGGAGGGCAATGAAGGGTGTCTCAGGGTCAAGGTTCCCCTGACTGCCTCTCCAGGTTGCCTCTCTCATCCCACTCTCCTGCCTCCATGTTTCCCAGCAAACGCAGCAATAGGGGATTACGGACCCATCAGGAGAGTCTTCTGGAAGCTTTGGGAACTGGATGAGGAAGGAGATCAGGAAGTGAAGAAGGAGAGTGGGGAAAGCGTGCAGTGATTACAAACTCTTATATAATTAATGGAGGTGGGAGGTTACTTAATGGCAAAAATCCTGTCAGTCCTTGAGAGGTAGATTTTGAACCTCCATTTCTGTGGTGGTTGTGATTTTCCATACAAGTTAACTCTCAGAGATTCCCTGCCAAATATTAATTTCCTTCCTCCACATTGGAACTCTAGTGTCCCTGCTTGTTGCAAAGCATCTTCAATATGTGTTTAATATTGTGTGGGCAACTGAAGAATGTGGGGATTTGTAACAAATCTAAAACAGCTTAAAATCAAGGGTTTGGTGTAAATAAAGGGCTTTGCGGTTGTCATGTTTTCAGTTTTTTCACAGGCTATCATTCCAGACCATTCCAGAGGGAAGAAAAGTCATCCTATTTTTAAAGACCTCCAAAGTACATTCCACTGTCTTCTCTCATAGCCTAGTCTGGTGTCTAGCAGCTCTCAGCGCTGGCAAGTCCTCCTGGGGCTCTAACTAAATTCTGCCTGCAGAAGAAGTTCTGGCCACCCAGCCATGGGAACCAGAGGAAACTTCCGCCATCTTTGATATCATCTTCCTCAGGCCTTCCAGAAGTTCAGTGACCCTTGGAGCCCTGATAATCCCAAATTCCATAGCCTCCTTTTAATCTGGAGAATCTGTTGTTCTAGAAGCTCAGTATTGAATATCCCCCCTCACTGAAGAGGTCTTTTCGCCCGCTGGAGAGAAGGAAAGCAGCTCCAAGTAGCACTGTGAGCAGAGCTTAGTCTAGAAGGTGAGTGGGTGAGGGAGCAAGAGGTCCCTGTGCCCGCACAGGCCTGCCTGCTCCTACTCCTAGGCCTGCCAGATGCTGTCAACTGTGCGCCAAGTCAGGGGACTAGTGTCCCTCCCCTGTGCATGTCCCCTGCTCTTCAAGGAATAGGGGCCAGAAGGGTCAAGGAAGCATGGCCTTGCCCCAGAGGAAAAGGAAGCTCAAAAGCCAGGTCAGAGGGTGAGGTACTGCTGGGTCGTAGGATGCATCTGGCTTTAACATTTCCGAGAAGGAAGGGAGGAAAGAAATCAGATCCTAGTGGCCTTCTGAAGGCTGCTCAGCCTCTGAGATTTTTCCCACATGCCTCTGATTGCCCAGACTGAGGCTTAAAACTGGCTTGAGAATCTCTCCAGCTCACATCTTGACTCCAGTAGAAGGGCAACACAAGAAAGAGAATGTAGGTCATGAGCAGGAAGGGTTGCCATGCTATACAGTTCCAGAGGGTACTATTCACACAGGAAGGTGGAACCTTGAAAAACAAAGATGTGTGGGTAAAAGGTGTATGGGGGCGCACTGCCTATATTGGGAGGATGTCCCTGAATAAATGCACAGTTTAGGAGTCCCCAGACTCTCCATGGCCAGGGTGCACGGTGTCCTTCAGAATGCAGCTGATACTGACATGCAGTTGTGGGTGGAAAGAACATTGGTCCTCAAGTGAGAGGACTGAGTTCCAACCCCAAACTCTAGGGAGCCACTGGGGGTCTTAGATTTTTCTGGGCTCGATCAGTGGTTTCCATAGAGGCTACCCATTTTGTGCCAAAAAATTTCATAGACAGACCTCCACATGACACATCTTCCATGGTGAGTTGGGCTCTAAAGATAAAATAGAGGGTGAAGGAGCGCCTCGGTGGCTCAGTCATTAAGCGGCTGCCTTCGGCTCAGGTCATGATCCTGGGGTCCAGGGATTGAGCTCCGCATCAGACTCCACATCGGGCTTCTGCTCAGCGGGGAGTCTGCTCTCCCTCTCCCTCTCCTGCTCCCCCTGCTTGTGTTCCCTCTCTCACTATGCCTCTCTCCACCAAATAAAATCTTTAAAAAAAAAAAAAGAGGGTGAAACTATTGCCGTATAAAAATGCTCCTTTAAGATCCTTTAAATTACATGCAAACACAGAGATACACTTATTTTGATAAGCATTTGTAAAGATCAGAGACCCACTGAGGGGAAATAGTCACAGCTAGCACTCATGCCCAGCCCAGGCAGCCCCCCATCAAGAGGAACAGTAGCCAGATAGCCAGCGTTATTAAGTGGTTATGGGTTTAATTTTTGTTTTGCTTTTGGTGAGTTTGTTTGCTAAGCCCATCTCATCAAATTTGCATAGGTTCAGTATACTCACTCTATCCTAAATGCATTTAAAAATATTTGTTGATTTAAAAAAATACATTGTGATAACTGTGACTAGAAACTCAGAAAAGTTTTTGTATGAATTTGTGTTTTATTTATTGCAACAACATCTATGCACATTTGCAGGATTTTTTAAAAAGATGTACAGGTGTGGTGAGATATGTGAATTATCCAGGGATAGAGGGTGCTAGATGCAGATGGGCTAGCTGGCCCCTGGCTATCTGGCCGAGATAGGCAGGTGGGAGCCAAGTTAATGAGATGGGCTAAACTATCCACAGCTTGAAATCTTAACGTGTCTGGGCTCTCTAGACAAGTCCACGCTGATTGACCCAGGAGGATACCTTGGCTTTCAACCCACATTTCAAAAAACCAGTTTTGAAAAAGGGTAGTTGGACTTATGTTTATTTAGCCCCTGGATTCCAATTATACCTTACATGCTGCCTTATCATTTTGAGGGTGTTCATGTGCCTTATAATCTATGGATCTCTGAACTGCCCTGGGAGGCAGGCAAAATGAGTATGTTTCCCATTTTCCAGACTCAGAAATCAAGGCTCCAAAATCCAGGGGTCTTGTCTGAGACCCAACAAGCTCAATAAATGTTAGAACTGGAACCAGAATCCAAGTTTTCTAGTTTAAAGACTGTCTAGTTTCCAAAACATTAACATAAAACACAAACTTTATCACTGTGCTTATCTGGAAGGGTTTGTTTACTCTTGCCGAAAACAGAGGCACGTCTGTGTGACCGCTGAACTCTCCTTCCAGCCCCAGAATCATTCTTTAAATTCTCAGTCTGAATTCTTCTAGATGGGCACTGTTCTCTGGACCCTGTTCGTCTGCCCCCCTCTGGCGGCCGTTACACAAATAACAGGTGGTAGAGTGGCTCCTAGGGCAGTGGTGGCTTTCTCGCTCATCAATCAGTCGTGCAAACAGCACCTATGTGCCAGGCTCTGCACTAGGTGCTGGGCATACAAAAATAAACAAGCTAGGGCGTTGCCTTCATAGGTGGTAGACAAACAAGTGAAAAGATGATTACAAAATACTGGGGCAAGTTTCATGGGGAAGTATGCAGAAAATGCTGGGAGTGTACCAAAGATACCTGGGCTGGCCTCATGGGGGAAAGACTAGATAGCTAAGTAAGGGAAGGCAGTGCTGGAGTTGAGTTCCCAAGGCCAAATAGGAGCAGGAAATGAGAGGCGGCATTAGGAATTCAGGAAGCTGCCAGGATCTAGTTCAAAATGGTGGAATTCAGACCACCAGTTGCAAGGGCCAAGGACAAGAGGTTGGTCAGAGGGATTGACTGGGGCCAAATTAGGAAAAGCTTTTTATGTCACGCCAGCTGTTGAGCTCAAAACCCCTAGGCTAGTGGTCTCCAAACTTTTTTTTGATCATTTTCTCCATCAATAAAAATATTTGGGTGTGCATCCCCAACATACGGGTATTTGTTTAAACATTTTATACCCAAGCAGTGTAGTGTAGTGACTAAGAGCATGAGGTATAGAGCCAAACTGACTGGGTTCAAATCCTGACCTTGCTACTTATTCACGGTGTGATCTTGAACAAATAACCTCTCTCTACTCAGCAGCCTCATCTGCAAACTGAGGAATATGGGAGCCTTAACCTGTAGGATTGTGGGGAGGATTAAATGAATTAATTCAAGGGGAAAATTTAGGACAATGCCTGACACATAGTACATTCTGCATTGGCTAGTAGTATTATACGCGTTTGCAATTTGGTGTTATTACAAAAGTGCAGTTGGGATTTACAAGTAAGGGCCTCGTTTACTCCCGGAAGGTCTGTTTTAACATAAACTTACTTCAAAATGTCAAGAATTATTCTAGTCTTTAAAAACTGCAACATGGGGCACCTGAGTGGCTCAGTCGTTAACTGTCTGCCGTGGGCTCAGGTCACGGTCCCAGGGTCCTGGGATCAAGCCCCACATCGGGCTCCCTGCTCAGCGGGAAGCCTGCTTCTCCCTCTCCCACTCCCCCTGCTTGTGTTTCCTCTCTCGCTGCATCTCTCTCTGTCAAATAAATAAATAAAATCTTTAGAAAAATAAACAAATAAAATAAAAACTGCAACATGAAGAGCAGACCACTCCACCCCCCCCCACCCACACACACCTACCTAAGACAAAAACAGCTTTGTTACCCTTGGATCCTACTTATGCCCAAACTCCTGCATGTAGGTGACTCCTCCATTTAACTCAAATTTTTAATGGAGACCAGGCCAGAGAGACCCAGGGGATGATGCTGCTGGTCTGAGCACTACCCTTTGGAATTATAAAAGGAAAATATAGGGACACCTGGGTGGCTCATCAGTTAAGCGTCTGACTCTTGATTTCAGCTCAGGTCATGATCTCAGGGTGAGCTCAAGCCCTGCCTTGGCTCCGTGCTGGCTGTGGGGCATGCTTAAGATTCTTTCTCTCCCTCTGCCCCTCCCCCCTGCCCGCTCATGCTTGCTGTCTAAATAAATAAATACATAAAAGGAAAATATAAATATCTAATGAACTACCATTTTTTAAAATTTTAATTTATTATGTTATGTTAGTCACCATACATTACATCATTAGTTTTTGATGTAGTGTTCCATGATTCATTGTTTGCAGATAGCACCCAGTGCTCCATGCAATATGTGCCCTCCTTAATACCCATCACCAGGCTAACCCATCCCCCCACCCCCCTCCCCTCTAAAACCTTCAGTTTGTTTCTCAGAGTCCTTTTAAGAACATTTTCATTTTAGGGACAGCTGGGTAGCTCAGTCGGTTAAGCATCCAACTCTTGATCTCCGCTCAGGTTTTGATCTCAGGATCATGAGTTAAAGCCCTGCTTTGGGCTCCATGTTGGGCGTGCAAACTACTTTAAAAAAAATTTTTTTTCATTTTAATTATTAGGATACAGGCTATTTTTGCTCTTTCTAAGAAAAATGTGTTTTGGCAAAGATAAACCTTGCTTGATTTTTTTTTTATAATCTCAGTTTAACACTCTGTAATGTAGCCGTTCAAGGTTTTTGTTCCAAATTCAGATTATTCCAGTACTTGGTTTTGAAATAACTGGAAAGGAGCTTCACCAACATGCATAGATATCAAATGCAAGAAGTGCTTTTTGGATCATGCCTAATGAATAGTGATAGTCATCTTCCTGTTTCCTCCACCAATTATGCAAATGTATTTGTTGAAATTTAGCTGACAGTTTCCATTTTTCCTGAAGTCAGTCAGTTGTTCTTGCAAAATGGGCAATTTTACCTTTTCAAACTGTTAACAAGTTAGTTTATTTTATTTTTTTTTTTTTAAGATTTTATTTATTTATTTGAGAGAGAGAATGAGAGATAGAGAGCACGAGAGGGAAGAGGGTCAGAGGGAGAAGCAGACTCCCTGCTGAGCAGGGAGCCCGATGTGGGACTCGATCCCGGGACTCCAGGATCATGACCTGAGCCGAAGGCAGTCGCTTAACCAACTGAGCCACCCAGGCACCCCAAATTAGTTTATTTTAAAAGATTTGTGTATATAACATTAGAATATCCTGTTTCCAAGTTTTTAAAGTAAGTAGATAAATGAGCTTTTATAGGCACCCCACTTACATAATTTTCAGCCTCAAAAGTCACATAACTCTGGAGAAATTTCCACTATCCATTTTCAGTGTAAACCCATGCTCTCCAAAGCATGAGTTTATTTTGAAAAGCTATTACTCTCTCACACTTTGTTACAACATAACCTTTGCCTCCACAAGACAAGTGTATTTATTTTTTCCAAATATCTTGTAAGTACATTTTACTGACACCACTTTCGTCATGGAAAAGGTCAGCAGATTTAAAACACTGTCTCTTTATGCAAGAAAGATTCATAACAGGTTTATGTTTGATAACTCTTTTAAGTACTTTGCCACAGGGAAACCCTTTTTACCTCACCTTGTATTGATTGTAAGACAAGCTGTATTTCTCACCCCCATTTTTTCTCCTTCTGGTTGTGCAGTTGTACTTTGCTTTTTTTTCATATTATTAAAAAAGTTCACATATACACACATATATAAAACATAAAGCCCTCACTGGGCCTACAGATGAAATACATAACACTCCTGCCTAGCACAATTTTAATCCAGTGGTATGCAGTTAAATGTTTAACAACCAGGAATCTGAAAAGAAGACAAGACCCTGATTTGTAGTATTTACCAACTTCCATGGTTAAATATTCTCACCGTGGTCAGTTTCAAGCTACTGACACGTGGTCGCTGATCGCAGAGTTGGGAAGAATGCACAGCAGCAGACCATTATATAACATGTCCATCATCCAGCTGCAAGAAATGCAAATGACCTCAAGAGCATGCATAATAGCAACATGTAGTAAAATACTTAGGAAATGGTGAGTATATTTAAATATGCATTATTTTTGTTTTTAAAATAATTTAATTATAGGTTTATATACTTTATTTTTAATAATGGCTATGCTTATCAACCAGCTCACAAAACTCCTGCAAATTTAATAATATGCTCTCATGATCCATTATAAAACTGTTCCACACACCACTTTGACGGTGTTATGCTAAAAGGGAAGGGTCCCATCTGTATCTATAAATGTGCATGCGTGCATTATGTGCATGTTTGTGTGTGTTCCAACTATAGTCTTTACTTCTGAAGGAGACATTTTATATGACAGACTTCTGATTTTGTAATATAAAGAGCTTTTGAAATTAAATATTTTTTAAAAGAATAATTTGGTCAAGTTCTGCCAAAAATGTTAGTAATCTGTTTTACATTAATGTTAAATTGTTAATAATCTGAAATGACATATTTAGGGGATGGCTTTGGGAATAATCAGCATCTTTTCAATATTGACTTCAAAGCTATAAATGAGCATGTCTCTCTGTTTATTCAAGTCTTCTCTTTGTCTCTCAATAAAGTTTTGAAGTTTTCCTAGTTTGGGGCCCTTTTTTTTTAAATTTAATTTAATTTAATTATGTTATGTTAGCCACCAGACAATACATCATTAGTTTTTGATGTGGTGATCCATGATTCATTGTTTTCGTATAATACCCAGTGCTGTTGGGCCTTTTTAAAAAGTGTGCTACTTGGTAATACGTAATTCTAGTTGCCATGGTAAATAGAATGGATTTTTCCCCGATATTTCCAAATTGGTTATTGATGCTATATGTAAAAACCAACTGATTTTACATATAAAAGCTATTGCTTTTTATATATTTATTATATAAGCAGAGTTCTTATTGGAAAGTATCTTTAGCTTTTCACCAGTGTGCAGCAGGGCTCCAGAATCAGCTTGTTCAGGTAGGAATCCCCGCTCTGCCACTCACCACCTTCTTTACTTCTGGAACTTCATTTCTTTATCCATAAAATGGAAGCAACAGTAAATGTGTCTCAGAGTGTTCTTGTAAGGATTAAATGAGATATATATTATTTATATATTATATTATTATATATTATATATATTAATTAACATATATATTATAAAGCACTTTACAGAGAGTCTGGCAAGCAGGAAGCACTTGGATGATAAAAATTGTTTTATATTCTTGGGGCACCTGGGTGGTTCAGTAGGTAGAGCATCTGACTCTTGATTTCTGCTCGGGTCATGATCTCAAGGTCCTGAGAGGGAGCTCCACAATGGGCTCTTTGCTCAGCAGGGAGTCAGCCTGAGATTCTTTCCTCTCTCCCTCTGCCCCTCCCACGCCCGTGCTCAATAAATAAATAAATACATAAATAAATAGATAAAATCTTTTAAAAATTATTTTATATTCTTGAGCCTCTTGGATTTGCCATGTATATCATCACACCTATATATAGTAATACTTTCACATTCCTTCTTAGCAACACTGACTTTCTCTTTTTTCTCTCTCTTTTTAACTAAGATTACTGTGTTCTTTTATTTCCTATTGAATTGGATTGACCACAATTTTGAAAATGTTAAATAATAATCATGTTATTGGCCTCCCAAGTCTTATCCTTGACTTTGTTAAGTAATGCTTTAACCTTTCATTGTTAAGTATGATGATGACAATCAGCTCCTATTTACTTAAAAATTTTCCCTATTTACTATTTTTTAAAGGAACAAGTAGAAGGTAGTTTTTCTCTTTTGGCTATTAATGAGATTAATTATTGTAAATTATTTGTATATGATTCTTTTATTACTTTAGTTACTCAAGCAATATTTGATTGTATTTTCCTTGTAAAAATGTTAAATAATACAAGCTATACAGAAAACATAAAAGTTGAGGTGCCTGGGTGGCTGTCAGTTAAATGCCTGACTTTTGATTTCAGCTCAGGTCATGATCTCAGTGTCATGAGATCAAGCCCCGCGTCAGACTATGTGCTAGGCATGGAGCCTGCTTAAGAGTCTCTCTCTGCCCTTCTCCCTTAATAAAGAAAAATTTTAAATTTTAAAATAAAAAAAGAAAAGATAAAAGTTCTATTCTTTGGCCCCCATTACTATCTCCATCGACCCCATTCTCTTTTCTCGAGTCATCTTCTCTAGAAAGAGCTTCTTTATATTAATTTACAAACACATGTATAGATACATAAATACATAGTTTTATTTTTAAATATTAATGGGATCATTCTATACTATAATTGAGCCCACAAGTTTTGTTTTGTTGTATATTTTTACCTAATGTGTCAAAGATTTTTCTGTTTCAATACATATAGAGTAACACATTCTTTTTTAGTAGCTGCTTCGTATTCTTTAGTATGGAAGTAACACTGTGATTTAGTCATTCCCTTACTAATGAATATTTAGGTTGTCTCTCTTTTTTTGTAATACAAAAAAAAGAAAAAACCCACTACAGTAAACTTTTTTTTTTTATTTTATTTATTTATTTGACAGAGAGAGACACAGCGAGAGAGGGAGCACAAGCAGGGGGAGTGGGAGAGGGAGAAGCAGGCTTCCCGCGGAGCAGGGAGCCCAATGCAGGGCTCGATCTCAGGACCCTGAGATCATGACCTGAGCCAAAGGCAGACGCTTAATGACTGAGCCACTCGGGTGCCCCTACAGTAAACATTCTTGTAGACATTCTTGTGTCTATATGAGAATATTTTTTAGGACACAGCTATAAGGGATATTGCTGAGTCACAGATTAGATGCATTTCTAAATTTAGTAGATTCTACTAAGTTACCCTTCCAAAGGGCTGTACCAATTTATTCTCCCACCAACAATGTGTAAGATTTTTCTGTTATAGTCATGTATATGTTATATTTTCTTAATCCTGAATAAATTTTGATCATTTGTCTTTTATTAGAAAATCATTCATTTTACCCACATTTCACAACTTTTAGTACAGAGTTCAACATAATAATCTAGATAATAAAACCTGTAAATCTCTCCTTTATCTGTGGATATGTTCTTCTCCTCATTCTATGGTGTTTCTTTTTCTCTGTTCTTTTTCTTGATTAGCTTCGCAAAAAGTTTCTCTTTTCTTCTTGTGTTTTAAAGAAACAGGGCTTTGATTAACAACTGACCCTTGAACCACACAGGTTTGAACTGCACGAGTCCACTCCTACGCAGATTTTTTACAGTATAGTACCGTAAATGCATTTTCTCTTCCTTATGAGCGTCTTTGTTCTAGCTCACTTTATCATAAGAATAGAGTATATAATAAATAAAACACACAAAAGACGTGTTCATCGACTATGCTATCGGAAAGTCTTCTGATCAACAGTAGACTACTGTTTGGGCGGTTTAAGTTGTATGTGGATTTTCACTGTGTGGGGGTTGGTGCCCCAACTCCCATATTCAAGGGTCAACTGTACCTAGCAAACTTAATGATTTTCTCTTTTCTAACCACTAATCTCTGTTTTAATCTTTATTGACTCCATCTTACTTTTCTTAGTCATATTTTCTTGGCTTTCTTTTAACTTCTGGTTGAATGGTTTATTTTTATTCTTTTTTCTTGTTTAATTATAAGAGCTGTTAAAGCTCCTAGTGGGTCTATGTGCACAGCCTTGGCCTTCTCGCTTATGTAATGTTCTTGTTGTCATTGTTTTCTAAATAATCTTTAATTGCACTTTTGATTTTTCTTTGATCCAAAAGTTATGTAGGAATATGTGGAGTTTTTTTTTCTTTTTTAAGTTTTGGCATTAGCATTTAGTTTCTCTGCATTGTAGTCCAAGATTGTGGCCTGAATGATTTCTTCTCCCTGGAATATGTTAAATTCTTTTCTTGTGGCCTGATCACTGATCATGCTTCACAAATGTTCCATGGGCTTCAAACAGAGGATAGACTCTCTGCAGGGAACAAAGTGTGACATAGATCTGTAGTTGGGAAAATATTTCGATATAACCTCATTCAAGTCAGTCAACTGAATCACTGAATAGAGTTTTTAACTCACAGAAAACAAAGTGCTTTTTTTATTGTAAGGGCCAAGCTTTGTTGAAATTTTAGAAGAAGGAGAAGTAGGAAGACGAGGAGGAAGAGCAGGGAGAGGAGAGAAGAAAAGAAAGGAAGAAAGTTAGTTTGCTCAGAATTCTAGCAACTAGAGTTTAAAATCCAATTTTGGAGGACTAGCTACCTATAGAGATTGGTACTGTCAACCCTAGACTTGAGAAGGCACAGGAAATAATAGAAGCCTAATTTTCTATCCTCAAAGGGATAAGTGCATAAGGAGAACAAGTGGAGAGGGGATAAGAAAGTTAAACATGGGTGAGTGTTTCTGAGTGGGGACTGTTGAAGCCCTGGAAGAAGAAGGGAGGATTTGGGTTTAAGGATCTGAAGAAAGCCCTGTTTCTCCCCTGCAGCCCTGAAAGAAGGGACCCTCTCCAAGTGTTCTGTATGTGACCACCATGGAGTAGAAAATGGTGACAAGACTGGCCTAAACAAAGAGAGGGCCCCAGTGGGTCTCTGATGAGAGGGCTGGTAGGAGAGTTCACCAGGACAAGGGGTGCAGGGACCTGCATTAGAGGGCCAAAGGCTTAGGCTCCAAAGTCACAGACAGACCTCAGCAGATCTGCCAGAGCTGAGATGAGGTCTGAGGCTCCTGGAACCCCTGGGCACAGGTCTGGCCAAGAAAACAGACTAGATATGTCCTTTGGCCACCAAGAAAGGAGGCTACCACCAAAGACCAAGTGGGATAAGAGTGTGCCATAGAGGCTGGCCTTGTCTCACACATCCTCCAAACCATAAGATCATCTGAGGCTCTTAAACTCAAAAGAAACCCAGAGGAATAGGAAAGGCAACTCTGAGAGAAGCAGACTTTCTTCATATTTTAATATCTCTGGGATGGGAATGTGAGTTATAATAAATGGCCCCCTTTAGTTGCTCCCAGTTGGCCAGTTGGTAGTCATGACATAGTTGCAATTGTCTATTTATGTGTGAAGATCAAAAATACCAGTTTCAAGACTTGCAGAATAAATGGGTATCAGCAACTTGGAAGAAAATCCCAAAGTAATAGGGAAGCACTATTACCCTTAGGAATAAAATGGTTGTATGGAGGGATGAGAGAAGCAGTCAATAAAACACTCCCAAAACTGGGCCCAAAAGTAAGGGTTGCCGGCTGGGTTCCCCAGTAAGTAGACACTGATATGGAGAGAAACATGCAGAAGTTTTATTAGGGAATGCCCTTGGAATCAAAATCTATGGAAGAAGCAGATTGAGCTGTGACGTAGTCACAATGAAGGCCTCAGCCCAACCCATGGGGCGATCTGAAGCTGGCTGACCCTATACAGTAGTTTCAAGTTGGGGCAAGGGGCCAGAACTTTATATCCCTCTGTTGGCCAACTTTCAGGAGGCACACCTTGGGCGAGGTGGCCCTCTTCAAATAAGGTAATCCACAAAAAGAACTGATAAGTAAAAGCCATCTGCCAGCAACATTCTCAGCAGCTGAGGTCATAAGAACTTCCTGGCTGAAGGAGAATCTGTGTGGCACATCACAGCTTTCACCACAGCAGGCTGGCTCTACCTAATTGAAAATTTAACTTAAAAAGCATCCAGCATTGGGGACTTTGTTAACCTGTTAGCATTTTGTTCTCTTATTCATCTATTCTCTTCTGGACAAAATGACAAGACGAAAAAAATCACTTCAGCAAAAAGAACAAGAGGTAGTACCGTCAGCCAGGGACCTACTCAATACGGACATTAGTACGACGTCAGACCTAGAGTTCAGAATCATGACTTTAAAGATACTAGCTGGGCTTGAAAAAAGGGTGGAAGTTATCAGAGAAACCCTTTCTGGAGAAATAAAAGAACTAAAATCTAACCAAGTTGAAATCAAAAAGGTTATTAATGAGGTGCAATAAAAAATGGGGGCACTAACTGCTAGGATAAATGAGGCAGAAGAGAGAATCAGCGATATAGAAGACCAAATGATGGAAAACAAAGAAGCTGAGAAAAAGAGAGAGAAACAACTACAGGATCACATTCGAGAGATAAGTGATACGATAAGACGAAACAACATTAGAATAATTGGGATCCCAGAAGGTATATTGGAGCAAATAATAGCAGAGAACTTCCCTAATGTGGGGAAGGAAACAGGCATCAAAATCCAGGAGGCACAGAGAACCCCTCTCAAAATCAATAAAAATAGGTCAACACCCTGACATCTAATAGTAAAACTTACGAGTCTCAGAGACAAAGAGAAAATCCTGAAAGCAGCTCGGGAGAAGAGATATGTAACCTACAATGGTAGAAATATTAGATTGGCAACAGACCTAACCACAGAGACCTAGCAGGCCAGAAAGGACTGGCATGAGATCTTCAGAGCACTAAACGAGAAAAATATGCAGCCAAGAATACTATATCCAGCTAGGCTGTCATTGAAAATAGAAGGAGAGATAAAAAGCTTCCAGGACAAAACAAAAACTAAAGGAATTTGCAAACACGAAACCAGCCCTCCAAGAAATATTGAAAGGGGTCCTCTAAGCAAAGAGAGAGCCTAAAAGCAGCATAGATCAGAAAGGAACACAGACAATATACAGTAACAGTCACCTACAGGTAATACAATGGCACTAAATTCATACCTTTCAATAGTTACCCTGAATGTAAATGGGCTAAATGCCCCAATCAAAAGACACAGGCTATGAGATTGGATTAAAAAACAAGACCCATCCATATGCTGTCTGCAAGAGACTCATTTTAGACCCAAAGACACCCCCAGATTGAAAGTGAGGGGGTGGAAAACAATTTACCATGCTAATGGACACCAAAAGAAAGCTGGGGTGGCAATCCTTATATCAGACAAATTAGATTTTAAAACAAAGACTGTAATAAGAGATGAGGAAGGACACTATATCCTACTTAAAGGGTCTATCCAACAAGAAGATCTAACAATTGTAAATATCTATGCCCCTAACAGGGGAGCAGCCAATTTTATAAGGCAATTAATAACCAAAGCGAAGAAACACATTGACAACAATACATAGTGGGGGACTTTAACACCCCCCTGACTGAAATGGACAGATCATCTAAGCAAAAGATCAACAAGGAAATAAAGACTTTAAATGACACACTGGACCAAATGGACTTCACAGACATATTCAGAACATTCCATCCCAAAGCAACGGAATACACATTCTTCTCTAGTGCCCATGGAACGTTCTCCAGAATTGATCACATCCTAGGTCACAAATCAGGTCTCAACCGGTACCAAAAGATTGGGATCATTCCCTGCATATTTTCAGACTACAATGCTTTGAAACTAGAACTCAATCACAAGAGGAAAGTCGGAAAGAACTCAAATACATGGAGGCTAAATAGCATCCTACTAAAGAATGAATGGGTCAACCAGGAAATTAAAGAAGAATTAAAAAAATTCATGGAAACCAATGAAAATGAAAACACAACTGTTCAAAATCTTTGGGATACAGCAAAGGCAGTCCTGAGAGGAAAGTACATAGCAATACAAGCCTTTCTCAAGAAACAAGAAAGGTCTCAAATACACAACCTAACCCTACACCTAAAGGAGCTGGAGAAAGAACAGCAAATAAAGCCTAAACCCAGCAGGAGAAGAGAAATCATAAAGATCAGAGCAGAAATCAATGAACTAGAAACCAAAAGAACAGTAGAACAGATCAACGAAACTAGGAGCTGGTTCTTTGAAAGAATTAACAAGATTGATAAACCCCTGGCCAGACTTATCAAAAAGAAAAGAGAAATGACCCAAATCAACAAAATCATGAATGAAAGAGGAGAGATCACAACCAACACCAAAGAAATACAAACAATTATACAAACATATTATGAGCAACTCTATGCCAGCAAATTAGATAACCTGGAAGAAATGGGTGCATTCCTAGAGATGTATCAACTACCAAAATTGAACCAGGAAGAAATAGAAACCTGAACAGACCTATAACCACTAAGGAAATTGAGGCAGTCATCAAAAATCTCCCAACAAACAAAAGCCCAGGGCCAGATGGCTTCCCAGGGGAATTCTATCAGACATTTAAAGAAGAATTAATACCTATTCTCCTAAAACTGTTCCAAAAAATAGAAATGAAAGGAAAACTTCCAAACTCATTTTATGAGGCCACCATTACCTTGATCCCAAAACCAGACAAAGACCCCATCAAAAAGGAGAATTACAGACCAATATCCTTGATGAACATGGATGCAAAAATTCTCACCAAAATACTAGCCAATAGGATCCAACAGTACATTAAAAGGATTATTCACCACGACCAAGTGGGATTTATCCCCGGGCTGCAAGGCTGGTTCAACATCCGCAAATCAATCAACGTGATACAATACATTAACAAAAGAAAGAACAAGAATCATAGGATCCTCTCAATAGATGCAGAAAAAGCATTTGACAAAGTACAGCATCCTTTCTTGATCAAAACTCTTCAGAGTATAGGGATAGAGGGTACCTACCTCAATATCATAAAAGCCATCTATGAAAAACCTACAGCCAATATCATTCTCAATGGGGAAAAGCTGAGAGCTTTTCCCCTAAGGTCAGGAACGCGGCAGGGATGTCCACTCTCACCACTGCTATTCAACATAGTATTAGAAGTCCTAGCCACAGCAATCAGACAACAAAAAGAAATCAAAGGCATCCAAATCGGCAAAGAGGAAGTCAAACTCTCACTCTTTGCAGATGATATGATACTGTATGTGGAAACCCCAAAAGACTCCACCCCAAAACTGCTAGAACTCATACAGGAATTCAGTCAAGTAGCAGGCTATAAAATCAATGCACAGAAATCAGTGGCATTCCTATAACCAACAACAAGACAGAAGAGAGACAAATCAAGGAGTCGATCCCATTTACAATTGCACCCAAAACCATAAGATACCTAGGAATAAATTTAACCAAAGAGGCAAAGGATCTGTACTCAGAAAACTATAAAATACTCATGAAAGAAATTGAAGAAGACACAAAGAAATGGAAAAACGTTCCATGCTCATGGATTGGAAGAACAAACATTGTGAAGATGTCAATGCTACCTAGAGCAATCTACACATTCAATGCAATCCCCATCAAAATACCATCCACTTTTTTCAAAGAAATGGAACAAATAATCCTAAAATTTGTATGGAACCAGAAGAGACCCCGAATAGCCAAAGGAATGTTGAAAAAGAAAAGCAAAGCTGGCGGCATCACAATTCCGGACTTCCAGCTCTATTACAAAGCTGTCATCATCAAGACAGTATGGTACTGGCACAAAAACAGACACATCGATCAATGGAACAGAATAGAGAGCCCAGAAATGGACCCTCAACTCTATGGTCAACTAATCTTCGACAAAGCACGAAAGAATGTCCAATGGAAAAAAGACAGTCTCTTCAACAAATGGTGTTGGGAAAATTGGACAGCCACATGCAGAAGAATGAAACTGGACCATTTCCTTACACTGCACACAAAAATAGACTCCAAATGGTTGAAAGATCTAAACATGATCAAAATCCTAAAGGAGAACACAGGTAGCAACCTCTTCGACCTCAGCCGCAGCAACTTCTTCCTAGAAACATCGCCAAAGGCAAGGGAAGCAAGGGCAAAAATGAACTATTGGGATTTCATCAAGATAAAAAGCTTTTGCACAGCAAAAGAAACAGTCCACAAAACCAAAAGACAACCGACAGAATGGGAGAAAATATTTGCCAATAACATAGATAAAGGGCTAGTATCCAAAATCTATAAAGAACTTATCAAACTCAACACCCAAAGAACAAATAATCCAATCAAGAAATGGGCAGAAGACATGAACAGGCATTTTTCCAAAGAAGACATCCAAATGGCCAACAGACACATGAAAAAGTGCTCAACATCGCGCGGCATCAGGGAAATCCAAATCAAAACCTCAATGAGATACCACCTCACACCTGTCAGAATGGCTAAAATTAACAAGTCAGGAAACAACAGATGTTGGCGGGGATGCGGAGAAAGGGGAACCCTCCTACACTGTTGGTGGGAATGCAAGCTGGTGCAACCCCTCTGGAAAACAGTATGGAGGTTCCTCAAACAGTTGAGAATAGAGCTACCATTTGATCCAGCAATTGCACTACTGGGTATTTACCACAAAGATACAAATGTAGGGACCCGAAGGGGTACGTGCACCCCAATGTTTATAGCAGCAATGTCCACAATAGCCAAACTGTGGAAAGAGCCCAGATGTGCATCGACAGATGAATGGATAAAGAAGGTGTGGTATACATACACAATGGAATATTATGCAGCCATCAAAAGGAATGAGATCTTGCCATTTGCAACGACATGGATGGAACTGGAGGGTCTTATGCTGAGTGAAATAAGTCAATCAGAGAAAGACATGTATCATATGACCTCACTGATATGAGGAATTCTTAATCTCAGGAAACAAACTGAGGGTTGCTGGAGTGGTGGGGGATGGGAGGGATGGGGTGGCTGGGTGATAGACATTGGGGAGGGTATGTGCTATGGTGAGCACTGTGAATTGTGCAAGACTGTTGAATCATATATCTGTACTTCTGAAACAAATAACGCAACATATGTTAAGAAAAAAGAAAAAGATGAAGATAGCAGGAGGGGAAGAATGAAGGGGAGTAAGTCAGAGGAGATGACGAACCATGAGAGATGATGGACTCTGAAAAACAAACTGAGGGTTCTAGAGGGGAGGAGGGTGGGGGGATGGGTTAGCCTGGTGATGGGTATTAAGGAGGGCACATTCTGCGTGGAGCACTGGGTGTTATGCACAAACAATGAATCATGGAACACTACATCAAAAACTAATGATGTAATGTATGGTGATTAACATAACAATAAAAAAATTTTTTAAAAAGCACCCAGCATCAAAGGCTTTTAGGTTTTTTATGGATTCATTTTAAGAAATGCTGTATCCCCAAATCTCTAGATGGCATAGAGGACAATATTGTGCAGAAAACACCACATCAATGACTCTGAGTCAAAAAAAATGACACCATTGGATAATGGTGCTCCATAAGGTTGTGCAGGCATGAAAGGCAGACCCACACTCAGAATAGGTGCCCATTGCTATGAGAACAAATAGCCACCAAGTCATCAGCTGGTCTCCTGGAGGAGAAGGGCCATATCAGGGGCACAGCATTGGTCTCTGCTGCTGGCAAGTGGGACATTCAGAGGGGGCAATAGCTGATCGGTTTTTTTTTAAGTGGGAGTCCATGCAGTTAGGTCCACGTGGAACTTCTACCTCTGCACCATGGCCACTCCATTCATGAGTCCATTCAATAATTTATGATGCCAGTTCTGGGGAGAGCTAATGATGAAGTCTGGCTGATGTCAACTTTGGTTTGGTTGGGCACTTTGTCTACTTGGATGTTCAATTCCTGTTCTGTGGTGGGTGATTTATGGTGGGCATGAACATATCATGCAAAACTCTTCACACTTGATGCTCACTCTCACTGGTTTGTCTACTTGCCTCTACCCCAGGATTTTTTGTTCCAAATCTTCCAGTCATTGTCCTTCTAGGCCTCTAAACAGTACATCAACTCTTTGACCATGGCCCACGAGTACATAAATATTCTGATCTTGGGCTACTTCTATTTCCACACAAGGTGGATAGCAGGGGCACTACCCGTAGCTCTACGCATCAACAAGCTTCTCCCTTTCCACTTTCTTTCAGGGCCAACTCTGAATGTGTTTGTGATATAGTAGCTTCATTTTCAGCTTTTATCCACATACTGAACCAACACAAATGTAAACCAAGTTAAGGTTTTTCTTCTTCCATCAACTGGTCTTATGGGATCACTCATGTGGCTATAAAGGTAAGCTGACAGAGGGGTACAAGTGCAAGCATGGTGGGTGATAGGGGGTTCTCAGCCACCTACCTTCCCATGCAGTGTGTTCATGCCCTCTAGTCTTGCTTAGGCTCAGTTCCAGGTGTACCATTTCCATCTTATAGTGGATTGCCACTCAGCTCACCCAATTTATGACTAAGAAGATCCAACTGTTTTGTATGAGAAATTTAATTTCAGTGTCAAAAATCAAAGTCAGCAGTAGCTAGATTTTCTCCTTCTTTGGATTTATAATAAATAAATATAACATTTAGAAAGATTTCCCAGGACCTCAAGTTTGCAGAAGAAGCAGAAAAAATGGGGCAGGAGATGATTTGGTTTTGAGGTAGCGATCCATGATGATGGAAATCTGGGATTTGGGGAGCAACTTCTGTGGCAATACAGACTAGTTCCAAACAGTAGTCCCTGTTCAGGGACAAAGTTGGAGGCAGAGAACTTCCTAAAGTGAGTGGCATTTATCAACAATGATATCATTGTTGATATCAACAACTGAGATGAGGGCATTTATCAACAATGGAGCTACATATTCTAGGTGCTCATATATTTAAGGTTCCTTAAGTACCTCTTTTATTAAGCACAGAAGAGATATGAAGCACAGCAGAAGGGGGAGATTGCCTGTATTTGGTTATGTGATAGATTAAATACAGTCACAAATTCTTTGCCACTCCTCCCAAGATAGAGTCCCCTCCCCTTGATAAAGGCAAGCTCCATGACCTGTTTTGACCAATAGAATATGGTAGACACTGCTGTGCAACTTCCAAGATTTCAGATCACCATACTGTAAGGGAACCAAGCCTCTGGAGAAAGAGGCCATTTGGAAGAGCACAAACGCACTAGCGATGTGCACGAAGCCAAACTTGATGCTGGGCGCAGCCTAATGAGTGATCCCAGCTGACATCACCTGCTGCAAAAGGACCAGCCAGCTCATTCCCGCCTGAATTCCTCACCCACAGAATTGTGCACAAAATAACTTGTTGCTGTTTTAACCAACTAAGCCTTGGGGTAGTTTATGATGCAGCAGTCGATAACTACAACAGGTTACTACAGTGTTCAGTGATAGTGGGCTCAACAGAAACCATCATCTTGATGATGACACTTACCCCTTTAGATACAGTAGAAATGACACCGGCAGCAGTCTGAGTGAGGAGCAGTGGAGAGAGAATTCAGAGACAATGACTCAGGAAGTCTGTCTCTTTAAAGGAAAGTCATTTTCTATTTGGTTTTCCAGGGCTCTCTGTCATAAAGGAGACACTGGCTTTATTATTAGAGCAGCTCATATGATTAAGCTAATGTTTCTCTATTCCTCCTCCTCAACCACACCTCCTTCTCCCCACCTTCACCACCACCACTGACAACAACAAAAATCCTTGCTTGAGGCTTATTCTGCAAGTATGACATATGTACATAAAGTCATCCAAATGAAAGAACATTTTCAATAAAATGAATTTAGCCCAAAAAAATTCTTTAGAGTTTTTACAAAGCTTTCTTGACCTTGATGAACAAATGAATGCAGCAGATCCCAAGGACATCTGTCCACTCAGCTCTGCAGAGAACTCCCTGGAACTTTTCCCTTTAAATCCACTTACCAGTGGAAAAAAAAAACAAGAGTAGATGGGGGTACGGGCTCTGGCAGGGGAGAAACTGATTTCTATTCCCAGTTGCCGCAATAATGCTTGTGACTTTGAGTAGGCCTCAGATTTCTCATCTTTAAAATGGAGTGTCATTCATGCAACAAGTATTTGTTGAGCTCCTACTATGTGCCGGGCACTGTTCCAGGCATTGGGACACACTGACATACAAAATAGACAAAGAAGACAAAAATATCTGTCCTCTTGGAGCTTACCTTCAACTGAGGAGAGACAGACAATAAATGCAATAAGTCTGTAAATTATATAACATAATAGAAGGTGATAAATTCCATTGGAAAAATAGAACATAGTGAGGAGGAACAGCATTACAGGAGGAGGGGAGCAGGTTTTAGTACTCCACACCCATTGGGGTAGATCTCATTAAGGAGATGAGTTTTGTACAGACTTGGAGGAGAGGGAATGACAGTGTGGATACCTAGGGGAAGAGCATTCCAAGCAGAGGGAACAATGAGGGCAAAGGCTCTGAGGTGGGAATATGCCTGGTGATTCAAAAAACAAGATTATTGTGCCTGTGGAGGAGAGAGGGTGGGGAGAGACTAGTAGTTGGTGGGATAAGCATTAATCACGTACAGCCTTCAGCCATTGTAAGGTTTGCCTTTACCTCTGATTGAAGTGGGGGCCATCGGATGGTTCCTAGCAAAGGGGTGACATATTCTAATGTGCCTTTTCAACAGAATGCCCCTGGCCTCTGAATTGAGAATAGACTTGCCAGGAGCAAGGAAAGAGGGAGTCTACTGCAATAATCCAAAAGAGAGGTGAGGATCCATGCCCTGACTCTTTCATTTGCTTATTGTGGGGCTCTGTTGAGTAAATGGCACCTAAAACATGGAGGGAAAGAATGAAAGGAACGTAAATGGTTTTTCCTGTTCTTTTTGACATCCTGACTCTGCACTGGACTATGGCTGGAGGCTGAACAGGTCCCGGCTGATTTCCTCTGGGGGTTCTGATAAATGTGATGGAGGTCATGAGGGAGAAAGGGAGAAAGGGAGACTGTTTCCTTCCAAGTGTTTTGGCAACTGCTCGTCTTAGAGGAGTGGCTGGCCAATCCAGAGAAATCTGATCCTGGCTTGATGTGTATTTTGGGGAACTGAGTGTATGTGCATTCTTTGCACAGGAAATTCAGCCAGTCAGTTGGTAATGGCTGAGTTTTAAAGACTGAAAGCACGTCTCAACTAGGAGCACTGGCATCCAGGTTCCTTCCAGAAGAGTTGGAGGAGGAACTTGCAGCCAAATATGCAGCAGGACATAGGGGCTGGGAGGACAGTAAGTTCTCCTGGGTTTTTGATCTTCTCTTGTCACTTCCCTTTACATGTGATTTTCACAGAGAATCCTTTGCCTGCCACATTCAAGGGAGTGTACGATAAATGATAAAAAGTAAACTGTCTGGAGGGATTTAGCCCCAGAGCTAAATTCATCCAAGACACACATCAAATACTTGGAGAGAGCTGATTATTTGTGACTCCCTTATTCCTCTAAACGCATGGTCATCCCCAAACAAATCCACTTCATCCAGGATTCTTCTCAGTTGTGGTTTGATCAATCAAAACTTGCTGCAGTTTATACAGAAGTTTAGGAACTCTAAAGAAACTTGAATTTTAAAAGGTGGTTGATTGTATCTTCCATTATCCCTTTTCTGTACATGTGCCTCTTTTTCTCTTTTTCCTCAGCTCAGCCCCAAGGCTCTCACTATTTCTTTCAACCAGCACCTATTGGGTCCCTCTGATGTACCAAGCACTGAGCTCGGCTTTATAGGTTCAGAGCTAAATAATTCAAAATCCCTGCCTTTCAGTTGTATTTGCCATAGAAAGTAGAGGAACTTGTACAGAACCCTGATGCACTGTGAAAAAGGGTGACTAAGTACCCCAAAGAAGGGTTCAGTTAGCCTCTGTACTAGGTCTTGGACTGTGAGATAAAGAGAGAAAAGTTTATTCATAGCAAAGGAAATAATAGCTAATAATTATAACCGGCTTCCCCTGAAAATATGTGTGTATACATATAAATTTATTATAAATCTGTTCATAGAAAAGATGGATAGCACACAATTTACAAATAATAACAGAGTACACAATACTCATTATTGCAAATTCCGTTAGTCAATTAATTCTCATGAAATGTTCTCATTGATTTTTGCTGAACTATTGTATCCATAACCAATCTATGGTTGCAACCGATAGGAATATTGGTTGATATTCTGTTTATGTTAATGAGTAAGATAAAAGTGAGATAAGAATGCATATCAGAACTTCACGCAGTGGTTGGTAACATGAGCAACTTTGCTGAATCAGACAATGGTTTCAAATACTGGAAGGATATTTTCTTGGGGTGCCTGGGTGGCTCAATCGTTAAGCATCTGCCTTCGGCTCAGGTCATGGTCCCAGGGTCCTGGGATTGAGCCCCGCATCGGGCTCCCTGCTCAACGGGAAGCCTGCCTCTCCCTCTCCCACTCCGCCTGCTTGTGTTCCCTCTCTTGCTGTCTCTCTCTGTCAAATAAATAAATAAAATCTTTTAAAAAAATATTTTCTTAAGTTTTTATACTATCCATAATATAATAGCTATATTCACTGCACATTTTTAAATTTAATCTGTGTTATTAACATGTATCCATCATTTTCTTAAGTCTAGGCAATCAACAAGACAATGCATCAAGTCCCAGTTTGTAGCATTTACTGATTTCTGTGGCTGCCATGGCCAATTTCAAGCCACCAGGGTGGCAAATAGATGCACCGTATTTCCAACATCCAGAAACAACAGACACAACTTCAGGGGCATAAATAACAGAAAAATGTAGGAAAATAGAAAGTGATGAGTTTTCAGCATTTATTTCCCTTTTTAATATACTTTATTTAATTATAGGTTAACATAACTTAATGTTTAATAATGGCCGTTTTTAACAATTGTCTTGCAAAATTCCTGGAGATTGGACGCTTGGCTCTCGTAAACCTGTCCAAACCACCTCCAGCACACTACTGGACTTGGCACACAGTAGGAATCAGTTAATGACAGCTGACTTGCCTTCTTTTATTAAGGAACAGAAAATAGAAATGGATTAGCTAAGGTGGGTAAAAAAAATGGTTGGCATGAGTCCATGAAGAAAGGGTTTTCCAGAAAGCATTGGTGATGTTTGCCCCTCCTTTGTCTGAGTGCTTTCTGTGTCATTTTCTTCCAGAAATGTCAGGCCCACTTTGCTCTGTGAAGGGAGAAAGATCTCTGTGGAATGACCCCCATGTGTCAGTGTCCCCCCTGAGCAGGCTAAGTGTGATGGGCTTCCCCACAGAGCCGATAATGTTCCTGCTTTGTGTCCAGACAATGGCGGTCACCCCTGCCTGACCTCACATGCTGTGTCAAGTGACATGGATAGACTCTCTCCAGCGGCTCAGCCATCTTCACACCCAGCAAGATCTGGAAATATTTGTGACTGTGGCACAAAGAGCACTTCTCAAGTGTCAATCAGGAAAACACTCTGTCCTTCTGAAACTCATGTGACAAAACCCACAGGGAGTAAGCTGGCTAATACTGAAATAACAAAATCCATATGTTCACTGACAGCAGTTTGGGTTTGAAAATACACCTCGTCATCTCTGTGAGCTGGTGCTTAACAATCCTTCTTCAGACACCTCCACCAAGCACTAATGGGCTTGCTCTCAGGATGGCAAAGAACCAAAGTGTTCCAAGTGATGGTCTGAAGGGCTTTGTAAAATGTGATGGCACCTTTTACTGGGAGCCCTCGGCTGGGTTTCCTTTGCCTACTGTCTGGAGAGTGAGGACAAGTAAAGAGGAACAGAGAGCGCTAAGAGGAAGTCATGTCTCCAAGCTAAGCAAAGTTCCAGTCAAGCTAGTAATCAATTCCCATTTCCCTGGCTGAGTGTCTAGGGATGCCTGCTCCATCTTCTTTCTCAAAGACCACAAGAGATGGCAGAGAGGACCAGCCACACTGGACATCTATTACTTTGTCCTACACTGTCCCTACTTCTTGGATCTTGCCTTCCTGTTTTCTAAGAATCAAGCCGCGTGGTTTCCAAGGAAGCAAACAGTTTGTGCAACATTATCCTGCTTCTCTAGCTACAAGTGATCGATTCAGGGATAGGAATCCAGCCCAATTTAGGCTAATCAATCTTATCTCCTAGGAAATTTTGACTTTGGGCTTTGGGAAAGGGATGAGTCTCTCTCTAGGATGCTGAATCTGCCACATGTAATACTTTGGTCCAGTTGGTCGCCATGTTCCTCTGTGTAGATTAGGTAGGAGACAGACCAGTCATTACAAAAGAGAAAAGACAGCAGAGAAAGGCAGAGGCAAGCCATGGTCAGAAATCATTTCAAGTCCATGATTCCATTGGGATCCTGAGGCCCAAATGCCCTATCTCTAGGTCCGTATCACTTCTATAAAGCTTCAAGTCCTAAATAAAGAGCTAGCTTTCCAGAAAATTCTGTGGTGGCCAGCAGTGTCCTCTGATCAGTTAATTAGTCTACCATATGGCTTCCTGTCTGCTGCTATTTTTGAACTGTCATCAACGGCAATAGTAATAATATTTATGAAACATTCACAGGTAGCAAAACAGTGCATTAAGAACTATACATGAAGGGGCGCCTGGGTGCCTCAGTCATGAAGTATCTGCCTTGGGCTCAGTTCATGATCCCGGGGTCCTGGGATCGAGCCCCACATCGGGCTCCCTGCTCAGCAGGGAGTCTGCTTCTCCCTCTCCCTCTGCCCCTCCCCCTGCTCATTTTTTCTCTCACTCGTTCTCTCTCTCAAATAAATAAATAAAAATCTAAAAAAAAAAGAACTGTACATGATTTAGTTCATCTAATCCTCCCAAAAAAACATGATCCTGTACAGATGGTCTTATTATTATCCCTACTCTATAGATAGGTAACATTTAATCTTTGAGATTTCTTTTTTTTTAAGATTTTATTTATTTATTTGAGAGAGAGAGAAAATGAGAGAGAGAGAGCACGAGAGGGAAGAGGGTCAGAGGGAGAAGCAGACTCCCCGCTGAGCAGGGAGCCCAATGTGGGACTCGATCCAGGGACTGCAGGATCATGACCTGAGCCGAAGGCAGTCGCTTAACCAACTGAGCCACCCAGGCGCCCGAATCTTTGAGATTTCCATGATTAAGTGTCTATACCTCATGCTGCACTAGAATATATCTGAGCAGTTTTGTCCCTTGTGCACTATTTGTCTCACTAAACATCCTGATTTTTGTTTCATAAATATGCCTGTTCTATTCATTTATTTATTTATTTATTTGTCTTTTGTCTTTTTGAGGAAAGAATTTGAGGAGGACTTCTCTAAAATATATATATGTATATATGTATATGTATATATATGTATGTATATATTTATATATACATATATATTGCCGTGCAAAATAATAAGTTTCACTGAATGCTCAATTGGGACAAAGATAAAGTGCAGATAAGAAGATTTGAAGACTGGGGGAATAATGACAGTGCAGCAAAAGCATCAGATGCAGGGTAATATGAAAGACACTGATCACAGCATTGTTTACAATAACTTAACATTGGAAACAAAGCATGTGTACCCATGAAGAGACAGAATACTTTGGGACACATCCATTTGAGAAAATGTACCATAAAATCAGACTAAGGACATAGGAAAATGCCCACAATGTATTTTTTCATTTTATTTCATCAATAAAACAGAATGTGTGTTGTAACATCAATTTTGTAAAAATTTAAGCGAGATGAGAACAGATCTCAGGCCACAAATTCAAGTCTGCAAGAGATAATACTTCTTTACTTTTGTAACTTTCAAGTGGTAAGAATGGAATCACATAACAGCAACACACCGACCCAGAGGTCTGGACACTGTATCCTGACAACATGACCGGGCCATTCAAACCCTTCCTGCCTGTGCCTTCTCCCCATTTCTTCTGTTCCCAATGACATAGACACTTTGGCCACTTGAGAAAGCCCAAGGAGGAACAAAAATTCATTCAAAGAAATGCATGTCAATATTATCATAAGGTATGTGATACATTGAATTATTAGTCCACATTTGTCACTCTCTTGGAATAGAGTTATCCACACTCTAGCTGTAGATTCATAAAGGGTGAGTATGCACCGTGTGACACGAACAGAGTCCTGAAATGTGTTTGCATGGCTGAGCCACTCTCTGGTGCTCTTGGATTCCACTATGAGAAAAATATAATCCAGTAGTTGCTGCCCCTCTGGCCTGGGCCCTTGTGGAGCTGACCTAAACCCAATCTGAGACTGGAGTCTGGAACAGAACGCTGACCCAGCTAGGCTGTAGCTGTCCCAGGGAACTGTGAGCAGAGACTAAAGGACTGTTTCATGCCACTAAACTTTGGGATGGTTTGTTACACAGCAGTGTTGTGGTGATAGCTCGCTAATGCATGTGCACCACCTCCCTCCCCACAGCACTTATGCAACAAGAAAACCACTGGATCCTACCTTTTTGAGAAGAAGAATGCCTAACAGAGGAGTTTATCCAATAAAGGTATTTGATGTAAAACAAGTATCCTTGTCGTCTTTCTGACTTGGTCTCTGGAAAGAACTTAGTGAGGCTGCTCCCTGGTATTGCTGCCTCAGCATCCATGTTATTTGGCCAAGCAGCCTGCACGGGCCTCCAACTGACAGTAGTCACCTCATGCCAACATAGGCCCTAGATAATAGCCCACAGAGTCACAAGCAAATGTAAGTTCCCAATATGACTCCCCCAACAGCACCTGTGATAACCAGTCTTCCTCACCTCCCAGGGCCTTCTGCCTGTGTTCCCCTGAGATAAGACCCCCATGGAGCTTACCAAAACTCTGCTCTTTTTGGTTTGAATTGACCAGTCTGGCCTTAGCCTGGGAACCCCGAAGCATTCCACCCACGGACCCTGGTAAAGTCATGTGCCCCCGCGTCTGTGGCTCTCTCTGTCTGTACCCTGCCTTGACCTCCCATATGGCCCCTGGAGGCATGCTGTGTACTTCCTCCAGGACCCATGAGTGATAAACCTATTTCAGTTTCTCTTGTGGTCTATTGTTGACCCACAGCTCGCCATCCTGGACCCTGTGCTTCCCTTAACAAATGTTAACCTAACAGAATCCTAACAGTCTCCTTTTCCAGTTCGTGGGATCCGTCTGAAGTGTGTCCAGAGAGAAAACAAATGGATATGGCTCAGGATGACCTCACCACACGGAGTCAAATGTCAACTCCAACCGTTCAGGTGAACATCAAAACATTTGCTAAAAGACCCCAAACCCCAGGGTATGTTTCCAGCGTGGAGACTGATTGTCTCTCATCTAGAGTACATTGTCCGGTATCTCCAGGGATGAAACAAAATTATGTGTGTAAAGCTTTGTCAAACTGTGCTCCCTGGTGGGAGTCCCAGGCGTTCCGTATTTGAAGTAGGAACAGAGGAGGGGCTGATCCTTGGGCATGGGCCAGGCTTTCAGCTGAGGGAGAAACCAGTCCAGCCAAAGAACTGTTTGAAATGGCTCATGGGGTGAAGGGGGAAACCCCTTTATCAGAAGCTGGAGGGCAAAAACAAATGGGGCGAAGCAGCTAAGAATGCAGAAGCAAGAAGCAATAAGTCATCATAGGTGAATGGGAGGTGGTCTGCAAAAATTCCAGAAAAGGGGGATTAATTCCTAGGACTGGAGGCTCCACGCTCCTTCTGAGGATGTGAATGACTCCCTATAGAGGCATGCAATCTGACTGAAAAAAACAAGCTTAGTGCCTCATTCATAGTAGATATTTTTTTCTATTTATTTTTTTATGTAGTGTTCCATGATGCATTGTTTGCTTATAACACCCAGTGCTCCATTCAATACGTGCCCTCTTTAATATCCATCACCAGGTTAACCCATCCCCCACCCCCGCCCCTCTAGAACCCTCAGTTTGTTCCTCAGAGTCCATAGTCTCTCATGGTTTGTCTCCCCCTCCGATTTCCCCCCCTTCGTTTTTCCCTTCCTACTATCTTCTTCTTTTTTTTTTTTAACATATAATGTATTATTTGTTTCAGAGGTACAGCTCTGTGATTCATCAGTCTTACACAATTCACAGCACTCACCATAGCACATACCCTCCCCAATGTCTATCACCCAGCCACCCCATCCCTCCCACCCCCCACCACTCCAGCAACCCTCAGTTTGTTTCCTGAGATTAAGAATTCCTCATAGATATTTAATAAATGTTTTCTTCCTTTCTTTGATCTCTCTTCCTCTATGGCTTTTCTGAGTACTTGAGGATCTCTTTCTTGACTCCTAATATTCAAGAGATCTTCTGCCTCTTTGACCCTCCAAGTTCACTAATCATCAGTTTTGTCCAAGTCTTTAGACAGTCAGTTTCTCTCTTCCACAAACGCAAGGTTTCACTATATGTCATAAAGGGCTGCTTATGAAAAACAAACAAACAAAAAAAAAAAACATTTATTTGTGTCCGTGAAATGTTCTAAAGAAACAATTAAAATGTATAGTTTCTTGAAGTTAAATTAGCAAAGAGCAGTGCCAAAATTTGGGAACTGATTTCTTTTTTCCAGCCAACATATATTGGAGAATATTCAGAAGCTCATGTCATGGGGTGAGTTCTCCTGATTTAGAAAGACCATATCTCCTATCTGGGTCTGCACTGGTTTCCCCTACACAGGCTTGTATATCAAGCAAGGAATGTCAGTGTTATCAATTGATTCTGTAAAAGGATAAGCCCAGGAAACCCCAGAAGGAAACACTGCTATTTCCAAGTTTTGTGGCGGATGGAAGGAGGGTTTCAGCCCAGGGAGCTGCCCAAAGAAGTTCTGACAGAAAGAGAAGTGCCAAAAGGCTGATGGGTAACGAGCTGTGAACAGTCATAAGTAATGGTGTTCCCTGGGCCACCCAAATAAACTAATGTCACTCATCTCCTCTTCTTGGGGTCTGCTTCTGGGGGGGTCCAAATTAAGACATGAAGATTACTCAGATGCTCTTCTTCTTGTAGAGAGACTGTCTTTTTGATACAATCAGCTCGTAAACTGGGTGTCTTAAATAGAAATTATTGTCTCCCAGTCCATGATCAAGGTGTCAGCAGGGTTGGTCCCTTCTGGGGCTGTGAGGGAGAATCTGTCCCATGCTTCCTTAGCTTCTGGTGGTTTGCCGGCAGTCCTTGGGATTACTTGGCTTGTAGATGCATCACCCCCATCTCTGCTTTCATGTTCTCCTGGTGTTTTCCACATGTGCATGTCTGTCTGTGTCCAAATTTCCCCTTTGTGCAAGGACACCAGTCATGTTGGATTAGGATCCCATTCCCGTGTGACCTCGTGATAACTTAACTATGTCTGCAATGAACCTATTCCAAATAAGGTCACATTCTCAGGTACAAGGGGTTAGGACTTCAACATACGGGATTAGGAGAGGGGGACAATTCAACTCACAACCATGGGCTGAAGTACAGTATAACAGTTAAGGTGTGGAAAGGAAACTGACTTGGTTTGAATTTTCAGGGTGCCATTTCCTTGCACCATGACCTTGGGAAACTGCTTAACCTCCCTGATTATGCGTTTTCTCATCTCTAAAATGGAGATGTTAACAGCAATCACTGAGAGTTGTCGGCAGGATTAAGTTCCGGGATGATCCTAAGTACAAATAAGTGAGAAAAAGTCCTTCTTGTGACTGTTCATAGCTTGTTGCCTGTCAGCCCTTTGGCACTTCTCCCTCTGGCAGAGTCCCTCTGGGCAGCTCCCTGGGCTGAAGCCCTCCTTCCATTCTCATTACAACTTGGAAACAGCTGTGTCTCTTCCTCTTGTTCTTCCTGGGGTTGTCAAGTCTCTTCTTTCTTCAGAGTCAATAGATAACATTGACGAACCTCACCTGGCATAGGAGGCTGTGTGAGGGAAACAGTGTGGTGGGGCATGGGAAAGTGAATCAGGAAGGGGGAATCTCCAATCGAGAGTGTCTGAGCAGCGGGCAACCTCCACGGGCAACTGGAGCCTAATCCCCGGGAGGAACTCCAGGAAACAGATAGAACACAGGCCTCAGAGTTATTGCTCAGAAGGATGGAGCAGCAGGATATGTTATGTATGTATGTATGTATGTATGTACGTATGTATTTATGTTAGTCACCATACAGTACATCATTAGTTTGGCGCATCAAATCCCATTAATCCTGGCTGAGAGCTACTCCCCAGGAAGGGTAGCATTAATCTCTGGATACTTCTGGGCTACAGTGTGGGCAGACAGAGAGACCTCCCATGGTTTCAAAGAAAGCCCTCAGGCAAGAGTTGCAGTTACTGGTATTTGAAATTAAGCCTGCGGCACAATGATGACCCTGAGAATGTAGTAGAGACACTCCTGTAGATTTTTACTCGTGTCCAAACCAGCATCCCAATGCGTTGGTGAACCACGTTGTTGAGAAAATTAAAGTTGGGCATGAATGGCAAATGATCCAGGACCAATATCACAAGAGCCACCAAATTAAAATTAAAATTTCTGGAGAACACTCATTCTTGTTAGCAGGAGCCCTGCTACCATAAAGGCAAACTCATTACAAAAGCAGTCCAGTGAACTCCATATGAGATTAGGATGATTAATGCTAATAAATCTGGTGCCAAAAACCAAGTGCCAGTAAGTCCAGGGTGCTGGTCACTTACTCTCTTGAAGGCAAATTTAGAGCTTAGTATTGTCTGGGTCAAAGGGGCCTAGGCTAATTACAGGTAGGTGGCCAACTTTATTGTTCCCTGCATCCAGGGAAATGCTCTACTCACAAAATAAACTTCTGGACTTGTGTTTGGGACCCTTTCTTCAATCCCTGCTGTGCCTTTTTCTCTGTCTGGGGCAGGTCAAGTTCACCACTCCCAGCCCATCAACACTGCACTATGCACTTGTTCTGAACTTTCACTCAGAACACTTGTCAGCTCTGGTAGGTAACATCAAATGAAGCAAGAGGCTGCCCCGGCTGAGACACACAAGGCCTTCACGCTAGCCCTCCTTAAAATGAGGATGGGCTGCATCAGAACCCTCAAGTCTGGTTCTCCTCTAAAATCTCTCCCCTGTCACTTATGTTATGATTTCCTTTTATCTTTTCTTAATTCTCATTATTATTCAGATATCCCTGCTTATGTTTTGTCTCTGCAAAGCCATCATTAACTCCTTGAGGGCAGAGATGGTTAATTCTATGGGTTTGGGGTACCCTATATAGTTTATTCTGCCTTCTTCCTTGCCAACAGAACTCTAATTTTTTTTCTTATTTTTGAGAGAGAGAGAGAGAGCAGAGAGAGGGAAGGAGAGAAAGGGAGAGAGAGGATCTTTTTATTATTATGATGATGTTACGTTAGTCACCATACATTACATCATTAAATTTTGATGTAGTGTTCCATGATTCATTGTTTGAGTATAACACCCAGTGCTCCATGCAGTACATGCCCTCCTTAATACCCATCACCAGGCTAACCCATCCCCCCACCCCCCTCCCCTCTAGAACCCTCAGTTTGTTTTTCAGAGTCCATTGTCTCTCATGGTTCGTCTCCCCCTCTGATTTCCCCCCCTTCATTTTTCCCTTCCTTCTCCTAATGTCCTCCATGCTCTTCCTTATGTTCCACAAATAAGTGAAACCATATGATAATTGACTCTCTCTGCTTGACTTATTTCATTTAGCATAATCTCCTCCAGTCCCATCCACGTTGATGTAAAAGTTGAGTATTCACCCTTTCTGATGGCTGAGTAATATTCCATTGTGTATATGGACCACATCTTCTTTATCCATTCATCTGTTGAAGGCCATCTCGGCTCTTTCCACAGTTTGGCTATTGCGGACATTGCTGCTATGAACATTGGGGTGTATATGGCCCTTATTTTCACTACATCTGTGACTTTGCGGTAAATACCCAGGAGTGCAATTGCTGGGTCATAGGATAGCTCTATTTTTTAATTTTTTGAGGAACCTCCACACTGTTTTCCAAAGTGGCTGTACCAACTTGCATTCCCACCAACAGTTTCTCCACAACCTCTCCAACATTTGTTGTTTCTTGCCTTTTCAATTTTTGCCATTCTAATTGATGTAAGGTGGTATCTCAATGTGGTTTTGATTTGAATGAAAGAGAGAATCTTAAGCTGGGCATGGAACCCGATACAGGGCTCAGTCTCACGACCCCAAGATCATGACCTGAGCCCAAATCAAGAGTTGGATACTTAACAGACTGAGCCACCCAGGTGCCCCCAGAACTCTAATTTTGTTCAGGAGGCAAGGTGTCCAATTTTGGACAGTGAGACCTGCAAATAAGTCTGTTGTGGGGGCTTCTGGGAAGGCTTTTGCCTTCAACACAAAGAGGCCAATAATAGTGATGCTGTTCCCCTTTTCTACTTTGTTTTGTTTTGCTTTGAATAGAGATGTGATGGCTGGAGCTGAAACAGTGGCCTTGTAACCATGAGGGAGAGTCTGAAAGAATTGCACAAATGCTGATCCTGACTTTGCTGAACTCATGAACCAACCCAGTGATTGCCTGCATCCAAACTTCTTGTTATGTGAGAAAAATAAGCCCCTGTGTGTTTAAGCCACTGTAGATGAGTTGTTTGTTGCTTGCAGCTTCATAATCGTCTTTGATGAAGAAAGAGCAGAAACAGTAGGAGCACAACCTCCATCTCACTGTGTTCGTTTCTGCTTCCCAAATCCCACAGAAGTATATCCACTTGGCAAAACTTGTATCTCCTGTGAAATTGGAATTATAAACAGATATCTGAGATGTAAGGAAATATCTGGCTTTCTAGTGTTTAGATTGCCTACTACAAAGGGGTTGGAATGGAGTTGAGTGAGCTAGTCTGCACTACCTGCCATACCATCCGTGATAAATAGGGAAATGGGAGGCCCCTGCAGGCATTCCTAAGCCATGCCTGTTGTATCAAAGTAACACACTAGCTGTTGTAACAGACAAACCCCAACATCTAAATGGCTTAGCACAATAGAAGTTTATCACTTAGAATCCTGAGTCCTGCTAATTGTGGGAGGAGGTTGGGAGTGCCCTGTACTATCCAGTCATTCTGGGATCCAGAATGACGTCTTCAGTATTCAAATGGGAGACAAAGAAAGAAAGCGAAGAGGGCATGCTCACTTCTTAAAAAGTCTGACCTGGAAGAGACCATATCACTTCCGCTCATATTCCATTGATGAGAACTCACCATGCCACTTCCATCTTATAAGATACAGGGACATGTTCTCTGGCTTGGCAGCAATCGCCCTACAACACTTCTACTCTATAGATGGAGAGAACAAATCTTTGGTGGACAGCTAGCTGTCTGCCACCAGCTAAACTTGATAGAATCACTTTGGATGGTTTCATCCCTCACATAGGGCACTGGGGCTCAGTCAGCCTTTAGTAGATAAATAGATGAATAGATGAATCTTTGCATCTCAACTCAATTATTCAATTTAAAGAAACTAAAATCTTTTTAATGTCAGTGTCCATAAAAATCATTTTTTCTTAAGAATCATTTTAAATTGTTGGTAAGTCTTTTGAATCAAGGGAAACATTTATTAATAACTTGAATATATCATTTTAAATTCATTTTATGATATTAAGTTCCTTTTTTTAAGTTTATTTATTTATAATCTCTATTCCCCAACGTGTGGCTCGAACTCACAAGCTCCACATCAAGAGTCACCCAATCACCTGAGCTACTGACTGAGCTACCTAGGTGGCTGATATTGAGGTTCTTTTTATTTTTTTTTTAATTTTAATTCCAGTGTAGTTAACATGTTATATTAGTTTCGGGTGTACAATATAGTGATTCAACAATTCCATACATGATTCACTGCTCATCGTGATAAGTGTGCTCTTAATCCCCTTCACCTATTTCACCCATCCGCCCACCCACCTCCCCTCTGGGAACCATCAGTTTGTTCTTTATAGTTAAGAGACTGGTTTTGGGGTTATCTCTTTTTTTTGCCTTGTTCATTTATTTTGTCTCTTAAATTCCACATATGAGTGAGGTCATACAGTATTTGTCTTTCTCTGACTTATTTCACTTAGAATTACACTCTCTAGGTCCATCCATGTGGTTACAAATGGCAAGATTTCATTTTTTTTTAATGGCTGAGTAATATTCCAGTGTGTGTGTGTGTGTGTGTGTGTGTGTATGTGTGTCAGTGTCACCTCTTCTTTTTTTTTTTTTTTTTAACCTCTTCTTTATCCATTCATCTATCAATGGACGCTTGGGCTGCTTCCAGAATTTGGCTATTGCAAATAATGCTACAATAAACATAGGTGTGCATGTATCTTTTCAAATTAGTGTTTTTGTATTCTTTGGGTAAATACCCAGTAGTAGAATTACCTCTTCTTTATCCATTCATCTATCAATGGACACTTGGGCTCCTTCCAGAATTTGACTATTGCAAATAATGCTGCAATAAACATAGGTGTGCATGTATCTTTTCAAATCAGTGTTTTTGTATTCTTTGGGTAAATACCCAGTAGTGGAATTACTGAATCACAGGGTCATTGCATTTAAAAATTTTTAAGAAACCTCCCTGCTGTTTTCCACAGTGGCTGTACCAGTTTGCATTCTCACCAACAGCACATGAGGGTTCCTTTTTCTCCACATCCTTGCCAACACTTGTTGTTTCCTGTGACATTGAGGTTCTTTTTTTTTTTTTAAAGATTTTATTTATTTATTTGACAGAGAGAGACACAGCGAGAGAGGGAACACAAGCAGGGGGGGTGGGAGAGGGAGAAGCAGCCTTCCCGCTGAGCTGGGAGCCCAACGCGGGGCTCGATCCCAGGACCCCGGGATCATGACCTGAGCCGAAGGCAGCTGCCCAACAACTGAGCCACCCAGGCGCCCCGACATTGAGGTTCTTAACCCAGGAAGTCTGTGGCTAGGATTCAGAAAGTTTGTACTTTGGATAGGAAAAAAAGTAACATTTTATTTTCCCTAATCTGTAATTGAAATTTCACATTTCCTTCAATTCTGGGTGTAGGTAACCCACCATAGGAACGTTAGCAACACCTGTGACTGTCACAAAGCAAAATTAAAGACATTTGTATATTATTTTACCATTACTGTAGCTATCTTAAATTATTGCTAATGTTCATCAGTGCTTTGAAACTATTGCAGTCAGTGGCTCTGCCATTGGATCTTGATTGCATGTTAGCAAAAAAGCACATTGTTTCAATATTTTGATAGTTGTACTTTAATAACATAGTTGTACTATATTTTATGCATTTAAATTTCTCTTCTGCAAGGGGGTCCAGAGGCTTCACTAGATTGCCAAAAAGACCCGTGGATAAGGTAAGATTACAGACCCCCTACTCTAGACCGTGCAAGACTATTAATGCAGCTTTCCACCACCCTTTTAAGTAATGGTTCTTTTTCTTTTGCCCCTCCCGGCGCCCCCAGCCTAGCCCCCTTCCTCCAGGTTTTTGGGATCTTTGGTTGTGCGGGTCTCTTGAGGCTGGTGGGAAGTCTGTGGTTATGCCTGCAGAACTGGATAGGGTGGGCCAGGGTGGTGCCTCCAAGGGATGGGGGAAGCAGGAGAATGTGGTCATGTCTGCTTCCTCAGCCTCACATCAGATCACTCTGCCAGCCTGAACCGTGTGGACCGTCTCCCAGAAGACTTGAGGGCACCAAAGCAGCCTTTCCCTTTCAGCCGCCTTCCTCCCTCCCAGCAAGCCCGGGGCTTTTGCCTGATCAGACAAGCTTTTGCAATGAGGTGCATAAGGGTTGCTTTCCTCCCTGGCAAACATTCACAGCTTCCTCTTGCACCGTTCCAGGAGATGTGAATATGTGCTATTAATTGGGGCCTGATTTGCATACCTTATGGATTATTAGCTGTTTGTAGCTAATGGGGACCAAAGCTTGCACATACAACCCCACCCTGCTCGCGCCTACAGGGGCCTAGATTACCCCAGTCTGCTCTTCCAGGCTTAGTGAGAACGGGGAATAACAGGTTTAACATGCTAGGGCCAAGGACGTCTCTAGAAATGGAATCGACACACTCCTCCAACTCCAGCATGACACAAAGGAGGCCCTTCCGCTGTGCAGGAGGATGGCTGCATGGCTTTTGGGCTGTGCTGTGTGATTTAGTCCGGGGTAGGAGATTTTTGCTGGCACGCATGCCCCCAAGCCCTGCAATCACAAGCAAGCTCGCATTAGAATTGTGAAGAGGGGTTTTTTTTGTTGGTTTTTTTTTTTTTTTGGTCTGGTTTTTTCTTTTTCTTTTTCTTTTAAATCATAGTCTTTAAGCGCTCTTTGTGTTTATAATTAGTCGTAAGCCCGGAGATGGCTCAATTCGCTTCACTGTGCCGGCCCCGCCCCCCTTGCTTGCCCAAGTGCTGTTAATTAGCCCTGCAAGGAGCGGCAAGCCTGATTGGCAGCAGGTTTTGCAAAGGTTCCCAGCCCTCTCGAAAACAAAGAAAAAACGTCTGAGCATCTTGGCGTTATAGCTGTCACCGGATTCTTTGCTTTTTCCGTTTTGCCACTGCTGAGGATTTCATGGACGCATTTTACTTATTTTGAAATGTGAGCACCAATGTTTTGGTAGAAATTTGTAAATCTTGCGCTTGAGAAATAACGTCATGTTTGAGATTTGTCACAACTGTAAGAAGGGATGGAATGGGGGCAGGAAATTCATTTTTAGATGAAGAATAGGGCTAACAGTTTAGAAAGCTGCTTGGCAGTGTCACTAAAATCTAAACAGAGACACACGCCCGGACCCAGTGATTCCACTCCTGGGTAGTTAGTTCCCACAGACCTGCACTGGGTACTGTCCCGGAAAGCACTGAGATGCTCCCGTTGCACTGTCATAATAGCCTCAAACTGGAAACAGCCCAAATGCTCATCGACGATATCATGACTTTTGGAAATTGGGGGAATTCACACAATGGCCCACAATTCAGCAATGAGAATACATACTGCAGCTACATACGACAATATGGATGAATCCCAGAAATATAAAGTTGAGCTAGACACAAAAGAGAATATACTGTGGCATTCTATGTATAGAAAGAACAAAAACTGGTGAAAGCTGCTGTATGCTTTTAGTCCAAAGAGCAATGAGCTTTGGGTGAGAAGGGCAGTAGTGACTAGAAGGGTTTCCTGGATGCTGGTCATGTTCTATTCCTTGACCTGTGGGTTGGTTATAAGAGATTGGTCAGGGGTGTCTGGGTGGCTCAGTCAGTTAAGCATCTGCCTTCGGCTCAGGTCATGATCCCAGGGTCCTGGGATTGAGCCCAGCATCAGGCTCCCCACTCAACAGGGAGCCTGCTTCTCCCTCTGCCTGCAGCTCCCCCTGCTTGTGCTCACTCACTCACTCTCTCTCTGACAATTAAATTAAAAATCCTAAAAAAAAAAAAAGAGCAGTGTATGAAAATGTATTGAGTTGTGAACTTGTGTGTGTACTTTTCTGCATGTATATTGTACTTCAGTAAGTGCTTTTTTTTTTTTTTTTAATGGGGCTAAGCTGAGGTTACTTTCTCAGTAGGAAGCTCTAAGTTTGACCTGCTCATTTAGTAATTTGGAGTAGGTAAGGTTGATTTTTCTCCCTGGCCAGCTGAACCCTGCCTGGGATATGGTATTCTAGAGGCCTGGGGCTGCTTTGAGGACAGGTCTCTTGACAGTAGACTGTGGTTCTGAAAGCCTACGAAGTCATCCTAATCCCGGTTCAAAGAAAACAAGGTAGCTGACCTGAAGAACTCTAAGTACCGAAGGGAATGTCGGGGATGGAGACAAAGGGACGTGACCGCATGCAAAGTTGATCAACGTCATCCCCTAGGTCCCCTAGGCATGGTGTCCAGGGCCTGGGAGCATCTTAAAACCCTATGAAAAATTTTGAAGGCTTAAAAATATGTGTGATGATTCCAAATAGCAAAATAGAAAATTATCTGATCAAAATCAATAAATAATTAAATGTCTACAAAACATAACATTATGTAAAGTAATTCAAGGTTTCTCAAACATTAATGAGCATACGAAACCTCTGGGGATCTTGTTTGAACTCAGATTTGGATTCAGTGAGTCTGGGGTGGGGCCTGAAACTCTGCATTTCTAACAAGCTCCCAGGTGACGCCAATGCTTCTAGTCCAGGAACCACACTGAATAGCAAAGAAATAGCTAACTGCCACTCAACCCAACTCTTACACAGTTGTAAATGCACTAGATACCAAAAATGTAAAATGAATATTTTATTTCTACAAAACTCAAAATAATAATTTTTATTGTGGTAAAATATACATAATGTAAGATTTACCATGTTAGCCATTTTTTGGTGTACAGAGAGGCATTAAGTACATTCACATTATTGTGAAATCATCATCACTACCCATCTCCAGAACATGTTCATCTTCCCAAACCAAAACTCCATACCCATTAAACAATAACTCCTTGTACCCGCCTCTCTCCAGCCTATGGTAAGCACTATTCTACTTTCTGTCTCTGTGAATTTGTCAGCTTATACATTTGAATTTGAATTTAACTATCAGTTATATCATGTAAGTGGAATCATACAATATTTGTCTGTTTGTCTTATTTCACTTAGCACAATGTCCTCCAAGTTCATCCATGTCATAGCATGTATCAGAATTTCATTCATCTTTTAGACTGAATAATATTCCATTGTATGTATACACCACATTTTGTTTATCTGTTCATCCACGGATGGACATCTGGGTTGTTTCCACCTTTTGGCTATGTGTCTGGGTGTGCAAATATTCATGTCCCTGCTTTCAATTCTTTTAAGTGTATACCCAGGAGTAGAATTGCTGGATCATATAGTATTTCTCTGTTTAATTTTTTGGAGAGCCACAATAATAATTATTTTGAGATTTATGGTAAACTGTCATTTTGGTGACCCAGATGAACATATCTCCCCATATTTATGCCTTGTGTAATTCCCTCCCACATTAACTGTGGGCTGGGCCTGTCACTGCTTTGAGTAAAAAAAAAAAAAATGTAAAGGAAGGAATGCTATGCCAATTCCAAGACTAGACTTGAATTGATCTGGCAGCTTCTGCTTCCTCCCTCTTGGAAGGCTTACTCTTGGAACAGTCCTTCTTGGAACTCAACCACCATGCTGTGAGGCAGTCCAAGGAGCCACGTGGAGAGGCCCACTCAGAGAAGAACCAATGCCCCCAGCTGACAGCCCCAGCTGAACTTCCAGTCAAACTCCATCTGACTTCAGATGCCCAAGCATCCCAGACATTTCAACCTCAGCTGAGCAACTGGTCAAGCCTTCAGACAATTACAGTTACCCGCTGTTCCAGCTAACCCCATTTGTTTTTTGGCTTTTTTGTTTTTTTAGATTTTATTTATTTGTCAGAGAGAGAGAGAGAGAACACAAGAAAGGAGAGTGGCAGGCAGAGGGAGAAGCAGGCTCCCCGCTGGGCAAGGAGCCTGATATGGGACTCAATCCCAGGACCCCAGGACCATGACCTGAACCCAAGGCAGACACTTAACTGACTGAGCCACCCAGGTGTCCCCAGCTAACCCCATTTGGTGGGGTGATCTGTTGTTGTTTGAAGCCACTAAGTTTTGAGGTGATTTGTTACACAGCATTAGCTAACTGAAACAAAACCCTTTCAAATGTTCTAGAGCAGGAGCAAAATGCATTTCATGTGAAATTTGGACAGAATGTAAGATATTTGATACAGAGTGAAATTGGCCCAGAAACTTCAAAGATCTTAAATATCCCAGGTCCTAACAAAAGCAAAGATGCAAGGCAGCTGGTGGGAGTCGGGCTCCTGCATAACTCCAGTCCCTAGAACCAGCCGCTACTACAGGATTTTTGGAGTTGTTGTGGCTGTTGTTGTTTTGTTTGAGTTAAAGGCCCGGCTGGCCCAGATCAGCCTGTCAGTTAGCTGCTATCATTGTTACAGCAAAGAAGGCAGCTGGGGATTTTTCCCACATATGTGGCCTGGCATATGGCTTCTGGGGGATTTGAACTCTTAATTAGAAGCTCGCTTTTGTCCAGAAATTATTGTGAAGCTGAGCAATAAGAATGAAATCAGCCAAGTCTGATCTCAGATTCCCATAAGCACGGCAAATAAGCAGACTGCACAGGAAGCCTTGAAGGCAGTGGCTGGGATGTGATGATCACACACCCTGCGCCCGAGTCCCTGAGCCCTCTCTCACTGCAACACAGGGCAAGGAAACCAGCTTCTGCTTTGCTCTGTCCTCCCAGGCTGGGGCCCCATGGCCCACCCCTGCAGGAACTACCCTGACCTTAGGCAGAAAGAATGGTGGGCAGTGGTTCACTCATTATCCAGTAATTATATTAAGAATGTCTTATGCGCCAGGCAGGCACTGTGCTGGGCATATGTTGGTCGATAGAATAGACATGGTCCCTCCTGTCATGGAGGTTGCAGCTCAGGGGAGGAGACAGATGATAATCAGGTAAGCACACAAATACCATACAAAGGCCACATCCATTCCTGCCTCAGAGGTGCTTTGCATGTTGTTCTCCACCAAAGTTGGAGAACTTTATTTATTCTCATACTTTTGTTGTCAGGTGTCAGCTTAAACATAACCTGGCAGGGGTGCCTGGGTGGCTCAGGTGGTTGAGCGTCTGCCTTCAGCTCAGGTCATGATCCCAGAGTCCTGGGATCGAGCCCCACATTGGGCTCAGCAAGGAGCCTGCTTCTCCCTCTGCCTCTCTCTCTCAAATAAATAAATAAAATCTTTAAAACAAAAAACATAACCTGGCAAAGGCCTTCCCTGCCACCCAGTCTAGTCCATCCCTCTGATTTCCTTCTTTGAGTAGCACCTACAATTATCAGATATTTGCTTATGTGTTTATTGGTTTATTATCTCTTTCTCAAACTCCAAGAGGAAAGGATCTCGTCTATCTTTTCCCCTGCTACGTCTGGAGCCCTGAAAACAGTGCCCAGCATATAGCAGGCGCTGAGTAAATTTGAATGAATCAATGAATGAACCATGACATAAAGTTGGCACCTCACCTTTACCCCACCAAAAAAGTTTTCTTTTTTATCATGTGCAGCTAAGTTTTCACATAAAAGAAAGAAAGAAGACTGTGATAATTTGCACATTTTTCTTAAAGGACAAGTATGTCCTGACAGCCAATCGTGTCTTCTCATGAAAAGCCTGGGGTCATCAGAGAGGATTAACAGAATTCCAGCCAGAAACCATGCAAGTGGACATTTTAGTCAGGGGGATTCTTAACCTGGGTAAATGTGTTACATCCAGCGGGCCTTTAGAGATCTTGAATAGTGCCTGGGCCCACATTATGATTGTCACAATAATCTGCAGGTAGGCATGACTGACTTGAGCTTCAATCAGCACTGGCACTCGTTATCAGGTATTTCAGGATCACTTCAAGAGCACCTGCCTGCCTGATGTGGAAGAGGCACTGTGCTAGACACGGGTCTACAGTGATGAACAAGACATAGTCTCGGACCTCAAGGTGTTCCGACACCTATGGAGGAGACTGAGACCAGAGCCAATAGCCACGGAATGCTGCGATTCATGCAGTGATGGAGCTGGGCTGAGGAGCACACCGGTAGGACACCTAACACAACCTGGGAGGGTCAGGGTCAGGGGCTGCCCGGAGGAAGCGTTTCCCAAGTTGAATGTCAACGAACGGGGAAATGGAATGGAGATGGTAGGACAGAAGGGACAGAAGGTATGGGCACAGAGGGGAGAAACAACTTGAGAAGTCAGAGAACAACGAATAGCAAACGGTGCTGGAGCAGAGGAGGGGAAGGAGGAAGGGGGGGCAATGAGCTTAGCCAGACAGCAGGAACTCTTTGGCCCAGCGCTGGACCCCGGTTCTGACAATAAGATGCTCTGTTGTTCTTTCTGCCCTCCCCGTCTTAGCATCCCCCCTGGGACTGAGTAACCTGCCGTGCAAGAACAGGATCCAGATTGTTGAAGCGCAGTATGAGCATTTTTGTCATTGTTATTGACTTCTTTAGGAAAACTTTTCTTGCCTACATTGGAGGGTCTGAAGGTAAGCATTTTTCTCCTGTACTTCTTTTTGCCCCTAGTAACAACTAGCTTTTAAAAAGTCAGCATATGTCCATTAACTTTGAAAAACTGCAGCAAAGAATCCAGGAAATTTCCATTGTTTGGACAACTGGCGAGGAGAATAGCTCTCTCCCAGCAGCAGGCCACTGTTTCACCCACACTGTAGTCAGAGAGAAGGACAGACAGCAAACTGGAGGGAGAGATTAGCATGTAAAGGAACCTGATTTTTTCTGGTTTCTTAGAAACCTTGGAGACCCGAATTTTGTTTTCCTCTTCCACAATGAAAACGTGAATATTTCTTGCCGTTCCTTCTACTTTGTTAATCAAAAAAACTTGGCCACTAAAATAGGAGCCGTGGTGCTGTGAAACCTGAAAGGGCAATTTTAGAAGAAGCCCTACAGGAGGTTTCCAGCTCCCCTCCCAGGCTGTTCACCAAGGGGCAAACTAAGTCCCTTTTAACATGAACCGCTCAGCAAGAAATGTTTTGCCCACATTTAAACCGATACCCAGAGTTCCCTTGTCCTCTTAAAATCTGTCCTGCTGGATTTACAGACACTCACATCAGGAGACTCAGAGGGGTAGGGGCCAAGTGCTGTGGAGCCCTCCAGAGAGGGGCAGAGGGACCTCAGGTGAGTTGTGGCATCTCCTGCGACATGCTGCCCCTGCAGCTGCCTGGGGCTGGTGGTACCGTGGCTCTGGGGCCTGGGGGACTGGGGACAGAAGGCAGAGAGCAGCAGGAGAGGGCGGTAATTAATGCCAGGATCATGGCCACTAGAAAGGGCAGGAAACCCCTTTGGCCCCAAAGCAACATGAACCTCAACATGATGACAAGTTCTGGGACAAAAGGGGAGTGTGGGAGATCAATCTTTAGTAGAGTTGCTGGATTTAGCAAATAAAAATAGAGGATGCTCAGTTAAATTTGAATTTCAGATTAAAAAAAAATCAAAAGAGATAATTTTTAGTGTAAGTCTATCCCAAGTATTTCATGGGATAGTCATATACTTTAAAATTTTATTTTTCATTTCTGAAATGAAATTCTAATTTAATTGGATGTCCTCCATTTTATCTATGAACCCTGACTTTGTAGATCTGTAGCCTACCGGTTCCTACCCTGGGGATTTTCTTTCCCCTTTCCTCCTCTTCTGGTGTGCCTTCTTCCTCCTTCTTCCCCATCAATACAATAAAGGATCTGACAACAGTTCCCAAATGACTGAAGCTCATTCAATACCAGTATGTTCTCTTGCCTCAATTGGCATATTTTCTTTTTTTGTGGTTGTCAAACGTCTAAAGACTTTATTCCCTGCAGAGGTTGCCCAAGCAATATGCAGCTGATGAGGGGAGAGATGGAGGCAGCCCGCCTTAATTCAGGTACACCATGCCGAAGTGTTGGAGGGTTTGAGCTGTTCTCACCAAGCTCTCTACTATGTCAACATCTCCCCTGAGAAATTCAGTTCACAGCCTGTGGACCCAGTTGTTGCTACCGAAGCCTGTTACTGCGCGGGAGTTTTTGGTTGGGGAGCCGGGGAAAGGGAAAACTCCGGGAAGATCTAGGATCTTTATTGTTTAGTTTATGTGAGTGTCGGAGTTCACATGTGGGGTGATAATTAAGTGGTAGGTGGTTGCGGGGAAAATTATCAACACAGAGGCTGATGAAAGACATGGGCGACCTAAGCAAATCAGCAAAGTTAAACAGGTTTGGCTATGTAGAAGGAATACTAATTACAGTCATTTTGTTGAGCCTTCTACCATGGGCGCCTAATCGTGCGGTAAGACTTACATGTATCATTATGTATGCCTTCCACTAACTTTGTTATGAAATGTTATTTCATTAGAACAGGAGACTCAAAATGGATCCAACTAAGCCTGCATAGTTTGTCACTCACGCACAATGGATATCTGCTACTCTTGAAAATTTAGTGCAACTGGGGCCTGAGTCATGGTGAGAAAAGCAACTGTGGTGGGCAGCCTCTAAAATGGCGCTGGCTCAGAGGATTCCCCACTTCCCAGAACTCCCAGGACTCGGGCTTTCCTGTCATCCCTTCCCCTCCAGTGCACACTGGACAAATAGAATACAACAAAAGTGATGGATGTCTGTTCTGAGATTAAGAAAATGCCTGTGACTTCTGTCCGTCTGGCCATCTCTCATGCTCTCTTGCTCTCTGGGAAAAGCCAGCTGCCGTGTGGAGGGGCCCACATGGCCAGGAACTGAGGCAGGCCCCCTGTCAACAGCCAGCGAGAACCTGAGACTGGCCAACAGCCATGCAAGTGGGCTTGGAAAAGGATGCTCCCCCAAACTGAGCTTTGAGATGCCGGCAGCCCTGATGCGCCTTCCTGCAACCTTGTGAGAGGCTCTGAACGGCAAGGCAAACTGCCCCACAGAAACTGTGAGATCATGATAACTATGATGATTATTAACTTAGTAATAAAAAATGTGGGTTGTTTTACACTGCTAAATTTGGGGGTGATTTGTTATGCAACAGCAGATAACAAATACAGTCGCTTATTCAAGACTGTACGTATGTGGTGCCTGGCTGGCTCAGTCAGTAGAGCATGTGACTCTTGAAATTGGTGGTGAGTTCAAACCCCACACTGGGCATAGAACTTAAAAAAAAAAAATGTGATAGGTATGTCATTGAGAGAGGTGGGTGAAAGTGTAACCATTGTATTCTACAACGCAGACACACAACAAATGAGGAGTGTGTGTGTGTGTGTGTGTGTGTGTGTGTGTGTGTGGTGGGTGAGGACTGGGTAGGAAGGAAGACATGGAAACTGGTGGTTTACTGCATCAGTATTGCCAAATTCTTGTAGCTCTGGCAGCGCTCCTGCCTGTCACCAAACAATCTTGAGATCTTGATATCATCACTCAGGCCTGCTGATTCCTGTTTGCAAACTGAATCTCCAGTCACGGGCTGGGCCCCAAAGAGCTGTCTTCTGTTCTTGGATCATCCTGTGCCGGCCTCAGGCCACTTCTTTCTGTGACTCCTTCGATATTAATTAACTTTTTGGGAAGGTATGCCAGTTATCCAGAGCTCTTGTCTCTTGACTTCAAACCCACCCTTCCCTTCGGTACTCAGCTTGGTGACCCCGGGGGGGCCTGGGACTCCACACACTAAATTCCTGCTCTGTCAGCGGTTCCTTGCCAGGTTCCGCCAATAGGGGGTGCTAGAGGGCGCTTGCGCAGCTGAAGAAAGAGGCAAAGGCTTGTTCGCTCAAGTTTGCTTCCCCTTGAGTTCCTGTTCCGATAAGCATCGCCCCAGCTGTAGCACAGGACCTGTGGCTGCCGCTGAATACACTTTGCAATTTCTTAAACACTGTACAGCCAACCTCAGGGGGCCCCAGAGACACCAGCATGCTCTGAGTGACACCCACTTCTCAGAGGTTGGGGTCCCAGTCCCCAGATTAATAATGTCAATCTCTTCTTCGAGCGCCCCCACAAAGCGCAAGGAGCGGCGGCTACTTCCTATAGTCGCTACCTCCGTGATACCTTAGAGTGCTTGCCTTTTCAATGACCTAATTAACAATTATGTCAATCTAGTTCTCTCTTGTAAAAACAAACCGATGTAATTTCTGTCTCCCCGATTGTGCTCTGGCTGATACGGGGGCTCCCCTTCTACTCCCAGCCTCTGACCAGGCTCAGTGCAAGCTTCCCGTCTTACCACTCCAAAGATACCCTGCAGGTGCACAAGCCTACCAGGGACTCTTCCAGAAGCTGTGTGCCCTAAGCTCCTGCTGGCTTCACCCTAGTCCCAGCCTGGCCTTTAGGAGAGAGCCAGGAAGTGTGGACCAGAGACACCAGCCAACCTCATGAACCAGACACAGCAACAGTCGGGGAGGAGAAGCGAGGTCAGTATAAAGGAACCAGAGCCCAGCTCAGGGATCACTGGTTCCTCCTACAGATGGTCCCTGACTTAACTAATGATGGATTGACTTAGATCTTTCGATTTTATGATGGTGCAAAAGCAATATGCATTCAGTAGAAACAGCGCTTTGAATGTTGAAGTTTGATTTCTGGGCTAGTGATATGCAATCCCATCCTCTCTCGTGCTGCTGGGCAGTGGCAGCAACCCGGGGCTCCTGGTCACGAGGGTACACAACTGATACATTCACAACGACTCTGTGTTTCACTCTCAGGACAGTATTCAATAAATTCCATGAGCTATCCAACACTTTATTATCAAAAAGACTTTGTGTTACGTGATTTTGCCCAACTACAGGCTAATTAAGTGTTCTGAGCATGTTTAAATTAGGCTAGGCTAAGGTTACATGTATTAGATGCATTTTCAATTTTCAATATTTTCAACTTATGAGGTTATGTCAGGACATCACCCCATCATAACATGAGGGAGATCTGTACTCAGCTGGAGTCACAGATGACAGCCGGGAACAGGTGGTTCTGAGGAACAGTGCTGGGCCATCCAGTCTGAGTACGATGTGGGGTGCTTGTTCACCTGCTAGTGACTGGTTTTACTTGCGTATGCTACACCTCCATGGTTGGCTCTGTCCTTGCTTTCAAAGGGTCCAATGTCACAAGTCTCCAACTGACAGATGGCCCTGAGGCCAAGGAAAAGACTGTATTTTTAAATATTTTTGTGTAAGTCAGGGGGCCCTTTAAAACACAATTGCTAAAGAGAGGAGGCCAGAATATGAACTTGAATTTACATGTGAAACTCAGTATACCAGGCAGAGTCTAACCAGAAAAACCGAACTCAATCTAAGTATCTAAGCAGACAGGGATGTAATGCAGTGAATTGGTTACACAGGCAATGGGAAATCTGGGCATCCAAACAGGGCATGGTGGGGGCCCCCAGAGATCAGCACCATAGGAAGCCATAGCCTTCAAGGCAGGAAGGACAGGGGGAAGAAGTGGTATGGTAGGTTGGGTTCTCCAAAAGCAGACCTAAGCGTAGTTTGGGGTGTAAGACCCTTACTAGGAGTCAACCCCTGGGAAGGAAAAGGAGAAGAAGCAGGATGTCAGAGGAAGAAGGTACACTGCCTTGCAGACTAAAGCTCAGCCAAGTCCGGGGCGGGGGGGGGGGGGGGTTGCCCACTCGAGTGTTCCGCATCAAGCCAACATGGCTAGGCATTGACTACCCCATCCCCCTCGGTCACCAGCTGTGGGCTGCTTTGGAAAGGCATGACCTCCAGCCGGGCTGACCCTGCGGGAGCTGACCACTAAAAGCCAGCTGCTGACTGCACCTCCTGCTGTGGGGCAGCAAGTCCTTCCTTGAAGGAGATGTGAGCATTTGGTGTTTACCACAGTACTTTGACCAGAGCCCAGCGGCTCAGGAGATCCAGCCCAAGGCTCCTCCTGGCCTGGCCAGAAACAGCTAACACCAAGCCTGAGGCGCTCCTACAGAAGTTTGAGGAATGCTGCCTACAGATGTCAGCACCCTTGAGCAGAGCTGGGGAAGGGAAAAGGACTCCGCAAGCAAAGGGGCCCAGGCCATCAACTTATCCTCTTACTTTCTCTCCAAAGGCCACCTATCTCATCTGTGATAAGCACTGTGCTGGCCCACCCAGCACCTTCTTCAGGAGCAAAGGATTCACCCCCTCAGCTGCTGAGAGTGTGCCGGCAGACAGCCCTTCAGCTGTGCCCCTCCTTGGAGCTGGCAATGGCTAAAAAAACACCACTGTACCCAAGGCTATACCCCGTCTTGTGGTGGCCGATACCTGATGACTGACTGAGGCAAGGCAAAAAGGTCGGGCCGCCTCACTCCCGTTTGGGACCACTCTGAAGGGTCATCTGGCTTCAGAACTCCCAGGGGCTGGTGGACACCCCCTCTGAGCCTTTTCCCTCTGTCCAATCTCGCTTTCTTTCCCCACAAGTCCCTTCCTTTCCCCTCATAAACCTTCTATGCACTAGTCTCTGGAGGCTTCTTCCTGGGAACGCAAGCTGGGACATTCGTGTTAGGCTCCAAAACCGAGTTAACTTTGTTTTGATCCTTTTGGCCTTTGGGGAATCCTCCTGTCATACCCGGGAGTGAGGAGCCCTCTACCTGGCCTCCCTTGGTCACTCATACATCCATGGCTGGAAAGTTCTTCCCAGACAATCAGCAGCCTCAGTCCTTCACCTCCTTTAGGTCTCTGCTCAAAAGCCATCCATCTGTGAATAACAGCTTTCTCCAGCACCAGATCCAACTCACCTTTTCTTTACAGCACTTACGGCACCAAATCCTCTGTCCAATGATTTACAATTATGTGTTTACTGTGTCTCCACCCACTCAAGAACAGGGAACTTGGTTTTGTTCATAGCTGTTCAGCACAGTGTGAGTTCCCTTAAACTGACTAATAAATTCAATCGTTCATTTCGTGAGTTCCAAGCCCTGTGCGGGACACTGATGGTGCCTTTGGAAATTTCTGGGCTAGTGGGGAAATTAGACAAGTCAGAAAATCGCACTGACACAATGTGGCAAGGGCAGGAGCTGAGGCATAACTGTCAACCGAGGAGAGCAACTCAGGCTGCGAAGGCAAAGCTCCAGAGAGCAGGCAATGAGGGATTGGCTCTCCACGGAGGGGCAGGGAAGACAGGTCCTGGAATGGGTGAGCTGTAGAGTGGTCCAGGCACACAGGTGGGTGACAGCCGAGGTCTCTAGGACATCAGGGTCAAAAGGGCAGTGGAACAGGGAAGGCAAAGCATGCCCTGAGATCCAGCACTGCTTCTTCTGGAAACTTGTTTCTCAGAGCACTCTCACGAATGTGCAAAGATTCATGTACAAGGGGGACCACTGCCATGCTGGTTACAGTGGCAGAAAATAGGGAGCAACATAAATGTTGATCAAGAGGGAAATGGTTAAATAAATCAAGGAAGCTCGGTACCTTGGAGTACTGCAGCTATTAAAAAGAGTTATATGAGTCTTTATGTGCTGACTTGGAAAGACTCTATGTACATGATATAATAGTAAATGGAAAGGAAGATTATGGAAGTTCATGCCCATTTTGTTCAAATATACACACACTCACGCATATGTGTGTTTATGTAAATAGAAAATCATCCAGAAGGATACTCAGCTGTTGACAGTGGGACAATGGGATGAGAACAGACAAGGGGAGGCTTTCATTTTGGGGTCTTAATTTGAGTTTGTTGAAATTGGCATGGAGTCACTTTCAGATTAAATAAAAAGAAAGAAAGAGAGAAAAGCAAGTCCCAGGAGCTTATGGTCACCAGGCAGAAGGGACAAACGGAAGGTCCACAAATACAAAGAGGTCAGGATCATTGATCAAAGCAGGTCAGAGGGATTAAAGCAAATGAGAGCTAGGAGTCAGGAAGATGAGCTCATTGAAGACCAGGTCATGGCAGAGCAGTGGGGAGGAGCAGAGCCTAGGTGACCCGATTCCAGGAGCAGCATCATTGACTCTCTGACCTCGAGGCCACTTCCTGCAGGCTTTACGTGTGTGCAGCCGGCCTCGGCAGTCAGAAAGAGCCACCCCCGGTTACACTGTACCCGGAAAGGGGCAGAAATAGCAGAGTTCCAATGATGAAGAGGTTCTCCTAAGGCAGGCCCAACCCTTCTAGCTTTCTCTAACCCAGGCCCACCTTGCTCTATCCCTGAGGACAGAGAAGATGGAGCACTTCTGCCTTTTCGTACCAGCTGCTTTCACCAAAGGTCTTTTCTTCTTTGCTCATTGCAAGACTTCGCAGAGCCTTTAACAAGCTTTTTTGTTTGTTTGTTTTTCATTATGAATCTCTAAGAGGGGATGCTATGCACAGACAGCATTTCCAAAAAGTATTTGGCCCCAGAGCACTCCTTCATTCGGTAATATATTTTAATTGCCATCAAGTTTTAATTAAACAAGTACTATATGGGTGCTTTCTCCTTGTAAAGAACTCCAGGCTACCATGCTGGAGGGGAAGACCACGTGGAAAAAGAAGACCTGGGGGATGAGACACCACATGGAGAGAGAAGCCAAGAGGGAAAGGCCCAAGACCCGGCAGCCGGGCGGGTGAGGCCATCTTGACCCTGCAGCCCAGGGCAGCTGAATGCAGTCACGTGACAGAACCAGATGGTTCTGTGTGGAACAAAGACAAGCCAGCCCTTCTGAGCCCCGCCTGAGGTGTTGACTCAGAGAATCATGAGCAATTGATTTTTGTTTTAAGCCACCAAGTTTCGGCGTGGTCCGTTACACAGCAATAGACAACAGATACATTCTCTCATCCCATCCCCAAAGTCAATCTCCCCTTTCCCCAAGGAAATATTATCTTGCAATTTGTTTAAAATAGTTCTATCAAGTATTTTTTTTGCAATCTATTATATGACTTGCAGCTGTTTTTGAGCATTAGAATTATAGACTCATGCTTACATGAGAGAATAGAATTGTGGAATACTCACCCAATGAAATATTATTGCAACAGTAAAAATGAATATTGCCACACACAAAACATGAATGGATGAAGCCTAGAGTCATAGTGTTGCATGAAAACAGAAAGTTGCAGAAGACTGTAATGCAGATCATTCATCTTTTCATATGATTATTGGCCGTTTCTTCTTCTTTAATTTTCTAGTTCATTTCTCTCGTCCACTTTTCTTTTGGGTTATTTGTCTTTTTCTTACTGATTTATTGGACTTCTTTATAAGTTTTAAGAAGTGCCCCCCAAAAGTAGAGTACTAGGGATTACTTGAATCTTGAGAAACATTTCCAAGAATAGAGTTTAAAATTACCAAACCAAATCCACCAACCAAAAACACCCTGGAAGCTATTGAAAAAAAAAAAGAATGGACAAAATTAATGATAAATTACCAGGCTCTTTGCCTTCGGGGCTGAAATGTCAAGGATCAGAGACCCAAAAGAGTTTCGGGCCCCGTTGTCAGATAAGAGGCTATTTATATAAATCCACAGTGCACAGAGGTTCTATTTCATATTTTCTTTGCTACCAATAGGAAATGCATCATTTAACTTGAGATATGGTCCCCCTTTTACACATTTCTTAGGATAGACCAATGAATTACTATCCCTCCTAGCAGTGAATTTATATTGCACTAAGGAAAAATAGACTCCTTTAACACCTGAAGAGTCACATTTCTTTCACTTGGGTCACTTGATAGGGCCATTATAGGCTCAGATAAGACATGTGGGACTCTGTTTAATATCGGGCAATTTTCCTGTGCCTCTTCATTTATTAAAAGAATGTATCCATTAGCAGTCATTAGTACATTCTGTCAAGATGAGGGCTAAATGATCCTCAGTGGCTGAAGAGAAAGTGCTTTTTGAAGAAAAATAATGGCATTAATTGCTCAGTGGAATAGATAGGGCTTTCTTTGTCACAACCTCTCCCTCCCCGGCCCCCTCCGCTGCAGCGCAATCGGACACTGCTTACCTCTGTGAAAGATCCAGGCCATTTTCTCCCTATTCTATGAGTCAGCTCCTTGCTCCAGCCTGTGGCCTCTCCAGCGGCAGACCACTATCCACAGGGAATACACAGAGCTCCTCAGCCCAGCACAGCGAGGAAACTTGACTGATTCCTCTTGCTCCCTAATTCATCCAAGGGTAAAAGAGGAAGGAGATGCCTCGCTTAGCAAACAGTCTCATTTGAAGGGACTCCGTTTTAGCTACAGGAAGCAAATCACATTAGAGAAATAATTGCCCTCCTGTAGCTCCAAACTGAAACCCATCTCCTTTTTGCCCTTTCATTTGGAACTTACACTCTCTGGAATATGTGGTTCGAGGAGTGCAGGTGTAGGCGTGTGTGTTTGTGTGCGGTATGTTTTCATAATCACAACACGTTTCCTACGTAGCTTTTTTATTAAAAATCTCAAAATTTAAGTAGCGAAAAGCTTCCATCCCCTAAATATCGGTGTATCTCCAGGCTTTGTCTTTCTCTTACTCCCTCCCTCTCAGCTCACATCCATTCTCACGCACATTAGTAATTACATCTGTTTCAGTTGAGATATGTTCAGGGGAAGGTAAGAAAATACTAGCTAGCAGTAACGTAAGTAATGAAGACATTTAATAAACTTATGTGTAACAAGAAGGCTGGATGTAGGCAATTCCAGATTTTGTTTAGTCGACCAACAAGGACACCAGTGATCAGAGCTTCTTACCATCTTTCCGCTTTGTTGCCATCCGCGTGGCAGCCATACCTCTCAATGTGCCAAGGCACATCTCTCCAACAATCCCATTCTCTCCTGACAGGGTCACAGGCAGGAAGGAAAGAGATGGAAGCAAATTGGCCTTCTCATGAAGGTCTGTTTTATCAGGAAGAAAATCCTTCCTGAAGCCCCTTGGCCATTGGCCAGAACTGCTTGACCAACCAAAGGGAATTAAGTTATCATATTTGGACTTCGGCCAGTCATGACTTATCCTCTCCATCTGAGCCATTGCAACCCAAACACAGGTGGGATTTTACTCAGAAGGAAAGAGGAATTGAGGAGGCAACAGCTCCCAGATCTTGTTTCCAGCCGACTGTTCTTCTCACCTCTGGTTACATCTTTCCAACAGCCTACCAATGGGCAGCGCTACCTCATTGTCCTACTGTCATCTCAAACTCAGTCGTTCAGGAAACAGATTCCTTTTCTTATCCTAATACTGTCTCCCCTTTTTGCATTTCCTGACTTTTCCTGTGGTAATTTCATCTACCCATTATGGAGGATTGGAGTCTTAGGATCACTTTTGATGCCCTCTTAATGCCTTTCTTATCCAGTTGGTCCCCAAGGGAAGTCAATTCTTTGTCCTCCTAACATCTTCATTCATCGTTCCCACTGTTCTTGCCACACTTGCAGTCATGCTGTTCCAGCTGCACATGGACCACTTCATGTCATCTGAAATGGGCCCCAGCCTCAGGGTCGTGCATTCTGCAACCACATTCACCTTCTTAAGGCCTGCAGTCCTCATTCCTCCCATACCTAGGACCATACACCTATGAGAGAAAAACTTCTTGGTTTGGGTTTTAAGATTTTCTACATTACCTTGTGAAAAAAATTCCCCATTATTCTCTACTCTGGCCAGACTGGTCAATTCACTGTTCCCTGAAGTATGCTTTATGCATTCCCTTTGTCCACACCATTCCCTTTAAAAAGAAACTCCAGGGTTAGATAATTAGGCAAATTTAACTCTGGCCATATTTCCAGTGCTTTGCAATGTGTCAAAATGATAGTTGCATGGTAAATAATGATATAATACTCATTGGTGAATATTGAGGAAAGTTTGTAAAATATTCCATTCTAATTATTAAACTTCAGAAAGTTCAGAACCATTTTAAAAGATAAAGGAAGGGGTGCCTGGGTGCCTCAGTTGGTTAAGCGTCTGACTCTTGATTTCAGCTCAGGTCATGATCTCAGGGTTGTGGGATCGAGCCCTGTGTCAGGCTCCGCACTGGGCATGGAGCCTGCTTAAGATTCTCTCTCTCCCTCTCCCCCTCCCCACCCCACTCTCCTTCTCTTATAAATAAATAAATAAATAAATAAATAAATAAATAAATAAATAAATAAATGTAGTAGCACTCTAAACCAGGACTGCAATAGATTCTTCAAAAGAGTAGCAGTAAATCTATACAATATGATGTCATCCCTCAGTGGAGAGACCATTCATTTGTTCATTCACTGGTGATCAGGAGATAGCAATTTTATGGCCTGACAACTGCCACGAGAATTCTAGGCAGGAGAACTCCAAGATGTTTAGGAAAATATCTTGACAAGTTGCTTGGGAATAGAGAGTGAGGTTCAGACAGAATTTGACTACACTATTTTTATCAGGGTGCCATGCTTATGTCTAGGGAAGGGGAAGACTTATCTTCTTAAGCGTTTCCTCATAAAGAAAAAGCAAGCCACTTCAAGAAAAAGGGCAAGGTTATCAAGACAGAACCTATGTCAAAAACCAGGAGATACACCAAATTATTTTCTGTTCAAATATTTTATAAGAACTACAGCAAAATGTAGGAGGCCTAGGGCTTAGCTGCTAAGATTAGGTGAAAGTAAGTTCAGATACCAAGTTGCCTATAGGACTTCTCCAAAGGAAGTTGTCAAAGGACAGATTTTTGTGGATATCTCAGGTTTATATGCCTAGCAGGAATGCTAAGTCTATGTCACTTCAAAGCTTTGTTGAAATTCTAGGAACTCATCTCTTCATTTGGAAGATAGAAGGTAGGGGTAAGGGTGGCAGGACACTATACGCCACCCAGGTCTGCTTTCTGTTGTATTTCCTATACACATCTACACATTTATGTTAATCTGACTTCTCATTTTTTGATTCACATTTCTTTGGTAAAATTGTCTATATCAGTAGCGATGCTTTTGGCAGAAAGTGACAGAAACTCCATTTCAACTGGCTCACACCCTAAAGGGGGATTTACTGGCCCATGTAACTAGAAGAGTCCAGATGTCGAGTGGCCATCAAGTGTGGTTCCATCAGCCTCCAAACTGCCTCTCTATCATTTGCTTGGTCCATCCCTCTTTTCTGGGTTGGCAACATACTCAAGCCAACAGCAAAGTGACCATAGCATCTCCTAGCTTTTCAGTCTGACCATAACACTGTCCACAGGAAGAGAGACCACTTGGTTCAGTAACACCACTCTTAAGAGTGAGACCCTCTTACCCCTAAACTCCTGCCAAACCTTCCATTTCATCTCATTGGCCAGAATTTTGTCAGATGCCCACTCCTGAACCAATCCCCGTGGCCTGAGGAATGCCATACACTAATTGTCTCAGGTCTGGATTCCTCATCTAATGAATCTCTGTGGCAAGGGGGCAGGATTCTCAGACCAGTTAAGCCCACACTATTGCAGTGTGGAGGCAGCTCCCTAAACCTCAGGCCACATGGGCCTGAACAAAACTCCCTGAACAAAAATCGGGGGGCTGCCAGAAACAGGCAAAAGGAAGTGGATGCTGGGCGAGCATCTTCAAAATTCCTTCTGTACAAAACTGTAGAATACCTATTTCATCTCATACCACTGAACAGGATACAGGCATGTCTGATAACCAGAGGCTGTAATGTTCACAGACTTCAAGTCTGCCAGATCTTTATCTAACAAAGTCTAAAAATTTCCACAAGGAAATGGGAAACATGTAAACAATTACAGCTCTGTGGGAAACCGTACACCAGCATACGTGAAACCAATTGTTTCCACTCCATATGGGATACTAATCAGCTTAATTACATGGGGGAAAAAAAAACCCTCCAAGAACCAAAACTGCTCCAATGTTTCATCAGAGGAAAACCAAAAAAGTTGAAAAATATGCTTTCTTTGAACAGAAAAACAGGTAAATTGTTGGAAAGGATCAATCAAAAATGGGCCTTTAATTGCTGTTTTTTTCACCAGAGGAACATAGAAGACATTGGAAAATACATTCTTTTCAGATAGAAAAATAGAATGTTGGAAAAGATCATTCCAAGACTGAGCGGTTTTTAGTTGTCAACCATTAATATCCATTTTTATTCTGCCACCGAGTTTACACTCAGCATTTACATATTATCTGCAAGATACTACATGTGTCAGTTTTGTGGGTGTGGTGAGCAGCCTGTCAATCTCACCCTGCTTTGGACTCAAACTGACTTAGAAGTACAGTTGATCCATTCTTCCAACAAAACATCCGTTGAGGGCCTCTGACGTACCAGGCTGCCCCGAGCCTGCTGCTTTGTCATGTGCTCAGCCAGCTGCCTTCCTTCCCTTTCAGAGAAAGAGGGTACTTCGGAGGCCATCATCCAGTGCCCTTCCTTTGAGCGCCCTGATCCTTCCTCTGATGCCAGCTCAGATGGGTCACTGATTTACGGGGCTCCTGATACCAAGAAAGAACGTCCAAAAGGCTGTATGAGAAGATAAAGAGAAATCATTGGCATAGCTCTTGTCCCTGAGACCCTCGCAATGGTTCTGGAGATAGAGCATCACCAGGAAAGAAAGAAAAGCCCATCTTTCAAAGAGTTGGTGAGCTGACACCCGAAGGGTAGGTAATACAGGAGCGAAACAGGAGTGAAATATGTCTTCCAAGTCCCAGGTTAACTATGGCGTGTATGCAGGGTGGGAAGGGAAACTGCACGAATGCAGAACAGTCCAAATGAGCCAGTAGAGGCTCAACTGTGGAAGGCTTGGAAGTCAGAGATAGATTTGGACCTTCTGGGCTAAGGAAAAGGGAATAGTTTACATATCAAAAGCAAGGCTCTGATACATTGCCTCCTCCCCACCCTCCAAAAATCATGCATGTTGAAGCAGCCAATGTGGCAGAGTGGAAAGAGTAAAGCCTTTGGTAAAGCCTTGGGTTGAATCCGGGCTTAACCACTTACCAGCCATGTGACCTTGGGAAAGCTTCTTATCCTCTCTGAGCCTCAGTTTTCTCATGTAAATAAAGAAACGAGGTCTGTGTTCGAAAGTTGTGCTGTTGGGCGCCTCGGTGGCTCAGTCAGTTAAGTGTCTGCCTTCGACTCAGCTCGTGGTCCCAGGGTCCTGGGATCGAGCCCCACATCGGGCTCCTGCTCGGCGGGAAGACTGCTTCTCCCTCTCCCACTCCCCTTGTTTGTGTTCCCTCTCTCGCTGTCTCTCTCTCTCTCTCTCTGTCAAATACATAAACAAAACCTTTAAAAAAATAAACATTAAAAAAAAATAAAGTTGTGCTGTCTGGTGTGGTAGACATCAGCCCTAGTGGCTACTGCGCTTGAAATGCAGTTAGTCCAAATTCAGATGTACTCTAAGTTGTGAAATGTACACCAGATGTGGAAAATTCAGTATGAAAAAGTAAAAGGAAGAAAAATATCTCATGATTCTTTATATTGATTATATGCTGAAATTGATGACATTGGATATATTGGGTTAAATAAAATACATTGTGAAAGTTCATTTTATCTGTTTCTTTTTTACTTTTTTTAATGTAGCTACTAGAAAATTTAAAATTACATAGCCATAATGTTAGACGAAGCAAGAAACAGTTCTTTTTCTCTAGTAGAAACAGGAAGTAGGTGGTGCCTGGGTGGCACAGTTGGTTAAGCCTCCAACTCATGATTTTGGCTCAGGTCATGATCTCAGGGTCGTGAGATCAAGCCCGCATCAGGCACTACCCTGGATGTGGAACCTGCTTAACATTCTTTTTCTCCTTCTCCCTCTGCCCCTCCTGACTCTCTCTCTCTCAAATAAATAAATCTTAAAAAAGAAAGAAAGAAAGAAAGAAAGAAAGAAAGAAAAGAAAGAAAGAAAGAAAGAAAGGAACTGTAAGTAAAATATTGTTCCCTAATATCTTTAAAATCAATGAGTATGGTAATTTGCAAACATGGCCACGATTTCTATCAATGCCGTTTGGCCGTGTCCTCCTACTCAGACTCTGGGCTGGACTTGCTACTTGCTTTGCCGTGGTGACTTGAGCAAACAGGATGCAAGCAGAGGCTGTCAGACTGTGCATCAGGGCTAACTCTCTTGCACTCTTGGGAACCTCACAGCTAAGTGAGTAAACCCAAGCTAGCCTGCTGAATGACAAAAGATAACATGGTCAAGTTTCCCCACTGCCCCAGCTGTCACAGAGCCAACCACCAGACATGTAAGCAAAGCCATTCTAGGTCATCCAGCCCCAACTCAGCTGATCTAGCTGACCCATAGAATCATGAGAAATAATAAATGTGTATTGTTTTAGCATAAGACTTGGGCTGTCTTGTGCAGCAAAAGTTAACTGGTAGAGTGTGGATGGGTCCATGACAACCATGTTATGAGTAGAGTCTTCAGCAGAGTCTGGGGAAGAATGGAGATTGGTAAAATCCAGTTAATCTGGTCTCTATTTGGGGGGTGAGCTTCCAACTTCATTCATACACACACATACACTGACATACACCCCCCCACACACACATACACCACACACACACACACACACACACACACACACACACACAACTCAGAGAATTGGAAATGTGGGTTCAAACAGATTGAAGATCTCACACAGGATTTTCCAGCCCTTTGGGGCATAAAGATTGCTTTTTCTTTTTTTAAAAAAGATTTTATTTATTTATTTGACAGAGAGAGAGAGCACGCGCACAAGCAGGGGGAGCGGCAGAGGGAGAGGGAGAAACAGACTCCCCAATGAGCAGGGAGCCCAATGGGGCTTGATCCCAGGACCCTGGAATCATGACCTGAGCCAAAGGCAGACACTTAACCAACAGAGCCACCTAGGTGCCCCAAGATTTCTTTTTCTGATGGCAAAACACTTGGACACCTGTATTCTGGTAGTTGTTTATTAATATCTATCTATTGACTGAGAACATATATAATGCCCACAGAGCCCTTGCCGGTACTTACATGCATTTATGAAATTGAAAGAGGGCTTTCCAGATGGATCAATTAAAAAATGATGCCACTCAGGGATGACTCAGCCCCAAAGTAGGACAAATGGCTCGTGGAAGGGAGATAGAGCTGGTTTCAATTCTTGTATGAGCTCCTCAGCTGGGCAATTTGGGCCAGAGGACAGCCCATCTAACCACAGGGAAGCCCTGATAACCCAAAGACTATGGATTCAGTAAAGCTTTGAAATAAAATTGTGTTTGGCTCCTAGGAACGGTGTCTGGATGGATTTGAAAAATAGTCACTATTTATTTTACAGAAAAGACCAAAAAAAAGAAAAACAAGCTGTGAGGGTTGAAATGGATTCAGAGACTCCTAGCCATGATTTTAAACTTCCCCAAGGGTCTGTAGGCCAGAGCTGGGTAGAGACCACTCAAGATTGTGTCTAATGGCCACGGTAGAGCAAGAATGAAAGTGACTTTGTCCATTTCTGGACCAAACTGAGTTCACAACTACAGATCAAGTGTGAGAATTGAGGAAGTACAGTGACACCTTACCATTCTGTCCCACATTGAAATCACAGGACTTGGGGCTAAATGAATCCTTTTATGTTTTGTTCACACATTTTTCTGTGGAAAAAAAAAAGCCTACAAATGAATAATCTTCATATAAAATTCTGAGTTATTAATAACACTTAGCTTGAGCCATGAGTTAATTTAGCCACTCAACTCTCCCAGCGTAACCAAAATGTGCCACCTGAAAAACTGCTTTGGTGTGTCAAGATTCCCCCCAAAGGCCACTGAATCCAGAGTTGGGCATTGATGCATTATTCCATCACTCCTCACATCCAAACACTGAATTAAATATAAAAATATGCCTTCCTATCTGTTGACTGTTCCCTGGAGACCCTGTGATCCTCCGTAACAATGCCTCATATACAATGTATTCACTTTTCTACAGCGCTTTTGTTAAACCACAAATCATAAACCACAGAACTATCTTTACAGGTAAAATAAATTTTTCTTTCACAATGATCTTATAAGATGACAAGGGCAAGCATGACATTTTTACCTGTTTTAGAGATGAGGGAAATTGAGGGACAGAGATGATATTCTTTTTTTTAATTTTGTTTACTTATTTGACAGAGAGAGAGAGAGAGCACAAGCGGGGGAGACGCAGAGGGAGAAGGAGAAGCAGGCTTCCCGCTGAGCAGGGAGCCCGATTCAGGATCATGGGATCATGACCAGAGCCAAAGGCAGATGCTTAACTGACTGAGCCACCAAAAAGTTGCCGCAACAGAGATAATACTCTTAAAATGATTAGCAGTCTGGTCAGCGCAGAGCTCTCTCCACTACCTGAAGCTGCTCTGTACGGGACAATAGGAAATCACAGGTACCATCTTTCTCAACTCTTTAGTTAACCCAAGCCAGTAGGCACGCTGGCAAATGTTTAACAACTGGATCTCCAAGTGGCAAAGCCATAATTTGCAGCACTTGCCAATTTCCATGGTATAAATACTCCCACCAAAGCTGATTTCCAGACCTTGTGATATCACCCAATGCGGTTGGGAAGCGATGCTCAGCAGCTCACCATTGTTTAGGGTTTCTATACAATAGACCTAAGTAACCTCAAGAACATGATAATAGTAAAATGTAGTAAAATAATTAGGATGTGAAGAATTTTGAGTATTTATTACCTCCATTTTTAAATAGAATTTATTTAATCCTAAATTTATATAATTTAATTTTAATAACGCCCTGTATCACCCAATTCCTGAAAATTTAACAATTGGCTCTCACAGTCAGGAGGAGCTAACTCTGCATGCCCCAGACACAAGCCCTCCTTTCACGTTATTTGAAATTTCAAATAAAATATAAATCACCCCTAGGGGGCGTGGCTAATTGTACACCTTAACACCATCCTCCCCAACGAACACATATTTTGAGAATTTTTAGGTTGCACAAGTGAACGCATAGCAATTTGCGGATGGCCTAGGCTAAAAGTCAAAGACAAATACTAAAACAGTGGTTCTCAGTCTAGGTGGCACATTAGAATATCCTCAGGGAGGGGTGCCTGGGTGGCTCAGTTGTTAAGCATCTGCCTTTGGCTCAGGTCATGATCCCAGGAGGCTCGGGTCATGATCCCAGGGTCCTGGGATCGAGCCCTGCATCGGGCTCCCTATTCAGCAGAAGGCCTGCTTCTCCCTCTCCCCCTCCCCCTGCTTGAGTTCCCTCTCTCACTGTGTCTCTGTCAAATAAACAAATAAAATCTTAAAAAAAAAAAAAAAAGAATATCCTCAGGGAGCCTTAACCATTTCTGATTCCTGGGTCCCACTCAGATTTTAATTCAGACTTGTTCTGGGATGGGCCCTGGCATCATTTTTCTTTATTTGTTTTTAAAACTTCTCTGTGATTATTATATGCAGCCCAGGTTGATAACCATTGCATAATAAAAACAACAATAACAATAACCGTCCCAGTGAAAGACCAGATGAGTTAAGAAAGGGCATGTTTTATTTATGCCGGGGTGTTGAATATCAGTGTCCTTTCCCATTGGTATTGTTAATTTAGTGTATTCTCTGCATCCATAAAGAACTATCCTGCTTAAGAAAAAATGAAAATCAAACAAGCAGGTAGCACATTGGCTTGGATGAAGGCTCTGAGCCCTATTTGATCGCAGGCGAGACCTCACCCACCACAAGGCAATCACAGTGTTCCAGCTGGCTGGACTTTTTTTTTAACACTCTCAGTGGGAAAAATGCTTGTAAGGCAAATCAACATATAAACAAGGGAAATGTTTAGTATTCTTAAGAAGGAAAGCTATGAACTATTTCTGAGTACTTGTAAAATTATTTTGAATAGAGCCACTTGACCAAACAATGACTTTGCTAATTTACAAATCACTCCTTCCATTGAGTGAGACACAGAGGATCCTCCAAAGGGAAGAGTGCTTTTACCATTTTCATTGGTGTTTGTCAGGGATTTGAGAGTAAGGGATCTGCATTTACTCAGGAATATTCTAAAATATAGGCTTTTCAATAGCCCAGGTATACCCAGAAATCCCTATTTAACTCAAGAGAAAATGTAAACTCTATCAGTCAGTTGGTGGTGGTGGTGGTTGCCTGATTTGTCAAAACTTAAAGAACTGTACACTTAAAAGTGGTGAATTACACAGTAAGAAAATGACGTATCCATTTTTAAAAAATGAACACAGGGATAGGCACAGATAAATGTTTGTGAAGAGAAAAGAGAGACAGAAAGACTTTCTTTTTCATTTTGCTAAATTGGAAAGTTTTCACTCTCTAAATGAAACCACATAAGTCTCGGCCACTAAAACAACTCTTCTGTGCTACTTTGTGCATTGCAGGCCAGTGTCTCCTCTGGCCTGAGACTAAAGACCTACTCAGCCGCCCGCGTAATCATGGGTGCCCTGTTTAAGCACAAGCTGTTTGTCTTTGAGAACCAGCAAAATTGGGCAGTAGAAATCATGGTATCACCGAGTAGAATACATTTTCTGTGCATTTAAAAGCAACAATGACAGAATGTTTGCCATATGTCAGGCACTGTAACGGGATGATCAAACTTTTTTTTTCCTAATGGGACCATTCTGGCTTCTATGCTGAGAAGCTATGGAGGTGATGGGAGGAAAGGGGTGTGAACAGAGCGGAAGCAGGGGGCTCACCAGGATGGTATTGCAACATGCAGGTAAGACATGGCTTGGTCCACACTGAAGGTATTGGGAAGGGTAAGACATGGTGGCACTTTGGATGTTTTGAAGACAGAGTCCACAATCTTTGCCAAAAGACTGGATGTGAAGTGTTAGAGAAAAAGGGGAGTCAAATATGCCTTATAGACTTGAGTCCCTGAATAGCTAGAAGGATAGAGTTGCCGTTTCTCGGGATGGGGAAGATGGAGGAGAAGCGATTTTCAAAGGACAGAAGGTCAGGTGTTCAGCATGTTAAGTGTGAGGTATCTACTAGCTGTCCAGTAGGGCTCTCAAATGGGAGATATACATGAGTCTGGAATTCAGAGGAAGGGTCAGGCTGGCAGTGGATGAGCTATGGCCATGACCCTGGGTAACTAACCACCGGGTGCGGGAGGGAAGAAAGAGTAGAGGTCCAAGGCAGGGATCTGGGACACTGCAACATTAGGAGGTCATGGAGGTAAGGAGGAACTGACAAAAGAGACTGAGCTGGAGCAGCTAACAAGGTAGGAAGAGGGTGGTGTCCTGGGTGACGACGAAGAGAGTGTATTAACAGGGGAAAGATCTACCATATCAAGAAGACCTTGGAGTGAGGCATCTTTGGATCCCAGATCTTGGAGCAAGATCTTTAGCGAGGCATCCCTGGATCCCAGTCCAGGAGGCCACCCTTCCTTCCTCACCTTCACCTTGCCCACTTCTATCTCGGTCACATGTCTTATTACACTCCCCTGTAATCTCTCTCGAGCTCTCCTCTTGGTCATTTCACTATTTCCAGTGCCCAGCATATGTTTAGTTATTGACTAAACAAAAGATGAAGGAATGAGTAAATGGTCAGGGGTGGGGACTGGACCTGAGAGAAGTTTATATGCCTCCCATCCCCAACATCCGAGGAAAATGTGTTCTTTGTCTTCAAGGGCCACGAAGGTCAGGGTTGAGCTGGAGCCTCTTAGCTTGACTCACACAAACTGTTAAATTTTCAGGAATTCTGAAAGCTAGCCATTAAAAACAGCCATAATTAAAAACTATATTATGCAGGAAACGTGGGCAGCTCAGTCGGTTAAACATCTGCCTTTGGCTCAGGTCATGGTCCGTGGGTCCTGGGATCGAGCCCCATGGCGGGCGCCCTGCTCAGCGGAGAACCTGCTTCTCCGTCTCCCTCTGCTCCCCCTGCTTGTGCTCACTCTCTCTCACTCTCTCTCTGACAAATAAATAAATAAATAAAATCTTTGGAAAAAAACCTACATTTTGCAAACTTATAACCAAATAAATACATAAGAACAAATGTGATAAATACTCAAAAATCTCCATGTCCCGATTATTTCACTGCATTTTACTATTTTCCGTGCCCTCGAGTTTACCACTTGTATTGTATCCGAATGGTGGAAACACTAGGCCATGGTGTGCTACTGGTTACTTTCTCCCACCACCACATTCAGCGACATCATGTTGGGACCTTGGAACAGATCATGGTGAGAAGATTTGCACCACTGCAGCAAGCACTGTCTACAAATCAGGACTCCCTCCCCCCAGTCTGTTGTTAAACATCTGCCTTCTTACCACTGGTTATTCTGTATATCCTACAACAGCCTCCGGTACGCAACCTTTCTTCAGTGGGGGAGAAAACATCCCTGAATTCTCTGAGAATTCTTCTTTCATTTGCTATCTTTTACTTGTGTGGATTACAGGTGGACAAAACAGTGGCTTCACTGAATTCTTTCTCTCCCACCAGCGGTTCGATGGGCAGACAGCTAGTGTTTAGCGCCATCAATCAAATGGGTTTCAACATCACCACTGATGATGACTCCTCCCCCAGCCACCGCCCTGCAGCCTCGTCTGCTGGGTTCTTGTGAGAGAAAAAGTTTAGATTTATAAAAATCACTCATTATTATTTAACTGGGTCGGCAGCTGAGCTGGTTATGAAACGTGTGTCTGGATCAGAAATGTGGGTATAAACTGCCAGACTTAAAGGAATTTTTTTTAAAAAGCATATATGGTAAATGTGGAGGAGAGTAGGATTATTCCCTTTGAAAGCTAGGACTCCAGCCTGATTCCTCTCCAGGTCTCTTTCCAGCTCGCGGATGATGCAATTCATCTCCCCACTGGAGTGCATTATGCTCTCTTTAAAGACCCGGAGCTAATGGAACACTGAGAAAATCAATCCTTTCTTATTATGCAGGCCTGCTGTTTGGTAAATGGAAAGCACATTCTTTCTCCTTCTAAGTAGGCAAAAAGACAGCCCTGGGAGACACCTTGATTATACCCTCTGCATGTCCTGAATGAGAGTCTACACACCAGATCTATGCTTAACATACATTTAATTCGAAAGGCTAGGGGCATATCCACTCGCAATTCAATGGAGAGACAGCACACATGCACTCTATCTCTCTGTCTCTCTCTCTTTCCTCTGAAGAGGGCACATAACGTAATGCAATACTTTGGAGGAGATCTATTCAACTGACATCTAACATCCAGAATCGTATCTACCATTTATTAAGCGTTTACCACGTGCCAAGTGACAGGCTTTAAAGATATTTTTAAAACAACAACAAGAAGGTGTATTGTATTTTTATCCCCCTTTTGCACTGAGCAAACTAGGTGAGATAAATGCACTAGGTCCCTGTAGGGAGCACAGTCTGGATTTAAACCCAGTTCCATCTGACCCCAAAGCCAGGTCTACTAAACACTTTGTTCCATGCTGATGATCATGCCTCACTTAGAACTAACCAAGTGGAAAGCTATGGGCAGTTTCAGGGTTAATATAAGGATCTCTGCTAAGACTGAGAATACATTGCCTTGCAAGAAGACAATGTGCTCCCTGATATTGGAGATATTCAAAGAGAAATTGAAAGAACACTTCCCAGTGGAAGTTTCACAATTTGGTAGGCTTCTTATTCTAAGAAGAATGGTTGCTCAAATCTGCTACTTCCCAAAGGTGGTTTTTCATCAGGGAAACAGCGAACATATTTTTGGTAAGAAAGTTGACTTGTTCTACAAAACCAGACTAGAAATGAAGGACAAAAATGCAATGATTTGGGCCATCATGTGGAAGGACTTCTTTTTAATCCAGGCAGTGAACAAGGCTTCTCTGGGAATGATGACCTTCTCTCCATGAGGTTGTTTATAGAAAAGCTGATGACCACACATAGAGTTCCTTTTGCCTCTACCCTTGTCCGGGACTTCATTACCTCTCACCTGCAATTTTGCCCCATTTTCCCTAACTGATTCCTCCTCCAGTCTTTCCACAACCTAGATCATCCTCACGCTGATCTATCTCTATCACCACCCAAGCCAGTCTCACTTTTCACTCTCTTACTTACAAAGACTTCTTAGCTCACATTGGCAGGCTGAGTTCCAGAAAGCAGAAATAGACAGAGACTAGCAGATCTGATATCTACTTAGGAGAGCTCTTGAAATTAACACCTGTGTTGGGGCAGAAAGGGGGCAGGATTGGACAGACACGTGGAGAAGTCATCGAAACAAAGCTTCAACAAATCCCCAGGGGGTCTTTTGATATTGGGATGGCCTTCAGAGTTCTCCTGAATTGGGGTAAGATTGACAGACTCTTTCTTCTTCTACGTAGACCAGTCATTGGATGTAGGCTGCTCCAGGAAACTGGCGTGAGCTTGGGCAAGGTGGCTACCTTCAGGAAAGAGCGCAAGACGATTGAGAGGAAGGGCCATCTGCTAGCAGCACACCATGAAGCCCACAGAACAAGCCCTTCAGTCCTGAAAGGGGATCTGGGTAACACGACACAGCGTCCCTGTTCTGTCCTACACCCGCAGAATATACTCCACTCCTTTGCCTGACCTGCAAGGTCCTTCACAATCTAGCCCCTGCTACCATCTCCAACCCCATCTTCCTCCACTCCCTGCTGCCCAACCCGGATACATTCAGCTTCTCAGGGGATTCTTAAATGTGCTGCCACTTTCGTGATTTGTGCATATGCTTCCCTCTTACTAGGGCGCTCTTACCTGCTGTGTTAGTCTCCTCTGGCTGCTTTAATAAATCACCACAAGCTAAGTGTCTTAAAACAACACACATTTGGGGAACCTGGGTGGCTCAGTCGTTAAGCATCTGCCTTCGGCTCAGGTCATGATCCCGGGGTCCTGGGATCGAGCCCCGCATCGGGCTCCCTGATTGGCGGGAAGCCTGCTTCTCCCTCTCCCACTCCCCCTGCTTGTGTTCCCTCTCTCGCTGTGTCTCTCTTTGTCAAATAAATAAATAAAATCTAAAAACAAACAAACAAACAAACACGTTTATTTCCTCACAGTCCTGGAGGTCAGGAGTCTGACCTCAGTTCCACTAAAGCCAAAATGGGGGATGTCAGCAGGGCCATGCTCCCTCAGAAAGCTCTGGGGAAGAATCCAACTGTCTTTTCCAGCCTCTGGAGCTGCATTCTTCGCATTCCTTGGCTGGCAGTTCCTTCCTCTGTCTTCAAAGCCGGCAGCGAAGTAAGTATCTTGCCTTATGGCCACCTGCACTTCTGTTGCTGCTACATCTGCTTTTGTCGCCCTCCTACAAGCTTACTTGTGATCGCATATGGGGGTCCACCAGGTAATACGGGATAATTTCTCCCACCTCAAGATACCTACTCACATCTGTAAGTCTCTTTTGTCATATAAGGTAACACTCGCAGTTTCCAGGGATAAGGACCTGGATATCTCTGGGGGCCGTTATTCCATCTACCACATCTGCCGTGACCCACCTCCCTCTCTTTCAAGTCCCAGATCAAGCGTCACCTCTTCTGTGAAACTTTCCCTGACATTCTCAGGTAGACTGAATTGGCACCCCTTTTTCATTCCTCGGCGCTTTGTCCACGTCTTTATTCTATCAGTTACCCTGCTATGCTGTAATTTATTCATGAAACAATGAACTCATTCATGCATTGAGCACCTCCTATGTGCCCGACACTGTGCTTAATTCTTGGAGTTAAGGGCACCTGGGTGGCTCAGATGGTTGAGCGTCTGCCTTTGGCTCAGGTCATGATCCCGGGGTCCTGGGATCGAGTCCCGCATCGGGCTCCCTGCTCCTTGGGAGCCTGCTTCTCCCTCCGCTTCTCTCTCTCTCTCTCTCTCCCTCTGTCTCTCATGAATAATAAATAAATAAAATCTTTAAAAAAAAATTCTTGGAGTTAAAGCAGTGAACAAATGGGACAAAAAGCCCGGCCCTGTCTAGCTTCTATTCCAATGAAGGTAGACAGACAACTTAAAAAGTTACATAAACACTGTGTTAGAAAGAAACAAGTAAGCAAAAAAAAAAAAAAAAAAAAAAAGCAAAAGTGCCAGTGAGAGCCAGGTATAAGAGATTAGGAATGTAGCAGAGGGAGATGGAGATAATTGCAGTTTGGAACAGGTGGCCAAGGAAGGCCTCCATGAAATGGTGACAGTTAAGTAAAGCCTTGAGGGAGATTTGGGTAGATATCTGGCAGAAGAGCTTCCTAGGGAGAGAGAAGTGCCAGCGCCAAGGTTCTGGGGCTAGAGTATGGCTTACGTGTTTGGGGAAAAGAGAAAAGAGCTCCTGGAGCATTTTGTGCCAGGGGGTAATGTGAGCTGACTTGTAACAGGATCCCTTTCCCAGGGCTGCCACATATAGCCACGTGGGGTGGACTGCCCACAACACTGTCGAGGGGGTTCCTTTTGCATTTTTTCCATGTACATAGACCGTACATGTAACATAGTGACTGTAACGGCTCCTGGCTGAGTAAAAATGAAGGTGATGCCAGGGTGGAAGCAAGGAGACCAATTAAAAGGCCTTTGTAACAACCCCTGCGATCTATCTACCGCTAGGACTGTTGCATCCCCAACACCTAGAACTGTGCCAGGAACATAGTAGGCAGACAAAGAATGAAATGCCTATATTCTGTATCACAGTGTAAGTTAGACTTGAGGACTCACATCTTTGTATTCCCCGGGCTCTCACTGGTTACTTCTTGGATTCATATTCTCAAATGAAGTGGTAGACCTGATGATTTTTCAAATCTAAAATTCTGTCAACCCAACTGCCATCTGGGCTTCTCCACTGGGATGTTCCACTATCATCTCCAATTCTACATCTTTAAGCTGAATTTATCCCTTTCTCCCCTCCCCACCTGAAACAACTTCCTCCTGGCTCTCCTCACCTGTGGATGGAGGCATTATAGGTTTGAAATCTGTTATCTTAACCAAATTTGTCCAGGTTCAAGTCCTGGGACACCTCCAATTTCAATTCTAAATTTTTATTTCCTAAGCATTTCCCCCCCACCCTGGAGTACTTTAAAGCAAATCTCAGACAACATATGCCCATCACCCAATCCTGCCCCCGCCGTATCTCCCCAAGAGCACGCAATGCCTGTCATTCTCATCTCATTCTCTATCTGCTACCAAGTTTCTGCTTCTTGCCATCCTTCCCCACTCATGGGATGCTCCCATTTCCTTTACTCTACCTCCAGGACCTACATCCAAGCTCAAGTCCTTCATGGTCCTTCGTTAGTCCTTGTTGGCCCCATCTCTCCATGATCACATCCTCCTCAAAATTCCTCTGCCCTTTGTGGTCTGGAATTTGGCTATATCTAGGGAGGAGGTGATGGGTAGGGAAAAGAATGCAAGCCTTGGAGGCAGTAGGTTGGGATTCAAATCCCAGCCCCCTCCTAGTGTGGGATCTTTGGGATTCATTCATACTCTCTGGGCCATAGTTTCTCCACATTAAAACTTTTGAAAAAGATTAAAGCTTTATTATTATTATTTTTTAGAGATTTGATTTATTTATTTATTTATTTATTTATTTATTTATTTATTTGTTTATTTGACAGAGAGAGACACAGCGAGAGAAGGAACACAAGCAGGGGGAGTGGGAGAGGGAGAAGCAGGCTTCCCTCTGAGCAGGGAGCCTGAACCGGGGCTCGATCCCAGGACCCCAGGACCATGACCTGAGTTGAAGGCAGATGCTTAATGACTGAGCCACCCAGGCGCCCCAAGATTAAAACTTTAAAAAGTCTAATTCATAGACCTGTGTGAGCATCCAAAGATAATGTTTACAAAGCATCTCATATGCATTAGGCACTCAGTAAATGCTGATTCCTTCTTCCTTGCCCGCTTGTCCCTTGCCCACAGTTCTGCTGCTTGCAGTTGGCATTTTGATTCCTTTCCCTACCACCTTATTGTATTCGGTTAAGTTCTTATTTATAAATATATGTTAGTAGCACATTTATTTCAGGCCATCACAGCCCAGGTTAGAACACAAGATGTTGGGAAACCCTTTTTCAGTAATTACTTACTTAGATGTGCATCAAAATCATCTTAATAATTGTCACTGTCAATTTTTTTAAACTTATTTGGATATTTTCAAATATACTCTACAATAGAAGAGAACACTGTAATGAACCTCCACGTATCTGTTACCCAGCTCCAATAATTGTCAATTCTTAGCCAGTCTTGTTTCATCTATCCCTTACTCTAAATTTTTATTTCCTAAGCATTTTTCCCCCTGGAGTATTTTAAAGCAAATCTCAGACAACATATTGTTCTACTCATAAATAATTTAGTAAGTGTTTCTACTATGTAAGGACTAGTCTTAGTTTGCTAGAGCTGCCACAACAAAATTCCATAGATTCAGCGGCTTAAACAACAGAAATTTAGTTTCTAACAGTTCTGTTATCTAGAAGTCCAAGATCAAGGCATCAGCAAGTTTGGTTTTTCCTGAGGCCTCTCTCCTTGGCTTACATACAGATGACCACTTTTTCGCTATAAGCCCACATGGCATTTCCTCTGTGCCCATGCACTCATGGTGTCTCTTCCTCTTCTTATAAGGACACCAGGCTTATTGGACTAGAGTCCCATGCTTATGATCTCATTTAATCTTTATTATTTCCTTAAGGCCCTGTCTCCAAATATAGTCACATTGGGGGTTAGGGCTTCAACAGTTAAGTTGAGGGGGGACACATTTCAGTCCATAATAAGGCTTTTTAAAAACATGATTGTAACATCATTATTATACCTAAAAAATAATAATAATTGCTTACTATTATCTAATATCCTGTCCATGTCAAACTTTCCTAGTTGCCCCCAAAACATTTTTTTAATAGTTGGGTTTTTGAGTATATGTGCTGCCAAAGTGAGCACAATGGTTGGTTTGTATAAATTAAGGTTCAGAAGGTGGCACATTGTTTTAGAAATACAGATTCCCAGGTCCCACCCAGGAGTTGGGATTTAGCTTCCACCTAGCTGCCTCTTCAGAAGGCAGCCTCTGGGGAGTCATGAAAATTTTTTACCCCAGTGGAAGTTTGACCATAAATATTTTAATCAAAATTATGCCAACATCAATAGATTTCCATCAAGAAAGTAATTTCTAAAATAAGTGTCTTTTATGTATCATATGACCTCACTGATATGAGGAATTCTTAATCTCAGGAAACAAACTGAGGGTTGCTGGAGTGGTGGGGGGTGGGAGGGATGGGGCGGCTGGGTGATAGACATTGGGGAGGGTATGTGCTATGGTGAGCGCTGTGAATTGTGCAAGACTGTTGAATCACAGACCTGTACCTCTGAAACAAATAATACATTGTATGTTAAAAGAAGAAGAAGAAGAAGAAGAAGATAGCAGGAAGGGAAAAGTGAAGGGGGGGGAACCAGAGGGGGAGATGAACCATGAGAGATGATGGACTCTGAGAAACAAACTGAGGGTTCTAGAGGGGAGGGGGGTGGGGGGATGGGTTAGCCTGGTGATGGGTATTAAAGAGGGCACGTTCTGTGTGGAGCACTGGGTGTTACAGGCAAACAATGAATCATGGAACACTACATCAAACACTAATAATGTAAGGTATGGTGATTAACATAACATAATAAAATAAAATAAGTGTCTTTTTTTATTGCAGTATAGTTGACATACAATATTATATTAGTTTCAGATGTACAACATAGCGATCAACAATTAGATATATTATGCAGTGCTCCGCACGGTAAGTGTAGTCACCATCCGTCACCATACAATGTTATTGCAATATTATTGACCATATTCTCCATGCTGTACCTTGCATTCTTGTGACTTGTTTATTTTATAAGTTTGTACCTCTTAATCCCCTCCACCTATTTTACCATTCCTCAACCTCTTCCCTCTCTGACAACCACCAGTTTGTTCTGTGTATTTATGAGTCTGTTTCTGCTTTTTTGTTTGTTTATTCATTTGTTTTGTTTCTTAAGTTCCACATATGAGTGAAATTGTATGGTATGTGTCTTTCTCTGTCAGACTTATTTCACTTACCATAATATCCTCTAGGTTCATCCATGTTGTCACAAATGACAAGATTCCTTTCCCTTTTTTATGGCTGAGTGATATTCCATTGTATATACATATATATGACACTTTATCTTTTCATCTGTCAATGGACACTTGGGCTACTTCCATAGTTTGCCTATTGTAATAATAATAAACATAGGGGTGCATATATCCTTTTGAATTAGTGGGTTTTTTTTCCTTTGGGTAAATATCCAGAAGTATAATTATAGGATCATGTGGTATTTCTATTTTTAGCTTTGAAGGACCTCATACCATTTTCCATAATGGCTGCACCAATATACTTTCCTACCAACTGTGCATGAGGGTTCCCAGAAAGAGTATCATTAAGCAGTAAAATACATTGATCAATTTCACCTAGAGCATAATTCATTTCCAGTTTTACCACTTATATTATAGTTTATGGGAATTATTTTCATCAGCATTAATTCTTTTTCCATTTAAATGATACAACAAGATTTGATTCATTATCATGTTTTCGTCCATGTCAAATTTTACCAATTATAACATCTGCCTTTGTGAGTTTCATTTTGTGGTCATTATTTCTACCAAATTCAATTTTTCCCCAGTAAGATTTGGAGATCTACATTTTTGTCAAGATATGATTCTTTGGGCCATTTTTCATTAATAATCATTTTTTCCCCTGTATGTAGTTTCAGCTGCTGTTACTCTTTATTTTGTGTCGGTTATTTCCATCAGGGATATTCGTTATTACTCTGATAATAGACTGAGAACTTAGATTTATTTCTTTACTTTTCCATGAAAAAACATTATGTATCTAAGACATAGCAAAGGAGATAAAGTGTAGGAGTCAGAAAATGAGGAAAAGAGACACGCACAGGGGAAATGGAGACAGATTGAGATAGAAGCGGCAGCTCTCTTGAGATAGGGTTTGCTAGGCTCTCCGAGGGGTCCGGATGTCTTGAGGGTCAAAATGGCAAGATTAAAACAATATGGAGGCTGCAATATGATTCTTGAGCATGGGCTGGGCAAATAGTGCCCGGACTTGAAATCCTAGGAAGTTAAACACACAAGTATCACTCACCCCACCACCTGCCCCTTTATGGCTCTTCATAGTTCCTTCTTATCCTTGCCTAGGGACTGAATTTCAGCCCTCTGCTCTTCTTGAATTTCAGGCAGACCCTAAGCCTCCCCCAAACTTCTGTTCCTTCCTTTCCCCTGCCCATTAACTACCTTCAGCAGGGGTGACCTCCCACTTGGTTTTATCAGCGCCTTGCACAGTGCCCTGCATGCAGTGGGTGTCCAACCTGTTCCTGGTTTATCTTAAACTATCACCCTTATGACTTAAACTCCCCTAAGCTCGACCACTGTTAACAAATTCAAACACATCTAACTCGACCTACCACTTCCTGGGGCGTAAGTGGGTGGATGGAGCCAGATTCGGCAATTCTGAACTGTTGGGGAGCCTCTCAATCTGTCTGCAGAAATGAAGCTTGAAAAGTTTTATTTTTTGCCGACGTTCCCTAGCAAATGCCTGCTGCACACCCACACACTTAGCCAGCAAGAAGAGAAGAGTTGCTGCAAGCGTTATTCCTTCTGGGACCAACCATCACGGGAGCAGCCCTCCCTGATCATCCAGCCCGGGGGCGGGGGGCCCAGCCCCCCTGGCCCAGCCCCCCAGCTGCCATCCGCAGAAGCTCAGGAGGAGGAGGTGCCAGGATGGGCTACAAATGGCAGCCCCTCATAGGAGAGTAGGGTGCTGGGGGGTGACCTTGTGGAGGTGAGGAGGAGGGACACAGAGACTAAGCCAACAGAGAGACAAGTAGATAAAGGAGGGGACTACAGGGCTAAGTTTTTGCAAATGTTTTAAATGGCTTGGAATGGCAGCACCCATAATGTAAACTGTGCGATTACAGGGTTAAAACCTGAGGATTAACAAAAGAAAACAGGGGCGCCTGGGTGGCTCAGATGGTTAAGCATCTGCCTTCCGGCTCAGGTCATGATCCCAGGGTCCTGGAATCGAGTCCCGCATCAGGCTCCCTGCTCCTTGGGAGCCTGCTTCTCCCTCTGCTTCTTTCTCTCTCTCTCTCTCCCTCTGTCTGTCATGAATAAATAAATAAAATCTTTAAAAAAAAGAAAAAAGAAAAAGAAAACAGAAGGAACAAGAGAAGTCTTCTGGCCTTTAAGGGAATAGGAGAAAGAAGACGGAGGTGGGCTAGACTTGATGTTTCTCAAACTTGGCTGCAGGTTGGGATCACCTAGGGAGCTTTAAAAAGACTGAGGCCTGGGCCCCACCCCCAGAGACTTAGTTAACTGGTCTGGGGTGGGTTCTGGGCATCCAGATTTTTAAAAAGCTCCCCAAGGGGTTCTGATGTACAGCCAGCTGAGACCAACTGAGCTAGACTGAAGACGGAAGAGGAAATATGATCTGCTGTGTCTTCTGTGGCCCAGGAGAGAAGGACGTTGGGCCAGAACCCTCTGGTGTCCGTGGCAGGCTGTGTGGCTCAGTGGAGAGAGCTGTGTATGTGCATCTCAAGGTCTGGGTTCTGGTTTGGGAATGACCACTAGCCACGATGTGACCTTGGATGATGGGGGTACTGACCAGAGAAGACCTGAGCTAACTCTGTGCCGGGCTGGTCACTTCTCCCTGCCTGCAGTTCCCCCACATCATCTCCGGCTCTGAAACATTCCAAATCTCTACTTTCATTAAAATAGCCCAGTCACTTCTAGTTCAACAGATTTTTTTTTCATGAATTATTCAAACTTGGGAGTTGAATGTTGAAAATAACATGTTCGAGTTGTCCTCATTAGGAAGCTTTTAGCTGCGGATCTCCTGTCTTCCACTCTATTTACAAAGCCTGGTCTCTGCAGAGTTGGGGGGATGAACACAGTCAATCATTTACAAAGTCTCTAGAGAATGCCATGTGGAAATAAAGTAAGTAATAAAACCCACACAATAAACAGAGACGGTTCAACAAAGTGACCAAGAGGGAGCAGCCAGGGGGCACTCAGAAGAGTTCACAGCCTTTCGTAAGCCTATTGGCCTTGCTGGGCTTCCGTTTTAGTTATGTCCATGAATATCTATTTCATGCCTACCTTGTAAAGGGGGAATTAAACAGATGACTCTTGCCCTTGGAGGACCCCTAATCTGGGGGATTGTGGCAGATGCACAAATAGCCAATGGTAAGGGAATATGAATGAGAGGCAGAATGCGGTATAGCTTTTAACTTCTGACTTTCAACCATGAAGCAGTAAATCAGAGTAAGCGGAAGGTGGAACTGAGTGATGACAACCCTCAGAAGGGCCCAGAATCTCTGCCTGTGGGACACCACGACCTCATCACCGATGTGGCCACCTTCCAGACAACACAGGGCTTCACTGTAACTGCATCTAGAGATGGAGTTGCTAAGGTGCAGAAATGAAAACCTAGTGATCTGTATAATTTGTAATAAAGTTATAAATACATTGTAACTCTAGAGGAAAGGTATCTCTAGAGAACAGAAGTTGAGATCAGATTCCTTCGCTTCATTTTCAAGATCATTCTCTTTATTAGTGCCTCGTGATTAAACAACCCCACCCACCCAAGGCAATGGAGAAAGTTCTGTCTGGTGGCTGTGCTCATGCATATCTCTGCAAGAATCAGCAGACAGTAACATCTGGAATGTATACAGTATATGTCAAGGAGAGGAGGAAATTAAAATGCTAAGATATTTACGATATCATTTTACTTTGCTTTGGAAAAGATGGTCGTAAGCTGTTATAATGTAAACCAGTAATTTGCAACCTCTAGTGTGGATCTGAATCACATATAAGCTTTGCTAAAACACTGATTGTTGGTCCCACCCCCAGGGTTTCTGATTCAGTAAGGCCTGGGCCAGAGCTGGAGTATTTGCATTTCTAACAATTTCCCAGGTGATGCTGCTGCTGCCAATTAGGGACCACACTTTGAGAACCATTGATAGGGATACCTAATTTGACTCTTCAAAATGCTGTGCAAAGCAGCAAATACAATGCATTTGAAGACGCTCAGACTTGTGCTTCTTTTGCTCTACTGTACTATCTCTCTTGTCTATTCATGTTCCGACTTAGTTCTCATAACCGATAGGACGGATCTGTGGTTGAGCAGCTGTAGAAAAACGTGTCCCTTCTTGGCCACCATCATCTTAAATTACTATTGGCACATAGTGCTATTGTAAAATCTGAAATTTGGCTCATCGGTGCAGATTATTTTCTCCTCCAGTATTTCACGAGTGAATGAGATGATTTTTAGGAACTTGCCCCAGCCTAGAGTCCCATGATTTTATGAAGCAATGGTTTTAAGAAGCAGTGTCCATTTGTTTTGGAAGGAGGAAAATTACTTTTATATACGTCCATTTATCTATGGATGAACGAAGTCTCATTTAATTCTCCTGTAGCCATTCAAGTTGATGGCCATCTTAGCGATAGAAACATGGCAGTTCAGAGAGTTTAAGTAACCTGTCTGCATCACCCAGCTAATGAGTAATGGAATGGAGTTTGAACTCTGGTCCTTGCTCTGTCCTGCACGCTGCAGGCTCTTTGCTGCGGAGGCAAACTGAGAATGATGTTGGGGAAATGCTTCTTCTCACGGACTTATGCTTCTAAACACCACACTGCTTGGGTGTTTGCACCCAAGAGGGAGGCTTTGGCTCCAGGCCCCCTTGTTTATAGATCTGGAATCCCACACACATGGAAAGTGAATGTGGGGCCAAGAGGGAGGGCGGAGGGCTAGGCCAAGCTCGGATGGCACAACTGTCAACACAGCAAAAATACAGGGAAAGGCAAAGACATTTCAAAAATACAACCACAGCCATTTTCTTCTTGCTAGAGCCAGTAGCTTTTGACCCTCGATTTGAATGGGCTTTTATTTTCCTAAAAAAAAAAAAAAAGGCTGTTCTATTTGTAGCTCTCCTAATGACAACGTTCACAGGGATGATAGGAGGAAAACTCTCTGTGACACAGGTGGATCTTGCCAATCTTAACATCAAGTAACGCAAAATCACAGGCTGGAGTGACACTCAGGGAGGAAAACAGATCTTCCCAAGTCTGCACATTAGCGAGAAGAAAGTAAGAGCTATCAGCTACCACTTACCAAGGGTCCCTTAGGGGCCATCTAGTCTTACATAAGCAGTCTTCGAATTATTTGTAATCAGAAAGCCCAGCTCAGCCAGTCCTGTAGGCTGCTAGAAACTGAAGCAGGGGACTTGTTGGAGAACTGAAGCCAGGAACATGAGCAGCAGACACTGAAGAATTATTTAAATGATAGCCTACCCTGGGAAGGAGCCCACACGAGGGCCATGGACAGATTCCAGGCTATGAAGGCAGATTTTGCTGGGAGGGGAGGTCCAGCCCAGTGTCTCTCAAACTTGCACGTGCTTACGAAACACCCTGAGATTCTGTTAAATGCTGATTCTGATTCGGTAGGTCTGGCGTGGGCCTGAGATTCTGCATTTCTACCCAGGTCCCAGCTGATGCCCAAGCTGCCCACGCACAGACCGCACTCCAATAGCAAGAGTCTAGAGAACTTTTCATGTTCAGTCTTGAGTTCTCTTACGGGAATCAATTTTCAGATCCTCAAAACACATGTTTACTCTTTTCTAAAAGCTACCTAAGAGAGAGTGAGGTCAAAGTTGTATATTGCCCTTTTGAAATGGACTTCTTCCTACTATACAGAGCAAAGACCCTCCTCTCTTCCACCTCAGCTCTTAGGGGATCCATTGCCTCAGGGTGCAAAACCCACCAGGTTCCCTAGTGAAACAATAATGTGAAACAAACATCTTTGTTGTTGCTGAGAAAGTGACTAACTCTAATAACTGGTTATAAATATTTTCACAAGTCAAATGGCATTGATTCATTGCTCACAACAGAATTGAAGGAGATGTGAATTATCCACTGAGAGTTATTTTAAAATAATTTTGAGAAAAAAATCATTAAATGATTTTCAGCATTTAACTCAAAAAGAATTCAAAGAATTCAAAGACATTTCTATAACAAAACTTCCAATCCCACTGCTTAAATATGAACAAAATGTCTCAGCATTCACATCTAAAAAAGAAAGAAAAAATAGGGTGAGTATTGATGCTGAATTCTGTTCCCTTTTTAGCAATAAGTAGTAGTCAACATGGACATATTAATTGTTTTTAAAAAGCAGAGTAACATAAAGAAAAAATGTCTATGTCATGAAGAGATCTGTTTCCAATAAACATTTTGTTTAAAAACAGTAATTACCAAAACACATGTATGTTGTTTTCATCAATTGTGTACCAGTAATCACTGTAGGACTCAATTCAGAAGAAATGTTTTAACACTTAGAGACTTATGGACTCTGATTTTATATATATTATTTTGTTATAGAAAAATATGACACAAATTATGTTTTATAAGGATAAAGTTTTATAAGGTAAAGGAATGGAAAGATGAATCAAAGTTAAGAAAGAACAATGCAACAATTAAGAACTTCTTCTTGGGTCACCTGGGTGGCTCGGTGTCAAGCAGCTGCCTTCAGCTCAGGTCATGATTCTGGGGTCCTGGGATCGAGCCCCGCGTCGGGCTCCCTGCTCAGTGGGGAGCCTGCTTCTCCCTCTCCCATTCCCCCTGCTTGTGTTCCCTCTCTCGCTGTGTCTCTGTCAAATAAATAAATAAAATCTTAAAAAAAAAAGAACTTGTTTTTCTATTTCTAAAAGGATGCTGATATCAAATCACTACAGCATAATAGGGTCCATTGGAAGCATTTTTACAAATTATATAAACGTCTTATTTTAAATGTCAATACTTTAAGAGTTTGTTCTCGTCTGTTCTTACTGGATATTATATATCAAATTACTATAGATTCCATTGGAAACATTTTTTTAAATTGTGTAAGAGGCTTGTTTTATTTTATTTTTTTAAAGATTTTATTTATTTATTTGACACAGAGCGAGTGATAGAGAGACAGAGAGTACAAGCAGGGGGAGTGGCAGGCAGAGGGAGCGGGAGAAGCAGGCTCCCTGCTGAGCAAGGAGCCTGATACGGGGCTTCATCCCAGGACTCCAGGATCATGACCTGAGCCAAAGGCAGACATTTAACGACTGAACCACCCAGGCGCCCCAAGAGGCTTTTTTAAAAATGTCAGCATTCAAAATAGATTATTGCATTCTTTCCAACTACTTAAACTTATGATAAAACGTTTTTAATGTAAACAAAAATTATGAGCTGTACATAGCTTTTCAGATTTTCTTTAAGAAGTTCATAGCAAAACACAAAAAGTTTGAAGACCACATGTCTGAAAGCTTTTCCTCTGACCTTCAAGGCATAGCAAGGTTTATCAAGACACAGAGTTATCTTGCCCATGTATGATGCAGCCCCCTCTCTGACCTCTCAGGCAAGCAGAGCAAACCACTTGTGACTTTGTGCCCCCAAATCTCCTGAGACCCGATTCCAACCTCACACCATCCTTCTACAGTGTGATTGATTACTTCTAACTCTTCTTCTTGTCATCTCCAGCAGCTTCTTAGCCCTGGCATAAGGAAGGAACTCAGTGCTGGAGGGCAAATGGAGGATGGATGGATCGATGCCTACATGGACAGATTCCGGGCTATGTAGCCAGGCATTCTAAATTATTCAGGATAAAATCACTTATTTTTAGAGTTAAAAAACAACAGCTCTTCAAGACCCTGCTCTCTGTATAACAGCATTTCACCAGGTTATCACACCTCTTGCTCATATCATACAGTGAAGGGTACACCTGACTGGGAGGAGTCAAAGTCATGGCAGAGCAGTTCCCTTAGCCCTTAGGAGGATGTCTTTTGTATCTTGGTTTTACTGATCCATTTTTTTGTTTACTTTTTAAATAACTGTACTCAAATTATGGTTGGTTTTTGTTTTCTTTTTTTGGCAGTGGGGAGGGAGGAGCAATAGGGAATGTTGGTAGAGAAGATAAAAGAGAATGTAGATTGGTTTCTCCAAAAGATAGTACTTCCTCGAGTTATTTAATACATAGCCATCCATTCCAGTCATTTTCGCCTCTCTCATCTCCATTTTTTTCATTTCATATTTACAAAAATGTATAAGGTATTAGTTACAATAATAATAATATGAATTTTCATGGATCTACTACACTGCTCGAGAAAGAGAACATTATCCGTTCTAAGTTCCTTCTGCGCCCCACCTTCGTGCCATTCTCCTGACTTCTCTTCTCCTAAAAGTAAGCACTGCTCCAAATTTTGGGTATATCATTCCATCACTTTTTTAAAAATAGATTCTCACACATGTCTTAACAATATATGATTTGGTTTTGCCTGTTTTTGAACTTCATATGTTATCATATTGCATATATTCTTCTACAACGTGATTTTTTCACTTGACGTTTTGTTTGAAAAAAGCATCCATATTGATGTACATAGCTGAAGTTCATTAATTTTCATTGCAGCAAAGTATGCATCATACAAGTATGGCAAAATGATCCATTCTCCTATTGATAGCCATTTAATTGTATTTTGTTGTTTCTGCTACAAAAGAAATGTTGCTATGTACGTATTTGTGCATGTGCCAATTGCACGTGTGTTAAGAGTTGGAATTCCTAGGAATTCCTAAGAATTTCTGGGTTAGAGAACATTTTATGTGTATGTTTAACTTTACTAGATAATGCCGAAATATTTCTAAAAGAGGATGGAGTAATTTATACTCCCACCAGCAGTGTATAAGACTTCACCATACCTTCACCAACATGTTTTAAAAATGTTTTATCAGTTTGGGGGCTATAAAATGTTATCTCATTCTGGTTTAACTTGTATCCCCTAATTATAAATGATTGAGCATGTTTACCTGTTTATTGGACAGTCATGGTTTCCCTTCTGTTAAATGCCTTTCTGTGCCTTTTGCCCATTTTTTTCAATGGGGTTTTTCCCTTTTTTATTGATTTTTAAAATATGTGTGTATTATACATGTGTGTTATAAAACATAGGTGATATATATGTTATACAACATACTTTTTTTTCTGGATAGAACTCCTTGTCCGTTATGTTTTGCAAATTTCTTTTCTCAGATTAGAACTTGTCTTTCACATTGTTGTGCCATCTCTTGATAATCAGAATTTTAATTGATAATCTTAATTTTAATGGAGTGGAATTTGAAAATACTTTCCTTATACTTTCTGTTCTTTGTTTAGAAAATTCTTTCCTGTATTGAGATCAAACAGATATTCTCCTATATTTTCTTCTAAAAGTTTTGAAGTTTTCCTTTTCACACTCAACTCTTCGATTTACCTAGAATTGACTGTTATGTGCAGTGTGAAGGAGGAACCAAATTTTTTTTTTTGTCCATAAGTATATCCAATTTCCCCTACACCAACTATTGTGTGGTCCATACTTCCCTCACCAATCTGCAGTGCCAGGGCTATTGTATAAAACATTTCTATCCATGCATGGGGCAGTTTCTGGGATCTACTCTGTTCCATCGGTTTCAGTTTTTAAAATTCCATTTTGGTATAGCTTCTTTCCAATTGTGCTTCAATCAGTATGGGGAAGTCATACCATTATCCTTATCTTGGCTAAGGGTTTTAGGGGACTACATATATCTGTATCTACCTCATAGCATTGGTGTAAAGTGATCAAACCGGATATAACAGGGGCACGTGGGTGGCTCAGTTGGTTAAGCATCTGCCTTCGGCTCAGGTCATGATCCCAGGGTCTTGGGATCAAGTCCCACATCAGGCTCCCTGCTCAGTGGGGAGCCTGCTTCTCCCTTTGCCTGCAGCTCCCCCGGCTTGTGCTCTGTCAAATAAATAAAATCTTAAAAAAAAAAATAGGATATGACATATACAATGCTTAATAAAATACCTGGCCCAGAATAAGCCCTCAGTAAACTGTAATTATCACTACCATGGTAAGTTATAGTATCCATTATTTACTTTCTTTAGTGTCACAATGGCTACATTCCTCAAAAAAATAAATTATCTGAGGATTTCAGGGTGGGGCCAGGCCATGTAGCATAAATTGCCTGTTTTATGCCAATAAAACGAATTAAAGAAAAAGAGGAATTAAGTCACACACACACAAAAAATGTGTGTGTTTCATAAGAAGGGATAATAGAAGGAGAGGTGGCTCTTTTGCCAATGACACGCCCAGGCCAGATCTGAGAGTGTTTGAAAATTTCATCAAGATTTAAATTTAAGGCATTTTATGGGTTGTGATGGTATTACAATATGTCCACCAATTCCTTAACATTTCTCTTCTCAAAAAGTGGAGCCTATGAGAACGTGTTTAATAATGACATGTAGTATTTATTATGAGGAAGAGAATTTCTCAAATATTAAATCTGTACCACCTAAATATATTGAATGTAAAACTATTAATTTTACCTTATAACTGATTAAATAAATATTTAATAAGTTTCTACCACGTGCCAGATCCTGGCATAGTACTAAAGAACTGGCGACGTAAACCACAATATGTTTCTCTTTATTTCTCTATGTTAACATAGGATCAGTTCTTCAGATATGTTTTTCAGTGCATTCTGTCTGCTGTTGGAATTCAAAATTACAATAATTATATTTTCATTAAAAAAAATTTCTTCTTGTGCCCTTTTCTGGGGGGGGGCTGTTTTTTCTTATTCCTTGTTTATTAAAAAAAAAAAAAAGTGAAGCCTAATTCTCCTCCCCTCCAGTGTGGGCTAGACGTAATGGCTTACTCCTACTAACTAATATATTGTGGTGGAAGTGATGTTTATGTGACTTCCAAGATTAGGCTCCATGGTATATGACTTCCTTCTTGCTCTCTTTTGAATCATTCACACTGGAGGAAGTCAAGTGATGTGTTGTGAGGACACTCAGGTAGCCCGAGGGAGAGGTCCATGTGGTGAGGAACTGAGACGCTCTCCAATAGCCATGTGAGGGAGCCATCTTGGCAACAGATCATCCAGCCCCAGTCAAGCTTTTAGATGACTGCAGCCACAGCAAAATCTTGACTGCAACCTCATGAGAGTCCTTGAGCCAGAACCACTCACCTAAGTTGCTTCCAAATTTCTAAGCCCCAGAAACTGTGAGATAATAAATGTTTGTTGTTTTAAACCACTATGTTTTGAGTTAATCTATTACACAGCAACAGATAACTAATATGTGGGTCCTCCACAAGAATGAGGAGCTGATAAAAAATACAAGACAAAAATAAATTTTAAAAATAACTAATTAAAAATAAAAAATAAAGAATAAGAAGCTGAAATGGAGAAGACAGTGATGAATGTGAGGAAATGACTTGAAATCTGGATCTCGACAATGACCAGGGTGGGTAGAGGTTTCCACAGTCCAGTGATATTTACTCAAAATTAGAAGAGGTACTCTCTCATTTGTTAATTTGCTTATTTTAATGAGGGAGAAAGATTAAGATGAAGGACAGCATTTTAAGTACATCATGTGTTTTCATCTTTATCATTGAATAGCTCCATTTTACAGATGAAGAAAACTATAGTTCAGAGTTACGTAACCAGTAGCTAGGGGAGTCTGCCCAACTCCGGAGCCCATATCCTTAAAATTTATGTTATACTGGAATCTCCTATGATACCATAGTCAGTCTTATTATAGAATATCTAATTTCCACCATCTGATTTCATAAACACTTATTGAACACCCACAGTGTAGGAATTTCACTACCCATGTGATCCCAAATTAAATCTGGGCCAGTCCCTGCTCTTGAGTTGTACACAATCTCAAAATATACCTAAAAGCTGTGTGCTATCTGTCCTACTCCAAGGCACCGTCATGCCTCCCCAAGACCTCCACAAATAGCCTTCCCTGACTAGTTGCCTTGCTGTATTCCTGCCCTGCTCCCTCTGGTTTAACACGTAACCAAAATGATCTTGTTAAAACACTGTTTTACTCATGCCATTCACCTGTTAATACCCACCAACAGCTTTCCATGGCACTCAGAATAAAAGCCAATCCCCTCACCACAGCGGGCAAAACCCCACAAAGTCTAGTCTCTGCCTGTCCCTGATCCCTCTTTCTTTCCCATTGGCCTCATTCTTCAGCCACGTGGGCCACTTCTCCAGTCCTCGGTCCTATAAGACCCTCTTCTTCCTGGAAAACTTGTTCTGTTCTTCCCATACTTCAGATCTCAGCTTAAATGTCACCTCCTCAAGGGAGACTTTCCAGAACATACTCTCAGTTGCCCTCCCTCTTACTCCACCCACCGTTCTGTCTCACAGCACATCATGGGTTTCCTGACAGCAATTACTGCAATTTTATCAACTAGTATATTTGCTTATTTTCTGTCTTCCCCACTAGAATGTAAATCCCTTGAAGACAAAAACCATGTTTATCTAGATCACACTCTTTTATGTCCAACCTAGTTCTCTGCCTGCATAGAGTGGATGCTGAATAACTATTGAATGAATCAATCCATCAGCTGAGATGGGGAGAGAATCAGCAAATAATTACAATACAGGTGTCAATCCTAATGGTTACTGTTTCTCAAAAGCTCCTGATGAGCCAGGCAGTGTATTCATACATTGTTTTATTGAGTTCCTATATTGTTCCAAGTCCTTACAAATACCATTTTCTTATTTCCATAAGAACTCTGCAGGGTAAATGCTATCATCTTCGTTATTTCAGATCAGGAAACTGAGGCTGTACACAATTTAAAACATAGTTTATAGAAGACTACTCGACCAGAAAGTGGCAAAGCCAAGATGTGAACAGAACAGCCTTGCTACAAAGACTACATGTTTGCCTTATATCACATCAACTCTCTAAAACTTGGTACTTTACAAAAAACATGGGCTAAGATCAAATCCTTGCATCACCACCACCCTATTCTAACCAACAAATAAAGAACCAGCTACAACCAAGGGACGTACCAAGTGCTATAGAACTTCCTGCACTTACTTCATGAAATATAATTAGATACATTAATTTATTTAAATATATGAAGTGCTTAGCATAGTGGCAGACACAAAATATTCACTCAACAAATGGTTACTGTAACTGGGAGGTAGACTCTCAAAGTGGTTAATGGCATGGACTTTGGAGCCAGACTTAACCTGAATTTGAAGCTTCTCTTCAACTTACTAGTTATGTGACCTTGGGTAAGTTAGTTCACATCTCTGTACCTCCATGTCTTCTTAGATTTGCTGTAAGATTAAATGCATTTCAAATGCTTAGCACAGTAACGGCTAACAGTAATTTTCATTGTGTTGACTATTAAAGCATCACAAAGTGTTTAACTCTCCCTAAGGCAGCTGCCTGCTGTGTGGCCTGTTGTTAGCACCTCTGCAATTCAAGGGGCCACACAAGCATGGAGCCCATTCACCCCACCCCATTTATTTGGCCGTAGGCCGACCCTGTCTTCTTTCAGAATGTCTCCTGATAATATGGAGTATTTGTTTCTCCTGGAATTCTTAATTTGTGGTAATGTTTACCAAATGAAGAAAAAAAAAATTATAGTTAGAGTGACACAAGTAAAAGGGAATATTGATTAATTTAATAATATATTTTTGGTGAAAAAGAATGTTGAAGCAAGAGAAAACCGACCTCTAATGTCAGTTGTGCTGTGCATGCTTGGGTTAGTTAAGTAGCTTTTCTGAGTTTCTGCTTCTCCATCTATAAAATGAATACAGTAAAACTTACTTGCTAGATTATAATGATTATTTGAATGTATGTGAGTCATACATGGGAGAGTGAATTGTGCATAGTAGGTCCTCAATCCATAACAAATAAACACATTTGCTGAGCCAAAGAGACCCAGACCCTAAGTTAGATAGCAAAACTTAAAAAAAAAAAAAAGTATCTCCCTTCATCGTAGATTCTAGCACATGGATTACAAACTGGTAGTTTCATTTGGATCACATGGCTATATTGAAACATTTGAATTTGTTGCCAACATTTAAATACTGGCAGATATATTAACACTGTTGGATGACTTCCACCCTCTAGGAGGTACGTTTTCACTAGAAGTGTCAGAAGAGGCAGTAGGTGTTGTCTCCTATAAATTAAACACTATGTTAATAATTCACTAACTTACAATGAAAAACATTGACAACTTTAGGAATCAGAACTCAAGTCTTCTCTCATCAGCATATTCTCTTCTAGAAGGAAATGCACATGGATGGCCAGATTGTAGACAAAGGATTTGTTGGTGAAGAGGAAATCGGAACAAGGCGCGTGTTCAACGATCCCAATGGCCAGTGACATCAATCTATAATGAGCTCAACCAGCCATATCCTCCACTAGGAGAGAGCTCCAAGGGGTGGTTGCCTGAGTCTTCTCTCTCTAAAGGACAGCCCTGGAGAACACCATCAACTTTTAATCCTTTTTTTTTTTTTTTAAAGATTTTATTTATTTATTTGACAGAGACAAAGCGAGAGAAGGACCACAAGCAGGGGGAGTGGGAGAGGGAGAAGCAGGCTTCCCAAGGAGCAGGGAGCCTGATGTAGAGCTCTATCCCAGGACCCCGGGATCATGACCTGAGCCAAAGGCAGATGCTTAACAGCTGTGCCACCCAAGCGCCCCTCAACTTTTAATTCTTTTGTACCCTTGATTCTCCTTCTTTGGTTAGGCTCCATGCAGATGTAGTTCAGTTCCAGTCCTCCTATCTAATAAAATTGATAAGTGTAGTGTCTTAATAGAATATCTTTTATTTTGTTTGTTTTTTTAAAGATTTTATTTATTTATCTGACAAAGAGAGAGAGCACAAGCGGGGGAGCGTAAGGCAGAGGGGGAGGGAGAAGCAGGCTCCCCAAGGAGAGGGGAGTCCGATGCAGGGCTCGATCCCAGGACCCTGGGATCATGACCTGAGCTGAAGGCAGTTGCTTAACAAACTGAGCCACCCAGGCGCCCCAATAGAATATCTTTTAAAAGTAAATTAGAAACAAGTTCACTGGAAAAAAGTGAGAAAATTATTTTTTAAAAAAGAATGCATTTAACATTTTTTTCCAAAACATTTAAATGCACCTTTATGTGCCAATCTGTTGATCTAGGGCTAAGACCTATTCTTTCAATTTTACTTCATTTCCCTTGCACAATGCCCACCTGTAAAGCATCATCTACAATTTCCTTTTAGATTCTTTAAAGTGGAGCAAGAACATAAAGACCCCTGTGAAGCAATTTGAGAGCAGAATCCTAGATTTTTACAATTTCAACCCAAAGTTCTCTCCTTTACGTATCATTCAATGGCAACTTTAAAGGGCACCTGGGTGGCTCAGTCAGTTAAGTATCTGTCTTCAGCTCAGGTCATGATCCCAGGGTCCTGGGATCGAGCCCCGCATCAGTTCCCTGCTCAGTGGGGAGACTGCTCCTCCCTCTCCCTCTGCCCATACCCCCCACTCATGCGCTCTCTCTATCTCTAACTCAAGTAAATAATCTTTTTTTAAAAACAAATGGCAACTTTAATAAAAACATCTTCGTCCAAGTTTTTCACAGCACCTAACTTAATTTTCATCAAAACAAGAACTCATTTTTTGCACTCATTATTTCGTCAATTGATATAATATTTTCTTTAACTTTATAATTACAAAAGGCACAACCAACATAAACAGGTTTGGGAACAAACCCAACTGACTCTAGGAAAGCCTATAACGTGGTTGGTAGGCATACAACAGACTGGACTTCCAGTCAGAAGTTTTTAGTGAGATGTGGGCATTCGTCAGTATGTCTTACAGAGAAAACAGCACATCAGTTTCTGGCTTCTATAACTGACTGGATCTATGCTGTCTTAGGTACAGTCACAACCCTCTCTTGCCTACCTGCAAACACACTAGCCACCCAATGAGTGATTATTAAGTCAGGGAGATTTCCTTCCCATTTAGCACGAGCTCATTTTGTAGCTCCAAGTTTGGAACTTACCTCGCGCTGGCCACTACTTGGTGCTTCCAGGATCTGTTGTAAGGATCAAATCAAACTGTATCTGTGAAAACATTTTGTTAACTCAACAGCTGTAATCTAAAGGCTGTCATTCATTCTGTGTGTATTTATCACACCATCGTATTAGATTGTGGGTTCCTTGAGGATAGGAACAAAATCATTCTCTATAAAGCCAGCAGAGCAGTGACCACCCAGTGAGGACCAAGATTACTTGGGGATTGGTTTTATATGGATATATGTAAAACTTCCTTGTTGCTCTTATCTGCCAGGTATAAGCCCATGCTGGAAAGATCCCATCAATCCTGCCTGTCCCTTAAGTACGGAAGCATTGTCAGTGATCAAGAAAATAATGAATTTTACAGGATCCTTCACTCCAGAAGGAATCAGCTAGTAGCAGCTCCTTGGAATTACCAGGGATGACAATGGAGATTGACAAGGAAGATGAGCAGGTGGTTTTCTCTGAAAGGAGTGGCACTTTCACATAAAACCACAGCTCAATTTTTTTGACATGTTTCTTTGCTCTTTCCTATGCTATAAAAAGTCTGTTTTTGCAATTGTTGAATATATATATTTTTTACAGACAAAGTTTCAGTTTTTTCAGGAAGGATAACAACCTGCTATTGCTGATTTATTTCTTCCTGGTCACTGGTAATATCTTTGTGGTGTTTCTTTTCTTTCTTTCCTATTTTTTTTTCCAAAGGCAGTGGGTGGTGATAGAAGAATATAAAGAAGTGTTTGTTACAGATAAAAAGCATCTGCGTTCTTGATGTCCCAAAGCCAAAGCAGTCTTCTAGGCTCCAATATTCTGCAACAATGGTTCTTAAACTTTAACCTGCATCAGAATCTGCTGGAGGGTTTGTTAAAACAGATTGCTAAACTCCACCTCCCGAGTTTCTGATTCAGTAGGTCTAGGATGAGGCCCCAAGAATTTATATTTCCAACAAGTCCTGAACGGATGCTGACACTATAGGTTCGGGACCATACATTGAGCATCTCTGCCCTAGCCCTAGAATGTTAGCTCAGCTACCCTATATCGAACCCCTACAATGTGCCAGGCTCTGTGCTGGGGACACCAAAAGAGGTGAGACTCATCTCATGCCCTTGAGGAGCTCGTAGTCAAAGTTGGGCAATAAACAGACATGTACATGAACGCATTTATTCATTGAGCGCAGTTAAGGGAATACGGCATCAATGTTCTTTCTCTGGGCCTCCGTTTCCCTCCCGATATGCGAGGCCTCTGGTAGTACTGCTCTTTTTGACACTAGCTCTTCCCTTCTCTGACTGGTTCCAGAAGGTCACAGTCGAAAAGGAACCTTGGTTTCTTGAGGAGTGGTTTTGGAAGACTGGGGCTGATTTCTTTTTATTAACATGTCAGTGCAGCTCCCTTCTGGGCCAGGAAGGTACTGAGGAAGGACCCAGAGGGGCCTGGACACACGTCAGCAGCACTTTGGTGTGGAAGGCGAAGTGGGCGTGTCAGAAATTATCCCCTCAGCCAGTCTCTAACCCCCAAATCCTTATTTCTTCATATCCAAATGTCACCCTTAATTTAAAGCTTGGCTTAGATGCCATCATGTGTGTGAAGACTTTCTTGGCCCCCTACCCTTCACTGTCTCCACTGAACGCCCCCACCCCAACCCCATGAACAGTTACAGCTTTTTTTCTTGCCTCTTCTGGGGCAGCTGCTTCCTCCTGCCTTTTAGAATAGCTCAGTCTTCTCTCTCTTGCTGACTGTGAATTCCATCTTTTCTCAGAATCCTCCACTGCACATGGCACCGCGCCTCATACAATATTCAACACACATCAGAGAAATGAAGAATGAATAAACTGAGTGCTCATGCTACAAAAATCACTTCTATCCCCAAACCCACAATGTGAAGCAAAAGAAAATGGAAGAGAAGTTGGGATAGAAAGAAATGGAACATGGAGTGGGTAAATTGGCTGGTTCCAGAATCTGGCTAGAGACTGGAGGATTTAGTGGAGGATCACGGGAGTTGCAGGATTCCCTATTCACTCAGTTGCTGGCTTAGTTTTTCCTTTCTTCTTTAGTGTTGCTAGTGTGGCCAGGCTGCCTTCAGCAGCATCTGCTCTCACCTTGAACCCTCCTTGAAACAGAACTCAGCATTTGATGTGTCCCTCAAAACAGACCCACAGTGCACTCACAGAAGAGAATTTACTGAAGATTTGGTGGAGGGAAGGCAGAGGAGATTGGCGTCACACATCACAAAGCAAAGACTTCTTCAGTTCCTAAGGGGTATCTTGCTTCCCTTCAGAATTTTCTTCCAGTCGACTCCCTCACCACTCCCTGCTGCCTTCCCCAAACAGCTCCTAAAGCCCTGTTTGCTGCCCCAAGCACTTTGGGTCTTCCTAGGTGTAATACTTCACTCTACAAAATGGAAGCCTAAGAGTTAGCCAACCACAATCACCTATGGCTCCTGAGCAAGTCCTCTGGGGGCCCCAGAACATCCCTCTGGCACACTCAGTCTACACAGATATATGAGATCCTATTAGCCAACGTCCACACAGCTCCCTGCTCAGTGATCATGTCCTTAGGGAGTCCCCTCCCACACAAATTAAAATGACCACGAAACCTCTGCTTTATTCTTCTGGAATACCTGCTCCTAGTGCCTTGACCTGGGTGTAAGATGTCCAACTATCCTGAGGCCACAAGCTGGAAGTATCACAAGAGAAATCTCATTGGGAGGCTTGGGACTGTGTGAGAAGAGAATGAAATGCCCAGACAGCCCTTAGCTGATCCAGCCCCAGCCATTTGAGTCACTTCAGCTGAGGGCCCAGATGTGGCATGGAGCAGAGACAAACTGCCCAAAATGCAGATTCCTGAGAAATTCCTGTTGCGTTAGGCCAGTAATTGTGGGGATGGTTGGTTATATAGCAACAGGTAACAAGAGTATCCTACCACTGAACTGTGAGCTCACTGGGCACTGGGAAAGCCAGGAAGAAAGCATTTCTTGAGGCTGTTGACACAGGGCACACCTTGGGGGATCCTACTATTGTCCCATGAGTCCCAAGTCAGCTCCAGAGCCCCAGACTGAAGACAGCCCTATCTTCCTGCTTCTTCATAACCCTCTTTGCCCCATCACCCCTCTTCCAACCTTCACTGGTCCTATGCAAAGTCACACTCCCTGCTTGGAATCCCCAGTGGGTTTCATGACTCCCAGAATAAAATCCAAACTTATTATTCCTTTGCACAATTTAACCCCTGCCTAAGGGTGTAACCTCATCTCAAGGACTCTCCTCCACACTTTCTCTGCCCACCACACCCAACCCCATTGGCTGTCTTCAGTTCCTCCATCAGACCAAACTTTCACTGCAGGGCCTTTGCCCTCACTGTTTCTTACCTGAATATTCTTTCTGCACTGTTCCCAGGGGTGGTTCTTTTTGTTCATCTTAATGGATCTCTCTCAGCTTTAATGACACCTCTTCCAAAGAGGCTTTTTCTGAGTTACCCTCTAAACAAGAATCCCAGTATCTCAGTCCTTATTTTTGTTATAGCACTTATCTCAGATCCAAAAACATTTTCAAAGTCTATCCATTGACCTACTTGCTTTTAGTCAATCAGCCCCACGAGAATGTAAGCTCCAAGAGGTCAGGGACTGGATCCATCTTGTTGGTTGCACCCAGGAGTATGCCTCACTCATAGTGGGTGCTTAATAGACATTTACAGGATGTTAATGCCAAGAACTATTCTTGCACCTGTATGCACGGAAGCTTTCATAGTTCTACCAGAACCGTCTTGCCAAGATTTCCCTTGCTTGTAAAGTCCTGACTGTCAAACAATAAATAGATTGTATTTCTAGATACTACTGAGTCTAGAAGAAAAAGAATTTTCTAGTTCTTATAAAACCAGTATTAACTTTTAACTTATTATTATAGACAATTTCAAACATACACAAAAATAAACAAAATAGTTTAATGCACCTGTGCAAATTCCATCACCAGCTTCAACAAATATCAACTGATAGCCAGTTGTGTTGCATTTATTCTATCTTCTACTGCCTCCCATATTATTTTGAAGCAAATCCCAGATATCACATCATTTCCTCTGTAAATAGTTCAGTACGTATCTAAATACTCTTTTTTTAAAGAAAAAAACATAACCACAATAAGCTGGTCACACCTAAAAATTACTTAACATCATAAAATATCCAGTCAGTGTTCAAATTTCCAATTGTCTCATAAATGTCATAAATAGTGTGGTTATCTATGACTTTCTCTTTTTCTTCTTTCCAGTTTATTTAAATCAGGATCCAAATAAGGCCCACACATATGCTTGGTCGATGTGTCTTTTAAGTCCCTTTAATCTTCAGAGTCTTCTTCTACCTCTGTCTGTTTCTCTGTCTGTCTGTCTATCTGCCTCCCCGTCTCTCTCTTTCTCTTACTGCAATTTATTTGTTGAAGAAACCAGGGTGGTTGCCCTCCAGAGTTTCCTATGTATTAGTCTGCTTGGGCTGCTGTAACAAAATAGCCTGGACTAGGTCGCTCAGACAACAGAAATTTATTTGCTGACAATTTTGGAGCCTACAAGTCCAAGATTAAGGTGTTGGCAGGGTCGGTTCCTGGTGGGGCATCTCTTCCTGACTTGTAGGCAGCTACCTTTTCATTGTCTCCTCATATGGTTTTTCCCTCTCCTTGTGTGTGCTTGGAGAAAAAGAGGGGTCTCTGGTGTCTCTTTCTTTGCTCCTAAGGACTCCAGTATTATTGGATTAGAGCCCCACCCTTATGATCTCATTTCACCTTAATTACCTCCTTATATGCTTATCCCCCAATATAGGCCCATTTGGGTTTAGAATTTCAATATATGAATTTGAGGGCTAGGAGGCTAGGCTAATTCAGTCCAAAATACCTACAGTCTGGATTTGGTTGATTGCATCCCTGTGGTGTCATTTAACATGTTCTTATGTCCTCTGTATTTTCTGTGTCTTTTTTTTTTTTTTTTTTTTTTTTTTAGAGAGATAGCATCAGCCGGGGGGAGAGAAAGAAGGAGAGGGAGAAGCAGACTCCCCACCAAGCAGGGAGCCTAACACAGAACTCAATCCCAGAACCCAGGGATTATGATGTGAGCTGAAGGCAGACACTTAACCCACTGAGCCACCCAGGTGCTCCAATTTTCTGTATCTTTTGATAAGATGATTTCGTGGTGGTACTGTATACCTCCATCTATACTACTAGTTTATATAAATGAAACCCATACTTATTAACAAACTTATAGTTTAGTTATCCAAAAATGGAAATCAGTTCCTCAAAGCAGTCAAAATACAGAGTATATTTTCTTGTCTAGCCCTATCAAATTTTTCAAAGGTAAAATCATAAAACTCAATAAAGACAGTTAATATTTAATGAGCACTATGTGCCAGACACTTTGCCTCTACTCTTCAGAACAATCTTGTCATGAGGGAATATTGTTTCTTGCTTTTGCCAGTGGAGAAAATAAGATTTTAGGAAGTCTTAAAATGGCTTTTGAAAACATTTTCTCAAATATTTGGTCAAACACTAAGTTACTTGAATTTGCTTTTGAAAAAGCTTTAGATGGGATTGGATGAGGCATTAACTTATGAGAGTTCTCCCTGGGAGGGCTAGAATAGGTTGCCAATTAATATTCACCAAGTTAGTGATATCGAGTTTCACCACAGTGGCTCAACCTATGGTGAGACTAAAATGGAAAATTCATGTAGATGAATACACTCCCCTCCACTCCATTACATTTCCTAGTATTTGTTTGAATCCTCACTACCTGTGCTTCTTGCTACATTTACACATTTTCACCAATTTTTGATTAAAAACCCTCATTTGATTGGACACTAGCCCTGCAGAGTTTTTTTTAATTTTGTTTTTATATGAGGATTACTGTATATGAGGTTCTATAATCCACTTTGTGGATTAACTCAATCAGTCTTCACAACAACCCTATCAGGTAGGTATTTTTATTATTCCTATTTTATAGAGGAGAAAAATGAAGGTCAGAGAAATGAAGTAACTTGTCCAAGGCCACCCAGCCAGTGAGTGGTGGCATTTAGATTTGGATCCAAGCAATTTGGCTCCAGGGTCTGTTCTCACAAGGTCAGAGGCTTTATGTGAAATCAGAGCCTTCTTCAATGTTCAAATGTCAAAGATGTGGCCCTCACAGACCGTTGTTCTTCAGGGGGCCATGATGCCACAGGCACCGTGATGCAGTATCTGGCTCACCACTGCCTCTCTCAGTCTGAAACTTCTTGTTTTCCATCAACCAGGCATGGCATCTGCTCAGTTTCACACCAGAGCAATTCAAATTCCTGAAAACCAGCTGACAAATCTAGTAAGTTCACTCTCAAGCACATCAGGACCCTCCTGTTGGCCAGTCTTCCATTTTCCTCATAGCAGGGAAGGATCTTTGGAAAAAGAACTTTGGGTCAGAAAACTCAGAGCCAAGGGAGTGAATGATGTGTGGTGGGAAAGTACGTCCCAGCAGGTGGAATTGAAGTGGGGAGGAGGGAGGAGTCTACCTAGCGTTCAGGGTATGAAGGGAAGAACCGATGTGGTCATGTGCTGGCTATTCTCAACCTGTCCCCGACTTCCTGCATACCTTCTCAACCTTTCTCTGTCGTGCCCTATACTCAGGGAAGCTGATCCCAGTGGATTACATCAGCCAGGCCCCCTCACCAGCTGATTTCTGATTGGACTCGGCAATGAGAGGCACTCGCAGACTAGAAAGTGGAAGGAGAGAAGATTCAGCTTTGCACCTTGTGCGGCCTTGGCTGTGCCCCTACATAGCTACAGCTCCTCAATGGCTCCAGCTCACACAACCTCTGGTAAAACTCTCTTTTCCCCTTGCCCCTTGCAAGCCTAGAAGGGTGGTAACAGCTTCCCGCTAGTCTCTGGGTTTGCCTCAACACCCTGTGTGTTCCCTTGACCTGAATCACACCTCAATAAGCAGTTCCCTCCTTAAAGTCTTTTCAGTTGTACCATCCAGGTGAAGTTGATTTCATGGTGGGACTCTGATTCAGGCACCCAAGTGTGCACATGGGCTGAGCAAGGGTGACTCAGAAGAACAAGAAAGGGCAGACTGGGGTGGGAGTGTTTGGGAGCTGGCCCTGCACCAAAGTGTAAATGTCAGATACCCTCAGACATAGTGCTGGCCGGGCCCAACAGGTGATTTTAAGAGGACTTATTTACCATCCACCCATTTGGGTAGCCAGGCGAAGCCCTTCCTTCCATATGAGAATGATAACCCAAGCCCTTTATGGTCTTCACTATGGCCGGCCAGGGACACCATGACTCTAGAACAAAGCTGGACAAATTCTCATACATGCTTTTGCTTTTGTTTTTGCAAACATTGCGACATGCCCTTTCTAGTGTAGAAGTTAGATGTTCCTCTGCCTCAATTCAGACCTTAGCTCTACCCCCTTGTTAGCCATGTGACCTTGAATAAATAGGTAATCCCTCTAGGCCTCCCTGTTCTCATCTATAAGATGGGGATAATAATGGGTTTGGGGCAAGGACTAAATGACTTACTACATATAAAGCTCTTAGCACAGTGCCTGACACCAGCAAAGGCTCAAAAAGTGTTATTATCTCCACCACTTATGTAGCCACATGACCCTGGGCAGTTCACCTCACCTTCTTGTGCCTCTGTTTCCTCCTCTAAAACTGGAATAGTAACACAGACCTCCTGGGGTATAAGGAGATCAAAATGAAGAAAATGTCAATGAAAGCATTCTAGAAACTATAAGGCATCTTATGAACGCAAGGTCTTTTAAAAATATATATAATGATTATTATCACAATTAAAAAACTAGCGAGGGCCCCTAAGAAATGTTTCCATAAGTCTTCACACCATTATCCATAGTGAGATGGAGGAGTAAATTTAATAAGGCCCATGAGAAGGTCTTGGATAAAAAACAAACTACTTAAAAAAAAAAAGTTAAGAAAACTTCTGAGAAGTAGATTTGTTTCATTTTGAGACTAACAGCTTAAAAGTACCTCCTGAAAAGGAATTTCTAGCACAATATATTATCCAAATTCACTGATCATTAAGCCAAGTATGAACAATGACGAAAATACACTGGATCAGATGCACTGAAATGAGTAAGTCTCCCCAGGAGAGCCACTAGAGGAGTTTTCCCACTTCCCCAACCATCCAGAGTGGACCACTCCCCTCTTCAGGGCAGCACACCTCCCTGTGCACACCCAGGAGGCAGACAGCCACAGGCCAGGGCCCAGGGGCATGACCGTGTTTTTGGAAAATTAGACTCTCAAACTAGACTACTTTTGTTTTCCTGCCTTTCGTTGTCTGCCTTCCCCTTCATAATAATAAAAGCATTGACTTTGTGGTAAGGGTTTTAACGTCTTCGATACTCAAAGTATGGTGTGTGGACCAGCAGTATCAGCATTACCTGGAGCTTGTTAGAAATGTTCAATCTTGGGGAGCACCTGGGTGGCTCAGTCATTAAGCGTCTGCCTTCGGCTCAGGTCGTGATCCCAGGGTCCTGGGATCGAGTCCCCACATCGGGCTCCCTGCTCAGCTGGGAGCCTGCTTCTCCTTCTCCCACTCCCCCTGCTTGTGTTCCGTCTCGCTCTCCTTGTGTAAATAAATAAATAAAAAGAAAAAAAAAAAAAGAAATGTTCAATCTTGGGCCCCACCCCAGACCTGCTGAATCAGAATCTGCACTTTAACATGATCCTCAGGTGATTCATAGGCTCACTAAAGTGTGAAAAGCACTGTTTTAATCTTTCTGAACCTTGCACTTATCTTGCAAGGTTATTGTGAGGGGCAAATGTATTCAAAGTGTCTGGCAAGTCCTAGGTGCTAAAGACATTATCCTCTTTACCCGGCACCTGGCCCTGTCATGCCTCCGTGCCCAGCTCCATCGGCCTGAGCCCTTCTCCTTGGCCTGGGCTTCTGAAAGCTGACCTTAACTTGCTTACTCAGACTCTACCACTGGGCCAGTGCCCCAGACTGACCTCAACTTTTTCCCTGGAGTCCCTGGCAGACTCACTGGGGCCTGTTGCTGTACTTCTCGGCACTTCCCGCTGACCTAGACTGTTCTAGACTCATCCCTGCTCTCCCCAAGCCCCGTCTCTCTTGGCCTGCCCCTACGTTTGGATACCAAAAACCTCACAACAGCACTTATTTTAGTCACATTGCCATTACTCAAAATGGCCTTGGAACTGCTCCTTGGAATTTGCCTTCACAACCTCACACGACACCTGGCCCAGCATAGGCACTAACTAAATATTCCTTAGGGAAATGAATGAAGAACCAGTCTTCATATTAGGCCACAGTGTTTGGATTTATACCTCCTTTGGGGGATCCAGTCTCTTTGTTTTTCCTTTTTCTCACTTTTCTTTGCCATCTGAAAAGTGTGATGCAGAAGGCTGAAATTCAATGTTGGCCCAGGAAGAAAGGGCCGATGAGAATGCCTGACTCGTTAGGATTCTAGACCTCAACTTCTCCAAGCAAGGGAATCCTTATGGCCCCACAGGGTCCAGCCCTGCTCACTGTGATTCCACACTGGGGTTTGAGGCCAGGAGGTGATAGTGTCTGGGCTTGGCCTGGCCTTCTGTATTTAGGTGCTATGGGTTATCAGAGTTCTGTCCAAATCTCCTTCACTAGCCAGTACACGTGTCTCCCAGCTGCTGCAAGTGCAAGGGCCTGAAGCTTCTACCTGTGACCTTCTTTGGACAATTGCTGTTGGATGAGCTATCTCACCTAGAAAATCGGGGGATGTGTCATCCCCACTCCTGCCCCAAGCAACCAATGACTGATAGATACAGGGGTATAAAGCCCAGTCCCCTCGCTTCAAGGTGGGATAACTCTGTAATGCAGTTTACACTGCAGAGTCCCCACAGCCTGGCCAAAGCAGGAATTTACCTGAGACCACATCCCTGATTGGCTCATTCCTCTGCCTATCATGCTTCCCTCACTCCCTTACAAGTTTCTTTCCAGGGCAGCCCTCAATAAATTGTGTGCACCTAAAACTCTTTCTCAGGCTCTGCTTCCTGCAAAACCGATCTAAAACAGTGTTTTGTGGGTGAGTGGCAGGACAAGGTTTCTGTGTTTAAGGTCCTGAGTGCTCACCAAGCACCATCTTGACACCAGCCCAACATGACTTACACTGGCATCTCCTCCCCACTCCCATCAGCCCATGGAGACCCCAGAACCAAGTCTAAGGGAGAGGGATGAGGCCCTAGAGCTGTGTTGTCCAAAATGGTAGCCACTAGCTACATGTGACTACTGAACACTTGAACTATGGCTCATGCAACTGAAAAACTGAATAGTTAATTTCACTTAATTTTCATTTAAAAAATTGATACTTCAATTATTAGAAAACTATAAGAGCATGTTTGTAACAACTTGGGTGTGTAAATCTACATTTTCTCAAGTTGTAGATTTTATGAAATCTAGAATTCCAATGAAAATCTAGCATCCAAATCTATGTATAAAAAATGTGCACTGGGTGCCAAAGATCTAGTATTAAAAGATAACATAAAAGATATCACTGCTATTTTTAATGCTGGTTATATGTTAAAATAATATTTACTTTGTTAAATAAAATGTTATTAAACTTAATTTTCAAAATATGGCTACTAAAAGTTTTAAATTGTGTACGTAATAAGAATATGCACTAATTACACATGTAATAAGAATTAATGTGAGGACCAGACAAAGTACTGGAGCCCAGATTAGAATGTGACCAACAAGGGGCTTATACATGCTGAGCCCCAGAGACGTTAAGATATCTCAGTTGCTCATATAGCTTCTCAGGAAACTCCCACGTCTCAAATGGAGTTCCCCAGAAACAGACGTTGAAATGAGGATTAATGTGAAAAGCAAGTATTAAGAAAGTGCTCCCAGGAGAAGCTGGTAGGAAGCAGAGGACAGGGTAGGGACGCAGGGAAAGCTCAGCATGTATGATTTCAGCATCCTGCAGAGGCTACCTTCAGCCTGATCCAAGCGGCACATTCTGAAGTATAAGTCATACTTCAGAGGTTCCCCAACTCAAGATGAGGGAGGTTGGTTTTCATAGCCCTCACACCAATCAGCCCTTTGTCCAAGGCCTCCTCAGCAGGGGACCTAAACTCCTGGGTACTTCCTGCATGTGATACTTGGCAACGCAGCTCTAGTAGCTCAAAGAGAGTTCTAGGAAAAAGAGTTATAGGTATAGACTATTGGAGGCAAAGCACACTGAAGCCAGGGAAGGAGTGACCAGAAACAGTAAAGAAATGTGAGGATTCTGGGGAGGACATCGATAGTGTCCACTGTATTCCCTCATGGAAGGTCACTGTGTACATCTCTCCCTGGCAGCCTGAAGAGTGTAGCTGGATCAGCAACCTTATGCACTCTCTTCAATTTGCCTTCTGGTTTTCACAATGTTCTCTATAGAGTTTCCTCTTAGGTCACCATTAAGCCAGGAGAGCCCAGCTGGCAAGGCTCCAGGCCCTCTACCCAGCTAAAAATGAAGCAATTCTACTTTTATTTTTTTTCTTTTATGTATTGGGCTTCTATATGTGCTTTTGCTTAACCATAGGTCTCCGCAGCTAAAAGAAAGCCTTGAGAACTACTGTGATAGACCATGGTCAAAATAAGTGTATTAGTTTTTTATCACTGCATAACAACTTACCAAAAACTTAGAAGCTTAATATATGTTTTTTTTCTCACAGTCTCTGTAGGTCAGAAGTCCAGGCACAACTAAGCTCGGAGTCTCATAAGGCTGCCATCCAGGTGTTGGCAGAGGCTGCAGTCTCATCAGAAGCTTGACTGGGGAAAGATCTGCTTCCAGGCTCCTTCAGGCTGTTGGCAGAATTGATCTCCTTGTAGTTGTAGGACCAGGGCCTGTTTTCTGACTGTCAGTGGGGGCTGCTGTCAGCAAATACAGGCCACTCAAAGTTTCTTGCCATATGGCCCTCTTGTGGCATGGCATCTTACTCCTCCGAGGCCTGTTGGAGTCTCTCTAGTGCATGCTAGCAAGACAGAGCTATATATGAACATAATAACATAATCGTGAGAATGACATATAATAACATAATCATAAGAGTGACATGCTTGCCATATTCTAGGGAGAATTCCTAGTCCCACCCACACTCAAAGGGAGGAGATTATACAGGGCATAAAAATGGAGCCATACTATGATCTGTCCACCACAACGGTTATGGAGGGAGGATGTTTCATTGGAGGCCTCTTGGGAAAGCCTTGCTGTGTAGTAGAAAGCATTGCTACATTTCTAATTCTTCCATTCATACCAACCTGGTCTTAAGCACGCAAGCAAGGTCTTTCCCATGGAGACCCTAAGTGATTTTGATCTATTCCTTTGCTTTCTGACCTCTCGTATCTGTGTGCATTTTGACAACACATTTTCAACTGGTATCTCTGGACCACTGGTTCAGTCTTGAGTTCCCCCTGGCTAGTTCCATCTCTGTATTCTTGCAGCTGTTGCCTGTGGTCCCACACTTAATAGTCTTTTTTTTAGTTAATTTCCTGCCTCAGTTTTCATGTATTTGATCAAAACTGTCACATGGGGGAAAACTACAGCTGACTGGATCAGATGAAGTACATTATAATTATTAAATAAGAAGATCTTGGTTAAATTTCTTCAGATAAGAAGAAGCTGTTTTAGATGAACAGTACTTGACTACCTTGAGAAATTGGACATCATTTAGATTTTTAGTTTAGCCTTGTAGTAATTTACAAAGAACATCTATAGGATACCAGCTTTAGGGAATTTGACCAGCATTACTAAAAGTCACATTTTGCTGAAAGCTTGTTGAATTTAGAACTCACATTTTATGTAAAACTTGAAGACTTTGATGCTTAATACCTCCAATTTATTATCTCTCTAAGGTCTTAAAATGTCATGATACCTTATTTCACCAATGAAAACAGTTAATAGTAAACATCAGGGAATGAAACAAAAACATGTTATTCATCAAGCATTATCAGAAAGAAAAACCTAAAAATCACCAGAGAAGCAAAGGAATTTGAGAACTGAAGATCATTTCACAGACTGACTAATCAGTAATGGCAAACATTTACCATGGAGGCCTCAACTTCCCTGGCCGGTGTCCGTAGCAGACATCATCAATCCATCGCTACATTCTTCTGCTGAGTCTGAATAGAGTTTCAGAGTTCTCAGTTCTCAGAACCTACTACTGCTTTAGAAAAGGCTCTTTAGTTACAAGTAATAGAAACCAACTTGAGTCACCTTGAGCAAATGAGGAGGAAATTCATAGAAGAGTACAAGGCTTTCGTAAAATAGTCAAGCACAAGAATGCAGCTAGGCCTCAAGAACCAGGAACCAGAGCACCAGCAGGACTCTGTCCCTTATCTCTGTGTGTTTCTGCCTGCTTGTTTCACTTTTGCTCTCTGCAGTCAGGCTTTCTTGGCATCTCCAATCTGCTTGTGGTCATGCGGCCACTCCTAGCAACCATGGTTACCTATTCCAATTACAGGCTCCGACAGCGACTGTATCTGAATCTCGGCATCAAATTCTCGAAGGAGAAACTCTGATTGACTGTGCTGGGGTCAGGTGACCCCTGCTGGTCCCATCAGCCCTAATCTAAAAGGAAGTGACAGAGCTCAAAATGGCTACATGGTGTCCGCTCCTTTGGAATGGGGAGCAGTTCTCAGAGAGGGTAGGGATGGCTCACAGCCTGAGCAGAAACTCAGAGATGTGTTCCATTACTATTATCAATCAACAGGCAGTGGCATAAGAGATGAAACATATTTTCTCCTTAGGGTCTAGATCAGGGTAGACCAACAGAACGTTTGTTGATAATGGACACGCTCTATATCTGTGCTTTCAGATATGATAGCCACTCACCACACTGTGCATTGTCGAGTAATTGAAATGTGTCTGAGGAACTGAATTTTTTATCTTATTTCTTTTTTATTTAAGTTTAAGTAGCTATATATAGCAAGTGGCTACCATACTAAGCAGTGTAGTTTAAAAATAAGGAAACTGAGGGTGCCTGGGTGGCTCAGATGGTTAAGCACCTGCCTTCAGCTCAGGTCATGGTCCTGGGGTCCTGGGATCGAGTCCCACATCGGGCTCCCTGCTCCGTGGGAGCCTGCTTCTCCCTCTGCCTCTCTCTCTCTGTCTCTCATGAATAAATAAATAAAATCTTAAAAAAAAAAAATAAGGAAATTGAGCTCCCTGACCACATAGCTAGTAAATAACACAACCGAAACTGAAAGCTTGCTCTCCTCTATTTTTTAAATGTTTCCATCCTATTCCTTGTAATTGAGAAATCTGCATAAAGATTTTCCCAAATAATTCAAATTTGCCATTTTAATTGTCCATACCTAACCATTCTTTGATGTAAAGCTTTCTGAGACATACTGCACACTTCCCCGCCTTGGAAAAAAGCCATGTGGCCATAATTGTAGACCTTTCTTAATAACACAAAGTGTGAACCTCAGTTGTCATTCTGGGTAATAATAACAAGGCCCTCAGAACAGGGCCTAGTGAGGCTTACAGGGCTGTCTTCCCCACACTTAACGTCTCTACAGCTGGAAGTGATTTGGCTCTTTCCTCTCTCCTTGTCACATCTTGATGTGGTGGCTTCTGACAGCATCCCACCTCCCTTCACTAGCTCAGCAATGAACCAAGTACAGGAACTTGATCCATTAGTGAGCTTAATTTCACCCACGATTCTAAACCATTAGGCCTGGGGGAGTTTCACAACTGAGTCAGGTACACAGGGTTTTATATAAAATTTTCCACAATACACAGTTTTTCTCTTAAAGGTCTATAATGCTGTGAATCTCATGAAAACTGATTGTGGGATAAATGGTATGCTGTTTTATTTTTACTTTAACTGTGCCACTCTGGATATGTCAATATTGCCATGTTTAGGGTACCAAGGCAGGATGGGGTTGTGCACAAAATATTTCAAGAAGTGAGACTGAAACTAGGTGTGGATTATTTTAGATGACTTTCCTAAGCTCTTTTTCCATAGTGTATTTTCAGGTCATGGGATAGCAACAGTTTTACAAATCTTTTGTAAATATTAAAAAACCAAAGTGAACTCTAAGAATACTAAAAGAAATAATAATATTCATTTCCATATTCTCTACTTATATAGGGGCCAGACTTGTAGTAATTGGATCTATTCAAAACATAGCTGAGAGCATAAGAGCCAGAAAGGGCTCAAAGCAAAGGGAATAGTTGTCACAAAGCCCATGCACTAGAGCCCCTGACCTCTAGCCAGGAGAAACAAAACACCCTGATGGCCTTAGGCCTACGTCTCATGCTCTACTCCTGGAGCCCAGACTGAGGGTGCGTGAGAAGGGTGGTTCAGAAGGAGCTCTGGAGGGCGTCTGGGTGGCTCAGTCGGTGAAGCATCTAACTCTTGATTTCAGCTCAGGTCATGATCTCAGGGTCCTGGGATCGAGCCCCATGTGGAGCTCTGTGCTCAGCAGGGAGCCTGCTTGAGGATTCTCTCTCCCTCTCTCTTCCTCTGCCCCTCGCCCGTGCTCTCTCTCTCTCAAATCAATCAATCAATCTTTAGAAGGAAATCTGCGTTCTGCTTCCTGGACCACCAAAAGCCAATATATGACTATGTACTCCATTCACCGTCTCTGGGGAGAATATAATCCATTTTAGAAAGACTTCCCTTACACAATTAAAATGTTGGGGGTTTTTTCGACGTCTGTGAGGGTAGCATTCAGTTATCTGAAAAAATTGTTTATGTAGAGGCACCACCACCAGACAGGTGTTCTGCATTTTCACTTGGCCTTCTGAAACAGCTTGAGGATTTGCTCAAGGGAAGCACTCATTTTGCCTGTATGCTGCTTTACAAAATAACTTCCCTAACGCGTTCATCATTTCATTAGTTATTTATAGTCAAGTTTTGATTATCCACTAGGCAGGTTCCTGGCACGGTTTTCAGCCCTCTGTTTGCCTTTCTCACCTCCCACTGACACACACTTCTGCAGCTTGTAGCAACTTAGAACTTCCCCTGAGTCACAGCTCCTCTACCGCCACCCCCCCACCCTGTGCCAGCTCAGCTGCCCCTCCCCCAACGAGTCTACAAACCCAAACAACAGCTACCTACCTCTCCTCAGCCTTTCCCAAGAACAGGATGAGGTCACCAGAGAGGACTCTGGGACCCCTGGGCAGCATGCAGAGAGCCCCAGAGCTTCTGTGAAGGCTGGAGAAGGGTCATTAACCAGGGTGGGGCAGGGCCATCCACTAGCTTCTCATCTCACTTCACAGCGTGGCATCATTTTGTTTGAAGTGTTCTGTATTCCCAAGACATGGGACACACCCTCCCCTCCTCAAATTCCACATGAGTATAAAAACCAATTCCTAAGTTGCATTAGGATATTATTTCTTCTCTACCTGCCCTTTGGGCCTCAGTGAGAGCAGCACTGGCACCTTTTCGTGCTGAGGGATGGCTTCCAGGTCTTCTGATCCCTAAGCCAGAGCTATTGCCATGCTACCTTAGAGCAGTGGTTCTCAATCTCGGAACTCTGAGGCCTAGGCCTCAGCTCCAGAGATTCTGATTTTAACGGGTCTAAGGGTAAGTCTGAGCATTGGGCTTTTCAAACATCCCCCAAGTGATTCTAATGTGCAGCCAAGGCTGAGAACTACTGGCTTGGAGCCCCACTTGGCTAATAGTGATTGTGGAGGTAGCTCTTCAATTGCACAGCTGTGGCTCCACTGGTTTAGAATAAATGTTTGACTAGGAAGGGGAGAAGAAGTACATACACATAGAACAATTCAGGAGCGATTGCACACTGCCAGGGTCAACATTTCATTCGCTCATTTGGTCAACAAACATTTATTGAGGGCTGCTACTAGAATGGGTAGATGCAAAAAATGCATGACAAAGTCACTAACCCCCGGGATCTAACAATTCCCTAGAAGAAGCTTTTTGGACATGTTCTCTGGACCCCCAGAGTCCCCTACAGGGACAGTTAATTCTAGCCCTTCCTCCTTTCTGGTTTATGCCCGGTTAGTGACTCATAATTCCCCTGCACTTGCACATGATTTGACTGAACATATATAATCCTGGTGCCTATAGTCTCTGGTTGCTCTGCAGAATGCAGTTGCTTGAATTATGACAGTTATCTCTGCTAATAAAGTTCACTTTTTTACTGCAGAGTTATAAATACATATGCAGCTTGCATATTCGAGGAGGCATGTGGGAGGAAACGCTGAGCTGTGGGGCCCTTCTAGAACAGAAACCACTCCCTGGCACCTGCACATACATAACTTTCCTGATACACCACCCCCCTTCACTCCACAAAGGCTCATCTTTAGGGCTTTCTTATAAAAAGGATTTACTGTAAACAACCCTGGTGAGAAGATCAGAAATTAGCATCCTTGACATTTGCATTCTTTCCTCGGCCCCCAGATGGATTCACAGCCATTAGCTTCCCTTTTCCCAGGGAAAAATGGGTCCCACAGTCTCTGAGGAAACTGGAACGGTGTTAACTGGGATGTAAAGGGACAGCCAAATGGGGATTAAGAAGAAGAGCAGCAGGAAGAGGGGGGAGGAGGGATGGCCGATCTTGTAAATTTGAACCATGCAAATAAGTTCATTAAATCGAGGATATGCTCAGGGTGCTGCTGGTAAGGCATGTAAAGCAGCATCAGACAAATAAATCTGGCCAGTTATCTGAAGGAGAGAGCTAATGGAGGAATTTTCTAAAAGGAGCTTTAACTTTTTACTGAATGCAGAAACACTATACATTATCAATCAGCTGACTATAATTTTACAATTTAGCCTGGAATTTCAACTGCTTGCAGGAGATTGTACCTTGTGGGTAATAATAGGTATGTATGGTGAATGTTATATAGCACATTTCTTTAAAATATACAGTGAGCTACTTTGGTAAAAATATGTTTATTTACAAAGAAAATTATGATTATGTTGTGACACAGCATGGAGCAGGCACTGCTGGTTGTCTAACCAACAGTTTTTCCTTACTTTCCTTGCTAGTCAAGCACTGATTTGCGAGGGAGGCGGCTGGGTTTCAATCCTCCCCCAAGCGACACGTTGAGAGTGACTTTACCCTACCCCCAGGATCAGAAGGAAAGCCTAATGGGCCTCAGTGAATCTCAGGGGTCCATTCCCCTTTGCTGGAGCTACTTTAGGGGTGGGTATGCTGGATTGTCAGCTGCCAGATGGACCACTATTCCCCTTTAAGTCTAGGACCCATGCTGTCCAGAATCACTGTCTCTGTCCTGTTCCAGGCCATTGCTCACAAGAGGAACTCAGGTCAAGATTTGCAAAGAAGGGCCTGTTATTCCTCTAGAGATGGTTGTAGCTATACAGGCGGGCAGATGAGAGAGTCCCAGCAGCTTCCTGGCACAAATTTGAGGCGTTACACACTTAGGTGTTTGAGGCTAAGGTTGTTCAGGGTCAACTCTTCTGATCTTTAAGGATAGAATTTCTGAAGTCTGCTCCCCCGGCTCTCCCGGAAGTTGTGTATGCCCCAAATTCTATGTTAAGCCCCTTCGATCCAGAATGCACACAGTGGCTTTAGTTTTCCATCCTGAACCCTGACTGATACAGTGGCCAGGGGGCCAGTGAGGACAACAGGCTGGAGGGCTTTTCTTCTCCTTCTGCAAAGCAGACTGTAGAAGAGACAGCCCCTATCTGCCTCTGGACGACATGGCATTTGGATGTGATGCCTGGTACAGCTCTCACCATTTGCTGCCAGCCTGAAATAGAGCCAATATGCAAGTAAAAGGAGAGCCAGGAGAAATGCCCAGTAGAATGTCCTGACGCACCTGCAGCCAATGGCCTTCTAAGTGGCGCAGATTTCTTCTTTAAGGAAGCAAAGGTTAAGATGGTTTGACAGCCGCTGCCATGTTTTCTGAGGATGAGACATTATATGGTGATTCACACCTGTTCTCCATCCTTTTCTTCATATAGTCTTCCTCCACACCAGGCAAATGATACCCAGGTGATCTCTGTCTCAGATGCATCACACCCTTTTGAAATATCTATGTGGATTGTTGGTTTGCACTGGCAGTTGTGTCTACAATATTATTGCACCTTTTATTTTTTTTCTAAACCCCAATTATACTTTAAAATAGACTTACATTGCCAAGGCATTAGTACAATCCTATCATTTTTAATTTCTTCTTGTTTTACCCGTATATAGGCAGCCCTCACTTTGCATGGTAGCACGGGAGCATAAAAATGACCAGGCATGCTGAAAGTGTACAAAGCGATCTTAATAATTAACAGGAAAAATTACAACTTCTCCATAAAATCTTTTTTCCAAAATATTAAAAACTTAACTTTCGTTTACAAATGTATAGGGATATTTTAAAAATAGTAAAAGTTACATTTATTTAATAGAGTGTTGCTTAAAACATTAGAAACATTGATTAAATGTTTTATTTCTTTGAAAAATTCTATCAAGAGTAGTTTGAACAGTGCTTACCTTCAGAGCGTCTTTTCTCTGCCTTGGCAAATTGTCATATCCGTTCTAACTTTAGCTCTGCTTCCAACATTTATCCTTTAAACTTACGGGTGAAAATACCCTTGGGAGTTCCTTTAATATGAAAATGTTGCCAGTGTCACTTCCTCTGAGACATCCTCCTTTTTGTCACGCCACTCATTGATGATAAATTTGCCTTCTGGCTGCGTACTTAAGTTTCTTCAATAGCTGCAGTATCAACATTCTCACTATAGAAATGTATGTGTTATTTGCAACCCGAATAATTATGATCTAGGAACCATTATTATTATTGTTGTTGTGAAGTCAATACGGAAACTTCCTGGTGAGATCTGTATCAGTTATAGTAGTAGAACTTGAAGAGAACTGTCTATAAACTTTGGGGTTTTGCCTCTGGAAAAACAAAAACAAAACAAAACAAAGAAACATGTACTATGAATTCTCCCATCCTATTGAGTATTGACTTCCTAAAATGCTGTCGTTCTTTCCTAGGGCCCCCTTGCGCACCACAAGGAATTGTTTTGGTTAGAACCTATCTACTCTTCTGGAAAAAAAGAAGGGTGTGAAGCCAAGTTTTTACTTGAGGAAAGCCAGCTGGACACAAAGGAAATTCATTTTGTGAAGTCATTATCCATCCAGGCTAGCAATCATTAGAGTCTTACAGGTTGAGTGGCAGTACCTGCCTGGATCACTGTGTTAAAAAGGACTTTGAGACTATGTCTTGGCTCAACAGAAAAGAGTACTGCAATTGATTAGCAATGTCTGTCAGGGTTAGGGAGAAGAGAGTTGAGGGCATGTGCTCTGTACAGGCCATTCCTAATCTAGGGGCTGCCTCTTAATAAGGTCAGATGTACAAGCTTGCCAGCATATATAAAGGTATTTGATACCTCAGGGATGGACTTGTGCCAACCAAATTCATAAGAAACTGATATATAAATCAGAAAGGCCATTTATTGCCTAGATTTAGAAAGACAATTACGAATATGCACCTATTAAATGGGAACTTGAATGGTATTATGAAGGAACTTGACCTTTGGAGTCAGACAGACCTAGTTTTGCACCATGGCTGCAATTCTCAGTCACTACGTAGCTCCTTTATAGCATTCTGTTGATAAGGACATTGATGCTGTGTCTGGGGTCAGTAGGAAAAAAAAATGTCCTGGTTAGTTGACTATGTCTGGAACAGTCAAGATGGGGAAAGTGGGAGTGGCTATTATTGGTATATATTGTTATATGTCTAAATGCATGCACTCCCAATAAGAAAGTCTATTTTCTAGAATTGAAAAACTGCTTTGTGAACAAGGCTATAAAAGATGTTTGCTACATGATTTGTATAGCTAGTACCACTGAGCCATCTTCACAGTACAAACACAAATGATACATAAATAAGAAATGACAGTTTGTGGTTTTGGACACCCACTCTCCTGCTCAGAGCTGGAGGAAAAAGGGTCACATATCCATCCTCCATTTTATATACACCTTATAGACCAGTACTGACTGATGGAAACATAATGCAAGCCATCAATGTGAACTACATAGGTTATTTTAAATTTTCTGATAGCCATATGAAAAAGCTGAAGAGAAACGAACACATTTTTACAAAAATTCTACCAGTTTTATTATCCATATACCTTGTGCTGAACACCCTCACTTTCAGAGGATAGTTTTTATATTTAGGGCTTGTGGTATCTCTGGCCAAGGACTGGTATCTTAGAGGAGGTTGGGGGCCTTAGACCTCTCTAGTCTGTACTTACTGCTGGGTGGTAGACAGCAGCTGCCCAGCCTGACATTTGTGGTTCTCTTTGTGGAGCACTGGTCTCTCCACAACGACCACAGTCAGGCCCTCGGCCAAGCTAAACTATCTTTCTACCTTGGATTCTTTCAAAATTTCTCCTATAATCATAATTTTTTTTTTTAACTTGGAGAAAAGAGCAGGCTCCTTTTCCTTCTTTAAACCGCATTTCTGGAACCCTTACTGCTTTTCTCTAAACTAGTGGCTCCCATACTTGAGTGAGCATTAACATCACCAGGAGGGTTTGTTAAATTACTGACCCAGCTGAAGTTTCAGATTCAGTAGGTCGGAGGCGGGGCTGCAGCATTTGCAATGCTAAACGTTCCCAGGGGATAGCAATGCAGCTGGTCCAGGAACCACACTTTGAGAACCACTGATCTATATCTTTCATGTCAGTGGAGGAAGGAGCTGAGAAGCTTTGGGTATTTGAAAGTGAAAAGTATCAGGTTACATCTTTCCTCCAAAATAAGTCAACCCCAATTCTGTTGTTATTGTTTCCCTGAAGCAGCATCTTCGCGTGCTCTAACACCTCCTCTTCCGAGATTTCTCCCCGAGTCTTCCGCTAGAGGCAAAGCAATGGGGTCTCTGCCTTTCCCAGACCTCTGTTATAGCCGTCTGTTTTTCCCTGGTGTGGTCAGCATCTGGGCACGCATGTTGACAGTCGTGGGCAGCAGGGCTGGAGACTTCTTTTGACTAGCTGTACCCTCTCCCTAACACCAGGACCTCTCATAAAACTCTCCTGGCCAAAAAGTATTTAATGATTGAGTGGCTGAAGGATACATGTTTGGAAAACAACAGGGGAACTAGTCACATGTTAGTTAAAACTTTCCAAAGTATCAGAGATAACAATGACACAAGGAATTGTTAAAAACCCAAACCAAAACAACAAACACGTGGACCTCCTGAGAACTCATTATGACTTTAGTATCACTTACATGGTGTCAATCACACACCATTCTAAATACCTACCATGGGAGTGCCTGGGTGGCTGAGTCATTGGGCGTCTGCCTTCGGCTCAGGTCATGATCCCAGCGCCCTGGGATCGAGCCCCACATTGGGCTCCCTGCTTGGCGGGAAGCCTGCTTCTCCCTCTTCCACTCCCCCTGCTTGTGTTCCCTCTCTCGCTGTGTCTCTCTCTGTCAAATGGATGGATAAAAGCTTTAAAAAATAAAAATAAAAAAAAAAATACCTATGGTTTTAAAGACGCGACTTCCATTTGATATAGATGCTGTTACTTGGAGTGATGGACCTAAGGTGCATTATTTTGAAGAAAATGGATTCAGTGCCCTTAAACACTGGGTCTCAGAGGCCTTTTTTTTTTAACTTTTTATTTTGGAAAATTTCAAATATTTATAAAGGTAAAGAGGACAATACGATGAAACTTCGTGAACCAATCATCTAGATTCAATAACGTCAACTCTTGGCCAATCTTGTTTAATCTGTAATTTCACCCACTTCAACAATACATGTAGTTCTTTTGAAGCGACTGCCAGTGTCATATCAGTTCATACGTGAGAAGTTTCAGTGTGTGTCTCTAATATACGAAGATTATTTGGAGAACATAACAACACTACCATTATCACATTTAAATAATAAATCCTTAACATCAAATATTTAACCAGTGTTTAAATTTTCCCATTGTCTCATAAACTTTTTCAGTTTGTTTACTCAAACAACTTGTAGTCAAGTTGTATTGTACTCAGAATACAAATAGATTCATAAATTGTCATTGGTTGATACGTACTTAAGTCCCTCTTTTTAATTGCTAGGTTCTCATTCTTTCCCTTTAGGGTTTTTAAAAAAATTTTTTGGTTGAAGGAACTGGATTGGTTGCTCTATAAGGTTTCCCACAGTCTGGAGGTTGCATATTATATTCCTGTTGTACCATTGACCTTATTCCTTCTCTCCCTCTGTAGGTAATAATTTCTTTTGAAAATTTTATGTTATCCTTTCATCAAAAAAATAGTTTAAAAATAGCCTACCTTACACCTTTTTCTCTGCCTTGCTTTTTTTCACTCAACGTTATCTGCTGGTGATCACTCCACCATAGTTTGCAGAGGAATCCCTCATTCCTTTTTTTATAGCTGCATATTACTCCACCATGTGGATGTTACAAAGCTTATTCAACCAGGCCCCTACTGCTAGCCAATTGATCTGTTTGAAGTTTGTTGCTACTACAAATAGTGCTGCAATAAATAGCTAATACCTCTCTTTGTATTTTTGCCAGGGTATCTTTGGAATAGAGTCCCAGAAGGGAAACTGCTGAGACAAAGGATAAATGTGCATGTAAATTTCTAGAAATTGCAGAAGCTCTGCTTTTAAATGCAATGTGTTTCTGGGGCGCCTGGGTGGCTTAGTCATTAAGCGTCTGGCTTCAGCTCAGGTCATGATCCCGGGGTTCTGGGATCGAGTCCCACATTGGGCTCCCTGCTCGGTGGGAAGCCTGCTTCTCCCTCTCCCACTCCCCCTGCTTGTGTTCCCTCTCTCGTTGTCTCTCTGTCAAATAAATAAATAAAATCTTTAAAAAATAAAAAAATAAATAAATGCAATGTGTTTCTAGAAGTTTTGTTATCAAATGGATCCTGAAATAGATTCTGTTTTAGTTACCTATTTCTACATAACAAATAACCCCCACAGGTAGTGGCTTAAAACAACAGCTTTCATTATTTCTCATGATTGTGCAGTTTGGATGGGTCTCCTCAGGGATGGTTTATCTCTGCTCCATTTGGTTGACTGGGACAGCTTGGCTGGTGCTGGAGAATCCATGTGATTTCATTCACGTTTCGTGCCTCAGCCGTAGTGAGTGGGACGGTTGGACACTGGCTGGGCTTCTCTCTCTCTCCATGTCTCACATTATCCAGAATCCCAGAATTCCAAGCTTCTTAAGCATGGTGTGTAAATCCCAAGATGGTAAAACTGGAAATTGCAAGGTCTCTTGAGGTGTTGGCCCAGACTCATATGACATTACTTCTGCAATCTCCAGGCCAAAACAAGTCTCATGGCCAACCAGATTCAAAGGGAAGGGAGATAAACCCCATATCCTGTTGGAGGAACAATATGCATATATAGAGATGAAAGCCATCGTTAATGGCCATCTTTCAGGCAATCTACCCCAGATCCCAACTGCATATGTGCATTACATAAACCAAAAACGCATGCCCTATTCTTACCTACTTCAGCATCAGCAGAATCTGTGGAAAGAGTCCATAAAGGTGGTGAGAAGTGAAACACCTCTTTATGCTGCAGTGTTAAGTGTGGGTGATGGTAAAGCTCAAGGGGACCCAAAGGCGAGATAACATCTCTCAAAGAAAAGGGAGGAGGTCTTGCCTTGAGGTGCCTGATCACCTGTCTAGAACATAAATCTGTCAATAGCAATTGTATTCATTCATTCTGTTTGTGTTTATTCAAGAACATCATTCCAGGTTCAAAGAATACAATGATGAACATCACAAACAAGGTCCTAGTTCTTGGAGTACTTAACTTTCTAGGTGGGGAAATGCAGAACAGGGTAAGAGATAGAAAGATAGATATATAAGAGAATATCCTGCCCTTGAAGGAGTTACAGTGTACAGTAGTTGAAAGTGGGGATGATATGCAATCGTGACCTGGCTAGAACCAAACAGAGATAATGGAAAGACAAATACAACTTAGTGTAAGTGGAGGGAAACAAACACAGAGTATCTGCTCTGCATAAATAGCTACATTACTAGCAGGAATGACTGCAGAGGTACAGACAATTCTGAGGAAAGGAGGGGTTCGGAGGAAACTGGAGGAAAGGAGGTATCACTGTGGCGTGGGGAGGTCAGGGAACACTGCATAATGGGAGGGAGGCATGGTGGGGAACAGAGTTCTCTTCTTTGTATCTGATGACACACTGGCAAGTCCCAGGGGTTGCTGTGTGATTATAGCTTCTCACCAAGATGGCTTCCCTCCAAGACTGCCTCCTACTACTTGCTAAGAGAAAGGCAAAATGGGGTTTTAAAACTGATTGATCTGGTAGGTAATGCAGTTCTATATAAAATATCATATTTGTTCAAAGGCCAAAACTGGAGCCTGTGACAGATGTTCAAGGCGTAGTCCTCGGCTGTCAGATCTGCATGTTCTCCCTTGGTGATCTCACTCAGCTACGTGGCTTTACATAGTATCTAAATGCCAATGACTCACAAAAGGATATCTTCAGCTCTGACATCTTGCCATACTCACATATCAACCCTTTAATCTACATACTCATTTGGAAGTCTGATAAGCTTCACATGGCCAAAATGGAATGCTTGATTTTTCCCTGGAAAAACTCTGCTCCTCCCCCAGTTTCCTATCAGTTAGTGGCACCACCAGGACCAAGTTACTTAAGCCAAAACACGGGAGTCTGTTTTGACTTCTCTCTTTCTAACACTCCACATCCAACCCATCCCCCTGTCCTGCGGTTCTATCTTCAGAATGTATCTCAAATTCAGCTATCCTAAGCCTCTTCTCTGACACCAAGCCACCATCACATCTCATGTCCTAACCCATCTCTTGCCTACTCTCATGCTCCCCTCAGTCTATTACCCACCCAGATGCCAGAGCAAACTTTTAAAAGTAAAAGTAAGGTCATATAATATCTCTGATTAAAACCCTCCAATGGCTTACCACAGCAAGTAAATTAAAATTCAAACTCCTAGCCTTGGCTTACAAGGCCCTATTTATTCTAGCCCTGACTCTTGCTTCAGCCTCACCTTCTGTTACACTGTCCCACCCTTATAGCTCTCCAGCCACAATGGCCTTCTTTATATTTCTTAAACATGCTGAACTTGTGGCTTTCTTGGGAACTTTACATTGCTCTTTCCCTGCCCTCTTCTTTGCATGGCTGAAAACGCTTCATTTTTTAGGTCTCAGTTCAGATGGTGCCTCCTTAGAGATACCTCTCCCATTTAAAGGAACCCACAGTTAAAATTCACTAATCAAGGCACAGAGGGCACAGTGATGAATAATAAACAAAATACTAGCTCTTGTGAAACTTACGTTCTAAATGGAGAGAATGCAAAACATGGTAAGGGATATATTGTTACCCTGTTTTATATTCTCCGTAGCATTGATCATACTCTGAAAAATATCTTATTCATCTTCCTGTTTATGTCCATCCCTCACTCCATTCAGTATACATTAGCAAAGGGAGATAGGACAGGGCACTTAACTGTCTTGGCTCTCCACAGTATTTCCAGCTCTTATGAAGGTGCTTACCATATAGTGGATCTCAACAAATATTTGTTAACTGTGTGACTGAATGTGTTTGCATATATTAAAAATTATAGAAGTAACATTATAAAGGATGAATTTGTTATAGAGGAAAAACTGTTTATATCCCCTTTATTCCAATTATATCCTTCTAAATCTTGACTTCCAATCCCACCCCAACATTATGCTGATGTCAAGGGTTATTGGACCCATTCATTACATTTGCCACCAGGGAAATGCATGTCAGCCTAATTACTCCAGAGTGACATACATTTCCTAGAGGGCAACATACCTCTTTGCTTCCTGTAAAAATGTGTTCTTTCAAGGCTGTGTTAAATACTGGTGCTCCAGTTATGGTTTCTGATAGTCCTTTCTTTGTTCTTTAACATACACAATCATGACCTAGTCAGAACCAAATAGAGATAATGAAAAGACAAACACAACTTTGTGTAAGTGAAGGGAAACAAACACAGATTAGGGCATCTACTCTGTACCCTGTAAGATCTAACACAAACAACAATGAACCTGACTTAATAGTCTGATGCTGAACAAATTATATAGTCATTCATGGTTCAATTTCCTCTTTCTGTAACATCTGGATAATAGTGCTTATTCTTCCTAACTTCCTTGTGAAATGTACATTGTTTTATATCATAGAATTATGGAATATTAGGCCCTCAGGTATCTTGAGAATCATCCAATCAATAACCAAATGTGGAAACTGAAGCCTGGTGAGAGTAAGTGATTTACCTAAGCTCACAGCTAACTATTGGCATGGCTGGAACTAGAACTCAGATCTTCTGACTCTTAGACCAGTGTGTTTTTGGCCTTACCATACTGTAATGTCTGCTGTTTAACTTTTCATGGGTGTCTATATTATCTTCAAATTAGCTTATACAATTCTTCAGGATCATGATAACTTGCTTCTCTCACAGTGCTTACTTGGTCATATGTATAAATATCTATTAAAAAAAGGAATAGTCTGTCCATAGTACCTGCCACCCCTCCCTGTCATAATCATCTGTAATTTTCTAGTTGCTTCCCCTCATTCATTGAAAATTTTAGCACCTGGCTCGCTGTCATTCTTTCCATGTGACTCCAGTTATTCTTGGTGATTTCACAAGCTCATAAATGAACTATATGACACTCTGACCACTTAGTTTACTGAACTCCTCACCTCTAATGAGACTTTTCTCTACCCCACCTCAGCTATCCATTCTCATGCTCAGATATTGTAACTCTAAATCTTGATTTTTTAAGCATTCCATTGTTTGACTACGGCCTCTCGTCTTCTAGTTCACTTATTATAATACCCTGACTCCAACCATTCTTCAACCCCATTGGGAACTCTGATCCTTTAGCTCTATCCATGTTTCACAGTTCTTCGTCTCCTCATTCTCTTTCTTCTTCATCCTAGAATCCTGGGTCCATCACTGTAATCAGTCCTTTGTGTACATCCACAACTCCATTGCCACTTTTTTCTCCATCACTTGCCTGGAAAAACTCCAATCCTGCTTCAAGTCAACTCTCTACCCATCTTGTCCCTACACCCAAGCAGTGGAACAAACCTGGTTAAAACAGTCATAACTTGTGCTATATAAACTTAGAATTATAAATTAGAGGAGGGCCCTCAGCAGTGCCCAGTAATTCCTCATTTCCTTAGTTAATCCTCTCTCATTCTTCTAGACTTTATGTTTATTTAAATCCTGCACTCTCAATGTCCAGTCCTCACTCTTACCTGATACTCTCACCCACTGATACACTGGGGAAAAAAAATAAAATTAAGCAAAAGAGAGAGACTGGCTCTTTTCCTTTTTCTTTTTTATCTTCCCTACTTCCCCAACATCCACGCCCTAAAACAAAGTGTCCATGCTATTAAGGCTAAACTCTCTGTTGAGAGATAGTTCTCCATGTATCTCTCCCATTTGTTTTGATTCAGACCTTTTTATCAAGGATATTTGTAGAGTGAATAGCCTTGGAAGATAGAGATAGTGTCTTCCTTTGGAGCAAACAATAGGGATGCTTACTGTCCACTATAATAAAAATAATTTCTTTCTCTGGAGCAAAGGACAAGCATGTTTACTGCCCAATGTAAAAGATAAGGGTTCACTAAACTCAGATCTCCTTACTTGTAATGCAACACTCCATGTCCAGGCATTACCTGGCCCTCTTCCTACATTGCTTTGTGGGAATTGAGGTTCAGGAAATTGATGCAATAAAACTCTGATCTCTGGCTACTGTGAGAAATGAAATCCTTTGTCTCCGACCCAGGAGTCTCATGTTTTCTGCCTGCATCCATAAAATTATGACAGGCTAACTTGTTAGCATGCAAGTTGGATAAAATCTCAGACATTTCAGAGTTCTTGACACTTTCTCCTTCTGAATTGCTTCTCATTTCCTCTTGCCTTTTTAAGGACTTTGCTCCTACAGGTATCTGCTCTCTCTTTTGCATTGTCAATTTTTCCCTTTCGACTGTATCACTCCCCAGCCTGTACACGTGATGTAATATCTACCACCTTAAAAGACAAAAACAGCTCCCCTTAGGCTTCTCATTTCTCTTCATCTCCTGCTCCATTTCTCTGCTGCCTTTTAAAATAAGACTCCTTGAGAAAGTTGTCTTTATTCCTTTTCTCCACCTCTTCATTTTTCATTCCCTTCTAACTCATTCCAATATTATATCATTTTTCTGAAACCCTTCCGAAAGTTGTCAGCAACCTCCATGTGGTTTAATCCAATGGTCCTAAAAAATCCAATTTCTCTTTTTATTGGACTTAGCAGCAAACAACCAGTTGACCACTCTCTCTTTCTTGAAATACATTCTCGGTTTCTGGTTTTTCTTATTCCACTCACTATCCTTTGCTGGCTCTTCCTACTCTATAGAGAAGATTATGTGGGTTTGTCCTTTATTCCATTAATATAATACATTAATTGATTTTCAGATGTTAAACTAACTTTGCATTCCTGGAATAAATCCAACTTGGGAGTGATATATTATTCTTTTTTTTTTTAAGTTGCTTAATTCGATTTGGTATTATTTTGTTAAGGATTTTTGCATCTTTGTTCAGAAGGGATATTGTTCTGCAGTCTTGTGATGTCTTTGTCTGGCTTTGGTATCAGGGTAGTACTGGCCTCATAAAATAAGTTGGGAAGTGTTCTTTTTCTCAAAGAATTTTTTAAGGATTGGTCTTATTTCTTCTTTAAACATTTGCTAGAATTCACCAGGGACACCATCTGGGCCTGGCTTTTGTTAGTGAGATTTTATTATTTTATTTTATTTTTTTTAAGATTTTATTTATTTGTCATAGAGACAGAGAGAGAGAGAGCATGCAAGCACAAGTAGGGGGAGTGGCAGAGGGAGAAGCAGGCTCCCCACTGAGCAGGGAGACCGATGTGGGACTCGATCCCAGGACCCTGGATCATGACCCAAGGCGAAGGCAGATACTCAACTGACTGAGCCACCCAGGTGTCCCTGTTAGTGAGATTTTAAATTGCTCTCTCTCTCTCTCTCTGTGTGTCAAATAAATAAAAATCTTTAAGAAAAAAATAAATTACTAATTCAATATCTTTACCTGTCAAAGGTTTATGCAGATATTTTGTTTCTTCTTGAGTCAGTTTTGATTATTTGTGTTCTCCTAGAAATTATTCCATTTTATCTAAGTTGAATTTATTGGCATTCAGCTGTTGATAATATTCCCTTATAATCCTTTTAATTCCTGTAGAGTTGGTAGTGATATCCTTTTTTTCATGATTTTAGTAATTAGTGTCTTTTCTCTTATTTTCTTGGTCAGTCTAGGTAAATGCTTATCAATTTTATTGATCCTTTCAAAGAATCAACTTTTAAAAAGTTTTCTCTATTGTTTTTCTGCTATAATATCTATTAATTCATTCCTTCTGCTTGCTTTGTGTTTAGCTTGCTTTTTGATTTCTAGTTTCTTATTGTGGAATCTTAGGTTTTTGATTTTTCAAAATCTTCTTATGTAGGCATCTAAAGTTATACATTTCTAAGCACTGCTTTTTTATTTATTTTTTTTAAGAGAGAGAGAGCACATGTACATGTGTGCAAGTGGGGGGAGGGGCAGAGGGAGAGAATCTTCATGAAGACTCCCCACAGAGTGTGGAGCCCCACTTGGGCTTGATCCCACAGTCCATGACATAAGGACCCCAGTGGAAACCAGGAGTCAGTTGTGCAACTGACTGAGCCACCCAGCCACCTGTAAGCACTGCTTTAGATGCATGCCATGAATTTTGATTAATTTCCCTTGTGATTTCTTCTTTGACTCATCGGTTATTCAGAAATATGTTGCTTAATTTCCAACTATTTGGTGTTTTCTCAGGTATCTTTCTGTTACAGATCTCTAATTCCATTGTGGTCACAGGACATATTTGTGTAATTTTAATATTCAATCTTCTGTATTTTATTGGGACTTGTTTTGGGCTATATTATATGGTTTATCCTGGAGAATGTTCCATATGCACTTGAAAAGAAATGTGTATTCTACAGTTTTTGGGTGGAGTGTTTTATAAATATTAGTTAAGACAAGTTGGTTGATGTTCTTAAAGTCTTCTATAGCTGTTCTATCAACTATTGAAAGTGGGATATTGACATTCTATTATATCGTCTGGTTCTCCTTTCATTTTTGCCAGTTTTTTGTGTCATACATTTTTGGGAGTTGGTTCTTTGATGTATATATAACTATTATATCTTCTAGATGTGTTGACCACTTATCAAAAATGTTTCCAGTAATATGTCTTAAAGTTTGTCTGATATTAACATAGCCACTCTAGGCCTCTTATTATTACTGTTTACACGCTGTACCTTTCCCATTCTTTGCTTTCCATCTACTCATATCTTTGAACTCAGGTATGTCTTTTGTAGGCCAGTGACACAGAGTTGGGTCTTGCTGTTTTATTCTGTCTGATAGTATCTGCCTTTTGAGTAGCATGTTTTGTCCAATCATACTTAATGAACTTATTGATATACTCAGAATTTCTTTTTGCTAGTTTGCTAGTTCTTTTCTATATGTCTCATATCTTTTTTTTTTTTTTTTTAGAGAGAGAGAGAGAGACCGCGAGCATGCACGAGTGGGGGAAGGAGGGGCAGAGGGAGTGGGGGGAGGGGAGAATCTTAAGCAGGCTCCACACCCAGTGCAGAGCCCAACTTGGGGTTCCATCTCATGACCTGAGCTCAACCAACTGAGCCACCCAGATGCCCTGATGTGTTTCATATCTTTTTTAATCCAGTGAAGTAATGGAATTATGAAGCACTGATATATTTGGAAACAACTTAAACAATTTCTCACTAAACAAAATATGCAGAGTATAGAAAAATAGAAGAAACGACTCATACTTCTGTCATTCAACCACAACTTTACTTAATATTGTAGTATTTTTTTTCCAGTCTTTTTAAACTTTTTTCTATTCAGATTTTTGCTTTTTTGTTCACATAGTTTATATCACATTATGCACACAATTGTATATCTTTAGCTCATGCAGTCTATTATATGCATTTCCTATGTAGTTCAGCCACAGAGCAGCCATCACCAACAGAGAGATATTTGAAGCAGTTGAGCAGAGATCCCTTTGGAAGAGCTTTTGACCAAATGAAATGGTTCTGAATGGCCTTACTGAAATAACCACACTTGTCAAAAACTGGATATGTCAGAGGGTTGGTTTGGAAGACAAGGTATCTGAGAAGCACCAAGCACCTGGCGCATCAGGAGTCTTGGTTATACATTTGGTTTTTAGCTTCCTACTTTGTGACACAAAACAAAGGAAAGACATTTTCTCCTGTACACTTGGTAAAATTCACCTGTAAAATGGCTGGACTAAGTTTCTTGGAGGAATGGTATCTAGTTTTTACTATTGATTATGGATTATTATGTGTGTGTACATATAATCTCACACGATATTAAGCTTATTGATTCTTTGGTATTCTAACCTTTTATCTACTTGTCTATTAGTTTTTGATGATGCATTTGTCAATTTCTCTATGTGGTTCCATCAAACTTTGCTCTATTTGGTTAAGTGCACAAAGGTTCATGATTGTATCACAACTGTAGGTCATCCTGGTGGATAGTTCCTTTTATAATTACTGCATGTCACCTCTTTATCTCTAACACTCCTTTTTTTTTTTAAAGACTTCATTTATTTATTTGAGAAAGAGAGAATGAGAGACAGAGAGCACGAGAGGGAAGAGGGTCTGAGGGAGAAGCAGACTACCCGCTGAGCAGGGTGCCCGACGTGGGACTCGATCCTGGGACTCCAGGATCATGACCCGAGCCAAGGGCAGTCGCTTAACCGACTGAGCCACCCAGGCGCCCTCTATCACTCCTTCTTGTTTAAAATTGTTATGTTGGATATTAATGTTATTAGATGAACCATTTTTTGGTTAGTATTTTCTTGGTAGTTTTTTTTTTTTAAATTGTCTTTCTCCAAATGTTTTGATGATATATTCTAACTGTATAGTTGCAAATAGCACATGGTTTGGTTTCTTTAAAAACCCAATCTAATTGTGTTTTTTGTGTCATTTTTTAATGATATAAACCATTTATATTTATTGTGATTAATAACACTTGGACTTCTCTCTAGAATCTTGTTTCCTATTTATACTTTTAATTTGCTTTTCTTTTTCTTCTTTTTGCCTGCTAATCCAGTAACTAAGTTTTCTTAGGTCATTTTTTCCCTCTATCAATTTGGAAGTTAGGCATTCTATTTCTCTAATTTTGATGAATACCCTTCAATGTTTAATATGTATATCAGTAACAAACTGTCATTTTCAAGGCTGCCATAATCTTTTAAATAGCCCTTCTATATTTAGGATAATTCCCTGGTTATAAATCTCACTTTCCCAGTATAAAATTCAGAACTCAGATTTCCGGCCTCCATTGCAACCAGGATGCAGGCCTATGACATAGACTCTGCTAACCAGAAGCACCTGTGGAAATGTGAAGACTATGAGAATACAAGCTCTGCACACACCTTCCATTTTCCTGGTGCAGGTAAAGATAGAGGCATCCAGTCTGTAAAGGTGGCAGTGGTTGCGAGATCAAAGTTCTGACACAGAATTGGCTGATAGCAGGAACAGATGAAGAAAAGCTGAGCTCATGGCATCTGGGGCTTGATGGGAATAGCAGCAGTTTCTTTATCATGTCAGTTCTGTTGCATGGTTTAGGGCAATTTTTCTGGCACCTGAACTCAAGCTTGCTTGTTTGTTCATTTATTTAGCATACCCAGTGGCCCTGGAGCTGCTGAATGTCAATTTAAGAAATTCTTGCTTGGAGTCTGTTATTTGCAAGAAGGAATTTTAACCAATATAATAACTTGGAAAGTCTAAACTTAGGTATATTTCACTCCTTCTGAGTAAAAGAAATCAAGTCTTTAATTCAGAACTCCCTTCTATCATTTACCATATTTTTAAGGGTTAATATTTTATTTTATGTTTAAGAGAGGAAGGGAGAGAGAGAGAGAAAGAGAGGAGGGGCAGAGGGAGAGAATCTTAAGCAGGCTTCATGCCCAATGTGGAGCCTGATGCAGAGCTCAGTCTCACCACCCTGAGATTGTGACCTGAACCAAAATCAAGAGTTGGATGCTCAATTGACTGAGTCACCCAGGTGCCCCATTAGGGGCTAATATTTTAATTTCACCTGGTTTTAAACTCCCAAAATATGGTATGTAAAAAATATACTGATTTAGATTAGCTGAGATATTTGCTACTCTATTTGTTTATTCTTCCTTCTCCCATCTCACTTATTCCTTTTGGGTTCAGCTTTTTTCTTATTGGAGCAAATTCTTTAGTATGTCTTTCAATGAACACCTGTGAGTATTAAATTTAAAAATGTTGTTTATTTTGTTCTTCCTCCTGAAAGATAGTTCAGCTAGGTATAGAATTCTAGTTTTTCTGTTATGAACTCTATACTTTGAAGATATTTTCCATTGTCTTCTGTCACCTATTGTTGCTTATAAATCTGCTGACAGGTCATTCCTATCAAAAAGACTGTCATTCCTTTTAGGATACTTTGATTTTTCTCAGTGGTAACTTTTAACATTTTCCTATTGCATTTGGTACTCTGTAATTTCACTACTATGTACAGGTGTCAGTTTTAAAAATTTATTCTGCTTGAGCCTCAGCGTTTTCCTTTGATTTGATAACTCATGTTTTTCTTCAGGTCTGAAAAATTCTCACATATTATTTCTTTGGATATTGCCTCTCTTTCATACTCTATTTTCTCTTCTCTAGAAACTCTTTAAGATGTACACTAGGTCTTCTGTTTCTATCCTCCAGGTTTTTGTACTTATATTTGCTGCTTTAGCAGTTTATTATATGCATTTTCCATGTATTTCAGTCTCTTCTTAAAAATCATTTTTATATTATAAAGATTATCTGGCTCAAAAGTGATCAATGGTGTATTTCCTACCACATTAGTTACTCTCCTGGCTTTCAAGGCTCTCATGCATCCAGGCCCTGACATTAGTTAGTTAGGTAACTATGGGCACACTTCTCTGGGTCCCAGTTTCCCAACACAAAGAGATTACTGAGATTATTGAAAAACTTAAATGAGGTGAAGCATTTAAGGTGCCAAGTGCCCAACACATAGCAGCATACTAAATAAAATTTAGTGTGGTTGCCTAGCTCATAGCAATTTCCCCAGTGATCACATCTGTATGACATCTTTCCTCCTACCATTTTAGACATGAATTCTGAATGGAAGCTGGATTGGGTATGCTAAATGGATGTTCTAAGACCTTGCTTCTTTGGTTGTAATGACTGGCCAAGGCATGGTCAGATGAGTCTAACCCACTGATTAGTCATTCCCTGAGACTTAAAATTTGGTTTCCTTTATGACAGCAGAGTACTTAAAATATAAGTAGAGCTGCTGGCTGTAGTAAGAGAGAATGAAAATGACATTTAGAAAAGGTGGGAGGGGGAGGAGAAGGGGGATGGGTGGGAGAGAGATTACAGACACCATTCAAGTTCCTGGTCTCATTAGCTCTGATGATATGGGACTCTTCAACACTATAGATTCCTTTAATATTTGAATATTTTATAATAGGGAGGAATAACCTTATAAGAAAAATTCTGAAAGATTTTATCAGAATTTGAATATGAATCTTATTTCATTTTACTGCTCAATTATATAGGTTTTTTATTCCAGAATGATTGTTATCCCCTCTCCAGCTATGGAAATGTAGCTGTAATAACATTATATTTGAATGGTCCTTCAGAGTTCCCACAGCCTTTCATGTCATTATCTTATTTGATTGTGTGAAATGAGTGGGCCAGGTAATGTTGAGCTTAGTTTTTACAAATCATGAAATTAAGACCCAAGTTACATGTTGTTCAGGATGGAGAAGGGTGAGAACTGAGCTAGGTATTAAGCATTCCCTGCCAGGAGAGCTCAGAGCTTAATATTTGCAAGGTTGTCAGAGATGGTGCATTATAAAATATTTTCATTAATTATTGTTAATTAGGATTTTCAGAAGAGCCCTGAAAAGTTTCATTAGCTCAATCATAAAACCTATTAAAATGCACTCAAGTCCACAATTTAAATTCATTCTCTCAAATACACTTGTGTTTTCTCCAAAAGTTAATCTTTGCCATGTTCTGAATCAAGTTCCTGTTGTGACTTTAACCTTGAGAAGATATTATTGGGGGTGGAGTGGGGGAGAAGGGGGTATATTAATTCCTAGCTAGACATCCAGTGCTTAACAGGGTCATGTACAAATGAGGGTAAATTCCTGCACCCCTTGACTAAGATAGAACTCTATGTTGGATATAGCACATGGCTAATTATTTACAAAGGTGAGTGGTAATCACAAAGTACTCAAGCAATATTATCACAACACCTTTGTTTTGGAGAACTCATGCTTTCACAACTGAACTCATTCAACCTCACTGAATCGACAAGGAGAGGCTAGATGACAAATATCTGCTGAAGCTGAAGTAAAGTGGAGTGAGGTACTGAAGATAACGCAAAGCAAGAATAGTTTAGCTTCCTTTTTAGCCTCAGCATGATTGTACCTGTTATGAGAATCTTTCCATTTCAAGTAGAAACATAATTTATGATGAGGATTGTTAATTTTAGATAAGAAATTGTTTCTATGGAATCAAGGCATTGATATGTCAAAGAATATTGGAAGGATACTATTAATCAGCAGTGTTTTTCATTTTGCACTCTGATATTTTCATTTTTTTATGGGGCTAAAAGATAAGCTTTTTGTTTTAAGCACAGCATTGTAATAAACTGACAGTCCTGGCATAGATCCCCTTTTCTCCTGACTATTAGACTCAAATCGATCCTCTAAATAAAGTCTGTCCCAAGAGATACAATTGATGTAGGGAAAAGGGGACTTTTTTAAACCGAGCCTGACGTCACACATTTGTGCTCTAACCATCTGTACCTTTTATTAACCAGGGGCTGGAGCCGCCCAGGCGGACAGACACGGGCGCACAACAGCCTTCTCCCACACAAGCCTGGAATGGTAACAGTGTGTGGCTGCCTTAGAAAGAAAAGCCGTTTCAGAACTGTGGGGTGGCATGGGGGTGTGTGTGGCAGGGTGAGGGAATCATTTTTCTTCTTCTCCATCCAAGGATGCTATTTATTGGAAATCCAGCACATCTTTTATTTTTTAAATTGATTTCTCTAGAGTGGGAGGCAAAACCCTTCAGATACGAAAGAAGAAAGGGGAAAAAAATGCAAGTCGGGCAGGAGGATTTTGGAGAATCGCAGCCTTGCTTCGGATTGGGACTACAGGCAGAGAAAGACTCCGGCGTCCACAACCTGTTTGGCTGCAAAGATGCCGCCGTTCCGCCCCGAGTGCAGCTTCGCGCCTCTCCCCTCCCCCGCCCCCCGGTCCCCCGGCCTGGTTGCTGCCCCCGGGACGGCAGCAAGCCCCCACGCGTCCCCTCTCACACCCCGCGGTGACTAGTCCAACCAAGTCCCGAGGGGCGTGTGCTGGGGAGGAGCGCTCATTCTCCCTTGACGCGCGAGACCCGGCCAGTTCACGCTCCCCCATGGCCCCCTCCTTCTAGCCTTGCCCACAGTCCCCGGGAGGGCAGCAGCCTCCCGGTGACCGCCTCTTCCCCCTACTCCCTCGGCTCCTTCATCCTTCCCAAGCCCAGGGGCGCATTCTCACTCTCCCTCCACGTGCGCGTCGGGTTCGCCCCTCTCCCCTCACCGCTGCCAGGAAAGCAGCAGCCCCCAGGTGCCCACCTCTCACGCCCCTTCCGGCCCCTCACCCAGTTGCTTCATCTTCCTCTAGCTTTGGGGAGAGTCCCCACTCCACCTCCACGTGCGAACCCAGATACCCCGCTTCCAGATGCCCCCCACCTCCAGCCCGGGCTCCGCCCACCGCGCCCCGGGCGCGCGCCCAGGACTACCTGGCCACCCCTCCCCCTGCTCGGCTCCGCTGCCCTCCCGCCTCCCCCGCCCCCCACGCAGTAGCTCGCAGCCCACCCCTCGCAGCTTCCTTCTCCCCGCCCCCTCCCTCTCCAGGAGGTGGGGGGGGCACGAACGAGCGCGGTGGCGTGGCCAATGGGCGCTCGGCTTACTCTGGCCTCTCCCCCGCGCGGCCGCCAATCGCGGCGGGCGGTGGTGGTAATATTGTGGAGTGGAGTTTGGATGCCGCTGCTGCCGCGGGCTGGAACGGCGCGGCCGCGGGGGCTGCCAGGGTATTTCGGGAAGGGGGCGTGAGGAGGCGGCGGCTGCGGCGGCGACGGCGGTGGCTGTGGCAGCGGCAGCGTGTGGAGGCAGCTGAGAGAAAGAGAAAGAAAGGAAAGAAGAGGGCGGGGGACTACTCAGAGGAGGAGGCGGGACCGACCAGGCTCCTCACCTCTCGGTAGCGGCGGCGGGCGGCCCGGGAGGCGGCACCGCCCCCTGCCCGCGGACTCCTCAGCGCAGCCGGCCGCCGACCTGCCGACCCCTGGCAGCGGCCGAAGCTACGGGGGCGGAAGCGGTGGGCCGGGGCGGCGGTGGAGGCGACCGCCATGGCGTTCCTCAAACTCCGTGACCAGGTAAGTGAGGAGCAGCGGGGCGGGATCGCGCCGCCCGGGGAGGAAGGAAGGGAGGGCGGCGGGCAAACGGTGTGGGCCGCTTGGGCGCCCACTCGGCTGGGTGGGTGCGAGGGAGGCGGGGTGCCGCCCCGGGGACTGGCGCGCGGAGGCCCGGCCGGGGATCGCGGGCTACCCGCCTGTCAGCGAAGCACCGGCCGGGTGAAGCCCACGTGCAGCTGGGGGGCTAGCCGCCGTCTCCGGTCGCCGCCGCGTGAGGGGCGGGTCCCACGCTGGTCGCCTAGGCGTCCGCGCCCGGCTCACTGCCGGGTATGCGCCTCCTCTCTCCTGCCAGGTGAGGCTTGGCCTAACAGGTGGCTCCCCGCTGCCGAGCGGGAGCGGTTCTGGCGGCCGTGACCTTAGGTCACGACCTTGCTCGCCTGTTTGCTTCGTCGAATAGTTCGAGGCACATTCTCTCGGGGTTAAAGGCGGTTGATTCTGCTTCGAGGGTATTCAACCTGCAAGTTCCCAGACTTGTTTTCTTTTGACATCTTGTGCACCATCTTGGTTACTTTTCTTGACTTAGGAAGAACTGGTCAAAAAATACCTGAAGTGCCGAAGAGAGTAGTGACTCTTTTGGACTGAAAGTAATTGTGTTTAGGGACGAAATCGCAACTATGTCAGAATGATTTGTACGTCTGAATACGTGGAAAGATGGATAACAAGGCTTTCAGGCGATGCAGACTTCCAAACATTTTATCTCTTCTTTAAGGAAAGGAAAATCAACGAGTGAAATTTACCGAGTGGCAGTAGACGTAATAGTGCTGAGAATTTATTTTTGCCATTTGTTCTTTTTGAACAGAAGATATTGGGCAGATTTGAAGGGGAAGTAACTTGCATATATTGGGAAACTATTCTTAAAGTGAGTACCCCTTTTGTAGAAACAATGGGGAAAAACTTTAGTTTTTAATATCGTCTCCTAGTGAATATTGTGCCTTAAATTCTGAATCTTGGTATCATCAATTCTCATAAGCGAATTTTATTTTGTTTATTTGATGTTTAAGCCGTTGGCTTAACTTGCGTATCATTAGTTATCAAGAAGGTTTTAGCTGGTGTTAACATCCTCAGGAATGATACTTTTGGGAAAAACTACTGTTCAGTGAAGTTTATACATTGTATTTCAAATGATAGAACTGCATTGTTCAATATGATAGCCACTAGCCTGCATGTGGCAATTTAAATTTTAATAATTAAAATTAAATAAAAAGTTCACTTAGACTTGCTAGCAACAATTCAAGTGCTTGGTAACCACATGTGGTTATTGACTATGGTATTGGACAGCACAAATACAGAACATTTTTATCATCAGAAAGTTCTGTGGGACATGACTGTTAAACAACAGGTAAAATGTAACTAATTCCTGCTAATTCCTGTATAGTCAACTCACCTTATACTCTTAAAGGTGTAAAACTCAAGATGTAGATTCTCTAATCTTTATCAATCTAATGGCACCTCATGCTTCCATAAGTCATAGTTGAGGTACTGATTGATTTTTGTTTTGTTTGTAGTCCTACACTTTTGAAAAAGTTATTTTTGCAATTTGGATCATAGTGTGCATTAGGAATTCCGTGAACTTTTTGGAGACCATCCCATTTTATTCACCATAAAGTTTAAGCAGAAACAAGATTATTGTTTCAGTTGGACATGAAATCCAATTGCACCTTTCTTTGCATTTGTGTATTTAGGAATTGCAGTTATAAAGCAATTGTGATGCTACTCCAATTTTATATAGTATCTTTTAATAGTGGTTGTGATGATATGTAAAATGTCACCTGTAAAGTTAAGGATACTTGGGGCAAGTTAAGTGGCGTGGCTCAGAGGGGGAAGAATGTTGAAGTTTACATCTAAACTACTAAGCAATTGACTCATCTGGTCTCTCTTTTGGAAGACTTTGAGAAATGAGTTTGGTTTGCCTATTTCAAAGGGAATAGCTGCTTTTATTTTATTTTATTTTTTTAAAGATTATTTATTTATGTATTTATTTGAAAGGGAGAGCACAGGAGAGGGAGAGGGAGAAGCAGAAGCAGACTCCCCCCCCCCGAGCAGGGAGCCTGATGTGGGGCTCCATCCCAGGACCCTGGGATCCTGACCTGAGCCGAAGGCAGACGCTTAATGACTGCACCACCCAGGCACCCCAGGAATAGCTGCTTTTAGAAGTCATCTTGTGTGTTGCTATTTTATTGGCTATTAGAAATGATGATAAAAATGAAATGGAATACAGGTACTATCTTAACCTTTTCTATCTACTGGAAAAGCAGTTCAGCTAGATGAATTATTTTATCTGGAGAAAAGGAAGAGAAAATGTGGATAGATACACAGTTTTAAAGTTGGAAGGTTCTTGATGTAGCATTTAACTCAGTCCTTATTTACACTTGGAATCGGAAATAGTTCAGGCTACTTTTTTCTGTTACTGCCATATTCACCTTGTGTTTTGTTTTCTTTTAGTTCTGTAAATACAGCTAGAACCTATTAAGGGGTAGGAATTGTTCTTTGTGCACTTAAGCATTAGGTGGGTTCTAGATGGTTTAAACATAAAATCAGTGAATAAATAAAGCAATTTGTTTTCATATCCAGTAAATAATCTGGATAAAACAGCTTTCCCCCTTTCTGTGGCAACACCTGATATGAGTTTTCATATTGAGTTTTCAGTTGGACATAAAATCTAATTACACCTTTGCATTCATGAATTGCAATTATGAAGTAATTGTCATGCTTCTCTGGTTTTATATAGTATCTGTTAATACTCAATGTAGTGATAATATGTGAAATGTCACCTGTAAACTTGAGGATACATGGACAAGAACTCGGACTAGTGCACTGCTTTTTGTTAATAGATGAAAATAATTTTTAATTGTAAATGAGGTGAAAATAATTTGCTTTCTATTTGTAGGACAAGAAACATGAACTTTTCCCTCGATTCCCCCCCCCACATTAAAGTGTTTATACAGCATGAATCTCTGACAGTTGCAGGCTTTTATTTAAGAGGTATTTTGTGCAGATTTTTATCTTTGCATTTAATAAAAATGTAATTGTATATGATTACGTTTAAATTTTAAAATTATATTTCTAGTTTTATTGAGATATTATTGACATATAACATGTAAGTATAAGGTATACAGTGTGATGATTTGATACATGCATATAAAGCAAAATGATTACCACAATAAGATTAGTTGACACTACCAGGGGTTCCTGGGTGGTTTAGTTGGTTAAGTGTCCGACTCTTGATTTTCGTCAGGTCCTGATGTCGGGCTCAATTGATTGAGCCCCACATCAGGCTCTGTGCTCAGCGCAGGGTCTTCTTGTCCCTCTCCCTCAGCTTCTGCCCCAGCTCACCTGCACGCAGGCTCTCTCTCTCTTTCTCTGTCTCTAAAATAAATAAATAAAATCTTAAAAACGGTTAGTTGACACTACCATCCTCTCACGCAATTACTTTGTGTGTGTATAGATAACATTTAATATTTACTTTCTTAACAACTTGGAAGTGTATATATGTATAATACAGTATTGTTAATTATAGTTTGCCATGCTGTACATTAGATCCCTGGAACTTATAGCTGGAAATTTGTACCTTTTGGCCAATTGCATAATTACATTTTAATTTATCAGCAGTGATTCATAGTGTACCCTGATAAGAAGGAGAAGACTGTTTAGGATGTGTAAGGTAACAGACTCACAACTGGGAAGCTAAATGGCAACTGATACTTGGCTTTAGTATCTAGAAGACAGTAGGGAGTGATGGAGATCATGGCAGATAGGAGCAGGTACGTTAGTTGCTGCTTAGCTCCAGGACATTGTTGCTGTGCAGGTGTGCCTACTATTTTTAGAACTCCAGTTTTCTTTAGGAAGTTAGAGATCCAGATACTTATGAGAAATCTCTCTGTAAATACTGGCAAGTTAGTAGTTACCATTGATAAAAATTTAAAGCTGTAGTTTTACATAGGGGTTGGCAGGGGACCAGTTTGTAATCACAAGTTTAGCTCAGCTTCAGAAAACAAACTACAAAATAAGATTTCTATTTTATTTATTTTTTTAAGAGATTTATTTATTTGAGAGAGAGAGAGAGAGAGATCACACTTGAGTGGGAGGAGGCGCAGAGGGAAAGAATCTCAAGCAGACTCCCTGCTGAGCTCGACACAGGGCTCGATCTCACAATCCTGAGCCGAAATCAAGAGTCAGATGCCTAACCGATGGAGCCACCCAGATGCCCCAAGATTCCTATCTTAAAAGAACAGTTTTCTTTCAGATAAAATAGTCAAAATGGTCATAAACTTAAAAAAAATTGAGATATAATTTGTATACCATAAAAGTCATCTTTTAAAGTGTACAATTCAAGCCAAAGCAAACTTGAGAAAGAAGAACAAAGCTAGAGGTATCACAATCCCAGATTTCAAGATATACTGCAAAGTTGTAATAATCAAAACAGTGTGGTACTGGCACAAAAGTAGATGTATAGATTAATGGAATAGAATAGAGAGCCCAGAAATAAACACATGCTTATTTGGTCAATTAATGTATGATGAAGGAGGCAAGAATATATAATGGGGAAAAGACAATCTCTTCAATAAATGGTGCTGGAAAAACTAGATAACTACATGTAAAAGAAACTGGACCACTCTAACACAATACACAAAATAAACTCGATAAAGACGTAAATGTGAGACCTGAAACCATAAACTAGAAGGAAACAGGCTGTAGTATCTTTAACATTGACCTTGGCAGCATTTTTCTTAAATGTGTCTCTGCCAGCAAGGGAAACAAAAGCAAGAGTAAACAATTGGGATTACACCAAAACAGAAAGCTTTTGCACAATGAAGGAAACCATCAACGAAACAAAAAGGCAGCCTACTGAGTGGGAGAAGATATTTTCAAGTGATATATCTGGTAAGGAGTTAATATCTAAAATATATGAAGAACTTACACAACTCAGCACTGGTGGGGGTGATAATAATCTGATTAAAAAATGGACAGAGGACATTTTTCCAAATAAGACATAACAGATGCTCAACAACACTTATCGTCAGGAAAATACAAATCAAAAACAGGTGAGATATCAGCTAACACCTGTCAGAATGGCTAGAATCAAAAGGAAAAGAAATAACAGGTATTGGTGAGGATGTGGAGAAAAAGGAACCCTGGTGCACTCTTGGTGGGAATGCAAATTGGTGCAGCAACTGTGGGAAACAGTATAGAGGTTCCCCAAAAAATTAAAAATAGAAAAACCATAGCATCCAGTAATTCTACTGGATGTTTACGCAAAGAAAATGAAAACGCTAATTCAAAAGGATATATGCACCCCTGTATTAATTGCAGCATTTACGATAGCCAAGATTTAGAAGCAACCTAAGTGTCTATCAGTAGATGGATAAAGATGTCACACACACACACACACACACACACACACACACACACACACACACACACGGGAATATTAGCCATGAAAAAGAAGATCTTGCCATTTACTACAACATGGATATACCTTAGAGGGCATTATGCTAAGTAAAATAAGTCAGTAAAAGACAAATACCATATGTTTACATTTACATGTGAAATCTAAAAAAAACAAACAAAAAATGCTGAGACAGTCCCATAAATAACTAGTGGTTGCCTGAGGGGAGAGGAGTGGGGGATGGGCAAACAGGGATGAAGGAAGGGGAATACAAGCTTCCAGTTATGGAATGAATAAATTACAGGGATTTTGTTTTGGCATAAGGAATATAGTCAGTGGTATTGTCATAGCAGTGTATGGTGACAGATGGTAGCTACACTTGTGATAGTAGCATAATGAGTAGAGTTGTTGAATTGCTGTGTTGTATACCTGAAACCCGTGTAACATTGTGTGTCAACTACACTTCAATTAAAAAAAAATTATTCAGTAAAACCTCCAGAAAAGTGTGCAATTCAGTGGTTTTTGATATATTCACAAAGTTGTGCAACCATCACCACTATGTAATTCCAAAAATTTCTATCCCTTCAAAAAGCAATTAGCGGTCACTCCCCATTTCCCTCCCCCCCCCCCCCCCGCCCTAGTCCCTGGTGAGCACTAATCTACTCTCTGTCTCTATGAATTTGCCTATTCTGGATATTCATATAAATGGAATTCTACAGTATGTGACTTTTTATGTTTGACTTCTTTCACTTAGTGTAATCTTGTTAAGGTTTATCCATTCGTGTAGCATGAATCAGTTAATCAGTTGGTCATAAACCTTATATCGTGTTTGAGTTTCTTCTAAAGAAAGTTCCTACACTTTTATGCTGTTTTATTGCTTCTTGTAGTGTGCAGATATATAATCTGGGATGTTTGTTCCTGTTTTCTGAGTTGGTTTTAAAACTGGAGTTAGACTGTTGGCAGTAGTACTAGAGGATAGTAGATTTTACATTTGGATTACTATTTTTGTGTAGAAGCTGTCTTTGTGTTCTCTTCTGGGTTAATGGTCATTAGGTAAGGATTCTTGATATGTTGGAAGTTTTTTTTTTTTTTTTTGGAACAGGGTTGGGCATATATCAATAAGTAGATAACGGATGAGAATAATTTGACTGCTATTTTGGGTAGTTAGTAAACTCTCACTTGATCAAGTATCCATTAAGGGTAGAGCATTATTTGACTTTCAGTAGAAAAACAACAGATGATCCTTGAAAAATCTTATAATTAGGAATACAGAATATACAAAATGCCTGAAAAACATTTATGCTCAGATATTCAAGTATTCTGTATTGAGTGTTCCCTTGCTTTGTGTTGGAGACTGGGCCACACAAGGGTACAGTAGTCACTACCTCTGTCCTTAAAAATTTTACTGGCTAGGAAAAGACAAAAGATAATAAATGCACAGTGTCTGATACACTTCATCTGAAAAGGTTTATAGAGGTTGAAGGAAAACGTATGGAGCATATTATTTGGAAATATACCTAACATAGTTAAACAGTAAGTGTGTCTTGTGTTTACTGATTTTTTTTTTGATGCTTTGTATAATACAGTGCAGAACATGGAAAAATGTAGAACATAAAAGATGTGTATAACATGCTTCAGAATTCAGAAAGCAATAGATGATTGTAGGCAGAGGGAAACTTTTGTGGCATGGGAATTATTTGAGGTTCACAGGAAGGATTTGTTGAAAGCAAACAGTTGTGCAGGAAAGCAACAAGAGAGGAATAGAAGGCAAGCCAAAAAAGGAGAATGATGTATCTATGCTGTAGTGAGGAGATAGACCTCATTGGTGTGTGTAGTTTCAAAGGATAGGAGATAGATTAGCTAATTAACAGTGACTACATTTTGAATTACTTTGAATATAAGGCTAGGAAGTTTGGACTTGATTAGAAGTGTTGGGAAGTTGTCATAGGTGGGTTTCTTAATCTAGGGTCTGTGAAGGGTTTTTTGGAGGAATGTGCATACATATACTTAAGAGGCTTCTTAACTTCTATTAGATCCTCTGAGTCCATGACACCCAAAAGTTAAATAACCACTACATTGTAAGTTTTAGAAGAGTGAATTACAGAAGACAAACAGGAACACCCGAGACCAGTTAGGGGGCTACTGCTATAATTCAGAACATATGTAAAACATTTTAGTGCAAGTCAGGTACTTTAAGTACGAAGCAGAAGTTTGAATGGAAATGAGTACATCTTTAAAGGATCCTCATAGCTATATTAATGGCTCATTTAAGTGTACAACTAAGTGTCTTACATTTATATGACAGTTGACAGTTTTTTTGCTGGATAGTCCCACTAGGGTAAATTAAATATGAAAATACAATTAAACATTGATAATTCAAGTAGTTAGATTTGGGTTATATTAGGTTTTCTAGCATTTTATCTTATTTCCTCTTTATTTTCCAGTCTAATGTAAAATTTATATTTGGTGAATGCACTCTACCTGGGTTGAAGTGAGATGCTCCTGGAGAAAGTTTTGTTCTTGGAGAGAATAGTTTGGGGTTAAGTCTTTTTGTTCTGGACAGTGTATTCTGTGGACAATTCACATTAAACACACACAGTGATACTGAATCACAGAGTTATACAGTACTTCTCATTCAAAGCAAAAATTAGTGAAATCTTCAGTTTCTTAAACCAGTAATGTTTTAAAGTATAACAGTACATTGTACATAATGATTAAAGTTCTCAAGTACTTCAAGTTTAATTTCTGCTCCTACTCTCCAATCCCAGTTCTTAGTTAAGTGATTTATCCACCTTCCTTATGTGATACTGATTTTTTTAAAAAAGGATTCTTCTGTGTGTATACTGATTGGCATGCAAAACTAAATCTGAATAGAATTACGACTCCCACAACTTTAGTGGAAGTTCACTTTCGCCTAGTAAATTTAAATTCAAATTCTTAATTAGTGATGATTTACTTATTTATTTATTATAAACTTAAAGGTATATCTTTTCTACTCTTAAGGATTTGAGGCCACAGATAATGTTAAAACATACAGCATAGGACAGTTAAAATATTTAAAAAGGAAAATCAGGAAGCAGTTGCTTATGAAACATATACTTGTTCCAGAGCCTAGAGAGTTATTATGGTTCAGTACTACATTTAACTTTATTTTTGTTATCTAAGGTACCAACCACCCCACCTGCCCCGAAACTTTGCATCTTACAATAGGAAGTATAAATTAGTCTGGAGAGGCAGCCTTTTCTCTTGTATCAGTTTCTGGATTTAAAAGTTTGATAGCTTTTTCTTTTTTAAAAGGCTTTGCTGTGACATAATTCACACACCAATTTAAGTTATACAGTTCAATGATTTTTAGTATTTCACAGAGCTGTGTAAGTATCACCTCAGTCAATTTTAGATCATTTTATAATGCTGAAAAGAAACCTCTTTACCCCTAAACTGTCATTCCCCCACCCCATCACTCCTAGCCCTAAACAAGTGCTAATTTACTTTTTGTTTCTATATATTTGCCTATTTTATGTAGCATGTTTGCAAGGCTCATCTGTACTGTAGCATGTATCAATATTTTTATTGCTGAGTAATATTACATTGAATCATACCACATTTTATCTAGGCATTCAACAGTTGATAGGCATTTGGATTATTTTCACTTTTTGGCTAGTACAAATAATGCTGCTACGAACAGTTGTGTACAAGTTTTTGTGTAGACATAAGTTTTCATTTCTCTTGGGTACTTAGGAGTGGACTAGTTGGGTCATATGGAAACTCTGTATTTAGCCTTAATTTTAAGGAACTGCCAATCCGTTTTCCAGAGTGGTTGTACCATTTTACATCCCCACTAGCAGTACACAAAAGTTCCGGTTTCTCCACATCTTCAATAACACTAACTATCTTTTATTCATTATTGTCATCCTGGTTGGTGTAAAGCGGTATGCCCTTGTGGTTTTGATTTGCATTTCCCGATGGCTAATGTTGAGCATCTTTTCATCAGATCTTTTGCACATTTTTAAAAATTGGGCTAGTTATCTTTTTTTATTGGGTTTTAGTGCTTTATATATTTTAGATACCAGTCCCTTATCAGATATGTGATTTGCAAAAAATATCCCCAATTTCTCCCATTTCTACTTTGTTACTATTCTTTGAAAGGCAAAACTTTTAATTATGGAGTACAATTTGTCAGTGATTTATAGAATTTTGACTAGGGTGCCTAGGTGGATAGGGCATGCAAGCAGAGGAGTTGACTTGAGGGTGAGATGAATTCAGTTTTGGATATATTGAGGTCCTAATGGGACATTTGATTGGAAAAGTTGTTATAGGATGCAGTTAAATGAGAGGCTGGGTTCAGAGAAAAGTGTTTTCGATGGTAATTGAGGTGAATGAGGTCTTTTAGTGAGAAAAGTTCATGGCCAAGGAGAATATAATGGGGAATATGGAATGGGTGGAGGAAAGGAAGCCTGTGAAGCTAACCAGAGTTAGGAAGAGAGCCAGGATAGACTACTATCACAGGCCAGAGGAGGGAAGAATTTCCCAAGTTCTACCTATATTGTGTTCTCCTAGGCACAAAGGCTCAATTTTTTCATCACCTTTTTTTTAGCTTTCTTTTTATCTAGCACATTGTTACAAACTTTCCATGGAAATGTTTTTCATATTTTCCCCAATTTCTTTACTTCTTAAGCCAGTAATTCCTAAGTTGGGCATACATCAAAATCAGTTGGCCAGCTTTAATACAGGATTTTGGGGTCCTATTAGACATGCTGAATGAGGATAACCTGGGGTAGTGTCCCAGAATATCTGTATTTTAAAACCTCTTAAGGTAAAGAGTGGTTTGCTCTTCACCAAGCTTGTTTACTTTTTTCTTGGATCCCAACTAACTTATATTTTCCAGCCCCTCTTGCATTTGGGGATGGCCATATGATTGAGATCTGGCCATAGGAAATTAAGCAGAAGTGTTGAGTGTTTCTTCAGCCCTGGAAAATACAAACTTTCCTTGAACAATCCTCTCTTCTCTCTTCTCCTCTCTCCTGCTGGCTGGGTGTTGTCTGCCAAAAGCAACTTTGGAAATGATGGGTCCAAGAGAGCTGAACTTCTGTCAGCCTGGGTCATCTCCAGCCTCTTCATGCCCACAGCTGATCATTAACATGGATTTTTGGACTTCATGTAAGCATGAAATAAAAATAAACTATTATGTCACACTTTGGGATTTATCTATTATAATATCCATTGTTACTTTAATCAGTATAACTCCTTAGCTTATTATCCAAAATCTGTTTTGGGATCCATTGCCCTTGGTTTGTACTATTTTATATTTTAAAACTCATTTATATGGTAAGTTAGTCTTCAGCTGTTAACTTCCAGGCCTTACACATAAATACTGTGTTTTCTTTGTAAAAATTTTTATGGAAATTATTATAATTAACATCCTGATTATTATATAACAAACATTTGTATGCCTGCTACCTGCTGGTCCTCCATACTAGGGATATACATGTGTCTAAATCATGGTCTCTGTCTTCTAGTATGGGATAAGATGGAATTAGATAAGGGCCATTATCTTATGTGTGCTTTGAGAGCATCAGGGGAGAAATGGCTGATTGAACCCAATGGTGGAGTTGGGGGTCCTTGAAGTTTATTTTAATGGGACTTTATTTACCCATGTTCATTTGTAATCTTGTTCTCTCTCCTCCTCGGTGGATAAGAGCCATATACAGCCTATATAAAATATTCTTTTAGAGGAGCAAAAAGTACAAGTGCATTTTGGTAGGTTTGTGTTACATGTGGGTATTTTGTTTGAGTGTATATTTTTTGTTAATCTCTACCACCAAGAAAGAAGAGAATGCTTTATTTAGGAGAACTGCAGATCTTAGTCCTGTTGCAGATTATATTGTTAAACTTCTCCTTTTGTTAACTAAGGCGTTTTTTTGTTGTTTTTTGTTTTGTTTTTAAATAAATACATGTTTTCCTTTTTAGGGGACTTTCTGATCAGAAATGGTGAAAATCAGAAAGAACCTACCTGCTGTTAGTATTGTTTTCTTATTAGTGTAAATTAGGAAGAAGATAATTCAAACAGGACTTTGAAAGACTGTGTATGTGTGTGTTTGTAAATAGGTAAACAAGAGCCTTCTATTTTGACTAGTTCTCTGAATGGTGAGAGGCTTCCTCCACTTTTTGAAAGCTTATGCTAGTCAGTGTGTGTAGTTCCAGAGTGTCACACTGGGTCATGCCAAGAGTGAGGAGAGTGCCCCTGGGAGAACTAAAAAGAGCTAGGCAAGTGACAATCACATCCTGAAGAACAGGAGTTGAACTTGAGGGTTAAAAACAGCTGGCTTTTGGGGGGTAGGGGGTGGGTTAGCCTGGTGATGGGTATTGAGGGCACGTTCTGCATGGAGCACTGGGTGTTATGAACAAACAATGAATCATGGAACACTGCATCAAAAACTAATGATGTAATATATGGTGATTAACATAACAATAAAAATTAAAAAAAAAAACAGCTGGCTTTTAAGGGATGTAAAAGCAAACTGTAGCACCAGGAGTGAGTAGTGGAGTTGAAACCAGGTGAATAGATTAGAATAGCAAGTGTAGTGTTTGTCAGGTAGATCCAATAAGTAGCCTAATCCAGGGTATAGGCAGGTAGTTAGAAACTAGCATGTCTGTGAGAGCTTGAATGATTCATATAGTGAAGATATCTGGAATTAAGAGATTTCAGTAGATGAGGCCAAGGGACTATAACCTTTCAGACCTTTTCATTTGATACTGTAGCAGGGACAGTGAGAAGGAACCTGATTGGAATATTTCCCAATTTAGAAACAAGAGGTGTAAATGAAATACAGTATAGGTGTACTATAGAAATGTTCTGGAAGATTGTATATATGTTAAATAATGGCTAATCCACTCATTTAACAATGAGAAACTTCTCTGTTTTAATGACACTTGTGGTAAATTGTTTTAAATAAAGAATTTATTAGTAAAACAAGTTATCCTTCAGCTTATCTTTTACCATAAAGCTGAACTTCTATATATCACCTTCACTTAAGCTTAGATATACTGACTGCTTAACTATTATAGATGGTTGGTAACACATGGATTATTTTGGATGTCTTGGTGCATTACTGATTTTAGAAGCTTTTATGTTTTGGCTATGGAATTACTGCTTTTTTGAAATGTCACTAATCAACCTGTTTGTATTTTCTTTTCTACTAGCAATTTCTACTTTCTAAGACTTCTCTTGGACTGTAAGATTCTATTATGAAGTCACATGAACTTTATACCTGCTCACCTTGTAGTTTCTTCAGCATCTTGGAGCTACAGTTTTGAACATGGAATTTCTTTCCTCTGACCACAGCTTCTTTCATTACTGGTTCTCCCACTTCCTCACCCACAGTGAACCTGAGCTTTGCTGTGTTGGAACCTACTTTACCTAGTTTGCTAGGTACAGTTTAGCCACAAACTGGCCTCTTAAGAAGCCTTGATCTCCTGATTAGAGCAGTACTGGTTAGGGTAGTGTTTTCTGAAACATGGGACAATTTTTACTACTGGTGTTTTTCTTGAGACTTTTTGTGGGTGACCTGTCTACTTTGATTACCAGATGTTGACTGATACTTCCTGGCTTCCTGTCCAGACTCCTGAGTATAGCCCTGTATCCTGCTTCATTCTCACTTTCCTCAGGCCTATTCAGGAGTCTCCCAGCTCACTCTGTTGCAGCCTTTCCTGCTAACCATTCTTTAGGTTTCATGTTGTCCTCTTCAACACCCTACGTCTTCCCCTCAGCTGTCACCCATCTCTACCATCTTTCAGCTTTCATGTCTTCTTTTCCACCTCCACCTGCTTTTTTTTAGTCCTTTTGACCCAACATCTTGAGCCTCAACTCCTATCTTAGTCTCTTCCCGTTCATCTTAGTCTTCTGGCCTCTTGCAACTTGTCCATTTTCCTATTCCCACATCCTTCTCAGGCTGGACCCTTTCCTCAGCAAGCCTTGTTTCTCAGTGGGAACTTTCCCTGCAGTCCTTCCCTTAGTGCTGTTATGTCTCTATGTTTTCTACTCCTGTCTTTACCCCCAACACTACCCTTTCAGCTTATAGCTCCGTTCTTTCCTTCAGCTTTGTCAGGCAAGAGAAGCAAATGACTTAAAAATGTTAAGTAAATAGTAGTGAATGTCACCATATATGCATATGGCAAACAATTATAATGAATTGAATGTCTGAAATGGTAGAGTATGTACTTTTAATTCTGGCTCATTAATTTATCACCCCTGTGATTTTGGGCCAGTTACTTCACTTAAGTTTGAGTTTTCTCACTTAAAAAGGGAGATAATAGCATCTATCTCACAGATTTGCTGAATTAAATGAGATACATAGTTAGCACTTGCAAAATGGTAGCAATTATTGTACTGAAAACGACTTTGGCTTGAGAGATCTGGGCAGCTCTACCACTGTCTTACTGTGTGACCTTGGGCAAAGAAATTAAATCTGAGCCTGAGTTTGTTTGGTTGGTTGTTTTAACATCTTTTTTGAGATATAACTGACATACCACAAAATATACCCATTTAAAATATACAAAGCAGTATTGTTGTTGTTATTGTTGTTGTTTAAGTAAATTTACAGGGTTGTGCAGCTATCACTACAGTCTAATATTTTTTTACATTTTTGTCACCTCAGAAAGAAGCCCCTGTACCCAGCAGCCACCCCATTCCTCTTAAGTCCCCCTCCCCTGGTCCACCTTTCCCTCAGCCTTACGCAGCCACTAATCTCCTTTCTGTTTCTATGCATTTGCTTATTCTGGACATTTCATATAAATGAAGTCATAAAATATGTAATCTCTTATGACTGGCTTCTTTCCTTACAAGGTTTTAGAGTTTCATTCATACTGTAGTATGTATCAGAACTTCATTTCTTTTTATTGCTATAGTGGGTTGTTTCTACTTTCTGAATAAAATAAAATGGGCATGGGGATATCTTCATTGAATTTTGAGAATTGTGAGAATGTTGATAAAGTGTCTAGTACGTAGTAGTTGCTCAATAAATGATCACTTACCCAAACAATTTAAACTCCTGTATTCCCTTGACTTTCTCAGTCAACCTATGGATTACTTCTACAATATTTATTCTCTTGTTTCAGCTCTGGGACCACTGAAAAATTGGTGAAGGAAGTAATGAAACCAAGTTGAATATACTCCAGTTTTCTGATGTCTAACTTCAGTTGCACCTTCAAGGCTATTTAATCCTTACCATTCCTTTTCTGTATCCATTAATATTTAATTTCTGCCTTCTCCATTTTAACATGTAGTTGTGTCTCCTAATTTACTAAGTCTATCTACCCATGTAAGCTTTCTTATTGATCTCCTTTCTTATGCAAATCATTTATTTCTACACTTTGCTTTTTTTCCCTCTTTTTCTTATTTTGACTGAGAGAAATGAATATACTTTTTTCCTTCTCAGAGCTTTTTTCTGCTGTAATCCTAATCATACCTTCATCTGAGATTTAGATATATTATTTCTTATTTTTATTTTTTCATATTTTTGCACTTCTCTCACTGCTCTCACACATTGTTAAATATATTGGTGTCTGGATGGACACTACCTATTAATCAAGATTCTAATACTCAGAGTGGGCAAGACAAGGTAAGCAACACCCACTGTAGGATTCACCCTTAACAAGGCTTATTTCTATTTGGGTATGCCATATATTGTTTTACAATATAACTTTTAAAATATTGCTTACTTGAGTGTAAAGTAGTAAATCAAGGTCATTTGAGTTGAATTTTTTTTATTACAATAGTGAAAACATTTTCCTTTTCATTGTCCTGTGTTAAGTCTGAGTATATGTAATATTTTTTTAAAAAAGATTTTATTTATTTATTTGACAGAGAGAACACATGCAGGGGGAGCAGCAGGCAGAGGGAGAGGGAGAAGCAGGCTCTCTACTGAGCAGGGAGCCTGATGTGGGGCTTGATCCCAGGACCCCAGAATCATGACCTGAGCCTAAGGCAGCCACTCAACCGACTGAGCCACCCATGTGCCCCTATATGTAATATTTTTTTAAAAATGTATCCTTTTATTATTATCCCGGGAGACAGAAATCTGACCCACCCTTTAGGTAGCCTTCTCTCTGAACCACATTGATTCTAAAATGTGCTGAGTTTGTATAGTTCTCATTGGTTCCACATTCCTATGTCCACCGTGTCAGAAAATCTTCCTTTTTACCCAATTCAGTTCTCTCCAGCTATAATTCAGTCATTCTGTGTTGTATTGTCTACAATAAGGATCCTGTATAGGTGATCAACCTTTCAAGCTGGATTCAGGGAGCTGGCAATTGGTTAGACCAGTGGCTCCTTTTTCCTCTTTAACAGTTTATTAAGGTATAATTTACATACTATAAAATTCATCTGTTTTAAGAGCACAATTCAGTCATTTTAATAAATTTAAGGAGTTTTGCACTCAGCACCACATTCCAGTTTTAGAACATTTCCATCACCCAAAAAGGTACCTATTTTGGAAAAACTTCAGTTCTCCTCCTGTGTGTTGCTCCCTTATTGTCACACTAACTACCATGCTCATCACACTTCTACACCTGATGGGTGTCCTACAGTTCAACTCAGTTTTGACACCGTTGACCTGGCAGTAGCATCAGATCCCATAGCTTAAGGGCTTAGTCCTACAAGACTGTCCCCCCTCCTTTCCCTATAGATTCCAGTCGCAGATCCAGGTGGTTCTGACTTGACTGGCTATAAATCAGAAGTTCCCAAATAATTTGCTGGAGTGGCTCACAGAACTCGAAGAAACATTTTATAAACTGGATTACTGGTTTAGTACAAAAGAATATAACTAAGTAATAGCCAAATGGAAGAGATGCATAGGGCAAGGTATGTAAGATGGGACATGGAGCCTCCATGCTCTTTGGGTTTGCCACTTTCCCCAAATCTTCATGTGTTCACCAACCTAGAAGCTCTTTGAACCCCATCCTTTTGGGTTTTTTGTGGAGGCTTCATTACATAGGCACAATTGATTAAATCATTGATCATTGGTGATTAAACTGAATTTCCAGCCCCTCTCCCCTCCCCAGAAGTCAGGGGTAATGGTGGGGATGAGGGTGGGACTGAAAGTTTCAACCCTCTGATCACCTTGGTTGGTTATCTTTAGGCAGTTTCCAAAAGTTACCTCATTGACATAACAAAAGACACTTATGGCTCACATCATAGGAAATTCCAAAAATTTTAGGAGCTCTGTGCCAGAAAAGGGGGATGAACACCAAATATATATTTATTAAAAATCACAGTATCTCAATACTTCATACCCATTTTGCAGTCACTCCTCATTCCACCTTCAGCCCCAGGCAATAACTGACTAGTAGTCTGTCTCCATGATGTAGCTTTTTTAAACATTTTATATAAATGAATCATATGTTCATTTTTGTCTGGCATCTTTCATTTTAGGTTCATCCATATTGTAGCATGTATATTAATTCTTCATTGCTGACTAGTAATCCATTGTATGGCTATACCACAATATTTTGTTTATCCATTCACCAGTTAGAAATTTGAATTCTGATTTCTGGCTATTACGAATAAAGTTGTGATGACTATTCATATTTTAAATCTTTGTATAAACATGTTTTAATTTCTTTGGGGAAGATTCATAGAAGTGGAATTGCTGGTCATATTGTAAGCTTATGTTTAATGTTTTAAGAACAGTCAAACTATATAATCCCTATTGCGTATTGCTGGATTTGGCTTGCTAATATTTTGTTGAGAGTTTTTATATCTTTATTGTTTGGTATGATGGTAATGTTGACCTCATAAAATGAATTAAGAAGTGTTCTCTTTTTTTTAGAAGAGTTTGTGAGGTTTTAGTATTATTTCTTCTTTAAATATTTGATAGAATTTAGCTGTGAAGCTATGTAGGCAAGGACTTTTCTTCGTGGTAAGCTTTTAAATTACTAATTCAGTTTCTTCACTTGTTACAGGTTTATCCAGATTTTTTATTTTCTTTTGAGTTTTGTTAATTTGTGTCTTTTAGGGAATTTGTTCATTTTATCTAACTTGTTGGCATAAAGATGTTCATAGTATTCCTTTATAAAACTTTTAATTTCTCTGAGGCTGATAATGATGTATCTCTTTTCATTCCTGATTTTGGTAATTTGTCTTCATTCTTTTTTTCCTGGTGAATCTTTTCAAAAAACCAATTTTTGGTTTTGATTTTTCTCTATTTTTCTTTTTTCTATGGTATTGATTCCCCTCTAATATTAATAATTTATTTCCTTCTGCTTACTTTGGGTTTAGTTTGCCTTTTTTTTTTTACTTAAGATGGAAGCTTACTCAAGGTCTAGGATATTATGTGCAGCTATAAATTTCCCTTTAAGCACTGTGTTAGCTGTCCTATAAGTTTTGATGTGTTTTGTTTTCATTCAGCTTGGAATATTCTAAGTTCTCTTGAGATTTTGTTTTTGACCCATAGGTCATTTAGAAGTGTCTTTGGTATCTAGACGTTTGTAGATTTCCCAATTTCTTGTTTTTTTCTAATTTAATTTCATTGTGATTGAGGAACATTTTTTATATTCTTTGTATCATTTCATTTCTTCCCCCCCCAACATTTTTTTTAAACTTTTTTTTGTTTTGATTTGTTTTTTTAATTCATTTGAGAGGGGGAGAGAGAGAGAGCGCCAATGAGGGCAGAGCGGGGGGAGGGGGGGAGAGTCAGAGGGAGAGGGAGAAGCGGACTCCCCATTGAGCAGGGAGCCCAGTGCAGGGCTCCATCTCAGGACCCTGGGATCATGACCTGAGCTGAAGGCAGACGCTTAACCAACTGCGCCACCCAGGCATCCCTCCCGCATTTTTAAAAAAGATTTTATTTATATGAGAGAGAGCAAGAGAGAAAGAGCAAGCACATGAGCACGGGGGAGGGGCAGAGGAAGAAGCAGCAGCAGACTCCTCACTAAGCATGGAATCTGACATGGGGTCCCAGGTCCCTGAGATCATGACCTGAGCCAGTCAGATGCTTAACCTACTGAGCTACCCAGGCACTCCTTCCCCAAATTTTTATTACAATTTAACTCAAGAAATTCAACATTGTAATTTTAATTATAATCCACACCAGAGTAATGAGTAAGATATGTATTATACTTTAAAAAAAAAGTTCTATTTTTCAAGTATAGGTGACCTATAGTGTTTTATTAATTTCAGGTATACAGCATGGTGATTTAACAGTACCGTACATAACTCAGTGCTCACCATGTTAAGTGTAGTCACCATCTGTTACCATACAACATTATTACAGTGTTATTGACTATATTCCCTATATGTATTTTTCATCTCCGTGACTTCTTTTATGACTGGAAGTTTGTACTTCTTAATCCTTTTCACCGATTTTGCCCATCCCCCCATTCCCTTTGCCTTTGGCATTCACCAATTCTCTGTGTTCATGAAATCTATTTCTGTTTTTTGTTTGACATTCCACATATAATGAAATTATAGTATTTGTCTTTCTCTGTTTTATTTCATTTAGCATAACACACTCTAGGTCCAATCCGTGTTGTTGCAAATGACAAGATATTCTTTTTTATGGCTAATATTCCAGTTTGTGTATATACCACATCTTCTTTATCCTTTCTTCTGTCAGTGGACACTTAGGTTATTTCCATATGTTGGCTATTATAAAGCAGCAATAAACACAGGGGTGCATATTTCTTTTCAGATTAGTGTTTTAATTTTGGGAGGGTAAATAACCAGTAATGGAATCCTATGGTATTTCTGTTTTAATTCTTTCAGGAACCTCCATCCTCTTTTCCACGTGGCTGCATCAATTTGCATTTCTACCAGTAATGCATGAGGGTTCCCTTTTTTCCACATCCTTGCCAACACTTGCTATTTCTTGTCTTTTTGATACTAGCCATTCTGACTGGTATGAGATGATATCTCAGTGTGGTTTTGATTTTCATTTCAGTTCTTTTAATTTGAGATTTGTTTTATGGCCTAGCATATGGTGTATCGTAGAGAATATTCTGTGCATGCTTGAAAGGAATGTGAATTCTGTTGCTGTGTAGAATAACAACCAAAATTCTAAAACAAACAAACAACTGTTGCTGGGTTGAGTCTTATGGAAGCCTTAGGTGTCAGTGGAGGTCAGGTTGGTTAGTAGTGTTGTTTAAATTCAGTGTTGTTGCTGATTTCCTGTTTACTTTGTTCTATCCATTATTGAGGGGGGTATTGAAGTCTCTTATTAATGTTTGTCTTTTTCCCCCCTTCATTTCTTTCATTTATTGCTTCCCTTATTTTGGGTTGTTTTGTTAGGTATGTTTATATTCGTTATATCTTCCTGTTGAATTGATGCTTTTAATACCTCTCTTTGTTTTAAGTAATTTTTTTTCTTACTTAAAGTCCATTTTGTCAGATATTTATGGAGCTACTTCAGTTCTCTGATGTTATTGTTTACATGTTATATCTTTTTCCATCCTTTCAACCTGTTTGTGCCTTTGAATTTAAAGTGTCTCTTGCAGATAGCATATGGTTGGGTATTGCCTTTTTATCCAGTCCAACAAATATGTCTCTTTAATCGACTCTTTAATCCTCTCCTGTTTGATACTATTTTTGAAACAGTTGGGTTTACATCTCCCATTTGCTTTTTGGTTTTTGTATATATCATGTCTTTTTTGTTCCTCTGTTCCTCTTTTATTACCTTGTGTATTTTCTTTTTACCATTTACGTTTTTTGACTTTTTGAGATTATACATCTCTTTTTTATTTTTTTTAAAGATTTTATTTATTTGACACAGAGAGAGCAACAGCGAGAGCGGGAACACAAGCAGGAGGAGTGGAAGAGGGAGAAACAGGCTTCCTGCGTAACAGGGAGCCGGATGCGGGGCTCGATCCCAGGACCCTGGGATCATGACCTGAGCTGAAGGCAGACGTTTAATGACTGAGCCACCCAGGTGCCCCAAGATTATACATTTCTTAGTGTTTGTTCTAGGGACTACAGTATCCATCAGACTTTATCACAGTCTACTTCAGATTGATACTAATAATACTCCAGTAGAGCTCCATTTCCTTCACTCTCCTTTGTGCTATTATTTTTACATATATTTTGTTCATTTATATAATAAACCCAACAGTACAGCGTTTTAATTATTGCTTTAAACAGTGTATGTCTTTTATTTTTTTATTTTTATTTTTTGACAATGTATGTCTTTCTGTTTTTTTGAGAGAGAGTATGTGCACGTGTGAGGAGGGGGGTTGGGGAGGGAGGGGCAGTGGGAGAGGGAGAGAGAGAATCTTAAGCAGGCTCCATGCCCAGCACAGAGCCGACTTGGGGCTCAGTCTCACAACCCTGATATCATGACCTGAGCCAAAATTAAGAGTCAGTGCTTAATTGACTGAGCCATCCAGGTGCCCCAACAATGTATGTCTTTTAAAGAAGAGAAGGAAGGAGAAGGATATTCAGTCGTTTGTATTAACCAACGTGTTTACCATTTCCAGTACCTGTTTCTTCTTGTGGATTTGAGTTACCTTCTGGTGTCATCATTTGCTTCCTCCAGTGTAGCTTCATTCCCTCTTTCCTTTATGTGCTCCTATTGTATATATTACATCTTTCTATGTTATAAGTTTAACAGTACAATTTTATAATTGTTTTATGCAATTACCTTTTCAAATTAAGGGAAGAGGAAAAAATTTATTTCTCTCTCTCTTTTTTTAGAGGTTTTATTTATTTGACAGAGAGAATACAAGCAGGGGAGTGGCAGGCAGAGGGAGAGGGAGAAGCAGGCTCGCTGCAGAACAGGGGAAGCCCGATTTGGGACTCAATCCCAGGACCCTGGCATCATGACCTGAGCCGAAGACAGTTGCTTAACCAGCTGAGCCACCCAGGCGCCCTATTTATCTCTTTATTGTCATTTTTCCATTATCTTTAATTATCTTTGTCAGTGTTATTTTTTCATATGGATTCCAGTCACTTCTTTTCATCCTGAATAACTTCCTTTAGTATTTGGCTTACATCTGTATCTTTCAAAGAATACATGTTAGGATTAGTGGGCCCCCTCCCATCTTTTCATTTGGGAATTCATATGCCTTATGATCTTACACACTGGTATTAGTTGATTGAGGGTTGAGAAGGGTTGGCAGGAGATTGGGCTGGGGGAAAGTGTGGAGGGGCCAATTCCTAGAGTATCAAGTGTTCTAAGCTATGGGATTTAAACCTTAGAACTGTGGGGAGCAACCGTTGGAAGATTTTTATGTAGTGTTCTTTCATCAGATTTGAGCCTTGGGGAAAGGACTTTGCAAAGACTGAGTTCTGAATGCTTTTTTAGAGATGGCAGTGACAAACCGCAGGCTCTGAAAGGAAGGTAAATCTGCTTTTTTCTCTGGAATTCCTTCTTCATTCTTTTGAGCAGTTAAAAGCTGTTTATATCCAAGTAACTACTTCCTTGCAGGCATAAAATATTTATGGATTTGTGACAGAGTGATACATAGTTTATAGAGTGGAAACCATGCCAGTGCCCTGTGAAGTTTGTGAAACAACAGTTTGAAAACCACTGTTACAGGATGAACAGATTGCTTACTGTTTGTGTATATGGAATGGAGTGTATATTGAAATATATAAACATCTTGGGGCATCTGACCTTTTTTTTCTCTTTTTATTCTTAAAGGCTGGGTGTACATAAGCCATACCTTTTACCTTTTACTCATTTTGATATGTCAGAGAAGTGTTTGATCTTTTTCTTATTGGGTACTCAAAAGCTTTTTTTTTTAACCGTAGAAAGAATACCACCCCCCACACACACATACTCTCTCACACAACCTATATTTTATGGTTTTCTTTTATACTTGTTAGGAAAAATTAAAGAGCAGAAAACTTATTAATTCTAGTTCATGCTACCAGTTCTTTACAGAAGTATAAAATGAAAAGAAAAATATGTCCCCGTCTCCAGTCTTGTCAAATTCTGTTGGAAACTGTCCATGTGATTGTCAACCTGTCAATGTTTTCACCTTTGAGTAATTTCTGTGGGAGATGACCTTGTTCCTGGACTACTCTCACTAAATTCCTGCAGTTGGTTTTATGAATGTAGGAGGTTTTTTTCCCTCATTAAATCATTAAATGATTTTCCCCATAAAATCATTCAAGTCTACAATTTTTTTTTAAAGATTATTTATTTATTTGACAGAGAGAAACACAGCTAAAGAGGGAACACAAGCAGGGGGAGTGGGAGAGGGGGAGGGAGAAGCAGGCTCCTGGCGAGCAGGGAGCCCGATGCGGGGCTCGATCCCAGGACCCCGGGATCATGACCTGAGCTGAAGGGAGACGCTTAACGACTGAGCCACCCAGGTGCCCCTCAAGTTTACGATTTTCAAGAGTTTAACATAGTGTTTTCACTAAACTAATGGAAGTTAGAATTGAAACTATGTGGAAACCTATTTAGTCTTGAGCTTAAAATTTCCCAAAGATTAAGGGCCACAGTTTTGCCCAGGACCATCACATAACAAGGAGTTTAGGCATATAATTATGTCACAAGCTTTCTAAATACTAGCATGCAAAAATAACATTTTTACCTAGCACATTCAAATTTTGATAATATCTCTGCTAATATTGTTGAGAATGCAGGAGATTGGTCCCATTATACTGTTTGATTTCCCCATGGCACTTTCTGAAGTAATTCTATTTATTTGTTTACATTTCATGGTCTTTCTCTCTCTACTGGAATGTAAACTCAAAGAGGGTAAGAATCATATCTTATTTAATATGGTATCCCCGTCACCTATAATAATGCTTTGCATCTGATGGGCATTCAGATAATTGCTAGATAATAAATTCTGACTAGGTGTATCTGAAATGGGATGCTGGTATTATATTTTTAAAGAGAAGCATCTCCAGTTATTTTGAAGTATACTCCCAAAGTTGAGAAACAGTAGCCTGTCTTCCTTCCCTGATGTTCAGTAATGTGCATAAGGTACAGAAAATATATATGTATCTTTACTGAAATATCATTGCTAGAGGTTTCCTTCACTCTTGAAATTGGAAACCTGTGACTGAGTCCCCTAGAATTCTTCCCCTAGGAAGAATTTAGTTCAGTACTATTTTCCAAATATTATTTACAGGTAAGACTCAGAATGGACAGTTGCTTTCCATCATCAAATAGTTAAGTTTAGGAAGGTGAAAAGATAGAGCTAAAATGGAATTTATTCCTTTTTTTTTTTAAATGGGGAAAAAGAAGGCAAGGACAGGTTTCCTAGATGATTTTTCTCTAAAATAGTTATTCTCAGTGACATGGTGGGGGTATTTTACAATGACTGGAGACATTTTTGATTGTTATAACTGGGGAGAGGGAAAGGATACTATTGGCATCTGTTGGATAGAGGCCAAGGTACAGCTAAATGTCCTACAATGAACAGGACATCCACCCCCAACAAAGAATCATCTGAAATGTCAGTATTGCAGAGGTTGAGAAGCTGTTCTCTTAACAGGCTGCTTGGAGAAAGCATTGGTAGTTAACTTGGAGTTGGCGTACATCTACACATACACACCAGGTTTTGGCCCTGGGCAAAACTGAATGTCTTGTGTAGAGAAAACTTTAGGTGTGGAATTGGCTTTTATATATGTAGGAGTTTGCTTGTAACTAACCTTGTTTGGGAGGTCCCTGAGACCACTCTCAGGTTCAGTAATTTGCTACTCAGAACTCAGCAAAGATTTTATATTCATGGCAATGATTTATTACAGTGAAAGGATATAGATTAAAACCGGGAATGGGAAAAGGCCCATAGAGCAGAGTCCAGGAGAGTTCAGATAAAAACTTGCAGTTGTTCTCTCTCAGTGGAGTTACGTAGACAGTGCTTATTTCTCCTAGCAACAACCTACGTGGAGTATTGCCAACTAGGAGTATTGCCACTCCATCTGAGCCTTGTGGTCCAGGGATTTTATTGAGGGTCAGTCGCATAGTCTCCAAACCCTTAAGAGGTCAAGCTGATACTGCATGGCCAAAAGCCTTTACCATAAATCACATTATTAGACTATTTGTTGTGGCTCTAGGTTCCCAGGTAAACAGACACTTTTGCCAAACAGGACATTTCAAGAGCTTAGAGGTTACCTTCTAGAAGCTGGGGAAAAGCCAAACCTTTCTTTGCAAGGTTAAGCCTTTACTGTACACATAGGGCCTGCTGGTTTTTTCTTTCTTTAGAAACTGCCATCTGAGTGATTCTTAGAGGCTAGTTTAGGATGTTCTGTTATTGATAGCTTGTACCCAAATCTTGTATCTTAGAGACCTGTTGGTACAAATAAATCAGTGGTTCTCAAATGTGCTTTATAAACCTCTGGGAATCTGTGAGATCAAAACTGTTCTCATAATAACAGTAAAATATTCTATGCCCCTTTACTTTGTTAACATTTGCACTAATGGTACAAAAGTGATGCTAAGTAAAACTGCTGATACCTTTTTAGGAATCTCAGCAGTGGCACTAGACTAGTAGTTTGTATCCTTTACTGCCATGCACTCGCATTTAAAAAAAAAAAAAAAGTGCCCATTTCCCTTAATGTTTTTAAGTATAAATTTTATTATGCTGACTCTTGCATTCGTATGATAAAATGGGTATGTACTGCACAGGAAAAGCACTTTTGGAATGGAGTTGCCATCTGAATTAGGCAGTTTTTTTCATGAAAAACTTTTTACTTGAAAAAGCAACTGACAAACTATGGTTTTTCAGACTTGGGTATTTGGCAAGTATTTTCTTGAAAAGGAACAAAGCCAACTTGTCATTTCAAGGAAAGCAGCTGTCAGTATTTGTTACCTTTGATAAAATTTGAGCTTTCCAGAAAGAAATCAGATTTTGAGAAAATCTGTGTCATTTACCTTGAGCTTAGCAGCATCACAATACTTAAAAGACTTCTTATCCTATTGGTAATGACTTTTTTGATATTGTATATAATGAAATGTGTGATGGTTTGGAAGACCTGAATAACTCCATGAACCAGTATTTTCTTAAGAACTGATTCATGATCTTATAAAAACATTCTTGGGTAAAAGATACATTCAAAATGCATGGATTTCAATGTCAAAAAGTATGAAGAGTTTATTGATACAGTTTTATATTTCACATTTTAACTAGCCTTTGAGAGATACCATTTGACAGGTTTTGATGTAGTATCAAAGGAAGATATCCACAATTATCTGAAAAGGCTTTTAAAATATGCTATTTTCTGTCTAGTTGTGAGTACAGATTTTTTTCATATACTTGAATCAGGATAATTTATCATAGCAGATTGAGTGCAGAAGCAGCTATGAGACTCCAGCTATTTTCTATTAAGTTAGTCCTTAAAGTGATTTGTAAAAATGTAAAACAGTGCCAATCCTCCCACTAATTTTTAAAACTTGTTTTCATAAAATTATTTATATTGATAGGTACTATATTAAGTGAATTAAAATAAATATTTTAACAACTTCTCAGTTTTAATTTTGAGTATAATAGATATCAACATAAATAACCATCACAAACAAAACTCTATGGGGCCCTCAACAATTTAAAAGTGTGAAGGGGTCCTGAGACCAAAATTTTTTTGAACACATGGCTTCCTGACATTCATCCCACAGATATTGTCGAACCTAAGTTTGTGTCTCTTACAGGATTATGCTACCACAGGCTGGAAGATTTAAATTCCTTGGGCTTCAATGGAAAATTCTGGTTTTTTATTTCGATCTGAGTATATTTTTAATATATAAAATACTTAGAATTTATGGTGGTTAAGTTTTGACTGTGTATGGCTAAAATACTATTTCTAGATCAGATGAGTGGAGAATTATATCTGGAAGAATGACAAAAAGAATTGCAGGAAATGGTAAATTATTTTCTAAAAGTTTCTTAGGCAAATGATTGTAGAAAAAGCATTACCACATGAGAGTCTTAGAGAAACAATATAAGGGTTAGCAGACAATTTACATACCCATAAAAGGGGTTATGATAGGATCATTTTAATTATTGACACGCACTATAGCTTTATCTAACCCTAGAGAAATAATAGGTTTTCTGTTTTTTTAACCTTTTTTTTTTTTTTTTTAGATTTTATTTATCTGTGAGAAGAGGGCACAAGCGGCAGGCAGAGGGAGAAGCAGGCTCCCCACTGATCAAGGAGCCTGATGCAGGACTTGATCCCAGGACCCTGGGATCATGACCTGAGCCAGAGGCAGACATTTAACTGACTGAGCCACCCAGGCATCCCTGTTAAGCTGATTTTGTATATATAGTTTTTTTTTATATGTAGCTCTAGTCCATAGTGGGTTTATGACCCCTAGTCACTTCATAGCAGGGGTTAAGAACTAGAATATTAGGAAAAAACCATAATCTGTTTTTTTCTCAAGTCCTAGTACAAATAATTCTTAGCATTGATATTTGTATACTTGGAGGTTTTTCACTAGTTGAATGTGAGGAAGTTCTGTCTTTAAAAAATCTTGTCTTTCTAATCACCAGTGTACTTTTTGGGAAACATTTAATTAGATACAGTTATCTTTTTAAATTCCATGTTAACTCTTTCTTTTATACTCTCCACTGTTCTCATTTTAGATCAAATGATTTAAACTTACATTTCCTATTCTATCTAAACAGAGACATGAGATATTTAGGGTCACAGGTCTTCATAAATCTTGTGTGTGTGTGATAGAATCCATCAGGATACTATTTTACCTCAGATGTTAAAAAAAACTATTCTAAAATTAAAAATACATATTATCCTGGTATGCCTGGGTGGCTCAGTCAGTTGCGCATCCAACTCTTAGATTTCAGCTCAGGTCATGGTCTCAAGGTCATGGGATTAAGCCCCACTTCAGGCTCTGCACTGGGGGGTGGAGCCTGCTTGGGTTTCTCTCTCTTCCTCTGCCCCTCCCTTATGCACGTGCGCTCCCTCTCTCTCTCTCTTCTAAAAATGTGTGTGTGTGTGTGTGTGTGCACGCGCGCGTGTATAGCAAATAATGTGGTCTAAATTATTCATTTACATAAAAACAAAAATTATTTCTATTAGTTTTTTATTATGGTAAAATGTACATACATAAAATTTATCATTTTAAGGTGTACAGTCCATTGACATTAAATACATTCACATTGTTGTACAACCATCATCACCATCTAGCTCCACAACCTTTTTTAATCTTCACAAAATGAAACTCCATACACATTGAATGTCAACTTTTCATTCCCTTCATCCCCTAACCCCTGGCAAATAGGAGTTTGTCAAAAAATTCCACATTCTTTTGTGATTGACTTAATTAGTATAATGTCTTCAAGGCCTATCCATGTAGAATGTGTCAAAATAGCTTTACTTTTTAAGGCTGAACAATATTTCAGTGTATGTATGTGCCACATTTTGTTTATCAGTTAATCCATCTGTGGACACTTGGGTTGATTCCCAAGTGTCCTTTTGGCTCTTGTGAATAATGCTGGTTGAAACTTGTGCATATGAGGATGTTTCAGTTCCTGCTTTCATATATATCCACAGGACTGTAATTGCTGGATCATATGGAAATTCTGTTTAATATTTCAGGAAACACCATACTGTAATCTATGCATTAATTGCTGTATCATTTAACATTCTTTTTTTTTTTTTTTTCATTTGAGAGAGAGTACAAGCAGGGCGAAGAGCAGAGAGAGAAGCAGGCTCTCGCCTGAGCAGGGAGCCCGATGCAGGGCTCAGTCCCGGGACTATGGGATCGTGATCTGAGCCAAAGGCAGATGCTTAACTGACTGAGCCACCCAGGCGCCCGTATCATTTAACATTCTCACCAGCAGTGCACAAGAATTTCAGTTTCTCTGCATCCTTTCCAATATTTGTTATTTTTTTTTAATAATTGCAATTCTAATGTGTATGAAGTGGTATTTTGTGGTTTTGATTTGCATTTCCCTAATTATTAGTGATACTGAGGGTCTTTTCATGTGCTTATTGCCATTTGTGTGCCTTAGGGGAAATGTTTGTTCAAGTCCTTTGCCCATTTTTTAATTGGGTTGTTTTGTTACTGCTTTTGAGTTGTAGGATTTCTTTATATATTCTGGATATTAACTCCTTATTAGATACATGATTTGCAAATATGTTCTCCCATTCAGTAGGTTGCTTTTTCACTCCAGTGGTAGTGTCTTTTCATGCACAAAAGTTTTAACTTCTAATTAAGTTGAGTTTATCTGTTTTTTCTTTTGTTGCCTGTAGTTTTCTCATTGCAGAATCCAGTGTCAAGTTTTTCCCTTGTTTTCTTCTAAGTTTTTTTATAATTTTAGCTCTTGTGGTTAGGTCTTTGATCCATTTTGAATTAATTTTTGTGTATGGTGTGAGGTAAGGGTCCAACTTCATTCTTTTGCTTGTAGTTACGCAGTTTTCCCAACACCATTTGTTGAAAAGACCCCATTGAATGGTCTTGGCACCCTTGTTAAGATCATTTGATCACATAGGTATGGAAAGGTTTATTTCTGGGCTCTGTCCTAGTCTGTTGGTCTGTATGGCCATCTTTATGGCCAGTTCCACACTGTTTTGATTACTGTGGCTTTGTAGTAAGTTTTGAAATCAGGAAATGTGAAACCTCCAAATTTGTTCTTTTTTTTTCAAGATTATTTTGGCTATTTGGAGTCCCTTGAGATTCCATGTGGATTTTAGGATGGATTTTTTTTTTAATTTATAAAAAACAATGTTGCGAATTTGATAGGCATTATATTGAATCTGTAGATTACTCTATTCAGGTAAGGACATTTTAACAATATTAAGTCAATGTGACACTTGATTATCTCCAGGAATAAAATTGTTTCAGGTCTTGTGGAGTTAGGGAGAGAAGTGCATAAAGACTAAAGACAAAGGTTACTCCATTTTTCACTAAGGGGAAGAAGGAAAATAATAGAGCTTGATATGACTTTCAAGTGAGATTCTTGAATAAAATATTTAAAGAGTTACTTGTTTTCAAGAGAGGTGAAGCACTAATCATTAAAAAAAATTAGCCTCAATGTAGCCTAACTCTCTTTGTGTACGAAGCCTGCTATCTTAAATGGATTACAAGAGATTTAAGGCATACTCATCAAATTTGCTGATAGCACAGTTATGGAAGGGATAGTGCATTTGCAGGGATGGGCTAGATTTTGCTGTAGTAATAATGTGCCATTTTCATATGGTGTTTTCAGGGTCCTAGGGTCTTGCTGCAGTGCTTTGTGACTGGAATTGGAGTGGTGACCTGGTGGATCTCTGGGCTACATTCTCTTTCTTAATCAGAGTTGGGTCTGTTGGGGTTGTCTTCTGTTTATACATTGTCATGAATGTGTGTGAAAGCATAGGCATACACACGTATATTAGATGAAATCATCTGAAGTCTTAGCTTTGATGAAAGGATACTCTCAGATTCAAATTATATGTATCAGGACATTGCTGTTCAGTGATGTTAACTCATAATCTTAAGTGTTCTTATGTGTCTTTTTGGAATTTGCAATGTTTTTGCCTACAATTCTGTTTGGATCCAGTGTTAATGACTGTTGAAGCCTGGGTCTGGAATTATTTTCGGGTGATGATAAGAGATGATGAACTTTATTTTTTTTAATTTTTTAAAAAAGATTTGAGAGAGTGAGCAAGTGAGTGAGAGAGCACAAGTGGGAGGGAGGAACAGAGGGAGAGGGAGAAGCAGACTCCCTGCCAAGCAGGGACCCCAATGTGGGGCTTGATCCTGGGACTCCAGGACCATGACCTGAGCCACACAGGCTCAGATCACTGAGATGATGAATTTTTATTTATAAGCTGTCAGCTTTTGTGTGATACACAAATAGTGAAAGTGACAAGTTTGGTGTAGGTTGACAAGGATGTGTCTTTGGTACATTGTGTTAGTAATACAGACATGATAATGTGAATCCGATATAATAATAGAATTGTAGAGCTTCTGGATGGAGGCTCCTTAGGCTTTGATACTTACGAAATAATTTTATAGAAAGGCATCCTAAGTTCCTTGTAGGTTCCTAACCTGGAAGGTGGTATAATTGAACTTAAATTTATGAGACAGTCTAAAAATCAAGCTCACGTCAAGGGACTTTTTTTTTTTTTTTTTTTTTAACTTTGGTTTAGTGTATATGCACAAACAGTGCAACAATATAGGAGATCCAAGAAAATGACTCATAGGCATATACCAGTGTTTCATAACTTTGTGAAGAACTCTCTGGTCCTAATTCATATGTTTATGTAATACAGATTTTTCTCCTTCCATGTTCTGGTCTTAGTTCATGCTGTTGTCATATCTTATTTGGACTGATGTGGTAGTTCTCTGACCAGTATACCCTTTTCCAGTCTTGCCCCCATTTCAGTTCAGTTTTTTCTTTGTTCGTTTGTTTTGTTTCTTAAATTCCACATGAGTGAAATCATACAGTATTTGTCTTTCACTTAGCATTATACTGTCTCATCCATCCATGTTGTTGCAAATGGCAACATTTCATTCTTTTTTATGGCTAAATATTATTCCATTATGTATATGTACCACATCTTCTTTGTTCATTCATCTATTAGTGGATACTTAGGCTGCTTCCATAGTTTGGCTATTGTAAATAATACTGCAGTAAACATAGGGGTGCATGTGTATCCCTTTGAATTAGTGTTTTTATATATTTGGGTTAAATACCCAGTAGTTCAATCTCTAGATCATAGGGCAGTTCTATTTTTAATTTTTTGAGGAACCACCATACTGTTTTCCACAGTGGCTGCACCAGTTTGCATTCCCATCAACAGTGCATGAGGGTTCCTTTTTCTCTATATCCTCACCAACACTTGTTGTTTCTTGTGTTTTTGATATTAGCCTTCTGAGAGGTGTGAGGTGATAGCTCATTGTGGTTTGGGTTTCCATTTCCCTGATGATGAGTGATCTTGAGCATCTTTTCATGTGTCTGTTGGCCATCTGTATGTTTTCTTTCATGTTTTCTGCTCATGTTTTAATTGGATTATTGGGGGTTTTCTGGCGTAGGGTTACATAAGGTCTTTATATATTTTGGATACTAATCCTTTATTGGATATGTCATTTGCAAATATCTTCTCCCATTCAGTAGGTTACTTTTTAGTTTTGATTGTTTCCTTTGCTGTGCAGAAGCCTTTTATTTTAATGTAGCCCCAGTATATTTTTGCTTTTGTTTCCCTTGCCTCAGCAGACATACCAAAAAAAATGTTTCTGTGGCCAGTGTCAGAGAGATTACTGCTTGTGCTCTCTTCTGGGATTTTTATGGTTTCAGGTCTCACATTTAGGTCCTTAATCCATTTTGAGTTTATTTTTATGTATAGGGTAAGAAAGTGATCCAATTTCATTCTTTTACATGTAGCTGTCCAGTTTTCTCAACACCGTTTGTTGAAGAGACTTCTTCCCATTGCATATTCTTGTCTCCTTTGTTGAAGATGAATTGACCATTATAATCATGGGTTTATTTTGGGGCTTTCTGTTTTTATTCCATTGGATAAAATAAATAAAAAAATAAAAAATAAATAAAATAAAAAATAGACACATAAAAATATGTCTTATTTTTGTGCCAGTACCATATGTACTGTTTTTTTTTTTTTAAGATTTATTTATTTATTTGAGAGAACAAGAATGAGAGAGAGAGTACATGAGAGGGGGAGGGTTAGAGGGAGAAGCAGGCTCCTCGCTGAGCAGGGAGCCCAATGCGGGACTCGATCCCAGGACTCCAGGATCATGACCTGAGCCAAAGGCAGTCACTTAACCAACTGAGCTACCCAGGCGCCCCCCATACGTACTGTTTTGATTACTACAGGTTTGTAGTATGTCTTGAGGTCTGGGATTGTGACACCTCTAGCTTTGTTCTTTTTCCAGATTTCTTTGGCTATTTGGGGTCTTTTGTGGTTCCATACAAATTTTAGGATTATTTGTTCTAGTTCTGTGAAAAATGCTGTTAGTATTTTTACCAACATTGCATTAAATCTGTAGATTGCTTTGGATCATACGGACATTTTAGCAGTATTTGTTCTTCCTATCCATGAGTATGAAATATCTTTCCATTTGTTTGTGTTTCCTTAATTTTCTTTCATCATTGTTTTATAGTTTTCAAAGTATAGGTCTTTCACCTCCCTGGATAAGTATATTCCTAGGTATTTTATTATTTTTGGTGCAAATGTAAATGGGTTTATTTTCTTAATTTCTCTTTCTGCTACTTCATTGTTAGTGTATAGAATGCAACAGATTTCTGTATATTGATTTTGTATCCTGCAACTTTATTGAATTCATGATCAGTTATAGTAGTTTTTTTGGTGGAATTTAGGGTTTTCTACATATAGTATCCTGTCATCTGCAAATAGTGAAAGTTTTGCTTCTTCCTTACCAATTTGGATGCCTTTTATTTCTTTCTGTTGTCTGATTGCTCTGATTAGAACTTCCAGTACTATGTTGAATAAAAGTGGTGAGAGTGGCCATCCTTGTCTTATTCCTGATCTTAGGGGAAAAACTCTTCAGTTTTTCACCATTGAGGATGATGTTAGCTGTGGGGTTTTCGATATATGACCTTTATTATGTTGAGGTATGTTTCCTCTAAACCTACTTTGTTGAGAGTTTCTGTCATGAATGGTTGTACTTTGTCAAATGCTTTCTCTGCATCTGTTGAAAGGATCATATGGTTTTTATCCTTTCTCTTGTTGATGTGTTGTATCACATTGATTTGCAAATATTGAGCTACCCTTGCATTCCAGGTATAAATCCTACTTAATCATGGTGAATGATTTTTTTAATGTATTGTGGGGTTCAGTTTGCTAATATTTTATTCAGGATTTTTGCATCTGTGTTCATCAGAGATAAAGGCCTGCAGTTCTCTTTTTTTTGTAGTGTCTATCTGGTTTTGGTATCAGAGTAATGCTGCCCTCACAGAATGAGTTTGGAAGCTTTTATTCCTCTTCTATTTTTGGAAAAGTTTGAGAAGAGTAAGTATTGAGTCTTCTTTAAATGTTTGGTAGAATTCATCTGTGAAGCCATCTGGTCCTAGACTTTTGTTTGTTGCAAGTTTTTTGATTAGTGATTCAATTTCATTGCTGATGATTTTCAAATTGTCTATTTCTGATTCAGTTTTGGGAAGTTATATGTTTCTAGGAATTTATCCATTTCTTATAGATTGTCCAGTTTGTTGGCATAAAATTTTTCATAATATTCTCTTATAATCCTTTATGTTTCTATGATGTCAGTTGTTTCATTTCTGGTTTTGTTTGAGTCCCTACCCCCCTGCCTTCTTTTTGATGTGTCTGGCTAATGGTTTATCCATTTTGTTAGTCTTTTCAACAAACCATCTCCTGGTTTCATTGATCTGTAAGAATGATCTTTCTTGATAGTTTTTTTAAATTAATTTTTTTATTAACATATAATGTATTGTTTGTTTCAGAGGTGCAGGTCTGTGATTCATCAGTCCTACACAATACACAGCACTCACTACCACACATACCTTCCCCAGTTCCATCACCCAGCCACCCCATCCCTCCCACCCCCCTCCCCTCCAGCAACCCTGAGTTTGTTTCCCAGAATCAAGAGTCTCCCATGGTTTGTCTCCCCTCTGGCCTCGTCCCGTCCCATCCTTTCCCCTCTTCCCGTCCCATCCTTTCCCTTCTTCCCCCATGATCCTCCACCCTGCCTCTCAAATACCACACATTAGTGAGATCACATGACAATTGTCTTTCTCTCGTTGACTTATTTCACTTAGCATAATACCCTCTAGTCCCATCCACGTTGCTGCAAATGGCAAGACCTCATTCTCCTTGATGGGTGCACAATATTCCATTGCATGTATATACCACATCTTCTTTATCCATTCATCTGTTGATGGACATCTGGGCTCCCCCCACAGCTTGACCATTGTGGACATTGCTGCCACAAACATGGGGTGCAGGTGCCCCCTCGGACCATCACATCTTGATAGGTTTTTTTTAAGATTTTTTATTTATTTGTCAGAGAGAGAGAGAGCGCGCGCCCAAGCTCCGGGAGTGGCAGGCAGAGGGAGAAGCAGGCTCCCTGCTGAGCAAGGAGCCCGATGCAGTACTCAGTCCCAGGACCCTAGGATCATGACCTGAGCCGAAGGCAGACAGTTAACCAACTGAGCCACCCAGGCATCCCATATCTTGATAGTTTTTAAATTAGATTTTAAAATTAGACAATATTTTAAAATTTGAATGTAATTTTCAGACACAGGATAAAATAAAATTCAATAGGAATATAAATACCTACCACCAAGGATAAACAGATGTTAATACTTTCCCATATTTCCTTTGTGTCTCTTTAAAAACAGTTTTATCTATATATATAGTTATATATACAGCTGGAGCCCCATTCCCATTTTTCCCTAGGTAATTGCCTTGAAAGTTTTTTTTAGCATTTATACTGTGTTTACATATCCATAAACAATATATGCTATCATTCTTATGTTTTCTAAACTTTTAAATAGTATGTGTCTTTTGCAACAGTTTTAAAAATTTATCTGTGTTGCATCACTATATTCCTCATACAAATAAACAGTTCATTTTCTTAATACTGCAGGTGGGTAGTTTCCAGTTTTGAGCTGTTACAAATAGTGCTGCAGTAGATGTTCTGGTATGTCTCCTTGTGCATATATCAAAGTTTCTCTGAGGTTGATGTGGGGAAGTAGACTTACATATAGCATATATACATGTTTACCTTTACTGTGTGATTTATATTTTTTCCCAAGTGGTTATACCAATTACATTGTGTCTTTACTCTCAAACTTTTTTTTTAAAGATTTTATTTATTTATTTGAGAGAGAGAATGAGCATGAGTGGGGTGAGGGGGGTTGGGGGGCTAGAGAGAGAAGCAAACTCTGGGATCATGACCTGAGCCGAAGGCAGACACTTAATCGACTGAGCCTCCTAAGTGCCCCTCAAACTTGTTAAGAGTTGTTTCAATTTGACTTTGGTTTTTACAGCTTGATATGTGTCAAGTAATATCTTGTTTTTACTTGTATTTCCCAGGTTCCTAGTGAGATTGAATACATTTTCACATGTTTTGACCAATTGGATTTTTTTGTATGAATTGCCCATTTCGTTTTTTTCTTATAATACAGTTATGTATGTGTGTGTGTTCACTATGAATTTTACTGGTTTTGCTATATAAAACATCTGGATATATAGCTAGTCTTTTCACTTCGTTTACAGGATCTTGTTCAGGACTTTTAAATTGCGGCATAATCCGACTTATCAGTGTTTTATGTTCTTTTCTTTCTTGTGTAAGAAACCCGTCAAAGTTCTAAAAGTATTCAGTTTCTTCTTAAAATTTGCAGTTTCTTTACCCACTTATTTTCTGACCCACTGGAATTTTATTTTTGTACATAGTGTGAGAATAAGTTTTTTTTTCAAAATTGATTTTTCTTTACCCTTTGATTTTCTGTATACATTTTTAAAAATTTCACATCCCCATGAAAATTATTGAGCTTAACCAGTATTCCACTGAAATTATGGATTTAATTTGGAAAATTGACATTGTACAATACTGAGTCTGGAAAAAGTAGATGATTCTCATGCAGCAGCTACTCACACCTGTCCCTGTTGTCTGCCCATGCATCTTCCCACAGTTGCCATCAAACAATCATAGCTCTTCCTTCTCTTCCTTAAATCTTGCATGAGTGTTCCTCATTGGCAGATGCTATCCTTGAATCATTTGGGGGAAAGGGATTCTGGGAAATGTAGTTCCAGACTTCTGCCCTGTGATGCAGAATAGACTACAGAAGAGTGTATTGATGATGCAGATGTTACAATACACAAGCCAAGCAAACATAAACAAATATGTTCTTATTTCCCTCCCTCTTTTACATACAAGGGGGCTTGATTGTTGTGTACTTTACCCCCCAACTGATTTGTTTTGGAGATCTTTTTCAGTGGGATGTGCATTTATAGTTTGCTAGCTATTGTCAGCCTGCCCTTCACTGAGGTTATATCAATTTATATTTCTACCCATAGTGTGTCACTTTCTATTGTTTTGCATCCTGGCTAACTGCATCCTGCTCTCCTATTAAAAATATTGTTTTACCTTCCTTTGGTAAACTCCTTTTTGTTTAAAAACTGTGAAGTCTTCCTGGCAGAAGTGATAATCTGACAGTATACATACACATGCACCTACTCAGTTCATCTTACTCTACTATATTAGAATAGTTGTGCTTTCTCTGTGGTTATACGACATTTCATAAATTATTTATAAACATTTTCTCTGTGCCCCTTTGTAGGTGTGGGCTTTTTTTTACTTGTGATTGTATATCCCTCTATCATAAACACATTGGGTATGTGTTTGTCTCCTTTGCTAAACTATAATCCTTTAGAACAATGCAATGCTATTTTTTTGTGGGCAGCACCTAGCACATAGTAACAACTCAGTAACTGTTGGAATGAATAATACACAATTCTAAATAGAGGGTATATGCAGCTTTATGACCTTTTTTAATTTAGCAGTGTATTATGCTAGATGCTTCACATATATGAACATAATTCATTAAAACCATTGAGTCTTTTTGGTATTGAGTTGTATGAATACTTTATATATTCTGGATACTAGACTCTTATCAGATACATAATTTGCAAATAGTTTTTCATTCTTTGGGGGCATTTTCCTACTTTTTAAGATAGTGTCCTTTGATGCACGAAAATTTTAATTTAATTTGGTAAAGTCCAATTTGTCAAATTTTGGGTGTTGCCTATGCTTTTGGTGTCAGATCTAAGAATCCTTGCCAAATCCAGTATGATGAAATTTACTCTAAAATTTTGTTTAAGTGCACATGGAACATTCTCCAGCATAGATCACATACTGGGTCACAGATCAGCCCTCAGCAAGTACAAAAAGATTGAAATTATACCATGCATATTTTCAGACCACAATCTATGAAACATGAAGTCAACCACAAGAAAAATTTTGGAAAGACTACAAATACATGGAGGTTACAGAACATTCTAGAAAAGAATGAATGGGTTAACCAGGAAATTAAAGAAGAAATTTAAAAAGTACATGGAAGCAATGAAAATGAAAACACTACAGTCCAAAACCTTTGGGATGCAGCAAAGGCAGTCCTAGGAAGGAAGTATATTGGAATACAGGCCTACCTCAAGAAGCAAGAAAAGTCTCAAATACACAACCTAGCCTTACACCTAAAGGAACTAGAAAAGGAACAGCAAATAAAACCTAAAGCCAGCAGAAGGGAGATAATAAAGATTAAAGCAGAAATAAATGATACAGAAATAAAACAGAACAGATCAATGAAGCTAGGAGCTGGTTCTTCGAAATAATACAATTGATAAACCCCTAGCCAAACTTATCAAAAAGAAAAAAAGAAAGGACCCAAATAGATAAAATCACGAATGAAAGAGGAGCGATCACAACCAACATCACAGAAATACAAACAACTGTAAGAGAATATTATAAAAAATTATATGCTAACAACTGGGCAATCTGTAGGAAATGGACAAATTCCTAGAAACATACAAACTACCAAAACTGAAACAGAGGAAGAAATAGAAAATTTGAACAGATCCATAACCAGCAGGAAATTGAATAAAAAATCACCCAACAAACCAAAGTCCAGGGCCATATGGCTTTACAGGGGAATTTTACCAAACATTTAAAGAAGAGTTAATCCCTATTCTTCTCAAACTGTTGATTCCAAAACCAGACAAACCAGAAACAGTCATTTCTATACACCAGACCCCACTAAAAATGAACATGGTTGTAAAAAATTCTCGACAAGATAGTAGCAAATCGAATCCAACAGTATATTAAAAGAACTAAGTACCACGGTCAAATGGGATTTATTTCTGGGCTGCAGGGCTGGTTCAACATTCGCGAATCAATCAGCATGATAGCACGTTAACAAAAGAAAGGCTAAGAAGCATATGATCCTCTCAATAGATGCAGAAAAAGCATTTGACAAAATACAGCATCCATTCTTGATAAAATCCCTCAACAAAGTAGAGATAGATGGAACATACCTCAACCTCATAAAGGCTATATATGAAAGACCCCACAGCTAATATCCTCAATGGAGAAGAGCTTGAGAGCCTTTCCCCTATGGTCAGGAACGAGACTGTGATGTCCATCGCACCATTACTATTTAATATAGCATTGGAAGTCTTAGCCTCCACAATCAGACTACAAAAAGAAATAAATAACATCCAAATCAGCAAGGAAGAAGTAAAACTTTCACTATTTGCAGATGACATGATACTCTGTAGAAAACCTGAAAGACTTCACCAAAAAATTGCTAGAACTAATTACATGAATCCAGCAAAGTCGCAGGATATAAAATCAACGTACAGAAATCTGTTGCATTTCTATACACCAATAACAAAGCAGCAGAAAAAGAAATCAAGGGATCAGTCCCATTTGCAGTTGCACCAAAAACCATAAGATACCTAGGAATAAGCCTAACCAAAGAGGTAAAAGATCTGTACCCTGAAAACTATAGAACACTTAGGAAAGAAGTTGAAGAGGACCCAAAGAAATGGAAAAACATTCCATACTCATGAATTGGAAGAACAAACATGGTTAAAATGTATCTACTGCTCAAAGCAGTCTACACAGTTCAGTCGAATCACTATCCAAATACCACCAGCATTTGTCACAGAGCTAGAACAAACAATCCTAAAATTTGTATAGAATCACAAAAGATCCCAAATAGCCAGAGTAGTCCTGAAAAAGAAGAGCAAAACTGGAGGCGTCACAATTCCGGATTTCAAGCTGTATTACAAAGCTATAGTCATCAAGACAATATGGTGCTGGCACAAAAATAGACACATCAATGAAACCAGAATGGAAAACCCAGAAATCGACCCACAGCTCTATGGTCAACTAATCTTTGATGCAGCAGAAAGGAATATCCAGTGGAAAAAAGGCAGTTTCCTCAACAAATGGTGTTGGGAAAACTGGACAGCAACATGCAGAAGAATGAAACTGGACCACTTTCTTATACCATACACAAAAATTAAATTCAAAATGGATGAAAGACCTAAATGTGAAGTAGGAAACCATCAAAATCCTAGAGGAGAACAAAGGCAGCAACATCTTTGACCTGAGCTGTAGCAGCCTCTTACTAGACATGTCACCAGAGGCAAGGGAAACAAAAGCAAAAATGAACTGTTGGGACTTCATCAAGATAAAAAGCTTCTGCACAGTGAAGGAAACAGTCACCGAAACTAAAAGGCAGCCTACGGAATGGGAGAAGATATTTGCAAATGGCATATCTGATAAAGGGTTAGTATCCAAAATCTATAAAGAACTTATCAAACTCAATACCCAAAAAAACAAATAAACCAGTTAATAAATGGCCAAAGACATGAAAAGACACTTTTCCAAAGAAGACATCCAGATGGCTAACAGACACATGAAAAGATGCTCAGCATCACTCATCATCAGGGAAATGCAAATCAAAATCACAGTGAGATACCAGCTCACATATGTCAGAATGGCTACAGTTAACATAAGAAACAACAGGTGTTCGTGAGGATGCAGAGAAAGGGGAAATCTCTTGCACTGTTGATGGGAATGTAAACTGGTGCAGCCACTCTGGAGAACAGTATGGAGGTTCCTTAAAAATTAAAAATAGAACTACCCTACGATCCAGCAAAATTGTACTACTAGGTATTTACCCAAAGGATAAAAAATGTACAGATTTGAATGGGTACGTGCACCCTGATGTTTATAGCAGCATTATCAACAATAGCCAAACTATGAAGAGAGCCCAAATGTCCATTGACTGATGAATGGATAAAGAATTGTTTGCATGCGCGCACGTGCGCGCACACACACACATACACGAATATTACCATCAAAAAGAAATCTTGCCATTTGCAATGATGTGGATGGAGCTAGAGTGTATTATGCTAAGCGAAATAAGTCAGAGAAAGACAAATACTGTATGATCTCATATGTGAAATTTAAGAAACAAAACAGATGAACACATGGAAAAGGGGGAAAAGATAAAATGAGAGAGAGAAAAACAAACCATAAGAGACTCTTTTAATGATAGAGAACAAACTGAAGGTTGATGGAGGGATGTGGGGTGGGGGGATGGGGTAGATGGGTGATGAGTATTCAGGAGAGCCCTTGTGATGATCACTGAGTGTTGTATATAAGCGATGAATCACTGAATTCTGTTCCTAAAACCAGTACTGCATTGTATGTTAACTAGAATTTAAGTAAAAATTTAAAAAAAAATAAAATTTTTTAGGAGTTTTACAGTGTTAGCTCTTAGATTTAGGTCTTTGATCTTTTTTGAATGTCATGAGGTGAGATTCTAAGTTCATTCTTTTGCATGTGGATATCCAGTTGTCCTAGCACTGAGTTTTGAAGAAACTATTCTTTCCCATTGAGTAGTCTTAGCACCCTTACCCGAACTAGTTGACCACACATATGTGGGTTTATTTTCATACTCTCAATTATATTCTTTTGACCTATGTATCTGTCTATCCTTATTTTAGTACCACATTGTTTTGATTACTGTCACTTTGTAATAAGATTTGAAACCATGAAGTGTGAATTTTCTGTGTTCTTGTTTTCCAGAATGTTTGGACTATTCTGAGTCCCTTGTATTTCCATATGAATTTTAAGATCAACTTTTTCCATTTCTGGGGGGGGGATGGGAAGGCTGTTGTATTAAGTCATCCAATCCATGAACACAGGAAGTATTCCCCTTTATTTAAGATTTCTTTATTCTTTCAACACTGTTTATAGTTTTCTGTGTATAAGTCTTACATGCACCTCCTTGGTCAAATTTATTCCAAATTCTTGTTCTTTTTGATGCTATTGTAAATGGAATTATGTTTTTTTATTTTGGATTGTTCATTGCTAATGTATGGAAAGAACTGATTAACTTTGCTGAATTTGTTCATCAGTTTTGACAGTCCTTTTTTTTTTGGAGATTCTTTAGGATTTTCTATATATAAGATCATATCAAATAAGAGATAGTTTTACTTCTTCCTTTTCAATTTGGATGCCTTTTATTACTTTTTCTTGCCGAGTTAATCTGGCTAGAACTTCCAGTAGTGTTAAATGTAAGTGGCAAAAATGGGTGTCCTTGTCTTGTTCTTGATCTTAGGAGGAAAGCATTGAGTCTTTCAACATTATGATATTAGCTGTGGGGTTTTCATAAGCATTCTTGATTATGTCAGGGAGGCTACCTTCTAGTTTGTTGAGTAATTTTATCATGAAAGCGTGTTGGGAGAGTCCAAGATGGTGGAGAGGTAGGAGACCTTAGTTTCATCAGGTCCCAGGAATTCAGCTAGATAGCTATCAGATCATTCTGTGAACTCAACCGGATATCTAAGAAAAAATAGCTGCAACTCTACGAATAGAAAGGCAACCACTTTCTGCAAGAATGACAAGATGGAAAAACTCACCTCAAAAAAGAGAACAAGAGGCAGTACTGACTGCCAGGGACCTAATTAGTATGGAAATAAGTTAGATGTCTGAACTAGAGTTCAAAATAACAATTATGAAGCTACTAGCTGGGCTTGAAAAAAGCATAGAAGACAATAGAGAATCCCTTTCTGGAGAAATAAGAACTAAAATCTAACCAAGTCAAAAAATTAATGAGATACAATCAAAACTGGAGGCTCTAACTGCTAGGATAATGAGGCAGAAGAGAGAACTAGTGATATAGAACACCAAATGGTGGAGAATAAAGAAGCTGAGAAAAAGAGAGATGACAACTACTGGATCACCAGGGGAGAATTCGAGAGATAAGTGTTACCATAAGACAAAACAGTATTAGAATAATTGGGATCCCAGAAGAGGAAAGAGAGAGAGGGGCAGAAGGTATGTTGGAACAAATTATAGTGGAGAACTTTTACTAATCTGGGGAAAGAAACAGGCATCAAAATCCAGGAGGCACAGAGAACCCCCCCCAAAATAAAAAATAAAATAGGTCAACACCCCAACATATAATAGTGAAACTGCAGGTCTCAGAGACAAAGAGAAAATCCTGAAAGCAGCTCAGGACAAGAGGTCTGTAACCTACAAGCATAGAAACATTAGATTGGCAGGAGACCTATACACAAAGACCTGGCAGGCCGGAAGGGACTGGCATGATAAATTCAGGGTGCTAAATGAGAAAAATACTCAGTCAAGAATACTTTATCCAGCTAGGATATCATTCAAAATAGAAGGAGTGATAAAAGCTTCTAGGACAAACAAGAACTAAAAGAATTTGTGATCACCAAACCAGCACTACAAGAAATACTGAAAGCAGTCCTCTAAGCAAAGAGAGAGCCCAAAAGTAACATGGACCAGAAAGGAACAGAGACAGTATACAGTAAAAGTCACTTTACAGGCAATACAATGGCACTAAATTCATATCTTTCAATAGTTACCCTGAATGTAAATGGACTAAATGCCCCAATCAAAAGACACAGGCTATCAGATTGGATTAAAAAAACAAGACCCGGGGCGCCTGGGTGGCTCAGTTGGTTAAGCGACTGCCTTCGGCTCAGGTCAAGGTCCTGGAGTCCTGGGATCAAGTCCCACATCGGGCTCCCTGCTCAGCGGGGAGTCTGCTTCTCCCTCTAACCCTCCTCCCTCTCGTGCTCTCTATCTCTCATTCTCTCTCTCTCAAATAAATAAATAAAATCTTTAAAAAAAAAAAAAGACCCATTGATATGCTGTCTGCAGGAGACTCATTTTAGACCCAAAGACACCTTAGACTTAAAGTGAGGAGGTGGAAAACCATTTATCATGCTAATGGACATCAAAAGAAAGCTGGAGTGGCAATCCGTATATCAGACAAATTAGATTTTAAACCAAAGACTGTAATAAGAGGTGAGGAAGGACACTATATCATACTTAAAGGGTCTGTCCAACAAGAATATCTAACAGTTGTAAATATTAATGCTCCTAACATGGGAGCAGCCAATTATATAAGCCAATTAATAACAAAATTAAACACATCAGTAATAATATAATAATAGGGGCTTTAACACCCCCCTCACTGCAATGGATAGATCATCTAAGCAGAAGATCAACAGGAAACAAGGGCTTTGAATGACACACTGGACCAGATGGACTTCACAGATATATTCAGAACATTCCATCCCAAAGCAACAGAATACACATTCTTCTCCAGTGCACATGGAACATTCTCCAGAATAGATCACATCCTGTGTCAGAAATCAGTTGTCAAATGGTACCAAAAGATTGGGATCATTCCCTTCATATTTTCAGACCACAGTGCTTTGAAACTGGAGCCCAGTCACAAGAGGAAAGTTGGAAAGAACTCAAATACATAGAGGCCGAGGAGCATCCTACTAATGAATGAATGGGTCAACCAGGAAATTAAAGAAGAATTTTTTAAAAATTTATGGAAACAAATGAAAAAGAAAACACAGCTCTTCAAAGGCTTGGGGAAGCAGCAAAGGCAGTCCTAAGAGGGAAGTATATAGCATCAAGCCTTTCTCAAGAAACAAGAAAGGTCTCAAATACAGACTAACCCTACACCTAAAGGACCTGGAGAAAGAACAGCAGATAAAGCCTAAACCCAGCAGGAGAAGAGAACTAATAAAGATTAGAGCAGAAATCAATGAAGTAGAAACCAAAAGAACAGTGGAACAGATCAACGAAACTAGGAGGCTGGTTCTTGGAAAGAATTAATAAGATCGATAAACCCCTGGCCAAACTTATCAAAAAGAAAAGAGAATGGACCCAAACATAAAATCATGAATGAAAGAGGGGAGGTCACTACAAAGAATTATAAGAACATATTATGAGCAACTATATGCCAGCAAATTAGGCAATCTGGAAGAAATGGATGCATTCCTAGAGACATATAAACTACCAAAACTGAACCAGGAAGAAATAGAAAACCTGAACAGACCCCATAACCAGCAAGGAAATTGAAGCAGTAATCAAAAATCTCCCAACAAACAAGAGCCCAGGGCCAGATCGCTTCCCTGGGGAATTCTACCAAACATTTAAAGAAGAAATAATACCTATTCTTCTGAAGCTGTTTCAAAAAATAGAAATGGAAGGAAAAGTTCCAGACTCTTGGCATGATACCAGCATTACCTTGATCCCAAAACCAAAGACCCCACCAAAAAGGAGAATTACAGACCAATATCCCTGATGAACATGGATGTAAAAATTCTCACCAAAATACTAGCCAGATGGATCCAACAGTGCATTAAAAGGATTATTCACCATGACCAAGTGGGATTTATTCCTGGGCTGCAAGGTTGGTTCAACATCCGCAAATCAGCCAGTGTGATACACTACATAAACAAAAGACAAGACAAGAACCATATGATCTAGAACTCAGGAAAGTGCTGTACTTATTTTACAGTTTTCTTCTAGATATCTGAACCTGTAAAAGGGAGAGACCCATAAGATGAGGTCTGAGAGGGTCCCATACCGTTTCTATGTCCTCAGGACATGTCACCCTCTTAGGATGTTGATGCTCAACCGAGCTTCAGTGTCAAGACTTTTTATCAAGGATTCAATTTATAGGTATGTAGGTTGAATCGTTGGTAACATAATTAAATTCAATCTTTAGCCCTGTTCCTCTCCTTAGAGGTCAGGTGGTCAGGTTAATAGGACATGGCTCACAGCCTCAACTCTCTTATCACATGTTTGTTCTTTCCGGCATGGCCAGCCTCAATCTGGAACAATCTAGGGGCCTACCATGAGTTACCTCATTAGCATTAACTCATATATGGTCCTAGGGGCTCACCGTGAATAACAAAGACACTTATATCACTCAGGAAATTGGTAGGTTTTAGAAGCTCTCAGGTATCCAGGACAAAGATAAGACAAATTTTTTTATTATTTAACACTTTACATATATTGCTTTGTTCATGTGCAAATATATCAACTAAAAGGTAAATTTCTCTTCCTCCTCCCCCTTTCTTTTCCCATCTTCCCATGATTTAATAATCAAAACCAAATAGAGCTGTACTTGAGAAATCTTTCTCCCACTTTTGAGTCCGATGAATAAAAACTTGTGCAGCCCACTTGAAATGAATCACCATGTTTTCTTCTGTACGCTTCATGCTTCTATGTGCAAATAAAAGCAGGTATATATGTCTTATTCTCTCTATACAGTCTACACTGTATAGACTCCAATGTAACCTGCTTTTTTCACTTAAAAATATGGAAATACATATCTGGGGTATATCAGTAGAATACGCATTCACAGTTTGGTTAGGTAATTGACAAATTGCTCTCCAAAAGAGATTATATTAATATGTTATTTCAGTATGGAACCCAAATAGTTTCAGACTTCTTGCTCTTTGTCAGTTTGAGTGATGAACAATGGTTTATACATGTATTTTTAATATGAGTTTCTCTTAAGTTGAGCATCTGTGTATGTTTGCACATTTGTGCTTCCTTTTCTATGAATTGTTTATATTCTTTGCCCATTTTTTAGTGGACTGGTTTTTTTTCTTCTGTTTGTCATTTGTTGTACTTTATGGTTACGTCTTTTTCAGTGTAGAAATTTAATGTTTTTAAATAGATTTATGAATTTTTATGGCTTTCTAAATTTTTGTGTCTTCCCTATTTGATGATTTTAATAAAACTATTGTGTGCATTTTCTAATACTTTTATACTTTTTCTCTATGTTTATTAAGGTGTAATTTAGCGGGGCTCCTGGGTGGCTCAGTAAAGCATCTGCCTTCAGCTTAGGTCATGATCCCAGGTTCTGGGATAAAGCTCCCTGCTCAGCAGGGAGTCTGCTTGTCCCTCGCCTTCTGCCCCTCTCCCTTGCTTATGCCCTCACGTGCACATGCACTCTCTTCTCTCAAATAAATTAAAATCTTAAAGCTCGCGTGCACTCACTCTCAAATAAATAAAATCTTTAAAAAAGGGGTGTAATTTAGGTGTAGTAAAATTTACCCTTTTTGGTGTACAGTTTTGTGATATCTTACAAATGCATTTAATGACTACCACTTCCATTATCCCTAAAAATTCATTTGTGTCCTTTTGTATTCATCCCCTCCTGAGATCCCCAGGTCCTGGCAACTACTTAACCCTTCTCTGTCCTTAAAGTTTTGCCTTTTGCAGAGTGTTGTAAGAAATTGAATCATTCAGTGGGGCGCCTGGGTGGCTCAGTGGTTAAGTGTCTGTCTTCGGCTCAGGTCATGATCCCAGGGTCCTGGGATCGAGTCCCCACATCGGGCTCCCTGCTCAGCGGGAAGCCTGCTTCTCTGCCTCTCCCTCTCCCCCTGCTTGTGTTCTGTGTCTCACTGTGTCTCTCTCTGTCAAATAAATAAGTAAAATCTTAAAAAAAAAAAAAAGAAATTGAATCTTTCAGTATGCAGCCTTTCACTTAGCATAATGCATTTAAGATTTACCCATGTTGTTGGTGTGTTCAAGTCATTGGTTCCTTTTCTATTACTGAATCATTTTCTGGTATATGAATTTACCACAGCTTATTTATCCATTCTCTAGTTGAGGTATTTCCAAGTTTTGGAGGTTATGAATAAAGCCAATATAAGTGTTCATGTACAAGATTTTTTCTGAGCATAAATTTTTATTTTATTAGATTCATATCTAGGAATAGAATTGTTGAATTATATGTATGACTATATGCAACTGCCAAATCATTTTCCAAAGTGGCTGTACCATTTTGCATTCCCACCAGTAATGTATGAGAATTGTAATTGCTCTGCATCCTCTCCAGCATTCAATATTGTCAGTTTGTTTTTTTTTTTAAAGCCATTCTACTAGGTGTGTAATAGTATCTCATTGCACTTTAATTTGCATTTTCTTAGTGATTAATGTCTGTGTATTGTCTTTTGTGAAGTGTCAAACTGTTTACATTTTTTGCCCATTTTAAAAATTGGGCTTTTCTATTACTATGTTATATGAGTTCTTTATTTTGGATATAAATTCTTTGTTATATATCTGATTTGTAAGGATTTTCTCATTTTTTGTTTTTTTGTCAGAGAGAGAGAGAGAGAGGGCATGAGAGTGTGAGAGTACAAGCAGGAGGAGTGGCAGGCAGAGGGAGAAGCAGGCTCCCCACGCAGCAAGGAGCCAGATGTGGGACTCAATCCCAGGACCCCAGGATCATGACCAGAGCCAAAGGCAGACTCTTAACCAACTGAGCCACCCAGGCGCCCCAGGATTTTCTCATTCTGTGGCTTGTATTTTCATTCTTTTAATGATCCTTTTCAAAGAGCAGGAATTCTTTACTTTGATTAATTTTAATAAATCAATATTTTTATCTCTGTATTGTACTTTTGATATTGTCTCTAAGACATCTTTGCCTATTCCAGGCCACAAATATTTCATCCTGTGTTTTTTTCTAGAAATTTTATAGTTTCAGATTGTATGTTTAGATCTGTGATCCATTTTCAGTCATTTACTGTGTTAGATAGTAGATGGAGGTATAAGTTTGTTGGGTTTTTTTTTTCCCTTGCCAATGGATTCTCCAGTTGTTCCAGACCATTTTTGGGGAAGATTATTTTTTCTCCATTGACTTCCTTTTGTGCCTTTGTCAAAAATCACTTTACCATGTATGTGTGCATCTATTTCTGGACTCTTCTGTTCCATTTCATCAGATCTGTATGTCTCTCTTGCAGTATCGCACTGTCTTAATTACTGTAGCTTTCTAGGAGTGTGAATCCTCCAACTTCATTCTTCTTTTTAAGTATTGTTTTGGTCTTCTATATAAATTTTGCCTTTCCATATAAATTTTTGTATCAGTTTATTCATTTCTACAAATACCAAAGGTACTTGTGGAAAAATTGACCTCTTAACATATTGAGTCTTTCAATCCATGAATGTGGTATCTCTCTTCATTTATTTAGGTCTTTGATTTCCTTCAGCAATATTTTAGTTTCTAAAGCATACAGATTCTGCATATATTTTGTTAAATTACACCTTAGTATGTCAGTTTTTAGGGTGCTGCTACAAATGCTGTGCTTTTAAATTCTTTATTTCCAGTTCTTTGGTAGTATGTGCAAATATAATTGTATTCCACGACTTTGCTAAACTTTCTAGATATGAAAACGTTTTCCGAGATTCTGTGGCGTTTTCCACATAGATAATCATGTTGTGTGCTAATATAGGCAGTTCTCTTTCTAAATTGTATGCCTTTTATTTCTTCTTATAGCCCTGTTGCAGTGGCTAGGACTTCCAATATTATATTGAATAGAATTGGTGAGAGCAGACATCCCTGCCTTGTTTCCCCTTAGGGAGAAATCAGTCAGTAGTTTCCTAGTACTTTTATAGTTCTTTTAACACAAACATTTCAGTATAGTGATCACTTAGCAAAGGAATCCTATGAATTTTTTTTGCCAGATGGCTCCCAGTTTTCCTGATATCATTTCTTGACTAGTGTACCATATGTATGCATGTCTTTGCCCCCCACATGTGAACTTCAATCAAAGCACCTACTGCATTGCTTTGCTGTTTACTTTTTACTTATCTTTCTCTCTTAATAGAAGAGCAATTTGGGGGGAATAAGAAATGGTGCCTACCCTCAATGAACTAATGTTGTGAATAATTGATATTAGATTGGACCATACAAAATTGCCAGTATTAATTTTTTCTGCTTACAAGGTCTAATTATCAGTGTGAGAAATGTTCCTGCATGAGAAATGGTTCATCATGGTTGTGTGCTTATAAGCAAAGCCATGGAGCCTAGAAATACTGATATAAATGGGATACAACCACTACCCTTGAAGGTGATACTTTCTCTGTGGAAGACAGGGTCTTTACAACATTCAGATGTGTTTAATTCTGTGGTGAGTCTGTCATATGCACAAATATAATCTCAGTTGGAATCTACTTGTGATATTAGCTTCATACTTCTTGGTATCTTGGACTATAAGACATTTTGGCAGTGATTTCTGTAACTTACTGAGAAGCTTGTCATACTTTTATATGTGATAATTTTATGTGGAAAATATACTCTACATTGTTCAGTTTGATATGACATTTATTCAGTCAGTTGGTATCTTACAGATTTCCTTTTGAAATAACTTGATATTTTAAAAGAAGAAAGACATTAAGGAAATCATAATACAAAAAATAAAACTGTTGCATTTCCCTACTCCAGTTTTTTGTGTAATTTTTTTATTGTAAATTATATGTGGAGGGAAACTATAATATTTTGGTATTATATATATTTTTGTAATACTTAGGCTCTCAAGCTGGTCTTTCACTACTCTATATTGCAAGTCTGGAAAAAAATATTTGAGAGACTTTGTGTAAGCTTCATGAAGCTAAGTAGTTATTAACATGATTATTGAATAAGTATTTGTAGTGGGGGGGAGGCTAAACTAGCTGGATTTGATTACAGTAAGAAAATATAATTTTTACATGGAAATATGTTGATTTTAGTTAGTAGAGATGAAAATTACTATAGTCACATATTTGATCAGCATCAAGAGAGTTGCACAGTTTTTGAGGCAATTAAATTGTATTGGTAAATATATAGTAACAAGACTTTTTAATCAGTTATTCAGGAATTTGCTTATGGTATTGTTTTGGGCTTGACTATTAATGAGATTAAAATATAACATTAAAACCTTTAAAGCACCATTTTTTTCATTTGAACTCTTGTTTAAAATACATGACTCAGAGAAGACCACCTTTGTGTTAGTAATAATCAGTAGATAGAAGTACCCAGGAAATTTACTTTCTTTTGTATTTAATGCCACCAAATGGCAAATTAATAATATTACTATGTCTGTTATATTAATACTGTAGAAGACATACTGAACGTAATGCCCTGTTAGTATTGTTCTGACAGGGACGCCTGGGTGGCTCAGTCTGTTAAGTGGCTGCCTTAGGCTCAAGTCATGATCTCAGGGTCCTGGGGTCGAGTCCCGCATCGGGCTCCCTGCTCAGTGGGGAGCCTGCTTCTCCCTCTCCCTCTGCTTGTGCTCTCTCTGTCAAATAAATAAAACCTTTAAAAAAAAATTACTGTTCTGACAAGGTTAATTTGTTCATAAAGAGTTTTGACAAGAGAAGAAAAAACACAAAACAAATTTTAATCTGTTTAGAACTGTAGCGGACCTTCTACCAGAGCATATAGTCTGGTTTCTATCTTTAACATACAGAAAGACATATTAGAGCATAGTGGAAATTATAAATTTGTTCACAGTTTTTTTAAAAAGTACATTTATAGAAAATAATTATCAGTGTTTATCTTTGGGAGATATTGTGATTTCTTAAATTTATGCATATCTAAAATGAACATGTTTTAAATATTCAGAAATTCTATAGATTGAATATTTTATGCTTTATAGACAGATCCCCATGGATGCATTTGATTATATTATAGTGAATATATTCAAACAGTTTTTTGGTTTTATGGGTTTTTTTTTTGAATAATGTCTTATTGCAGGCAGTTCTGACTCAGACTTCACTGTTAGACTGGAGGCACTTGTGAAGACAGTATAAGCTAGTTTGATACCATTGGCATTGTTTGCTAGGCTTCTTACTTGGAAATTCAAATATATTGAAAGGTTGTGTAGAAAGGAAAAACGTATGGCTCAGTAATTGGCTTCTTTACCATTATCAGGTTTCAACTTGCTGTACTTTCTGTTTAATATTTTTAATCCTAACTGGTAATACCATTTGATATTAAGTAGACTTGATACAGAGTTGTTTTACAACAACAAAAACCACCCTTACTGAGCTTTGTTATAATTTGTTGAACTTTTTTTGTTATTTTAAAGAAAAGAAGATGATTAGAACTCTATTATGCTGAAAGCTGAAAGATTTTGTCCATCTTATTCTGGTAGAAGGGGAACCAATTATTGGGAAAACATTTATTAGGTTGTGTTGTTCCAGTTGGAATAATTTTGGTTGACATTAAAGATTCTCGAGAAATTTTGAATTCTGTGTGAATTAACCAGTTGTGACTCTACCTTACCTTTCAGAATTGTCTACTAAATTACCACTTAAAAAACAACCACCCACATAGGATGCCTCTCTTTTTTTGTTATCCGGATGGCTTTTGCTGACTAGAATCCTACTGGAAACTCATCCCCTCGTACAGCCTTGTTTCTGTTCTTTATAAGTCACTTTCTAGGAGCATCTGGGTGGTGCAGTCAGTTAAGCGTCTGACTTCGGCTCAGGTCATGATCTCAAGGTCCCGGGAGTCTGTTTTTTCCTCTACCCCCCCCCACCATGCACTCTCACTCACGCACGTGCTCTTTCTCTCAAATAAAAATAAAATCTTTTAAAAGATTTAAAAATAAAAATAAATAAATCATTTTCTAACCATTGGTTCAATAAAAGATGAGTATTGAAATACCCCCAGCCTAATTCAGTCAAGGATTTGAGTAATGGATATGCAAGACAGGAAAACAAAAAAAAAGTCAAACTTAAGATAGTATGGATAAGATTTGATTGGGAAAATGGTAACAAATAGCAGACACCATCAGTATCATATGGCTCATTTATTTTTTCTTTCCTGGTAATGCAGGGTCACAAATTTACCTTTTTTATATGATCGTTGTATAAATTGTAATTTTCATCTTTTACCACTGGATGGTGCTTTTGCATTGGTTTCTGCAGACTCTCTAAATTTACTTACAAAAGGAACATTTTAAAATTCATCATAAAGAATAATGAAATTAAAATTTGATAGTGATATAGTTGGTCACATAGACAAATTAAAACTAGTTAAACATAACCATTATTTGTGATATATACTGTAATTATTTTTAAAAAGATAAATTCTTGTGTATGAAATGGTTAAGAGCTATACCTGACCGTATTTTCTAATACAGTCTTCAGTCCACCACCTTAGAAGCATTTTAGATGTTTGATTTTTTAGGCGATACTGTAATTTAAATGGCATCTAAATAAACCTGTTTCTTGATTTGTAGTGTTAAAAATATATATACAGATAGGTCAGGCTTTTAAAATTGTTTTTGATGATCATCTTTCTTCTACCTAATAGCCATCTATTGAAGCCTTTTATTTCACAAATACTATATTCAAATTCTCTTTTGTTGGTTGCCAAGTGACTTTTTGATAGTTATCCTGCTTGGGCAATTTGAGTTTATTTAGGATTGTAACAAACAAAGCTTGAGTTTACTGAGATTGTAGCAAGGCTGTAGAGATGCCAATTCAAGGAAATAATGATCTTAAATAATAAAGCATTCACGTATGTTTTAAAAAGCAAAGTACAAACTCTAGAACATCAGTGTCTCTAAACCTTTCTCTGAGACCTTCTTTCCCCAATTTAGTCTGTTTCCTTTTCTGTTCTTTAAAGGATTATTTATATGAAAACAAAGTTAAAAAACAAGCATCTGAAATTACCCCTTCTTGTATTCTGCTCTTCAGTAGCTATTTGACAGCTTTTGAGGTATGAATTGGGAGGCAGTTATAGCCCAGCAAGTTTCAAGTCTCAGTTGCTTTGTTCTACATTCAGTGTCCAGCTGTTCTAGTCCCTGGAGCTGTGGGTATGGAGCTGCTCAATGGCTTTGGCCTGATAGGTTTGCTTCTTAACAGTGAATCCTCACCTGGGCAGTGTTCAAATTTTAGTCCTAAATTTTATTACTGGGGCACCTGGGTGGCTCGTTTGGTTGGGCCTCTGCCTTCCGCTCGGGTCATAGTCCCGGTCTGGAATGGGGCCCTTTGTCAGGCTCTCTGCTGGCAGGGGGTCTGCTTCTCCCTCTCCCTCTACCCCTCCTCCCTGCCTGTGTTCTTTCTCTCTCTCTCTCTCTCTCTCTCTCTCTCTCTCTCTCAGATAAACACAATCTTTTAAAAAATAAATTTTATTACTTAATTGGAATGTGAACTTTTGTCATTTAACCCTCATAGAACTTATTTTTCTTACCTCTAAAGTAGTGATTGAATTTAGCAAATAAGAATCATAACTAAGTGGTAGTCTTATTCAGAAAGAAATATATATATATGTGTACATTGGAAGGAAAGAACTAAGTACCCATAATCCTGTCACTGAGTTAATCTGTTGTTGCTTAAAAAAAAAAAAAAGATCCTTCTGATCATTTAACATAATTAGAATCCTATTTTATATATTGTAGAGTTCCACTTAATACTTTTATAAGTATTATTTGTCCCATTTTTTAGAAATTCTTTAAAAATTTTGTTTCTAAGTATTCAGTTGGGGCCCCTGGGTGGCTCAATCAGTTAAGCGGCTGCCTTTGGCTTGGGTCATGGTCCCGGAGTCCTGGGATCCAGCCCTACATCTGGCTCCCTGCTAGGTGGGGAGTCGGCTTGTCTTTCTCCTTCTGCTCCAGCCCCTGCTTGTGCTCTCTCTTTGTCTCTCTCTCTCTCAAATAAATTAAAAAAAAATCTTTATCATTCAATTTTATTATATAATATATGCTATATTTTACATCATTTTATTGTTCAACATTTAGGTTGTTTTGAATGTTTTGTTATAAATGATGCTTGAGTAAAATCATGATATGCACAGTTTTGTAGGCTTCACTTTTCCTTCTGTCTACATTCTTGTAAGAGATGCTAGCTTAAAAACTTTGAAAGACTTGGGGGGCCTGGGTGGCTCAGTCGTTAAGCGTCTGCCTTCGGCTCAGGTCATGATCCCAGGGTCCTGGGATCGAGCCCCGCATCGGGCTCCCTGCTCCATGGGAAGCCTGCTTCTCCCTCTGCCACTCCCTCTGCTTGTGTTCCCTCTCTCGTTGTGTCTCTGTCAAATAAAGAAATAAAATCTTAAAAAAAACAACAACTTTGATTTATCAATGAATGCTATTGACAGCAGTTCGCAAACTTTTTTCCCTAGAAAAGTCTCAGTTTACTCATTTTATCATCCCTCATGGTCTCTCTGGCTTGGACAGTTGCCTGCAGTAGCCTGATATTGTTTTCTGTCTTTAGTATCACCTCATTTTTAGGCCATCTTTTATATTGCATCCACAGTGAGGCTTCTAAGATGCAAATCTAATTACGTTGCTCCTTGACTTAAAGTTTTTTAGTGGTTTCCTCATTTTGCAGGTTAAAATGTATATACTTTAATGTGGCATTCAAGGCCCTTCATGATTTAGCCCCTGTCTGATTTTCTAGACTTATTTTAATGCAACCCTACTATATATTTTGTTGGTAAGCAAGTAAGAAGGGAACATTCTAGGCAGGGGGAACATCATATTCAGAGGCACAGCTGCAGGAAACAGCATGGTACATTTAAATTGCAACAAATACATTTATATGTGAAACTTAAAGACAAGGTAGTGGTGGTCTTCAATATAGTGTACTTTAATAAAACTTAGTTAACTAAATAAAAGCGGGCAAATAACATTTTATCTATGATTTAGAAAGTGGTGATAAAGAGAATTATTAATGAAGACTCTTGGTTACAATGACAGAAATCCCAACTCAAAATGACTTAAATGCAAAAGGATATATATTGGCCAGGCAGTAGCAGGGTGGTCAGGCAGAGCTGGATCTAGGACTTGGTGACAATAGATTCCCCACCACCCCGCACCCTTTTTAAATTTTGTCCTTTTTTTTTTTCTCTCCTACAGGGAAGTTAGATTACATTGTCCTTACCTGTAATCCTAAAAGAAAAGAACGTATCTTTCTTGATAGCGTTGGCAAGAAAGCAAAGTCCTGAGGAAGACCCTGTCTGGCTTTGATTGTTTGTTCATCCCTTGGACTAGACATGTGACTGGGAGTAGGTGGTACTCTGGCCAGTCCTAGGTCTCTTATATATCTTTGGAGCAGCTGAACTCCTGAAAGGAAGAGATTCTTGTGAACCTGTGTTTACTACAAGGATGGATAGAACTGGTGAAAGGAGAACCAAGAATTGAGAGACCAGTTAAGAGGTGGTTTTGATAACTTGGGTGAGGACTGAAGTGGGTCTGAAATAGATCACTATGAAGAAAGAAAGTTCAGGAGGATTTTAGGTAAAATGCCTACACGTGGGTGACTAAGGAGAAATGGGAGATGAAGTAAGGGTAGGCTTCTAGATAATTCTTTGTGTTCTGGGCTGTTGTGTATATGGTGATCCTATTATTATTAATCGACCTGGGAGGTTTAGAAAAAGGACACTTTGGGGAAGTAGACTAGAGATGGTAAATTGATTTTTGACATGCTGAGTCTGAGATAATCTGGAATATGCAGGTAAAATGGCTCATTGTGCATTTGGAAGTTGTATCTGGAGGTTAGGACTGGAAATAAAGACTCGGAAGTTATCACATGCGATGGCTATTATTAGATATCTAATAGATGAGATTGTCCAGGAAGAGGTTGTAGACAGAAAAGTGGGCCGAAAGAAAAGCCTGTATTTAAGTATGGATGGTGGAAGAAAAGCCATGTAGAAGGGGCCAAAAAAGAAGATTTAGAAATGTAGGTGAAAATCTTATGGAAGAGAGTTTTAATAAAGATCATTGGTATCCAGTATTATAGAGTAGTTTGGGAAAAATGAAGATTTTGCAATAAATTACCATTGGTAACCTTAGACCAATTTCAATTGAATGGTAAGTATGGAAGTCAGATTGCAGCAGGATGAAACAAGTAGAAAATGGAAGGGTAGCTCGTTAAGGAAGCAGAGTAATTTTGTGTAGGTCAAGACAAGGGATAGAGACATCAATAGGGGATAAATCAAAGTGATAAAGGAATCAGGATTGGTAAAGTTTATAAAAAGATGGAAATAATTTTGAATAAACTTACTGTTTCTTCTGTGACTATAAGCCCCTTCCCAATGACTGCCAAGTCAATGAGGTATGGTACCTGGCATGTAAGAAATGTTTAATAAATGGCTACTGAATGAATGAAAGATCAGAGAGGAAACTTGAAGATACAAATATATTTAAAGGTAAACCAGAAGGAAGTTGGAGGAATTGACCCTTGTTCTCTTTCTCTCTGAGGCAGAATGCCAAGAAATAGTGCCTCCCCAGCTTGCTTACCTCAGCACAGCTGTGAGGAAGCAATGTGAGAATAGATGTGAGAGCATTCTTAAACTAGGAAATACTGATATAAATAGAAGGGAATAATACTTTTCATTTCTGGCATCTTAATTTTGAAATCAGGGACTTCAGATCAGATGCTATTTGGTTCTCACCAACTCAGAAATCCCATTTGCTTCCTTAACTGCTAATTTAACTTCTCTTAGATTTGTGATTTATAGGAAGAGCTAGACTTTGGAGACAGATGGTCCTGGGTTAGGGTCCATTTTTCTCCCCTTGTCAGCCATGTGATTTCCAGTGTTTAACTTTTCCAGTTCAGATGTTTATCTGTGAAATTGGGAGTAGAAACTACTTTGCAGGCGTGTTGTTACAACTGAATACACATAAAGTGCATAGAATCATTGTAGGTATTCACATTATCTGAGATGTTCATCCCAGCCCCGTATGAGCAGCCAACCTTGTTCCATCTTCACATAATACAATGCTAGATAAAAGTACCATCTTATATTGAACCCCATTGTATCTTGATACTTGTTATTATTCATTGATCTAGTTCTTATCTCTAGACCTATGCAATTTGGTATCTCTTTATAATGACTTCACTTCAAATATTTTAAAGGTGTCATTCTCCCTGACTCCTTTTCAGACAAAATACCTGCAGCTTCATTGACACTTTTTTTTTTTTAAAGATTTTATTATTTGTCAGAGAGCACACGCAGGGGGAATGGCAGGTAGAGGGAAAAGCAAGCAGGCTCCCTGGTGAGCAAGGAGCCTGATGTGGAACTTGGTCCCAGGACCCTGGGATCATGACCTCAGCCTAAGGCAGAAGCTTAACTGACTGAGACACACAGGCGTCCCTTCATTGAGGCTTAACGGTTTTTAGATGAACCATCATCCTGGCTTTGAGTATGTTCTAGTCTTATTACTTTAGATGTGGTTTAACCTATGTCTAGGAAATAGCATACTTTTCCTAGAGGAGAAAAGTGAGATTAATAGGAAACATTTTCTGAGATAAAACTTTCATTTTAATTGGTCAAAATTAAAGTGTAATTTTACTATTTCATATTCTAAAGTATACTCTTGTCAATGGCATTTATAAAGTGATTGCCTTTAGTCTATTTTAAGATAAGGTACTGGTTACTGATTTTTTTTTCCCCTTTTAAAAATAAATCTCTAGAGCTTTCAATATCATCTAGCACTAGTGTGTTGTGCTCCACTAATAAAGGTGGAAAAAGTAAACTATTGAAATAAAATGCCAAGATTCAATTTTTCAGTGTAATACGTAGCATGCTTTTGGTTGTTTACTCACCAGTCATTACCCACTTCCTTCCTTGCAGGCCTCCAGTTTTGTTTGGATGCTTACTCCTCTTCTACATGACTTGGAGAAGTCCTTAATAGTGTAAGCTAATCATAGTAATCCTACTCTGCCTCTTAGTGATTTGTTTAAGAAGAACGTAAGAGCCAAGACTGGTCACATGTCAGGAAAAGTCAGCTTAGGTAGCTTCTAGGAAAATCCTTTTGTATCTAAAAAGGGAGACACAGCAAGAAACTTCCCTTTCTGCTGGGCAACAATATATGTCTGGTATGATGCCTTGAAGTATGACAGGTATCTGTGATTATGAAGGGAATTATCTAAGATCCATACTGAGTCTGACAGAGAAGACTCAGCTGGAGCCTAGGGTCAGTTGGGTACCTTAGAGCTACCTTAATTTCACTTCTTGTTGTTATGGTAAGTCTTTGTTTAAGCCAGTTGAGTATAATGTGCTATTTTAGTTTAGTTTAGGATAGCCCTAATGTTAAAGAACAAACATATTTTGAAAGTCTGCTATACAAAATGGTAGACACTTTGTGGGAGGCCCATTAAGTTGTAATGAAGAGTCTCATAATTTTAAGATCACATTAGAATCATATTCAGGTCAAAAGCTTCATGGGTATTCTCACATACTAAATGTTCTGATTGTGAACAAAACAGACAAAAACATTTCTGTACTGCAATAACTGATAGAGATTTAATTACCCACTTAGTCAAGAATGAGCTAATTATCAATTCTGACAGGGTCCCCTTCTTTCCATTTAAGAAGTTCAAAATTGACTACATCTAAAGGAATTGACGTTTTACTCTGAAGTAACGTTAAGTTATAAGCATGACTTTTTACAGGTTATCAAGGGCATGAAAATCTATTTATGCAAAAAAAAAATTCCATGCCTGATACACATTAGAAACACCCTTTCCTTTTTTTAACAATAGAAGCTGTTCTATCAAATTTTAGATAGCACTCTTTAATAAAGGGAACTGAAGAATATGAAAAATGTTCTAACTATCTGAGTCATCACTTGGACTTTAAAATAGTTACAAGTTTCAGTATTTTTGTCTCCACCCTTCTATAGTTTAGAAAGATGTGAATCATTTTCTTTAGTATTTCCCAAATGATAGCTACTTTCAAAGGGAAGTGGTGTATGTGGTCCCAATTTGTGTGTGAAATAACCAGTGTACACTTCAGTTACTGATTTTACTGCACTTTGTGGGATTCCCTTGGATGTCCCATGTAATTATTGCTTATAAAGGTAAACATTGGGTAACCATAGCAACTTATTTTTAAATTGAAAATTTTCCCCAGTTTTTAAAGTGCAGTAACTTGATATTACATTTATCCCAGTGTCACCACATTGTGGAAACCAGAATGAATTGCAAATAACCTTTCCTCAGTTTTTTTTTAAAGAAGAGCAGAAGTTCAGCCTGTTTAAAAATTTTACATTCTAATTTGTAATACTGGACCTAAGTTGTCTTTGATGCAGTTGCTAAGAGATAATTAAGTACATAAATAATAATGTTAAATTATATTTCAGAGAATGTATTTATCCTGGGCCTGGCAGGATGTAAGTCATATGCCAGAGATTCTGCTAATTAACATAAATCCCAACAAAAATTATACTAATAAGAGACAGAACACATAGGATATTTAAAAGTAATACGGCTTAAATAACTACTTCAGTCTGGCCTTCAGTTCAGTCTAAATGATGAATACTTTTGCTCAATTTCAGACTACTCAAGGTAATCAAAATTATGAAGAAAATCCAACTTTTTAAAACATTGCTTAAATGTAGTACTACGTACTTGACAACAGAATGTTTTCCTCGCCTTTTTCCCTTAGTTTTGGCATATTGGGTGTATTTTGGAAAACTACCTATATTGTTACATTTGGCTTGTTAAATTTTTTTGCTTGCGTACTTTTTGAAGGAAATAATTATTTCTTTTAAGACTCTAAAAACAGTCATTTAAATGTTGATTTAGACCTTAAGTTATCATATACAACTCTTGAATCTGTACTCCTTCCAGGAAGCCCATTCCATCCCTTAACTGAAATTCTGTGTTTTCATAAGTACATGCTTCTCCAGAGGTCACATGTATCGTTCCTTTGTTCATAGGCAGTATATCTTGGGAATGCCTGTGTGTGTGTGTGTGTGTGTGTGCACGCGCGCATGTGTGTGTGTGTAGGAAGGAGAGGAGTAGAGTCAGCATTTTTCTAGTCATCCACTATAGCTATTGAAATGTTACCAGTCTAATAACTATAAAAAATCTTCCTTCTTTTGAGGCATACGCCATTTGGCTAGGTGTCTCTTCTTGTTTGTTGCTATTGTCTGTTGAATCTCACTCCCCAGTTCTACATCTGGATCAGAGTTGTATCAGTCATCTACATGATTTCATTTCTTTGTAGATGACATTTTATATATCATACTTCACAGTGTCACAGCTTCCATACCAGTAATCCTCTCCACTTGGCTCTAACCACATACTCCAATAACCACATCCCACAATTTGTTTCTTGTACTACCTTCACTTCTGTATTTTTGTTATTATCCAGCCTAGACCCCATGACCCATTACCTTCAACTGCTACACACTCACACTTACTCCTTTTCAACGTTATACTTTCTCTTCTACTTACCCACATCAACCCTTCCTTCCTGTTTCAGAAGACAGAGATCTTCTCTTCATAAGTCAAGGTAACTTTCCACCTCCATACTAGAACTCCCTTTTTTCTGCATCTGTGATATCTTCCTTCCTCAACTCTTTTTTTTTTTTTACTTTTTTAATTTTTTTTTTAAATTTTTTTCAGCATTAGATTTTTAAAATTTTTTATTTAAATTCAATTAATTAACATATAATGTATTATTAGTTTCAGAGGTAGAGTTCAGTGATTTATCAGTCTTATATAACACCCAGTGCTTATTATATCATATGCTCTCCTTAACGCCCATCACGCAGTTACCCCTTTTTGGCGATACTAAGTCTTCTAATTCATGAACACTGGAAATATTTCCATTTATTTATGTCATTTTAATTTCTTTCCTCTATGTTTTGTAATTTTTTAATGTACAAGTCTTTTATCTCCTTAGTTAAGTTTATTACTAAGTATTTTATTGTTTATGATGCTATTGTAAATGAGGTTATTTCTTAAATTTCCTTTTCACATAGTTTATTCTTAGTGTATAGAAATGCAAGTGATTTGGTTGATTTTTGTATCTGCACCTTTACTGAATTAATTAATTCTAAGATTTTTTTTTTGTGGAGTCTTAAGGGTTTTGTACATAATAAGATCATGTTTTCACATTTTTTACTTCTTTCTTTCTGATTTGTATGTCATTTATTTCTTTTCCTTGCCTAATCTGTCTAGGAAATCTAATACTTTATTAAATGGAAGTAGTGAGAATGAACATCTTGGCCATATTCCTGATCTTAGAGGAAAAGCTTTCAGTTTTCCATCACTGAATGTGTGGGCTTTTCATATATGGCCTGTATAATTTCCTTCTGTTGCTAGTTTGTTGCAAGTTTTTATCATGAAAGGGTGTTGAATTTTTTCAAATGTTTTTTTCTGTATCTATTGAGATGATCATGTTGTGTGTGTGTGTTTTACCCTTTATTTTGTTAATGTCACGTGTTACGTTAATTGATTTTTGTGTAATGAACCGTGGTTGCATGTCAGGCATAAGTCCCATTTTGCTATGGTGTATGATCCTTTCACTTATTTGTTTTTTAAAATTTTATTATTTGAGAGAGAGAGCAGGAGCAAGGGGAGGGGCAGAGGGAGAAGCATGCTCCCTGCTGAGCAGGGAGCCTGCTGTGGGCCTCCATCCCAGGACCCTGGGATGTTGAAGGCAGATGCTTAACTGACTGAGCCACCCAGGCACCCCGCATATGATGCTTTTAATGTTCTGTTGAATTTGGTTTGCTAGTATTTTGTTGACAATTTTTGTATTTGTGTTCATCAGGAATTCTATGTTCACCTGTAATTTTTTTTTTTTTTTGTAGTGTCTTTGGTTTTGGTATCAGGGTAATGCTGGCCCATAAAATTAGTTTAGAAGTGTTCCTTCCTCTTCCATCTTTTTTGGAAGAGTTTGAGAAGGATTGGCATTAATTTTTTTAAATGTTTGGTAGAATTTACCAGTAAAGCTATTTGGTCCTGGGCTTTTCTTTGTTGGAGATTTTTGATACTGATTCATTCTTTTTCTCTTCATGATTTAGTCTTTGGTACGTTGTATGTTTCTAGGAATTTATCCATTTATTCTAGGTTGCTCAGTTGCTTGGCATTATAATTGTTCACAATAGTCTCTTATCTTCCCTCCTTCCCCCTTCTCACAACTCCTCCCCCTTCCCATGACATCAGTTATAATGTCTCCTTTTTCATTTTATATTTCACTTGAGTTCTCTGTTTTTATTAGTATAGCTAAAGTTTTGTCAGTTTAATATTTCCAAACAACTGACTCAGTTTTGTTGATTTTTTTTTTCTATTCTATTTTCTTTAGTTCTGCTTTAATCTATGTTATTTTCTTCCTTATGCTAACTTCGGGCTTAGCTTGTTCTTTTTCTGACTCCTTGAGGTGTAAAGTTAGGTTATTTGAGATCTTTCTTTTTTAATATAGATGTTTATCACAGTAAACTTCCCTCTTAGTACTGCTTTTGCTATATCCCATAAGTTTTGGTCTTTTGTCTTTTCATTTTTGTCTCAAGATACTGAGATATTTCTAATTTCCCTTTTGATTCCTTCTTTGATCCATTGGTTGTTCAAGATTGTGTTGTTTAATTTCCATATATTTATTACTTTTCCAATATTCCTTTTGCTGTGGATTACTAGTTTCATTCTGTTTTGGTCAGAAAAGATATTTGGTATGATTTCACTCTTAAATTTGTTAAAATTCGTTTTGTGACCTAAGATGTCATCTCTCCTGGAGAATGTTCTAGGTGTGCTTGAGGACAGTGTATATTCTGCTACTGTTGGGTGGAATGTTCTGTATGTTTCTGTTAGGTCTTTTTGGTCTATAGTGTTCAAGCCCACTGTTTCCTTGTTGATTACCTGTTTGGATGTTCTGTCTATTACTTAAAGTGGGATATTGAAGTCTGCTACTATTATTAATATATTGTCAAGTTCTCCTTTCAGTTTGTCAATGTTTGCTTCATATATTTAGATGCTCTGATGTTGGGTGTGTGTATATTTATAATTGTTACATCTCCCTAGTTTTGTCCTTATATAATGTCCTTTGCCTCACATGAAAATTTTTGACTTAAGGTCTATTTTGTCTGACATAAGTTTAGCCGCCCTGCTCTTTTTTTGTTAACGTTTGCATGGAATATCTTTTCCATCCCTTCACTTCCAGCCTACATGTGCCCTTCAGTCTAAAGTGAGTCTCATATTGGGACACCTGGGTGGCTCAGTTGGTTAAGCATCTGCCTTCAGCTCAGGTCATGATCCCAGGGTCCTGGGATCAAGTTCAGCATTGGTCTCCTTGCTCGGCAGGGAGACTGCTTCTCCCTCTGCCTCTGCTCCCCCTGCTTGTGCTCTCTTACTGACCAATAGATAAAATCTTAAAGCACGTCTCTTGTAGACAGCATATAGATGGATCTTGGTATTTTTTTTTAAATCCAGTCATTCTGTGTCTTTGGATTAGTTCTTTTTTGAAAATCCAGTTCTTTAGCCTTCAACATGTTTATCTTGATCAGATCTTGCCTTTTCTTCTGTAACCTTTTTGGGTTAAATATTGCCTAGTTTATTGTTTTCTCAGGGTCACATTTATTGAAGAAATCTAATCTATGGTCGCTACCACTACTTTCGGTACCTTCTTTTCATGGTCAACCTATTTTTCTCAGAAAAGAGACATAAAGTCATAAAATGCCAGAACTGAAAACAGCTGTAAAAATCAGTCAGTCACTTTCACTTGCTTCAACAGTAAAATGAAGGTGCCAAGAGAAATGAAGTAATGTGCTGACAGCTAGTCAACTTTTGTTAACTTCAACTTAGGAATTCTATATGGAGCCTTAATATATGTGAAGAGGCCTCTGAATACTGAAGGAAATGGCACCTATAAAGTTGATGTCCTTTTATTTCATAGGAAAATAATGTTGCCCTCAAACCAGGGTTAATATTGTGATTAAATTAGATGTGTATGTGTTTTCAGGGAAGAAACAAAAGGTAAGAGAAAGACAGCTAGTGAGCCGCTATTAAAATTATGACAAATATTTAGGAAAAGTCAACTAAGGCCGCTAGCTCCTGTTGTGTCTATTTTACTGTGGAACAGTCTAGCAATGTATATTCATATTACTGACTCTGAACCATCATAAAAATCTAAGCTACGTTCTTTTCCTTAAGACAGTAATGTGGGTATCATGTTTTAGGTTTCTTTCTAGAACAGTTAAACTTTTAAAAAGATAGGCTTTATAGATCTAAACCAGTGTTGTGTAATGATCGTCACTAGCCAGATATATATGGCTAGCTAATGTAACTGAGGAACTGAATTCTTGATTTAGTTTTATCTAAATTCTAAAAATACTTGATTTAGTTATTGGAACTTCAAAATATGTTTGCCACAATTCGAGCACATGTATTTACATCCTCAACTGTAAATTTCTCGAGGTCCAAATACAAATCCATTATTTCTAACGAAAATTTAATGTTCACATTGAGATATGCTTTAAGTATAAAATACAAACAAAATTTGAAGACAATAAAAGAATGTAAAATATCCATTAACTATATTCACTACAAGGCGAAATAATATTTGGGATATATTTGATTACGTAAAATGTTGTATAATTTTACCTGTTTGTTTCACCATTTTAAAGTGTGTTTACTAGAAAATTTTAAGTTATGTGGCTTGTTTTTCATTTCTATTGTATGGCACTTGTCTGCACTTTAAACTATTCTGTCATTATAAATAGTTTTAATGTTAAATAAACCTAATAAATAAATAAAATGGTTTCAACCATTTTCTGAGAAATGTGATCATCAAGAGGAAGTTTTGATATTAGGTGTTCTAACTAGTTGACCATTGGTGTGAGAAAGCACTCTTTCAATTAATCAGAGGAAAGAATAGCAACAGTGAAGATTATGGATAGCTTTATAAAAGCCATCATTTTTTAAGAGAATGGACAATTAGAAGATATCTTTATATACCAATTACAATTAATAAATTCATATGCTGTACTCTTACCAATGACTTAATTGGTAGCAGGTTTGTCTTGTACGTCTTACTTAGGTCTTCTGTATATACTGCCTTTTACTATCCTTTGTGTTCTTACCTTGTACTGGATAGTTTTTCTTGTGTACCTCGTTTAGGCTACATAAGGTCTTTTTCCCCCCTGCTCTACTGAGGTGTAATTGACAAGTAAAAATTGTATTATTTAAAATGGTGTACAATGTGATGATTTGAAGTACATATCCATTGTGAAATGATTACTGCTATCAAGCTAAACGTGTGTTAACACATCTGTCACCTCTCATAGTTACCTTTTTTTCCTTTTACGGTAAGAACATAATATCTAGTCTCAGCAGATTTCAAGTATATAGTTCAGTATTGTTAACTATAGCCATCATGCTGTGTGTATAGATCCCCAAAAGTTACTATTCTTAAAACTGAAAGTTTGTACCCTCTGACCAAAGTCTTCCCATTTCCCTTACCTTACCCCCATACCCCCATGCCCCTGGCAACCCCCAGTCTACTCTGCTTCTATGCATTCAACTTTTTAGATTCCACATATAAGTGGAATAATACAGTATTTGTCTTTTTGTGTCTGGCTTATTTATGCTTATTTTATTAATGTAAATGTCCTCCAGTTTCATCCATGTTGTTGGAAATGGCAGGATCCTTCATTTTTATGGCTGAATAATACTCCATTGTATATACATATAGCATATTTTTTTTTATCCATTCATCCCTTGACAAACAGGTTGTTTCTATTTCTTGTCTTTGTTAATGTTGCAATGAACTTGGAAGTGCAGACAGCTCTTCGAGATACTGATTTGATTTTCTTTGGATATATACCCAGAAGTGAGATTGCAGGATCCTTTGGTAGTTTTATATTTAACTTTTTGAGGAACCTTCATACTGTTTTCCATGGTGGCTGTACCAATTTACATTCAACCAAGAGTGTACAAGCATTCTCTTTTCTCCACATCTTCGCCAACATGTTATCTCTCTTCTTTTTGATACTAGTCGTCCTATTAGGTGTGAGGTGAAAACTCACTGTGATTTTGCTTTGCATTTTCCCTAATGTTTAGTGAGTAGAGCACCTTTTCATGTACCTGTGGACAATTGTATGTCTTTTCTAGAAAAATATTTATTTAGGTCCTTTGTCTATTTTTAAAAATCAGGTTATTTATTTGGGTGTTTTTTTGTTTTTGTTTTTTTGCTGTTGAGTTATGTGAGTTCCTTATATATTTTGGATATTAATCTGTTATTGGATATATATGGATTACAGATATTTTCTCCCATTCCATAGGTTGACTTTTCATTTTGTTGATACTTTCCTTTGCTGTGCAGAAGCTTTTTAGTTTGATATAGTCCCACGTTTGTTTGCCTTTGTTGCCTGTGTTTTTGGTGTAATGTCCAAAAAATCATTAGGTTGTATAAGGTCTTTGAAGGTGGAGATGATATATGACATTTCATAATTTCTTGGTGTGTGTATAGTAGAGTAGAAATATTAATATGAAATATTTGTTGAATCAGTTGCTGTTATAATTTTGAATGTTTTACAAATGAGGTATTCTTGCCAAAAGGTTTTTAGATTATTTCAGTGTACTGAATTTTGAGTGGGATGGAACAAATCTCAACATCCTTTAGAAACTTTTTTATACTCAGAATTAGACAAGTTCGGGATTGTTAACATTTCATTTTCAAATCATGAGAGTAGATGTAGCATACAGATTTTGGACTAAGATTTGGAACTGATGTAGAGCCTGAAGGGTCCTTGGATATGATGCAACAAGTCATATTACTGATTAAATTAGGAAACTGAAGAAGGCCTAGATTGCTTAAGCTCCTGTAAGCACTTGTTGCTTATGTAAAAAACCTGGGTGTTGTTTGTAATTACCATTTTCTCCCTCACCCCTACAGCCTATCTACTAGTATGTCCTGTAAATCCTGTTCCTAAAATATATCTCAGTCTCTGCATTTACATCCTCAACATCTTAGTTCAAATTACCTACTTTTTGGATTATTGCAACAGTCTCCTGATTAGTCCTTTGGCTTCCATTCTTCTCAAATTCGTTCTCTACACTGAAGCCACATAATCTTTGTAAAGCAAATCATGATGATTGTCTTGCTTAAAAATTTCTAATGACTTTTCAATCACTTAGAAAATACAAACTTTATATTGGCTTACAAAGCCCTATATAGTCTTGAGTTTACCTATTTCTCCCAACTACATCTGTTACTGTTCCTGATGGTTGTTTGCTGCAGCCACATGGACCTTCCTCTAGTTTTTTCCCCTCCAAGAAATTTTTTCCTTCTACAGTTTATCGCAGTTTGCAATTATATAATATTTATTTGTGTGTAAGCTCCGTTAGAGTGAGGATTGACTGTTTATTCATAATTTTGTTTCCTTAGCATAACAGAAAGCCTGGCACATAGTAGATGATGAATAAATATAGATGAACGGATGAGTCATTGACTGGATGTTACTGAGCCTCCACTTCCCATATATAACTTGGGTAGTAGTACCCACAAGAAGTGATGAGGATTCAGTGAGAATATTTTTTTTAAGATTTTATTTATTTATTTTGAGAGAGAGAGAGAGAGAGAGAGCAGGAGTAGGGCCAGAAGGAGAGAGAATCTCAAGCAGACTCGATGCTGAGCACAGAGCACGATGCATGACCCGAGCTGAAAGCAAGAGTCAGATGCCTAACAACTGAGCCACCCAGGCACCCCACAGTGAGACTGTTTGTGATAAATATTTGTTTCCTTCTCCCTCCACTGATTTTTCTTTGCTTACCCAGTGTAATATAGCAGATTCATTCTTTGAGCCTTTTTCTGCTCATTGTTTCTATGTAGTTTGTTGCAGTTAATGTTTATAATTCATTTTATTTATTGAAAATTTAACTATACTGTACTAAAATGTGGATCACTGATTGATGACTGAAGGAAGAGTAAGGTTATCATTTAGTGTTAGCTTTAGGTCAGAGTAAAAGAGACTCAATCACATTGTCTTAAACAAGGTAGAATTTCTGTTTCTTTGTAACACAAGAGTTTGGGAGATGGGCAGTCTAGGGCTTTTATGGAAGTTCTCTCCCACAGAGCCCTCAAGGGACCCAGATCCCCTGTAGCCTACTCTTCTACCACCCTAGATTCTGGTCCTTGTTTGGTTTAAGATGTTGGTGAGTCATCCATGTTCCAGGAAGCAGGGTGGATATACCATTTGTCCTTGTAGAAATAGGAAGTTTTCTGGAAACCACATAACACCTCTACTTAAAATGCTGGTCAGAACTTTGTCTTGTGGCTCCCAGCTACAAGGGAGGCTGAGAAGTATAGACTTTGTTCTGTGAGGCTCTGAACTTACCTAAAAATTAAATGTTCTAGTTGAATGCAAGATGGGAAGAATAGATGCAGAATATGGTTGGGTCTTTGTAAAGAACACTTCAGAGTAATAATAGGTAATATTAATATATGTTTACAATGTGCGGTATATGATAATATTAATAATGGAAGGGTTAACAATTTGTTATTAACATTATAACATACCAGTGGGATCAAACCACTTGAGATCATTGGATAACAGTGGTTGTCAGCCATTTTGGAAGTATGGTGGGTAACATTTAAAAAAATAGCCTAGTTTGTAAATACATTATGTACAGAGAATTAATTTGCATGTGTTATAAGAATTTTGAATTCTTCATTTTTAAATAGTCATTTTTCAGTGGCTGTACTAAGAACAGGGAAATCTGACCAATAACATAAAGAACAGCTATTTACATGTGGCTCTCCAGTTTTCCCAACACCATTTGTTGAAGAGAATGTCTTTTCCATTGGACATTCTTTCCTGCTTTGTCAAAGATTAGTTGACCATAGAGTTGAGGGCCAATTTCTGGGCTCTCTGTTCTGTTCCATTGATCTGTGTGTCTGTTTTTGTGCCAGTACCATACTGTCTTGATGATGACAGCTTTGTAATAGAGCTTGAAGTCTGGAATTGTGATGCCACCAGCTTTGCTTTTCTTTTTCAACAGTCCTCTGGCTGTTCGGGGTCTTTTTTGGTTCCATACAGATTTTAGAATTATTTGTTCCATTTCTTTGAGAAGAGTTGATGGTATTTTGATAGGGACTAACATAACATAATAAAATAAAATTTAAAAAAAAGAACAGCTATTAAAAAAATTTTTCCTTCCCTCTCCTTCTGCCCCATTTTCTTTTAAATCTGTTCATAGGACTTTTTCTAAAATAGGCAGATAAAGCCTAGCTCAAGAAGATTGTTCAGGATTCATGAACTATGAGAAAGTTTCTGAAATGTGGTTTAAACCCACTTCCTTAACATACTTCACCACAAGCTTTTTATTTTTTAATACTCAGAGACTAGCTTGGTACAGAGTAGCCACTTTATACACCCTAAAATTCCTTTTCTATGATAATCAATATGGAGGTCACAGATCAATATGGAGGAGCACAGATAAGATGAGCTTTGGATTGAATCTCTATACAGAAAGAAAAAATCATTTGTGTCAGAAAAAGGAATTCTGGCATAACAAAATTAGGAACCTAAAAAAAAAATCTTTCAGGACATTAAATATCTTACCATTAAAAGTTTAAACCAGCTTTACTGTTAACATGATTCTGTGAGAAGTAGGAGTAAGCTGTTGATAGAATACATTTTAACATGAAGAATGGAAGGATTATGAAGTTGGCAGAGTTTAAATTTGTTGGCTTATTAAAAATTTAATCTAATTTGGCCTAAAAAGTAAGTGCCTCAAGAAAAAAAACCACATCCCTTTGCCATTGTTCAACTGAAAACAAAAATTATTGAACTTAAGTTTGCACAGTCTTTGTCAATAATTTTTCATCATAAATAACTTTGTACATTCCTAATTTCTTAAAATTTGACCTGTCTCCTTTTCCTTTAAGATACGAGTTCCTTGAGATTAAGGGCCTGTCTTATTTAGTAGAAGGTGTAAAATAGTGCCATATGGTGCTGTTAGCTTAAATAATAAAAAATAGTGAAGTATTTATCTCTGTTTTTTTCATCTGTTTTTGATTGTATAGGATATCATGGGCCAGTAATTTTTACCTTTCTCTTCCCTTAGAGTGTAAAATACAGTGAATGTGGAAGAATAGTAAAACCCCTAGTCCTACTTCTTGCCTTAATTTACTGCTTCCTCCCCAAACGCTTAGTTTGGTTACTGGAGTGTTATGACAAACTTCTAGCAGTGTCTTAAGAGGCCTGAAAAGGGGGGGCGGGTGGAGTATGGGGAGTTGTACTTAAGCAACTGAATTGCAATTTCCAGACACCAGTCTGAATCACCTCTCCAGTAGGGGGAGAAACTACCGCCCTGACGGGATATCATTCTATTACCCTAAATATCCATAATAATAAGACTGTCTTCATTTTATTTCAAACTAGATTCTGTTAATGTCCTTTAATAGATATTGAAATGAGACACGGAGAGGTTAAGTAACTTGCTCAAGGTCATACTTAGGTTTGTTAGTAGGAAGTTAGATTAGAACACAGGCAGTTTGACTACAAAGCCTATGTTCTCAGTCAGTCACGGAGCTATTACTGTATTTCTCCTAGATAAAAATGTCTGGAGATTATTCTTCTTATAAGTGTAAGGAAATTTGGGCTCAAGGAATTTGCCTGGCCCAAGGACACAGCTAATCAGTAATGGAATCAGAATTTGAATTCCAGGTAGGCTGATTCCTGAGGCCTTAATTTTAGCTGTCATCCTATATCATTGTTTTATATCCTGTCAACTTCTGCATGTTAAGTTGCTTACCTACTAGAGGTACGAAACTCATTTTACTGTACCTTAATACCTGTTGTGTTTTCTGATTAAAGTATGTGTGTGTGTATATATAATATATATACTCTTTTTTTTTAAATTTTAGAGAGAGAGAGAGAGAGAGAGCGTGCATGAGTGGGAGGGGCAGAGGGAGAGGGAGAGAGACTCTCAAGCGGACTCCAGGCTGAGTGTGAGCTGTCGTGAGGCTTGATCTCAGGACCCTGAGATCATGACCTGAGCTGAAACCAAGAGTTAGAACCTTAACTGACTATCTCCCAGGCACCCCTTAAGCTATACGTATTCATATATACATATGAATTCCCTGTTGTTGTTTTTTTCAGGTCCCTGTTGTCTTTTATAATTTTGCCACGCAATTTCCAGAGTCTTGTGACATAATGGGATTCTTTTCAATGAAATTGTTTTTAAGTGGAAGAAAGTGGAAGGGAAGTAATTGTGTGCACACGGTGTATATAAAAACATAGTCCCTGCCTTCAAGGAGCTTGTTGTGCTCTGGCCAGGAAAGACCTAAGTATGGAAGTTGATGTAAAACAAGAGATCCTGTTTAAGTAGGTGAATTTATACACTGGATACTTTGGAACAAGTTAAAGTTGTCTATATAAAAAGAGCTTTTTGTTTGGGGTGGGGGGGAAAAATAAACCTGAAGATAGAATATAGGATACTGTTACCATAGTGGTTTCATTTTCACATGTTTCACATATCAAGATGAGATTTTTGATTTAGCCATGTGGAGATAGTTAACATCATTTTGTATGTCAAAATATTTGCATATCTTTAATTTGGCTTAAAACCATTTTATGTGTTTTTAAAATACAACTATGAATTGTTAGCATATGAATTGTATCTTGATACAATTATGTTAAGATTACAGGTTTTTTCATAGATTGACATTTAGTGGTTTTGTTCTTAAAGTCTGGCATTCTTACATTATCTATATCATGCTGGGGTTTTTTTTTATGTTTTGGTAAGTAAATTGGCTTAAACACATGTGGTAACAGTAGCCCTGAATTACCCATTTAAAAATAACTTGTTCAGGAATATTATGGCAATAAATAGTATATTCCTTTGTTACCTAAACTTTTCACAACCATTATGGATTACCAGTCTTTTAAGATTACTCTTACAGTCTAGGTGGTAAAGATCTTGAGAGAGATCTTGAGAAAGAGTGGAAGGGTGGGGGGTACATGTACAAGTGTGTACACTCAATGGAAGCAGAATAAGATTCAAAAGAGCAGTGTGTTTGGAATTAGGTACAACTTTACTAATTTATATGCCTTTGAATAAAATACTTAATTTTTGTGTCTGTTTTTTTCCTTTTATATGAAAACATAAGCTTATTCTATTAAATGAGAATGTACAACACTTAGTGCATCATAAATGTTCAAAAATAGCTATTAGGTTTATGAATAAAAATGCTAGTTGTTAGGAGAAAGAACAAAGATTGAAGGGAAACCATGGTATTTTCTTTGTAATTTTTTGTTGGGAAATATCTGATTTCTTTAGTAAATAGAGAAAGAAGAGGAAACCCAATTATAAATTGGTTGCCTTTGACACTTAATTTGTAGCTTTGGGGAAATTAATTTTATAGAGGAAGGAGAATCTTTGCTTTATGTTACCCTGTGCCTTTTTTGACATATAGAAAATTAATGCTAAGGACTTCAAACAATAGTTTCATGAAGCTGTTTAAAAGATTTTAAGGCTTTGTTCCATTTCTAGATGGGAAGGTAGAATTATTTAATTTCTTCAGTGAAATTCAGATGATCCACAGATGTTTTGAGTTAGGATTTTTACATTTTTACATTTTTATTTTTTCCCTTTAAATATATTTCCCTTTAAATATATTTCCCTTAAATATATGATAGATTAAATTCAACAACCTAGAAATTGTTAGTAAATCTTAAGTTTCTTTGTTTGAACTTTTTCCTTTTTTGAAAATAAATATATCTGGTTTATTAAAAAATGATCTTGGTAAAAAATAAGAATAAAATCTTAGATTTGTGTTTTTATGTTCTCATAAATATTTCTCCTTCATCTCTTTTATGGGCTCACTGCAGACATTCTTATTGCAGCTGTCATTATAGGGTTAAACATTTGCTATATTGTAACATACGAAAGCAGTTAAGCTGTTTGGAATTGTTTACTTGCTAAAACCAGTGTTAGTCAGCAGAGGCAGTACACCAGATTTCCTTGTGGCTTTTAGTGGAAAATGTTAAAAGCGCACTCATTTTTCAGTTATAGAATTTTTCAGTTTGATCTGGATTAGTCACAGAACTGGCATGAACCTTCTAATTGTGAAGGCTGTCCAAATGCACTATTTTTTTCTCCTGCTAGAGGAAGTTACATCCCGAGCAGTAGCTCAGATCTCTGGTAAGTGTAACATGTGAGCATTACTAGGCATTTCATCCTGCGGTTCTGCAGTCTTTGCTATTCAGACTGTTGCTCAGTTGGAATGCTTCTGTGGGGCCGATCCTGAGGTTCCGTAGATATTTTTTAAGGACTTACCCACTGGTGGTATTAGTGGCATTTTGCAAGATCATCTGAGGAACGGGAAAGCATCTGAAATCTACTGAAAGGGTAACTGTAGCGGTTTTTACAGTGGAAGGAGACTGTACTGGCACAGAGCAGATGATTGAATAAAGTAGTTGGCTCAAAGAAGATGCACAGTCTGCTGTTTTTTCCTGTGAATGAAGACTATTTAATGGAAGCTGTATTCATGTGGAGATCAAAGGAAACACTGGAATGATAAACTACTGGGCTTTTTTCTCTTTTTTTTTTTAAATGAAAAGCCTGAAGCAGTAATTTGAGCTCAAATGCCTTCTAATTCCTTCGCAGCCTGCCTGTTCCTTTAGGATCCTCTGCTAACACTATTTCTGCCTGGTGCTGTGCCCTTTTGCTGGAGCAGCCACAGACAACTGCCTGATGGAGAAAGAATGAACGCTCTGCCTTGCTTATGCTATTGATGGGAATAAAGCTATCTGTGTTTCTTCTATTACATGGGATATCTGGATTAATCAAGCTGTATTCTAGTACCAAGAGTCCTATTGTCTCTTGTGGTCTGACTCATCGCATGTAAATGTACTGCAGCTTTGCTATTAATGCAGAGTGTTTTTTTTTTTTTCTTTCCCAAACACAGAAAGAATTGTCAACCTCTGAGCTTTATTTTAAGAATTTGTGCTGAGCTCTAGATATTTTTTTTTCTGGATAATATCTGTATTAAACCAGAAGCTGAAGAAATGAAGACAAGTTAGAAGTGGAAACAAAATAGTGAGATTTTTTTTTTTTTTAATTACAAGCAAGTCAGCTACTGGTAACTGTATGACCTTGCAGGCAAGAGTGGGTATAGCTGTAATCATCTCTGTCACAGTAATTGTTTCTCATTTCATTTTGTATTGTGTGTTGTTGTTGCCCCAAACAATGATCTTTTTATGCAAGTAAATTTCTGTGAGACAGAGAGCAATATGACTATTTTAGTAGGGGAAAAATATTTTTAAATGAGCTTGTGCTGGACTCTGTTTTAGTAATTGACATGTTGATGTGAAATTTCTTTTAAGTATTAGAGTAACCCAACAGAAGATAATAGAATTTTGTTGTTTTTAGGAAGTTATGTAGTCATAATTTTAAACTTCAGTTTTTCTGATAGTACTTATTAACTTTAAAAAACCAGCTGCGCTGTTCAGAGAATGATCCTAAGTGTTGTACAGAAGAGGAGGAAAAACTACTTGTGCTCTTCCAACTGTGACTTTTATCACATAGCTTGGGATTTAGTATTTTAAAAGAGCGAATGAGTCGAGTGTGTATTGTTGTTTTGGAGGAGGTAGAAGATGAATCTCCTGCATTCATTTCTAAATTGCCACAGGAAAATAAATCCCTACATTCACCACCTTCTGGAAGTGTATTGGTAAGATATGAGAGTTTATGTTTACTGTCTTCTGCTGAACTAGTAGGGTAAATTTTATCTTTTAAGAATAAATATAAGTTGGTTTCCACTAGTTTCATTAAAAACCCAAATAAAGCAATATAGGTATGTACATATGATATAGTATTACTTGGGTATAAAATGCACACACTTCTGATTTTTACTACTTTAGATGTTTAGATAACATTTCAGACTTTATACTGTCTGTTACTCTCTTAAAAAGACTTTTTTTTAAAAGAATTGAGAATCGTAGTTCTGGCAACCACGTTTCTGTTTTCATTTTGTGGTTTTAAAAACTGCTGTAACAAGAATGAGGAACTGTATGTTTTAGGAAAGCTACGGCTAGAAATACCGAGGCACAGCCTTTTCTGTAATGAATTTTATGTATTTACACATAGCACTTTTATATGAAAAAGAATCAGACTTCATCCTTAACCTTACTTTCAATGTTGTTGTCAATTGGTTTCTTGTTTGACTAGTATAATATGATACCTTATCGGAGAGGCTGTGTTGTTAAGAAATTGTTATATTTAGATACACATGTTTGCCTCTTTGTGTTTTTCAGGTATATGGTATTTTTTGGTCTTTGGGTAGTAGTGATTTTCATCAATTGACAGATTTTCTTCCTTGGATTTCTATCTGTATAACGTGTAATGCTAACCCATGCAAGTTATTTAATGCCCCAAACGAACTTTTCAAAAAGGCCTACTACCTTCATGGGCCTCAGTGTGGCCTAGGAATGGCTTGTTCGACAAGTTATGTTCCACAAGTAGATGTTGAGATGGCACACTTGTATTTGGAAGAGACTTTGTTTTTACCATATATACACACACATATATAAACAAAACACTTCTACTCACACAAAATAAAGTTTGCTTGTATTTACTATCTACCTAATTTTGGTTATACTGAACTGATTTTTTTTTTTAATTAGGCCTTTTTTATTCGGGGAGGAATCCTGTACTTTCATATGATTTGACTTCCTGAAACTTTTGGTTAATGTCAAAAACCAAATTGATTATTGTTGCTAAAGGGGAGAAAAATTTTAGGTTTAAAAGTTATGTGGAAATATCTTTAGAATCATCCATGCAGTGTGATTAATATTTTTATTGCTCTCTTGTATTTTAGCCATCACTGGTGCAAGCTATATTTAATGGAGATCCTGATGAAGTTCGAGCACTAATATTTAAGAAAGAAGATGTTAACTTTCAGGTAAAACAATTAATTCACTGATACTGGCCTTTAAATCTACTTATAAAAACTCTTTCCCGGAGTTATGATTTCCTTAAAAAGACATAACACAGTTCTATAACAGTTGTTTTAAATGAAAGCAGAAGGATCTTGAGGTAATTGCCTCAAAAGAAAGGGACTGGACATATATTCAGGATAAAGACTGTAACACAAGAGAGCTAGGAGCCTGTGAGGGTCCTTTGTTTCCCCATCTTTTTACTTGGAAATTTTTCCACAGGAAAGCTGAAAAAAAAAATACTCTGAATACCCATATATCTTCCACGTAGATCCAGCATTGATAGCAATTTGCCACATTTGCTTTTCCCTCTTATATTTACACGTATTATATATATACACACATATGCTTTTTCTTTTTCTTTTGCTGAATCCTTTTTGAAAGTAAGTTGTAGACATCATGACACTTCACTATTAAATACTTGTATGCATTTTAGATGAGGGTTCTTTTTTGTGAACTTTAAAAGATATTTCTATTAAGTTTATATCTAATTATGAGATCAAATTTGTTTTCTTTAAATAAGCATTGTAAGCATTATACACAGACTCATCTGTTTGAGTCTCTCAGTAAAGAAAGACATATTTGAAGTGTCTCCAAACTAAGAGATATAGTGGATTTAACATTCAGGACTGACATGAGACACAGTTTTATAAAGATTGGGTATATGGATAATTTCCTCTGTTTCTCTAGTGGCTAATTTAATTTACTAAATTGAGGCTAAAAATACATAATTTACTATAGTAAGATCAGATTCATTAATGTGTGTTATTGATACTGGAAACACAATGACAATACATTTTTCATACATAATTCAGTCCTCTGAATTACTGGGGTGAGGGGCTCATGAATCATAAAGTTGCTATAGCAACACCAAAACAGATGACCAAAAATGATTGGTAATTCTGTGAAAACCTGCAGGTTCATCTCAAACTCTCATCTTTTCCTTCATTTTTTTGTACAGTACTACTATGGTAATATTAAGTAGCTATAAAAAGTATTTATCTTTTAAAAGTTGGATTATCCAAATAAATTTGATCTTTAGCTAAAATGGTTCATTCTAACATTAGTAGTGATCCAACAAAATGCTATCACAATGTTTTTTTTAAACCTTCCTAAGTGAATTGCCTTTAAGTTGCTGTTTATTGGATACATGCACCTAATTAAGGATGTACATATTTATTTTAAATGGAGTGCCTGTTTACTTTACCTAATTGGGGTGTCCTGAAGCTTTTCTTAGGACAGAAAATAATTATAGTGGTATAGACTTATGAAAAGGAGGAAAATGGCTTTCTCTTCTGCTTAACTCTAGTCTTTTGGGTTTGTTTGCTTGTTTTCTTAATAGTACTGACAAATCTTATCTTGGTGAGAAAGTTTGGACTATAATGCTATTTACCATGATTAATGTCCCCATCATTACAAAGTCTCATTATAGTCAACACTGGTTTTTGCTATATTAATCAAATTATTTTAAATTAAAAAAATTAATCATCTTGAGCATCAGTTTATTCTGGTGTCATATCCTTGGGAACTATTGTGTATGTGTCACTAGTGTGTGACCCCCAAACATTTACAATTTTTAGTCTCTACTTACAGATTCCTTTCTTTACTTGCTTTTAACCATCATTTCTTAACATCTCCTAGCTTGTGCCCTTACTCTGAAACTTAGGGCAGAACTAAAAGCTAAGTTAGTATTTCAAATCAGTTGGCCCTTCTTGAGGGTGGGTGACTCTTCAGTTGTCTTCAGTGATTCATGGGTTTTTGACAAGTTTTTTTTATGGCTACTTTTTGGTCTTTTCTCATGTGGCTCAGTAGTTGAAAGTACTGTCATAATTTTACAATTTGTTAAATCCGTGGCCATTTTTCGAATTCAAGATAGTAAATTTTTTCTTTTAAGAGGTGATGTATATACATTTGTTTAGGAAAACAATGTTTTGTCATATAAAATGACTCTTGATAAGTAATAAAATATATTTAAGCTTCATGTCAGCGTGACAGCAGTGTTTTTCAAAAATAAGTTTAAGTAATTGAGAATAACATCTTTTTGAAACTTACGGTTTTTGAAGTTATTTTTATAAATTTTTAGAATGGATATATAAATTCAGATTTGTTTCTATACTGAATAAACATTGTATTATTTTAGATTTATTATTTTAGTTTCTTCAGTCATGTCCTAAAGTTTTGAATACTGTGGACTACCAAAGAGTACCTTTTTTACTAACACACCTAATTGATTTTTAATAAAACTCTTAATTTAAAATTCATTTATATTATTTGGTCTGAGAAGGAAGTCTTCTATTGTAGAAGCTAGGTAAGATGGTTTCACTAGGAAATACTGAAATTTCATATTTGGAAGCTTTGGGCCACAAGTAATTGATTGCCTAACTAAATACAGGTTTATTGCTTATATAATTTAATCTAGAGCAAGGTGATTTGGGGGTTGGTTAAGACAGTAATGTCAGAGCTCTGGATGAGCTTTTCTGTGAGACTTTTAGCTTTCTCCTCATAGTAGATATGACTGCTGCATTATGTGCTTATGAGAAACAACCAAAGAAAGTGGAAAGGGGACACTCACTCTAAGTTTCCTTTTTTTCTTTGTTTCTTTTTGTAATCAAGCAAAGGCATCTTTTTCAAAATCCCCTCAAAACTCCCCTCAGGTTCCGTTGGTTACTAGCTTACTCTAAACCAATCCATCAACAGAGGTAGAATGGGATTAACTTCTTGCTTAGATCAATCATTGTTTATTACCTGGTTTATTCCCTGGGGCAAGAATAGAGGCTTTCCGTCACTGGTTATATTGCCATTCCATATATGGAGAAAATCAACATTTTCATAGGAAGGCATAAAGGGAAAATAATTGTTTGGATAGGTAACCTAATAGAAGATTTTTGATTGCCTAGAAGCAGTTGAAATAGCAAACTTTTGGAAAAATAAAAGTCACTTGGAAGAAGCACTATTAATCAAAAGGGTGAAACACAGTATAAAGGCAGAGTGGTATGTATATGTAGTGTAAAGAACAATTGGAATAGAAGTTATTAGAACTAAGTACTCATATTTTCTTACCTTGTTACCTATATATACTACTTGAGCAAATCCATTTAAGTTCTTTGGGACTAACTTTTCTTTTGTAAAATGTGTGGGGTTACAATAATGGACTTCAGTGCTTTTTCAACTCCAAATTTAAGATGATCTAAAAATTCTGAATGACCTGAATGACCTGCGTTTGCCCAGAAGGTTTCATTTGTATTTCTAAATATATGTAGCCAAGGGTGCCTGAGTGGCTCAGTCAGTTAAGTGACTGCCTTCAGTTCAGGTCATAATCCCAGGACCCTACATAATCAAGCCCTACATCAGGTTCCAGCAGGGGAGTCTGCTTCTCCCTCTCCCCTTGCTCATGTTCTCTCTCTCACTCACTCTCTCCCTTTCAAATAAATAAAAATCTTCATAAGTAAATGAATGAATGTAGCCAAAATAATAATAATTATTACTTACTTTCCCTAGGATTTACTAAAACTTAAGGCCATGTTGTGGAGCCCAAATGATTTAGTCTGAAATATTAATAACACATTTCAGAGGAAAGGTCTGACTTTGTAAGAAAACTATTTTCTACACATAGAAGTTTTCTTCTATCCAGAGTGATAAAAATTGGTGTTAATTATAGAATTTTATTTCACAGACAGTGATATGCCTAAGCCTTCTTATGTTACGTGATTCAGTTCATACAGCAATCTCGTAAAGTTGGTAGGTTAACATTTCCATTCCACCAATAGTTAACAAAACTAAAACTCAGAAAGGTTGAACATCTCCAGGATCAGTAAGTATAGAAGAACAGGAATTTGAACCCATGTCAGACTTGATAGTAACTGAGGAAATAAAGTAAATTGGAGAAAGAAATACATTTTCTTTTGTCACATAGTGCCATAAAGCAATAATGGTTCAAAAATGGATTTTTCCCCCTAAGAGTTATGGCCATGTTCTGTGGATTCCTACCTTTTAAACTGTGCGTGATCCTAATTTTCATACCAAGTGCTATTAAATGTCAGCATTACAAATGAATGAATACATAAGCCTCCCTGGTGCCTAATTTTTTGGCTAGATAAAAGCGTCATTCAAAGAAATATCAAACTCTAGGGGTAATTATAATCTAGCCAGTGCTGTTTTTAGTGTTTAAAACAGAGGAAGGCTTAGATTATGAGTGACCCTTTTTAAACACAAAAGAGTTGATTTAAGAGCTAGTCAATAAGTAGACCTTACCTATATCTATCATATAACTTAATATTTTTGGAAATGCTATCTTGTATATTTTATTCGCTTCTGAATTTAGCTTTATCATTTGAAATATTTGGGGATTGATTTGCCCAAGTAGCCTTCCAAATTATTAACATCTTTTAAGCTTTCCAAAAATACTTTCTGGGATCACTGAAATGATACTGATTTTACTTTGTCAGATGAAGTGCTCGGCAAGTACACATACATACATATATCACACAAGCAGATCATTAGTTTTCATTATTATTGTAATAATATTGTTGGCAGTTAACACAAAGTAGTAAATCCTAAGTTTACACAGGTTGCCTGAATTCCACACATCCCCACCCTTCACCATGTTCTCTAGTCTTTTCTGGAAATCAGCAAGAAGTGCTCTAATCTTCAACCAGTCTTTCTTATGGTCACATGTCACTTCTGCTGGCTTCCAGTATACCAAGCTGTTGATGTTCCTAAGCTCTTAAAACCTCTTTGCTCAGTTACTTGAGGTCATGTGTACTGTCTGTCCTAAAACTATACACATGTACACACTGTACTCATGTACATGGTCTTCTGTAGCTACTCACAGTTAACTAGTATTGGAACCCATAACTCTGAGCCCCATGTCAGGTGTACCCACCCAACTTCCAGCTGGCTTCCATGGGACATGGAGTAAAAAGGGGGGAGTGAAGAAGAGAGAAGAACCAACTCAGTTAACACCCAGGAGAGAATTCCTCTATAGTTTCTCCATGCCTAGAAATGACACCTCTCCTCTATTCTTGCCAGTGCTTCTAGATTCTGGCTTCAGATTTTTAAATTTTCTTCACCAATGTGCAGTTTTCCCCGAAGATCTATAAATGAGTGTATGTACTAAATGTCATTGTGACTAAATGGCTTTTGGGTGGTTCTGAAACAGAGACGGTATTATCTAAATGAAACCAGCTGTTTTTGCAGCTAGAAACTGATGGTGGCTTATTTTTATGTTTCAGTCATGTATCGTTTTTTATTTAGCATATACACATTTTGCATCTTTTATTTTTCATCCCCATTTTATTTGGGGAATATATATTGGGAATGTGGTACATTAATAGTCCTTGTTAGTAATGAGAGCTTCCTCATTTTTCTTGATAGCCATATAGTTTTGCATTGTTTATAATGTAATTTATTTTACCAGTCTCCCTTTTAAAAAACAGCATTTGGATTATTTTTAATCTTGCTAACTGGAAATAAAGTGGGATCCAAGAAAACAAAAATTCTGCTTCAGTGGACATGCAAAAATTTTAGAATGTTTGTATTTATTATGAATTATTAAATTATTGTCTTTCCAAATAGACTAAATGTAGTCTAAGTTCTTTGAAGTAATTTTCCTGGACATCTATATATAAGTAGGTGTTGGGTAAACAATGATACTTTTAATAGAGATGAAGTCTCTTTACTCGTATACTCAGCAGTAAAGCTGATGATTTTTTTTATACTTATTACATATAAATAAACAATGATAGTTACATCGTATAGCAGAATGTCATAAATTCTGTCCTAAGTTTCAGACGAGCTGAAGTTACTAATTGGTCTGTTAGGTCGCAGCTAGCACCTCAGCCTTTTGTTTTGTTTTGTTTTGTTTTGTTTTGGTGAGGTATAATTGACATACAATAAATTGCATATATTTAAATTGTACTATTTTCATAAGTTTTGGCATGTGCATAAACCTATAAAACCATCACCTTAATCAAAGTAGCTAACATTTCTGTCACTCCCAAAAGATTCCATTTGCCCCTAACCTCTGTTTTATGTCACTATAGGTTAATTTGTATTTTCTAGAGGTTTGTATAAATGAAATGATATAATATGTCTTCGTTTTGCCTAGCTTTTTTTTCACTCGGTATAATTATTTTGAATTTCATCCATGCTGTGGCATGTGTTAACAGTAGTAGTCCATTGTATCTATAAACACAATTATGTTTATCCACTGAACTATTGGTGGACATTTGCATTGTTTCCCTTTTTCATCTATTACAAATAAAGCTACTATGAACCTTTCTGTATAAGTCTTTATATGAACATAGGCTTTGCTTTCTCTTGGGTAAATATCTAGTGTAAGGTCAGACCATATGGTAGGTATATGTTTAACTTTTTAAGAAATTGCCAACTGTTTCCGAATTGGTTGTATCATTATACATTCCCACCAACAAGATATGAAAATCTGTTTTTCCACATTCTCACCAATATTTGGTATGATCAGTCTTTTCTAATCTAAAAAAAAAAAATTCTAATAGATTGGGTACACTGTATCCATCCCACAGTGTATCTCATTGTAGTTTTAATTTGCATTGCTGTGATGACTAATGATATTGAACATCTTTTCATGTACCTCTTGGCAATCTGTATATTCTCGTTGGTGAAATGTCTTTTCAAATGTTTTTGCTAGTTTTTTTTTATTTGGATCGTTTTCTTGCTCTTGAGTTTTGAGAGTTCTTTATATGTTCTGGATACAAATACTCAATCTGTGGCTGTGTTTTCATTCTCCTAAGAGTTTATTTGAAGGGAAGTTTTAAATTCTGTGATGTCTAATTTGTCAACTCATTCTTTTATGGATCTTGGTTTTGGTGTTGTATCTAAAAAGATAGCTATCTCAGTGTCACATAGGTTTTCTTATATCTTCCAAAGGTTTTATAGTTTTAAATTTCACATTTAGATCTATAATCTGTTTTGAGTTAATATTTGTATATTATTCAGGAGTGCCTGGGTTAAGTGTCTGCCTTTGGCTCAAGTCATGATCCCAGAGTCCTGGGATCAAGCCCCACCTTGGGCTCCCTGCTCAGCAGGGAGTCTGCTTTTCCCTCTCCCTGTGTGTGCTCTCTATCTCTCTCAAATAAATAAATCTTTAAAAAATATTTGTATATTATGCACGATATATACCAAAGTTAACTTTTTTAATATGTGGCTATATTCAGTTATTAAAATATTTGTTGAAAAGACTATTTTTTCACTGAATTGTCTTTATATCTTTATTAAAAGTCTGTTGTTAATGCCAGTACCATACTGTTGAGATGCTATAGCTTTATAATAAGTCTTGATCACCAACTTTTTCCTTTTTCAAAATTGTTTTGGGTAGGTCCTTTGTGTTTTATATAAATTTTAGAATCAGCTTGTCAATTCTAGGGGCAAAATTGGATTATGTTGATCTGTAGGTCAGCTTGGCAAAAATTAACATCTTAACAATATTGAGTCTTCTGACCCATGAACAGGTGATAGCTCTCCTTCTATTTAGGTCATTTTTAATTTCTCTCAGCAAATTTTGTAATTTCACTGTGGATGGCCTTTTATATATTTTGTCAAATTTAGATTTTATAAATTTTGTTTCTATAAATGGTACTTAATTTTTAAAAAATGCTAGTTATTCTCTACTGAGGTAAGTTTTTCTTGAGTACTCTGTCCAGTGCTCCAGGAAATTCGATTTTTTCACCTTAGCTTATGTAAACAGGACACTTCCCTGTATGAAACCCAAGCACTGTTCCTTCAAAATCCATGCATTCTCACTGGGAGTGATATCACCTCCAACTTAGCAAAATTTATTTTTTTGCTGTGAGTATGTATGTGTATATGTGTGAGAGAAAGATCAATCATGTTATTACAATGATTAATAGTCCTCCAAAGGGCCAAACTGTAGAGGTTAGGTACACAGTAATATTAAAATTTCATGGGGGCAGTTAGGGAAGAAAAAAAAAGTCTCAAAAACCCCCTAGGTCAGGGTGATAAGGAGAAAAAGGTTGAGAAACATTGCTTTAATTACTTTGGATGCTGCTTTTCTCCAGACGTGTTTTTATACACATGTGCTGTTTTGTACTTAGCTGAGTACCCAAGGGGATAAGCTGCAGATCTTTGGGATTTTTCTAGCTGTACCAGCCTCTCTCTGTTACTCTATCCTGAGAATTCTAGCCCCTGTATTCTCCCCAGACTGTCAGCTCTGTCTCCTTAACTCAGGCAAGTATGCCTATTAAAATATACGTAGCTCTGTAAAAGCCATTAAAAATAATTTTATTGATTGAAACAACTGACTGACATTCCACTGGATGTTTTCAGATTTACACCTCACATATTTTGTGAAGTGCAGTTTTCTGGTTTAGTCCAGCAGTATTTTTGAAATCGAAATTCTATACATTAGTTTTCTAAACAGTAGTATTATATTTGATAATTAAATTGCCCATCATAGATGGCATTACCTTACCTCCTCTTATTCTAATAGGACCTGGTATTGATAGGTAATTTTGGGGGTGCCTGGCTGGCTCTGTCAGTAGAGCATGCATCTCTTGATCTCAGAGTCCTGAGTTCAAGCCCCATGTTGGGCATCAAGCCTACTTTAAAAAAATAGTACAAGATATGTAGTTTTGGCAAGTAAACCTTAGCATCGGAGTGTCTGATTACTGCTAAATTTGTAAAAGAGAGTAAATTCCGTGTTTAAAGTAAGATTCTTTGTGGATTTGTCTTTTTAATATTATTGCTGATAAAGCAATGTCTAGATTACAACATGAATTAATAGATTGTAAACTTGCTAAATAGAATTTGCCTCAGGGCAAGAACCATGCCTTCCATTTTGTAGGATAGTTAGTACTAGAAAGGGATCTTAGAAATCAAGTAGTTAAATCATCTCTGTTAAAGATGAGGCAAAACTAAAGCCCTTGGAGTTTATTGATTTGGTCACTTATATTTAGAAGAGATATAGGATAAGAGTCCAGTTTTCTCAATGTCCAGTTAGTTTTCTGTCCATGTTGTCTCCCCTGGTTTGTCACTCCTCAGTTCTGCCTAGTGGTTTAGTACTACAAGAAATTCTTAGCTTTTCCCTTATAGCTGTAAGTATATAAGCCCTTATTAAATACTTGCTAGCTTAATTTGGTATAACTTGGTATGTTGGTTCATTCCCTTGGCACATTAGTCTCGGTTACTCTGCTGGGGACTGGGAAGACAAGTCCAGTCATACATACTTTCCCCCCCTACTCTTTCATGCTCTTTCCTGACTCAGGATATCAGTTGTGCTCTCATTGTCTCCAACTCCCTTTGCCTCATCTTCAGTTTCTGTTCATTCTTTAGGTTGCCCTTAATGGTAGGCAAAATTCCTAAGATGGCCCATAGGAATCTCCCCCCTCCGCCGGGAGTACATTTCTTATATAATCTTCTATACTGTAAATAAATGAACCTAGAGGTAGATTCTTCCTTAGGTCTTCTGGTGAGAACACTGCTCACTGACACTTTGATTTCAGCTTTAGGAGAGATTCTGAGCGGAGGACCCAGCCACACTGTGCCTGGACTTCTGCCCTGCAGAACTGTGAATTAATAAATGACTGCTGTCATGAGCTGCTAAGTTTGTGGTAATTTGTTATGCAGCAATAGAGAACCAATATAAGACTGTAATATCCCTTTTCTGGAACACCTTTCTTGGTCTTCCAGGTAGATTATGGCAGCCTGCTAGATGTCCACAGTTCTCTAGATGTTTGTAGCACTCATATAAATTAACATGTGTCTTGTTTAAAACCTTTAACCTAGGGACCTGGTTTGAATTATTCCCTGTATTCATGCCCAGTCTGTGGTAAATAGTAGCCATTTAAAAAGTGTTAGAAGTGAATGAATAAAAATAAGACATAGTCCCTGACCTAAAAAAGTGTGTAATCTAAGGGTGTTTGGCTATGTTGTGTGTGGGTATCAGTAAATAAAAGTAAGTTTGCAGGATTGCTGAACACATAGCACAAAGCAACACAGGAAAAAATGGAAACTTCACAGGTGAAGAGGGCATGCTGTGAACTGCCATTCATTGTTAAGAACTGCCTGATAAGCCAAGTGTATAGTTTTTTATAATGTGGGGTTCACTATTTATGCTCTCAGAATGGTGGCACTTATAAACTATAAACAAGACTAAATAGCTGATATATTGGTAATTATGTGTAAACCAAAGTACCTGTAATAGCCAGTCAGATTTGGGAAAGGAAACTTCCTGTCCCATCCCACCCCAAATCATGTATTCACAAAGAAAATATATATATATATTTTAAAGATTTTATTTATTTATCTGAGAGAAAGAGAGAATGAGAGAGAGTGGGAGGGGGGAGCAATAGAAGGAGAAGCAGACTCCCCACCGAGCAGGGAGCCCAATGTGGCACTCGATCCCAGGGCCCTGAGATCATGACCCGAGCCGAAGGCAGGTGCCTAACAACTGAGCCACCCAGGTGCCCAAGAAAATATATTTTATTTGAATTACATAATTATAAATTATCTAGTATAAAAGTGAGTGATTTAATTAATAGATTAATTAGTAAATATTCTCCATAAAATTACAGTGACAAAACCTTGAGATACATTTTTCCCAATCTTAGATTGTTGAATAAAACATGGAAATTACATAAATATTTTATCTTATTTTAAAGATTTTATTTGTTTATTTGACAGAAACAGAGCACAGCAGAGGGAGAGGGAGAAGCAGACTCCCTACTGAGCAGGGAGCCCAGTACGGGGAATTGATCCCAGGACCCTGGGATTATGACCTGAGCCAAAGGCAGATGCTTAACCAACAGAGCCACCCAGGCGTCCCGCTACTATTCTTATTCTTAAGCTGAAATACCATGTCTGAGCCTGTGTCTTCTGCCAATTTTTTTATATGCTTATCCTTTTAGTTCAGTTATATTTTAATTGATACTCTAGAAGAATGATGGAACACTCATGTCCAGTGTTTTTCTCCTTCTTTTAATCTTTTTAAAAATTGTGAAGTATAACACACTCAAAATATGTAAAACAAATGTAGATTATTGTGAATTATTTAAATGTAACCTCTGCCCAGATCAAGAAACAGAACATTGCTATCGCCACAAAAGTGCCCTTGGTGCCCACCTTATGATCAGAACGGTTTATTCCCACCCTGAAATGTGGCCATTAATCTGACTTTTATAATAGTCTCAGTTTTCTTCTAAAATTTTGCCACTTAATTATTCCTCTCTAACCAGTACAATTTAATTGTGCATGTTTTTGAATTAAATAATCTTACCACATGTATTCTTTTGGGTCTGGGTTCTTTTGCACGACGCTATCTTATTTCAAAAATTTACCTGTGTTATGTATATCTAAGATTATTCGTAATATTCCACCAAATGTATGCACCACAGTTTATCCATATTCTGCTATTGATGGATAGTTGGGTTATTTCCAGTTTTTGCCTATTATGAACAATGCAGCTAGTCATAAACCTGCTTCTGTTGCACATGAGCATTTCTCTAAGGTATATACCTAGGCATAGAATTTCTGGCATGTAGGCTATGCATATATTCAGCTTAATAGAGAATACCATATTATTAAACAATTTATACTGCCATGAGAACTATATGAGATTTCTTGTTGCTCCACATTTTCAGACACACTCTTGGTTTTTGGGTTTTGTCAGTCTTCTTTATTTAGACATTCTATTTTTTATGTAGTAGTATCTCATTATTTGTACAGTTTGAGTTTTTTATGACAGTGTCAAGTACCTTTTTATATGTTAATTAGACATTCACATAGCCTCTTTTATGTAAAGTGCCTATTAAATCTCTTGCTCATTTTTCTTTTGAATTTTCTTATTAATTTACAGTTCTTTATGTATCCTAGATATGAACTTTTTGTGAGCTGTGTATGTTGCAGGTGTCTTCTCCCATTCCAGCTTGACTTTTTACTCTTTCTTGTGTCGTTGAACATGAGGTCTTAATGTTTAGTCAAGTTTTTTCATTATTCCTTCATGGTTAAAGCTTTTGAGCTCTTGATATCTTAAGAAGTCTTTCCCTAACCTGAGTGATAAAGATAATATCCTGTATTTGTTTCTGAGAGCTTTATCATTTTGCTTTTTACATTTAGCTTTATGATACAATTACAATTAAATGTGAATTGTGTGACTGTTGAATCACAGACCTGTACCTCTGAGACAAATAATACATTATATGTTAAAAAAGAAGAAGAAGAAGAAGAAGAAGATACCAGGAAGGAAAGAATGAAGGGGGGGATATCGGAGGGGGAGACAAACCATGAGAGACTATGGACTCTGGGAAACAAACTGAGGGTTCTAGAGGGGAGGGGCATGGGAGGATGGGTTAGCCTGGTGATGGGCATTAAAGAGGGCACATACTGCATTGGAGCACTGGGTGTTATATGCAAACAATGAATCATGGAACACTACTCAAAAACTAATGATGTAATATATGGTGATTAACATAATAATAAAAAATTAGGCATATAATGGGAGGTAGTGTTTTTTGGTTTTTGTTTTTTTCTTTCCCAATTGGGTACTAAGTTTTCCCAACACAATGTAATTACTCATATTTTGTTGAGCTGTCATCTTATTTTTTGAGTTTTGAGAGTTCTTTGTTTATTATGAATGCAAGTTCTCTGTCATATTTTTCTCAGAGCAAAAGTTTTTCATTTTATGAAGTTTAATTTATCAACTTGGTGGATTGTGCTTTTGGTGTCCTATGCAAGAACTCTTTGCCCAACCTACACATTTTCTCCTATCTTTTCTTCTAGACATTTAAAAATCTTAGATTTGTCAGTTAGATCTATGATCCTTTTTGAATTAATTTTTGTGTTCAGTGTTAAGTATAGATTGGCGTTCATTTTTTGGCATGTGGATATCTGGGACCATTTGTTGGAAAGGTTATATCTCCATTTAATTGCCTTTGTACTTTTGTTAAAAATCAGTTGATCAGATTTGCATGGGTTTATTTCTGGATTCTTTATTCTAGATATGTCTTTTTTTCTTATATTGCACTACCTTGATTACTGCAGCTTTATAGTAATTCTTGAAATCACACTGTGAGAGATCCCCAACTAAGTTCTATTCACTCAGAATTGCTCTGGCTATTCTAGTATCTCTCCCTTTCCATGTAAATTTTAGATCATTAATATATACAAGGAATCCTGCTGGGATTTTGATTCAGATTACATTGGATATACAGATCAAATTGACATTTTAGCAATAATGAATCTTCCACCTCATGAACATGTTATTCCTATTTATGTAGGTTTTCCTTAAATCCTTCATGACTGTCTTGTAGTTTTCAGCATACAAATCCTGCATTTTTGGGGGGGTTTATACCCAAGCATTTTTCTGTTGTTGTTTTTTTTTTTTTTCACTTTCTCTCTTCTTTTGTTTTGTATTGTAAATATACAGTCTTTAAGAATTGTTTTTCTGATTAATTGCTAGTATGTGGAAATACAGTTGCTTTTTGTATATTGACCTTGCATTCAGCAACATTTCTACATTCTTGGATTTTTTTAATAGATTTTCTCGGTAAACAATAATGCTGTCTAGGAGTAGAGACAGTTTTATGTTTTCTTTCCCAATCTATAATGCCTTTTGTTTCTTTTTCTTTTTACTGACTAGGACTACCAGTCTGAGAATGAATAGGAGTGACAAGAGTAGACATAACCTTGCTTTATTTCTGATCTTAGAAATCCTCACCATTAAGTAGGATATTGTCTGTAACTTTTATAAATACCCTTAATCAGGTTAAAGGAGTTGCCTTCTATTCCTAGTCTGCTGAGAGGTTTTTTTGTTTTCCAGTCATGAAATGGTGTTGTTTTGTTAAATGTTCTGATGATGTGGTTTTTTATTTAGTCCATATGCATTGGTTGATTCTAGAGTTATGATCTCAGAATAAACCCCACTTGGTTGTGATACATAATTCTTTTCATGTATTATTGGATTCAATTTGCTAATATTTAGTTAAGGGTATTTATGTCCATGTAAATGAATGATACTATCTATAGTTTTCTTGTAATGTCTGTGCCTGGTTTTGGTATTAGAATTATAACATGTTGGCCTCATAAAGTGGGATGTATTCCGTCTTCTGCTTTCTAGATGTGCAGATTGGTATTATTTTTTAAATGTTTGTTAGAATTGACCATTGAAACTATCTAGGTTTGGAATTTTTTTTCTTGGAATGTTTTTACCTACAAGTTTAATTCTTTAATAGCTGTTAGGACTACTTAGGTCACTTTTTTTTTTTCTTTGACTAACATTTGTGTCTTTGAAGGACTGGTCTTGTCATCCAAATTGTAGAATTTATATGCCTAACATTGTTCATAATATTCCCTTAATCTTTTTAACATCTTTGAGGTTTTTACCAATAATCCCCTCTTTCATTGCTGATACTGGTTCTTTCTTTTTTCTTCTGTTATTCTGGTTAGAGGATTATCAATTTTATTGATCTTTTCAAAGAACTAGCTTTGGGATTCATTAATTTTCTGTAGTTTTTCTGTTTTCACCTTTGTTGATTTCTGTCCTTTATTCTTTCTATCTTCCTACTTGCTCTACGGTTATTTTATTCTTTTTCTAGTTTCTTAAATGAAAGCTTAAATTATTAATTTGAGAACTTCTTTTGTGATAGAAACATTTAATAAATTACCCTCTAAGTACTGCTTATAACTTCATCCTTAAAATTTTGATATACTATATTTTAATTTTCATCCAGTCAGATTCAGAGTATTTTCTGATGTCCCGTGAGATTTCCTCTTTCCATGGGTTATTTAGAATTAGTTTTCTTTTTTTCTCTATTAGAGTATCAACTTTGATTTCCAAATACTTAGGGATTTTCTAAGCATCTTTCTGTTACTGATTTCTAGTTTAATTCTTTTATGGCCAGAGTACATACTTGTGTGTTTTCAATTTATTCTAATATGTTAAGGTGTGGTTTTGGGCTGAGTGTTTCAAGTGCAGTTGAAAATAAAGTATATTATTTTGTTGTTAGGTAGAGTGTTCTATAAATATCAATTAGACTTGGTAGTGTTGTTCAGGTCATATATATCTTTGCTGATTTTATGTATTTATTTGGTTCTGTTGGTTATTGGGAGAGACATGTGAGGTTTCCTATAATTGTGAATTACCTATCTCTCCCAGCATTTTTACCATTTTTGCTTGCATATACTTTGAAGCTCTGTTATTAGTTGTATATTATGTGAAGATTGTGATGTCTTTTAGATAAATTGACCCTTTTACCATTACGTAATGTCCTTCTTTGTCTCTGGTCATTTTTTTTTATTCTGCATTCTGTGATATTACTGATGTAGCCATGTTAGCCATCTTTACATTACTGTTTATATGGTATATCTTTTAACATCTTGTTAACATTATGCATATCTGTATCATTACATTTAAAATGATTTCTTATAGGTAGTGTATAATTAGGTATTCTTTTTATATCCAAAATAACAATCTGAATCTTTTAATTGGTATGTTTAGATCTTTACATTTTTATTTTATTTATTGTTTTGGCTGGATTTAGGTCTGCTCTTTTTATTTGTGCCTTCCAAGTTGTGTTCTTCTTCCCTCTTTCCTTCCTTCTTTTGGATTATTTGGATTTATTTAGAACTATTTTTATGTTCTTCATTGGCGTTTTGACCATATCTCTGTTTATTATTTTCTTTAATAGTTGATCTAGGGATTACTGTATATATATATATATATATATATATACACACACACATATATATATATATATCTTTTCACAGTCTACATTATGGAGTTAATATTTTACCACTTCAAGTTTTTCTTTTTCATTTCATCTTATTTATTTATTTTTTATTAAAATATGTATTACTGGTTTCACAGGTATAGGTCTATGATACATCAGTTGTATACCCAGTGCTCATTACATCATGTGCCCTCCTTAATGTCTATCACCCAGTTACCCCATCCTTTCACCCCCTCCTACCCTCCAGCAACCTTCAGTTTGTTTCCTATGATTAAGAGTCCCTTATGGTTTGTCTCCCTCTCTGCTTTCATCTTGTTTTATTTTTCCTCTCTTCCCCTATGATCCTCTGTTTTGTTTCTTAAATTCCACATATCAGTGAGATCATATGATAATTGTCTTTCTCTGATTGACTTATTTCGCTTAGCATAGTACTCTCTAGTTCTATCCACATCGGTGCAAATGGCAAGATTTCAATTTTTTGATGGCTGCCTAATATTCGTGTGTGTGTGTGTGTGTGTGTGTGTGTGTGTGTGTGTACACACACCACATCTTCTTTATCCATTCATCTGTCAATGGACATCTGGGCTCTTTCCATAGTTTGGTTATTGTGGACATTGCTGCTATAAACATTGGGGTGCAGGTGCCCCTTTGGATCACTGCATCTGTATCTTTGGGGTAGATACCCATAGTACAATTGCTGGGTCATAGGGTAGCTCTACTTTCAACTTTCTGAGGAAACTTCATACTGTTTTCCAGAGTGGCTGCAGCAGCTTGTGTTCCCACCAGCTGTGTAGGAGGGTTCCCCTTTCTCTGCATCTTCACCAACATCTGTTGTTTCCTGACCTGTTCATTTTAGCTATTCTTAACTGGTGTGAGGTGGTATCTCATTGAGGTTTTGGTTTGTAATTCCCTGATGCTAGGTGATGTTGAGCATTTTTTCATGTGTCTGTTGTCCATTTGGATGTCTTTGGGGAAATGTCTGTTCATGTCTTCTGCCCATTTCTTGAATGGATTATTTGTTTTTTGGGGGGTGTTGAGTTTGATAAGTTCTTTATAGATTTTGGATACTAGCCCTTTATCTGATAAGACATTTGCAAATATCTTCTCCCATTCTGTCGGTTGTCTCTTGGTTTTGTAGACTGTTGCCTTTTGCTGTGCAAAAGTTTTTTATCTTGAAGTCCCAATAGGTCATTTTTGCCTTTGTTTCTCTCGCCTTTGGAGACATGTCTAGCAAGAAGTTGCTGTTGCTGAGGTCATAGAGGTTGCTGCCTGTGTTCTTCTCTAGGATTTTGATGGATTCCTGTCTCACATTTAGGTCTTCCATCCATTTTGAGTCTATTTTTTGTATGATGTAAGGAAATGGTCCAGTTTAATTCTTCTGCATGTGGTTGTCCAATTTTCCCAACACCATTTGTAGAAGAGATTGTCTTTTTTCCATTGGATATTCTTTCCTGCTTTGTCGAAGATTAGTTGACTATAGAGTTGAAGGTCCGTTTCTGGGTTCTCTATTCTGTTCCATTGATCTATGTGTCTGTTTTTGTGACAGTACCGTACTGTCTTGATGATTACAGCCTTGTAATAGAGCTTGAAGTATGGAATTGTGATGCCACCAGTTTTGGTTTTCTTTTTCAACATTCCTCTGGCTATTTGGGCTCTTTTCTGGTTCCATACAAATTTTAGGATTATTTGTTCCAGCTTTGTGAAAAAAGTGGATGGTATTTTGATAGGGATTGCAATGAATGTGTAGATTGCTCTAGGTAGCATTGACATTTTAACAATCTTGTTCTTCCAATCCATGAGCAGGGAATGTTTTTCCATTTCTTTGTGTCTTCCTCAGTCTCTTTCATGAGTGTTCTATAGTTTTCTGAGTACCAAACATTTAAAGAAGAATTAATACGTATTTTTCTGAATCTGTTTCAAAAAAATAGAAATGGAACGAGAACTTCCAAATCTTTCTGTAAGGCCAGAATTACCTTGATCCCAAAACCAGACAAAGACCCCACCGAAAAGAATTACAGACCAATATCCCTGATGAACATGGATGCAGAAGTTCTCACCAAAATACTAGTCAATATCCAGCAGTACATTAAAAGGATTATTCACCATGAAGAAGTGGGCTATATCCCTGGGTGGTTCAACATCTATAAATCAATGTGATACACTACATAAAAGACTAGAAGAAAAGACAAGAACCATATGATCCTCTCAATAGATGCAGAAAAAGCATTTGACAAAGTACAACATCCTTTCTTGATTAAAACTCTTCATGGTGTAGGGGCAGAGGGAACCTACCTCAGTATCATAAAAGTCATCTATGAAAAGCCCACAGCGAATATCATTCTCAATGAGGAAATACTGAGAGCTTTTCCCCTAAGGTCAGGAACACGGCCAGGATGTCCACTATCACCAGTGTTATTCAACATAGTACTAGAAGTCCTAGCCTCAGCAATCAGACAACAAAAAGAAATAAAAGGCATGTGAATCAGCAAAGAAGAAGTCAAACTCTCACTCTTTGCAGATGACATGATACTCTTTATGAAAACCCAAAAGACTCTACCCCAAAATTACTAGAACTTATACAGGATTTCAGCAAAGTGGCAGGATAAAAAAATCAATGCACAGAAATCAGTTGCATTTCTATACACTAACATTGAGACAGAAGAAAGAGAAATTAAGGAGTTGATCCCATTTACAATTGTATCCAAAACCATAAAATACCTAGGAATAAACATAACCAAAGAGGCAAAAGATCTGTACCACTTCCAAGTTTTAAAAAACCAAAAGTCCCTACTCTCCCCACTTTATATTAGAGTTGCCATGTAATATATGTAATACATTGAACTCCTTCCCAGAAAACATTAAAAATTTTTGTTTTCAATTAATTGTGCTTCCTTCATACTTAAAGTCTGTTTCCCTCTGGTATCATTTCCCTTCAGCTTGAAGAACTTCCTTTGGCATTTCTTTTTAGACCAAGATTGCTGGAAATGAATTTTCTTTAGTTTTCCTTCATCTGAGAATGTTCTTAGCTTGCCTTCATTTCTAAAGGATGTTTTCATGTGATGAGGATTCTCGTTTGATGGGGTTTTGTTTTTGAGTCTTCTGGCCTCCATGGTTTCTGATGAGAAATCCATAGTCTTTCAAATCTTTCTTTTATGTGTAACTAGTCTTTAAAGCAGTCTAAGAAAAACGATTTTTGTCTTTATCTGGGTTCTAACAATTTGTGCGTCTTGGCATGATTTTCTCTGTGTTTATCCTACTTGTGGTTCACTAAACTTTGTAAATCTATAAATTTATGTCTTTTACCAAATTTGGGAAATTTCCAGCCATTATTTCTTCAGAACATTTTTTTTCTACAGCACTTTCTCTTCTCCTTCTGGGACTCCAGTGACACAAATGTTAAGACCTTTGATATTGTCCCGGTTGGTAGTGTATTAAATACAAATTTTCATACTGAAGATCCTCCTGAATGAAAGGATAATATTTTTTAAAGGTGTTGAAAACTCTGATAGGTAACTAAGGGAAATAAAACCTGCTTTTAATTCAGCTGCTAAATAAAAAGCAGCATATAAATTATATAAATCACTTAAAGAATATATAAAATTATAAGAAGTCACCATACAGGCTTGATTTTAAAATAATTTAGTAAGATGGATAATTTTGTTCCCTGTCCCCCCAAAATAGGTTTCTCTTTGTTGTATATTTATGTTGATTTCACTGGTTATCTACCAACCACAAATAGCCATGTTTGTATATGCCCACTGTATTAGAGTTTGTGCATAGAGTTTTAGAATGAAATCAAATCTTTCTGGTAAATCTGGTGATTGGTATATTTCAAGTTCAAGATTTTTTTCCCCTTTGATAGTAGCTGTGTAATCTGATACTTACTTAATTTTTCAGTTCTCTAAGTTAAGGTTTACGACTGTAAAATATGTAATTTTCTGGTATTGCATATTCAGATCACCTTTATTAATTTGGAATATATGCTTAATTTAACAGTCAGATATCACGGCTATGGGTAGTATTTGTGCATCTATTTGTGACAATCTAGATTTTTTTTTCTCAAGTTGTTGTTACGTATAAAATGTTACCTTGTGCTGCAGATTAATACTGAAAGTTGAGTGAGGGCATGTTTGGGTAGCCTTGTTCAGGTCTTTGTTTATAAATAGAGTGGATTGTCCCATCACTCCAAGGCATTGATTTAGTTTCAAAAAAAGCTTGATCAAGAAGTATGAATAGTGAAATTAATTTGTTAGATGTATCTTCCTTGTTTACTAGCCATAAACTGAAACTTTTTTTTTAAAGATTTTTTATTTATTCATTTGAGAGAGAGAGAGCACACACAGGGGGAGAGGAAGAGGGAGAAGCAGACTCCCCACTGAGCAAGGAGCCCGCCGTGGGACTCAATCCCAGGACCTTGGGATCATGACCTGAGCTGAAGGCAGATGCTTAACTGCCTGGGCCACCCACGCGTCCCAAACTGAAACTTAATAATTAGTTTAAATGTATAAATCTTTCAGTTGTATAGTCTTGTAGACAAGAATGTGATATTTTTATGCTCAAATGATTTGTCTTATAATAGGTTCATCTGTTTTCTGTGATTCTTTCCTAAGAAATGAAAATCTCTCACTCTTCTTCCCAGACTTGGTACTTTTTAAGTATCACCTACTTGTAACTAACCAAAATAGAGAGCTGTAAAAAATAACATTAAGATTGTCACATTGTGGAAAAATTTTCTAGAGTGGGACCATACTTGTACAGTTATAGAAGGGTGAGGAATCCCTTGTTACTGGTATGATTTTTAAGGATATATTCTTTTCCAGAATCTAACATATGCCTGGATATTTAGAGATAAGCACATGCACATGAAGAATGATTGCTACATCACTGTTGCTGTTAACTTATTTAAACTGTAAGGAAGTGAAGAGGTCCTCAGGGACCTTGATCTATAAATTAAGCAAACTAGACTCTTTTCTCATTTGTAAGATGAGGTGATTAAACTTGATCTCTAAGGCTATTTCTGTCCCTAATGTATTACTTTGACAATTCTGTAAACTATTATATTTGCTTTATGAATTATATCACTTAAGCCTGGGTTATTTCACATTAATTTTGGATGGAAGGGAGAATATTTCAGCAGATTTTAGCCTAGAATTAGCTAAATGATTCTTTTTTCTTCTGTTACCTTTTTCATTTCAGTGGGTAGTTACACATTGATCTGAATATTTTCTCTGGGTGTCCTTCTTAATCTGATATTTCCCTGTTACTACATCAGAGGCTATATAAAAATCACAAAGTGGCAGAAACTTTGGTTACTTAGTGTCCATTTATTCCCCAACTTCTTCTAATGCACAGTACTCAGGTTTTGTTTGGGCATTTTATCCCCCATCTCACTGGGAAATGATCCCTTTCCTACCTCCAGTGGTGTCATAACACAAGACTGGCCATTGAGAAGTGAAAGGAAGTTATATGAATGCCTTCTGGGCCGTTTCCTCACTGATTAAAAATAGACACGGGGGTAGGGGAGTGGCTCCTGGGTAGCTCAGTCAGTTAAGCATCTGCCTTTGGCTCAGGTCATGATCTCAAGGTCCTGGGATTGAGCCCTGTATGCTGCATGGGCCCCCTACTCAGTGGGGAATGGGCTTCTCTCTTTACCTCTGCCCCTCTGCTTGTGCTTTCTCTCTCCCCCCCCCTCAAATAAATAAAATCTTCAAAAAAAGAATAGACACAAAGACTTCCAGTTCCACATGTAAGAAACTTGGAAGTCACCACTCTGTCCTAACAAGTACAAAACTGAACAGACTGAAAAATTAACAGCTCTTTCTGGGTCCATGAGGGAGAGGACCCCAAGGACAAACCACTGCACCCAAGATGGGAGAGTCACAGATGAACACAGAAAGCTGAAACTTGAAGAGCAGTGACTCATGAGCAGAAACTGCCCAGGAATCAGTGCTGGGGAAGGAAAAACTGAACTTTAGTTGACAAATTGCTGGAGGTTCAGTATGGATAACTCTGAGAGTTAAAAACACTAGGGGACCCAGTCACAGGCTACCAGAATATTACAAGGTTTACCTCCAGGAGCTGGATTGGGTTCTCAAGCAGGGGTGGGGGGAAAGGGAACCATTTTGAAATATATCATACCACTCTCTTCTTCTTAACAAGGCCTGCAAACTAGTTAACCGGAGCCTGACTGACCCAGGGGAAGGCAAATACCCAATTCCAGCTCCCTCTAGCCATTCTTTCCCACCTGGGGGCAAGAGGGGGTAGACTGGGAAACACTTGTGAAGTTCACAGACCAGGGCCATGGGCTCACTAAAAGACAGACCTAATCATAGAACCCTGCCCCTCCCCTCACACTTCACAACACATTAATTACCAAAGACCTATTTACGGTGGTTCCTTTTATCCAATACGTCATATCTAGTTATCAAGAAAAAACTATGAGATATACCAAAAGGCCAAAGCACATTTGAAGAGAGATGGAAAGCCTAAGAAAGAACCAAAAGGAAGTACTAGAGATCAAAAACACTGTAAAAGATTTTTAAAAATTCTTTTGATAAACTTCTTAATAGGCTGGACATAGCTGAAGAAAAATCTCTGAGCTAGAGGATATAGCAATAGAATGCTCATAAACTGAAAAAGCAAAGAGAACAAAGACTTAAAATAACAACAGAATTATGAACAACTACAAAAGGTGCACATATTTGTAATAGAAATGCCAAAAGGAGAAGAAAGAGGAACAGAAGAAACATTTGAAACAGTCATGACTGAGAATTTTCCAACTAATGTCAAGACGCTAAACCACAGATCCAGGAAGCTCAGAGAACACTAAGCAAAATAAATGTAAACAACAACAACTACAATAAAAAACACTTAGGTATACCATTTTGTAAACTGCAGAAAATCAAAGATAAAAAATACTTATAGAGGAGCAAAGGTAAGAATTATATTCAACTTCTCAGAAACCATGCAAATAAGAGAGTGGAGGGAAATATTTAAAACGTTAAAGGAAAATAAAGACTTTCTCAAGCAAATAAAAATCAAAAGAATTTGTTACTGGTAGACCTGCCTTGTAAGAAATGTTAAAAGAAGTTCTTATATGGAAGGAAAATAATAGAGATCAGAAACTCAGATCTACATAAGGAAGAGCATTGAAGAAGGAATATGTCAGAGTAAAATGAAAATAGATTTCTTTTCTAATTGATCTAATATAAAGCTTGTTTAAAGTAACAATGTAAGGGCGCCTGGGTGGCTCAGTTGGTTAAGCATCTGCCTTCGGCTCAGGTCATGATCCCAGGGTCCTGGGATCAAGTCCCTCATGGGGCTCCCTGCTGAGCAGGGAGCCTGCAGCTCCCCCTGCTTGTGCACTCTCTCTCTCTCTCTGTCAAATAAATAAATAAAATCTTTAAAAAAAAAAGTAATGTATTCCATTATGTGTGCTTATATATGTGTGTATATATATGTATGTATCTTATGTATATATAGTATGTGTATATATATTTATCTTTCACATTTATGTACTTCTATGTAAGTGAAACAGATGAGAACAGTGATAAAAGGGAGAGGAAGGGGAATTAGGATTAATTTGTTATTAAAAAGTTACACTATTTTTTTAAGTGATTTGTGATATTTGAAAATAGATTTGGATTAGTTGTAAATTTGTACTGTAAACTCTAGGGCAACCATTAAAAAATGTTTTTAAAGTATAACCAATATGCTAAAAATAGAAGATGGATTCATACTGTATGCTCAGTTAAAACCACAAAAGGCAGAAAAAGAGTGGAAGATAAAAATAGGAACAAAAAATGAGGGAAACATATAGAAAACTGTAACAAATATAGTAGATATTAACCCAGTTGTATCAATAATGCTCTAAATATACCAGTTAAAAGGCAGAGATTGTCATAGTGGATCAAAAAAAAATTTTATGTTGCTTTCAAGAAACCCATCTTAAATAAAAAGAAACTTACAGAGTAAAAAATGGATGATGAAAACATACCATGCTAACATCAAAAGAAGGCAGGAGTAGCTATATAAACAAATAGTACTGGAACAAGTGGATATCCACATGAGAAAATGTTAATCTATTTAGGTTAATAATCTAAATAATATATATACTATAACATTAATATTCTAAATAACCTAAATGATTAATACTTTATTCGGAAATTTAACTCAAAATGGATCACAGACCTAAATGTTATATACAAAATTGTAAGGTTTTTGGCACATAATATCAGAGAAAACCTAGATGATCTTGTGTATGGCCGTGTCTTTTTAGATACTGAAAAGCTCAGTATCTAAAGGCCCAATCATTGAAAGAATTGATTAGCTGGGCTTCATTAAGATTAAAAAAAAAAAAAAACCCTGCTCTAAAACAATTGTCTTAACTAAAAAAAATTTTTTTTAAATATAAAAAATAGGAGTGAGAGGAAGAGATGGCCTCTTTCCTGCTGCTTGCTGTTGTTTGGGATGAACTAACTTGAGATGAGCCTATACACTGTGCTTATATAGTTGTGCTTGGCAAAGTAGAAAGGTAGAATTTTTGAGAGACCTAGATGATATCTTTGAGTTGCTAATAAATCAACCAGCTTTGTCCCCATCCTATGTAAGAGTAAATCTTTTGTTTTTTAAACCATTTTTAATTGGTGCTCTTCTGCACTTGAAAGCTACAAAGGATACAATTAAAGAACTAACTATAAACATTAATTTTGTGTCCCGAAAGATAGTGCTGCTTTAAAAGTCTTATTAGTACCATATTGAATTAAGAGAGTAACTTTTCTCCCTCTTCCTGCCTCTTTCCCCCTTCCCTGTCTCTCACTCTTTCTCCAGCTTCCTTAGAATATGTTCATTACTGTATTCTTTTACAAAGATGTTTGAGGGGCATGTAAAATTTCTTTGTCTACTATCATCCAAAGTGATTGTTATTCTCAAAAACTAAACATTTCTAGTTACTTTACATTTTGAATTGTGCTTCTCTGTGACTTTAATTTTTATCTGTCCTGTGAATTTTGTCCATGCGTTTGATATATTCAAACTAGCAAATATTTATTGAGCATCCATTGTATTGCTCTGGACTTCTTAAAGTTTGGATTGCATTTGTTGTAGTGAAGAGATAGGTTTTATAAAGCATCCCTTGCCGTGTGTAAGATACATTATTTGAGATTAAATGTTTTTGTTTTTTAGTTTAACCAGCAGAATTAACTAATTATATTATTTAAAATATAGCTGATTATAAGTTACGTATTCATTGGTGAGTTATCTGGTCGAATTATTCTTGCTACATGTTTTCAGAAGCCTAGGAGTTTAGACATACCTACTTATGCAGTGTCTCTAGTATTTAAATATATACAATCCTAGATCTCTAGCTCTTGCAGCTTTTCTAAAGGGATTGAAAGAAAGCATGCTTTATTACCTAATTATGCCTATTCCTTTTCCTTTCTGTGCAACTATAGAAAGGGAATAGAGAAATGCATCATTTATAGGCTAGTGATAGTTCTGTTCTATGTGTAGAAGTATTAAGCTAGATTTCAGCTTCCATGAGGTGTGTGGAAACTCAGCCTCCAGCCCAAACTGCTGAGCAGTTTACTTGGCAGCAGTTTTGCTGCTCTCAAGATTCTCAAGAGAAGCCACAACTGGTCTAGCTTTGAATGAATAGGGATTGAACTGATTGCTTACATTTAATTGAAGTTGTCAATAGAGCATTTTGGTGAAGAGCATGAGTTTGGAGGCAGTTTCCTCATCTTTAAAAATAATATGTTAAACTATACAATAATTTTGCAAAATAAAACAGCTATTTCAAGTGCTTTATGCAGTGCCTACCACAAAATAAAGATCTGTAGGGTTGCCCTCATTTTCTGAGAAAGTCTTCCATTCCACATAGTTACTGTGGAATACAGTATGTTGATACAATATTTGTACATACAATATAACTCTTTTACCTGTTCTTACCTGATTGGTACATGAGTGAGGATCTAACCAAAACTGAGTCACTCAGAATACTATTTTAGGGTTTTGGAATTAAAAGACTTCTCTTGGGACTCCTGAAGTTCTAAGAGTAAATCTCAGGATCTATGATGGATGGCTTTGTTTCCTGCCATGAGGAAAAGTGTTGTTGGTAAAGATGGAAAAAAAAAAGGAAGAAAGAAGCTGATGCATAGAAAAACAGAGATGAAAGATGGTCCTGAATGTTTCAAGTGCTTGATTCTAGTTGTCCTTGTGGCCTAGCCATCCCCTTCCTTATCTAAATTTTGATTGTTTGGTACTCAATTCCATGAGGTATTTCACTCCTTTTAATAAATATATTTTGCCTGACTGGTTTAATTTAGATTTCTGTCACTTGCACCCAGTAGTGGTACCTAATATATGTATTTACTTTTTTAAGATTTTATTTATTTATTTATTAGAAAGCGCGCGCGCGAGACAGCACAAGCAGGGGCAGTGGCAGAGGGAGAGGGATAGCAGGCTTCCTGCTGAGCAGAGAGCCCAACAGGGGGCTTGATCCCAGGACCCCAGGATCATGACCTGAGCTGAAGGCAGACGCTTAACAGACTGAGCCACCCAGGCACCCCTCTAATGTATGTATTTAATAGTAACTATTAAGGACAATATGAGCTCTAGACTGTTAATGTATTTAGTTAAAACACTTTTTACTTCGTTACTTTGCTCTGCTAAATACTAATGATTTTTCATCTTATAATCTGAAACTTTAAGGTTCCATAGCGGTTTTCAAAGTATTTCTTGGGAAAGAATCATAGCGTACATCTTAGAACTGGTTAATTCATTTATGGAGAGTTACCTGTTACCTAGGAATTTGGTTAACCGTCTGTTAGAGGCAGTTCTAGAATGTGTTTTGTTCTAGGACCCCAAAATCAATTACAGAAGTCTACAACCTCCAACGCATTAGAATATCATGATTCATAGCAGGTTTTCTTCATTAACATTTTATTTTGTTTAAACCTCTCTAGTGCCTATGAGATATACAACTTTGAGCCAGGTGCTAATAATGGGCACAAAATTAGACAGTTTGCTTTCTCTAGATATTAATTGCTTTATTATGAAGCCATGACATAAACCTAAAATTGAGCAGTTACCAAAATGCCAGCTGTATGGTACAGATGATAATGTCAAGATAGAGAGATCTGAGCATACTAACATGGTCCTGAAGACCTGGTGAAGGAGATAGAACTTGAACTGGGCCATGAAGAGTAGAAGGGATTTGGGCAGGAGAAAGACATTCTGGGCAAAGGGAACAGAGGTGAAAGATGAAAATGTGCCATTACTCATTCTGTTAGTAGAAATTAACTGTTGTGGTTCCAGCTACAGGTTAGTGGCTTTTGAATATCAAGTTATGGGGGTAGAACTGAGATGATTTGTGGTGATGACAGCCACTAAAGGTGATTGAGCAGGGTAGCTGATGGTTTTGGTGAATGTGAAATTGCCTTCCAAGCTTGATCTGCTAGCAGGTAAACCAGTTGGATCTTTAATATGCTTTGAGGATGAGAGGATAAGGTTGGTGGGTAGTAGTGAATTTAAAAATAAAGTTAACTAAAAACACAATCTAAGGATTTTTCCAAATAACTAAGTATACAGAGCATCACTTCTGTACCAAAGTAAACTAGAGTTCTCTTATTTGAAGCAGCTACAGAGCATCCACCAGCACCGTATAAAACCATATCCCAAGGCTGAGGTTCACCATGGACCTTCCTTGAGTGCAGTTTTGAGAACAACCAAGCATCGTAATCTATTTATGAAGGGGTAAGACAAGTTTGGATCTGATAGGGCCTAGGTTAAGTCCAGCTGAGCTCTGTGGACTGGAAACTGAGTGTTGGAAGATAATATCCAAGTACTAAATATGGGTCCTTCAGTCTGATAGCAGTACAAATAAAAGAGAAAGGGAAAAAATTACTAAGAAAATTATGATAAAAATTTGATAAGTAAAATGAAGTCAGTCCACAGAATGTTTTGAAGGAGAATGATTAGTTTTAAGCAGACTGTGGTTAAATGGATAGTGGAGCATTACAAATAGAGGCTATATGGTAAATTAACACACAGCACATACCTTGGAGCCCAACTGCCTGTGCTTGAATACTGATTCTGCCACTGCCATATGATCTTGATTGATAAGTTACTTAAACTTTTCTGTGCTTTGATTTATCTGTTAAATAAGGAAACATACTCAGTTCTTAAACCCTGCAGGGTAAAGGGCTTAGAGCAGTCCTAGCATAAAGTAAGCACTAGATAAGTGTTAACTGTTGTGATTGCTAGGATTACTATTCTTAAGTTACAGCTAATATACATGAACACTTTCAGTACCTGGACAAGGGCAGAATTACAGAATTGAGTCCTTGCTATGAAGGTTGTGGTTGAATCCATATAAGTGGATGAATTCTCACAGTCTCTTTAAGTATTTCTCCTTGTACAAATGTTCTGTTTCACTTTTCTTTCGCTTTATCATTTCTAGCTTTTCACTTATCTATTTTCCTGCCCTGTATAGTTTCCTCTTATTCCAACCTGATCCTGGAATCTGCTTTAAAGCTTCTACACAAACTATTGAGAATATACAAGTGCAGTTTTTAGTTTCCAGATTTTACTTAGGTACCTCTCTTGCATCTAACCCTTTTCCTGGCCTGTGCTTGGGATCCACCATGGATTCCCTTTTTTCTCACAGCCTCATTCCATAGGTTATCCAACCTTGTTTGCCTGTATTTCATAAACTGCTTCTGGAGCTCACTGTAGCACAACATATAAAGCAAAATATAATTCAGGATTTTTCTGAATACTTTTTAAAAAACTTTATTTTGAAGAAATTATAGATACACCAGAAATTGCAGAAATGATACAGAAAGCTTTGTTTCCATCAACCAGATTCTTCAAATGCTGACATCATACTCTACATTACCAAAATCAGGAAACTGATATTGGCACAATACAACTAATTAAAGTGGAGACTTCTTTTGGATTTCACCAAGTTTTTTGCATTCACTAATTTGGAAGAGGACTGAATGTGGTAGTAGTGGTAATGTCCTTGTGAATAATTTTGACATTTTGTCACATGTGTAGATTCGTATAACCATCAACATGTTTAAGGTACAGAACTGTTGCATCACCATAAAGAGCTCCTTCATGTTCCATTCACTTGTGTAGCTCTTCTGTAAGGTACCAGCCCGGCGTATGCCTGTGGCCCAACTCCAAGTGGTTAGCAATCACTGATCTTCCTAACCCATCTAATGTATATCATCTTCTTTCAGGATAATTGCTTATAAAAGTTAGAGCTATTTTTTGTTTGTTTTTATTTGGGGAGGGTGGGGAGTTAATTTTTTGTTGTCCTAATCATATGAACAAAGTATCTTTTCTGAGTACTTACAAAGGAACTGTAAGAAAAGTGTAGTTCAAAAACTATGATCAAATGGTCAAAACTATATAATCAAATGAGTTAACATTTGTTTGAGTCTGGTGTGTGTATTTAATAATTCTAATTGAGATTATTTTAGGAATACTACATGGAGATGCAATAGTTTCTTAAAAAGCTGACTTAATAGCTAAGAAACATTTTCTTTTTGAAATGGATACGTGATACTTGTGAAATGTCTAGCATGGTAAATTATTTTTAGAATTTTTAATAGCTTTTCAGTTGGTTTAAATGTTATTTTTATTTTTTTTCTTTTTTCTTTTACTTTTTGAAACAGTATGTGGTTAATAATTCCAAACAATACCAAAGGCCACAAATAGTGAAAAATAACTCTTTCTCATACTTTAAACCCTAGTCCGCCAGTTCACCCAGAGGTAATCACTGTATTAGTGTCTCGAGTATCCTTCCAAAGATATTTTTTGCATATTCAGGCCTAAGTGGGTGTATAACTACTTTTATCATAAAGTTGTTCTGAGCCTGCATTTTTTCATTTAACACTGCTTTAGAGACTTTTCCATTGATAAGGAACATTGAGGTCTGCTTGTTATTTTAAATTGGAAGCATAGTGTGATATTGTGATTTATAATCCTATTTCTGGCACTGAGCTCCTAAAAACCTTTGGAATTACCTGTGAGAGAGCAGTGAGAGTTTATATTAATGAAGTGACTTTTAGAAAGCTTAGAATGGGGGCTAGTTGCCTGTGGAGCCAACTTTGTGGTAGAAGGTGGGGACTTCCAGTCCCCTTTCCCCCCAGTTACCATCACATTTGGGGAGTGGAGAAGCTAGAGATTAAGCTCAATTGCCAGTGGATGGCAATTTAATCCATTGTGCCTACATAATGAAACCTCCATAAAAACCTCAAAGGAAGGGAGTTTGGAGAGCTTCTGGGTTGGTTAACCAGAAATACTTACAGTTACCACTATGCTGGACCCCAGATGTTACTAGGATTAAAGTTCTTTGTTCAGCATCTCATTCTATGTTTCTTTAACATCTGGCTGTTGATTCGTATCTTCTAATATCCTTGTAATAAACTGGTAATCCCGTGAGAAAAGTGGTTTCCTGAATGCTGTGAACACTGTAGCAAGGAGGGAGCCAGGGTAACCTCTGATTAATAGCTGTTGGGTTAGAAGAAGTACAGGTGTGCACAACCTGGACTTGCTATTGGCATTTGAAGTGAGGGGAAGCAGAGTTTTATAGGACTGAACCTATAGCCTGTGAGATCTGATGCTCTCTCATAGTTGATAGTGTCAGAATTGAATTGAATGGTAAGACCAGCTGGTATTGGAGCACTGCCTGGATGTGTGGAAGAAAAAAACACACACAATGGGATTGGATGTAGAACCCTTACATCGTGTTTAATTTTATGGATGTACAACTGGAAGTTCTCTCATCTGATAACTTTTATAATTGGTAATTAATAAGTTAATCAGTCTGACAGAGGGAACCATAAAAAGTGATCTTTAAGCATTTTACTCCAACAATGTGTATTTGCCAGCCATTTGTTTTGTAATTGAGCCGAGGCTTTTTTGTTGACACTATTGTTCATTCTTACCTTCCTTGTACAGACCCTTCTCCAAGTGCATTATCTGTAATCGATTTGGGGTTTCTTTAAGTGATGGGAGAATTTAGACATTGAAGAATCAACATCTCCATTTGTTTACTGTTTGCCTTAGTGATTCAGTTCTCAGCCACACCCAATTCAATAGCCCTTATTTTGGTAGCTTACCTTTATTGAGTCTTCATGTGGTATTCAACCTAGTGATCATAAAAACAATTTGCTTTTTTCATTCCTATTTTATCAGTTTAAATAATATTGAAATAAATCACATAGTTATGATTGCAGGTACAATTTGCACAAACTGTTGTGGTAACAAACATACCCTACCCTTGATAAATAGACACCCAGTGGTGGGAACAAAAGTTCAAGGGTTTACTAGTGGTAGCCTGATAGTCCAAATACATGGTGTGCCAAATCACCTTTAGTTTTACTCAGGAGACAGAATATTGATTAATCATATGAGTTGGTTAAATGAAGGTTGGTTAAGAACTTCTTGTTTCTTTTTTTTTTAGGTTTTATTTATTTATTTGACAGAGAGACACAGCGAGAGAGGGAACACAAGCCAGGGGAGAGGGAGAGGAAGAAGCAGGCTTCCTGCGGAGCAGGGAGCCGGATGGGGGCTCAATCCCAGGACCCCGGGTTCATGACCTGAGCCGAAGGCAGACGCTTAAGGACTGAGCCACCCAGGCGCTTTAAAGAACTTCTTGTTTCATTTTAACCATTCCCCTCTGGCAGGCATTTAAGTTGTTTCCATCATTTTCCTTCCTACAATAATCAGTAAATATACTTAATTATTTTGTTTGCATATACATTAGAATATCTTTATCTTAAAAAGATTCCTTGAAATAGAATTAGTACGTACAAGGGGATAGTCATTTTTTTATATTAATAAATTTTGCTAAAGAGACCTTAAATAAGTATTGTGTAATTTTCAGTATTTAATTGTAGTAAAGTAAAATATGATAGGTAAATTTATTTCTTTTAAAATTAAAGTGTTCCTTTTTCCCTTCAGTTTGATTTGTAGAGAGGAAAACTATGCTCATGAGTCATAAAATACATGAATAGTATTCAAGGCATTGAGTCATAGAGTTCCAGACATCTCTCACACATAAAATGACTCACTTTGTGTGTGCACTGTGTGTGTGTGTGGTTTATCCTTTGTAATAGATATGTTTCTCAATTGAGTAAGTCTGATCATGTTTAAACACTCTAGGGAAGTTTGCTGTCTTAATGATTAACATTGAAAAGCCTTAAACCAAGGATCCTTTTATAAAAATGACTAAATCAGGACTCAGCTTTGAATAAAGCCTGAGATTTTGGTGGTTCTGTGTTAGCTTTTTCACTTTAAACTGAATAGTTTCAGTGATTTTTGTGCAAAGCATTCTGTTTGCTGGGGTATATATTGGAATAAAAAAACATGCTCTTGTGGAAATTAATTGTGGTTAGAGAGACAAGAGCTCTTAGCTTACTAAATAACATTAATAGTCACTATCCCAACCTCCTTTGACTGAAGTACCTGTTGCTATTATAAAGACAAAAACAATATCACAAATATATTAAAATTATATAAAGAAGCCAGTGTAGAGCCAGTGATAATTGTGCTACACACATCTTTATAATACCTTTATATGCTGTTAAACCTTTCTTGGATTGCCTATAACCCCTCTTTTGACTAGCAGCTTTTTTTCCTAGTTTATTTTCAGTTGTCTAACTATTCTTTCTTAGAGTAATTGGGGTATTGCCAAACTAGAAAATTATTACGATGTGAAATAAACTTCTTCATTTTCTTAAATCTTGAAAGCTATAATAATCTAATATGGTAAAAGACCCCAAAATACAATACCCGTTTAAATGAGAAATTTAGGGACACCTGGGTGGCTCAATTGGTTAAGCATCTGCCTTCCACTCAGGTCATGGTCCTGGGATCAAGTCCCGCCTCAGGCTCCTTGCTCACCGGGGAGCCTGCTTCTCCCTCTGCCCAGCTCTCCCTCTGCTTTGTGTGTGTGCTCTCTCTCTCTAACCAATTTTTTTAAAAATGAGAAGTTTATTTCTCTTAGTAGTATAGGAGTTAGTGGCCCAGGTTTGTGGAGCAACTCTGTTCTATAAGATCATTCAAGATCATGACAGTCTTCTAGGATATTGGCCTACCTCTGTAGAGTCAAAGCTGGCTCAGTTTCACATCTGCCTTCCAGCCTGTGGGAAGTGCAAAAGTATTAATCCAGAGTAAGGTGGCTGTCTTTTAAGTTGAGGATGACCTGAAAGTTGTGTCCTTACTTCCAACTCACATACCACACTGGTCCACACTAAGTAGCAAAACTTAAAGGCAGATTTAGGAGTATATTCTCTCACTGCATGGGTAAATTACCAGCTACAACTTTATTCCTATGGACAAAGGGGGACAATAAATAATGGAAAACAATCTATCACAAATCCTCTATCCAAAAAATTGGGTGTAAATTTCAAAATAAGTCTAAATAAATAGCTTTCTCAGAAACAGCACTCTTCGGGTGCCAGGGTGGTTCATTTGGCTCAGATCATGATCCCAGGGTCCGGGATTGAGCCCCATGTCAGGCTCCCTGGTCAGCGGGGAGACTACTTATCCCTCTTCCCTGGCTTTTGCTCTCTCTCTCTCTCTCTCATTCTCTCTCTCTCTCAAATAAATAAAATCTTTAAAATGAAAAAGAAACAACATTCTTGTAACTTTAGATGAGGTGCAAATATGAATTAAAAATCCCTGAATGTGACTCTACCTCAAGATCTTGCTTCTCAAACTGGAGATCATTGGTGTTTGAGGGGGTGAGGTACATGAAGCCTTGCATTAGATGTATCTTCTTTTCTTGAAGATTTGGAAGAGTATGCATTTTTTTAAATTGGGGTGCCTGGGTGGCTCAAGTTGGTTAAGCATCTGCCTTCGGCTCGGGTTATGATCCCAGGGTCCTGGGATCGAGCCCCGCATCGGGCTCCCTGCTCCGCGGGAAGCCTGCCTCTCCCTCTCCCACTCCCCCTGCTTGTGTTCCCTCTCTCGCTATGTCTCTGTCTGTCAAATAAATAAATAAAATCTTTAAAAAAAATTGAAGTATAATTAAATACATTATTATATTAGTTTCAGGTGTACAATGTAATGATTGAACAGTTTTATACATTTCTCCGTGCTCATCAAGATAAGTGTACTCTGAATCCTCTTTATCTGTTTTACCCATTCCCTCAACCCATCTCCCCTCAGGCAACCACCAGTTTGTTCTCTGTATTTTAGTGGGTTTTTTTGTTTGTCTGTCTCTTTTTTTCTTTGTTCATTTGTTTTGTTTCATAAATTCCACATAAATTCGTATGATATTTGTCTTTCTCTGAATGACTAATTTCACTTAAGTACTCTTTAGGTCCATCTGTGTTGTTGCAAATGGCAAGATTTTGTTCTTTTTTATGGCTAAATAATAGTCCATTATGTATGTACACCACATCTTCTTTATCCAGTTATCTGTGGATGGACATTTGGGCTGCTTTCATAGCTTAGCTATTGTATACAATGCTACAGTAAACATAGGGGTGCATGTGTATCCCTTTAAATTAGTGTTTTTGTTTTCTTTGGGTAAATATCCTGTAGTGGAATTCCTGGATCATATGGTAATTCTATTTTTAATTTTTTGAGGAACCTTCCTACTATTTTGCACAGTGGCTGCACCAATTTGCATTCCCACCAACAGTGCACGAGGGTTCTTTTTCTCCATATCCTTGCCAACTCTTGTTATTTCTTGTCTTTTTTGATTTAGCCGTTCTGACAGGTATAAAATGATATCTCATTATGGTTTTAATTTGCATTTCCCTGATGATGAGTGATGCTAGTTAGTTTCATGTGTCGTTGACTATAGTCTTCTTTGGAAAAATGTCTATTCAGGTCCTCTGCCCATTTTTTAATTGGATTGTTTGGGGGTTTTTTTGGTCTTAAGTCATATAGATTCTTGATATATTTTGGATATTAACCACTTACGGGATATATCATTTGCAAGTATCTCTTCCCATTTAGTAGATTGCCTTTTTGTTTTGTTGATGGTTTCCTTCACTGTGCAAAATGGAAAACTGTGTATTTTTTATATTTACAAAGATAGGAATATATTTTAAAGCCACAAACAAAATTGGCAGGAATTTTAAGAAATCCTTAAGATTGTTTTAAGGGATAACTTCAAATCCCCAGAGAAAAATTTGAGGGTACCCGTGGAAACATTTTGATAGGCAAACCTTTTGTTAAGGTTTGTTTTATTTAGTTAGGTCAATAATTCCAAACTGTGTAAAACTGTGGAAGTATATTGGGAAAAATAGGATGAAGTAAAGGAAATTTTACTATGTATATCAGCAGCATAGGCATCTTTATTCAAAGAAAGCCTAAGAAGTTATTTTCTCTGTCACCTTAGATTTTATTTTTGCTATAGTTAGTAAAGTTGTTCCTTTAAGGCCAAAATATTTTTTTAGGCCTTCCTTCTCCTAGCAGGGAAATATTCTGTTAATGGGTTGCTAACTTAGACTAAGCCTATGGAACTAGTAAGTTGGTAGTTAATGGTTTTTCTTCATTTAAAGTATACTGAAATTAATTTTATATTAAAACTTATGTTCCACCTTTCCTCTTTTTACAGGACAATGAAAAGAGAACTCCACTGCATGCTGCTGCCTATCTTGGAGATGCAGAAATCATTGAACTGCTTATTTTATCTGGTATGGTAAAGCTCTGGTTAATAAGAGCACATCATGCATATTTTTGTCATAATTAATATTTATCAAACCTGGTTGACTATTTCTTTATATTTGTCTCAGAGTTGAAACCTGTTCATTCTACAGCTGATCTTACATCATGTGCCAAGTACTGTTCTAGTGCTTAGAGTATGTCGGAGAGCAAAACAAAGATGACTGCCCTTAGGGGGTGGATACTCCAATAAGGAAAAATAGGCTGTAAATACAAGTAAATGTTACAGCATGTTAGAAGATGATTAAGTGCTATAGAAAAATGAGAAAGTAGGTCAGGATAATGGGTGAGATGAATGATATATAGGCTCAGGCATTATAGAGAATATTCGTAGGAGGCCTAATTAACCAGAGTAACTAGGAGACAATTGCAGTTCTACTAGGGGAAGGTGATGTGGCTCAGACCAAGTGCAGTAGTGGAGGTAGTGAGAAATGGTATAATTGTGATATATTTTGAAAGTGATGCCAGCAAGGTGTCTGTCTTTAAATAGCTTTTATCTAAATCTTTTTGAGGGCCTGTTAAATTCATTTAGGAACTTTATCTTTTAATTTCTCCTAAACTGTTTAAGACTTCGCAATATGAAGTAATGGTAGAACTGTTTCTTATGGAATAGCTCCTATTGTGGTCAGACTGCCTGCAGTCAAACAGCTTAGAAGTATTTTTGTTGTAGCCAAATTATTGTAAATAATATTTATTGGAAAAAGATGCACATGTTTAAATTGTGCTTATGTTACCAGATTGTAGATAGACAATGTAATTAGAGAAATAGCATCATTCATTTAATATTTGGGAGTAGGAGCACTGAGAGAATTTGTGAATGAGATCTCATTCAGTAGCCTAAATAGAGGGGTACCTGGTTGGCTCAGTCAGTTAAGCATCTTACTCTTGATTTAGGCTCAGGTCATGATCTCAGAGTCATGAGATCAAGCCTTGCGTCAGGCTCCGTGCTGGGCATTGGGCCTGCTTGAGATTCTCTCTCTCTCTCCCACTCCCTCTGCTTGTGCTCTTGTTTCTCTCTCTCTCAAAAAAAAAAAAACCTAAATAGAATTTTGCCGTTTCATAAATTTATGAAAATTTTAAAATCTGGGTTTTATAACAAATTGCATGATCATATAGAATTAAATATAGCTAAATATTGACCCAGCTAATATTTTTTTATTGAAGTATTAGTTTCAGGGATACAACATATATATTACTCAGTGGTCCCCAGCTGATATTCTTATATTACTTTCTTGATGAGTAACTTCATCGTAGATGCACTTCCTTGAAGATATCTGTTCCTCTGTGGATGCTAGCTCACTAGTTACCAGCTTAAATTTGCTAAAGGAAATCATATTTCCTCTTAATTGAGGCTTGTACTATAATAATGTGAATTGATGGGGTATAGGTTTATATGTGGAATTTTCTTTACAAACATTGTCTAAGAAACAGTTTCTTTTTTCTTTTAAGACATAGCTATGCTAGAAACGGTACATTCTAGTTAGTCTAATGTCTTGGACTTTGGATAAGAACTCTACTGCCACGTTTTTTATTTTAAACACAGAATTCTGTTCATTTACTTCCCCTTTAATATATTTTATGACTTAAAGTGGAGGCTTCTTTTTCCCATTTTTAATTTTTAACCTAGGAGAAACTTTTCAGGTGCTCCATTTGACTTACTTCCTGGCTTTGAAAGTGAATGTTTATATCAAGGATTTTTAGCTATTTACAGAAGGTTGACTTCCTAGTCTTTGTAAGTATGATAGTCAGATGAGCCTTACGAATGTGACAATATCAGATATCAGCTTTGAAATAAGCATTTGAGAGAGTGCTTAATTTCTTTTAAATAATTGAAAGAGAAATAATGTATAAAATTAACCACCATATATGTATAAATGCTATTTCAGCTTGTCTTTGAAAACTAATTTTAGTATTGTGTTTTATCAGTTTATGAGGATGGAAAAAGTCACAAATTAATTTATAGTTTTCAGAATAAAATTACATTTTACATTGGTCTCAAACTGTATTATTTCCTTGATCCAAATTTCATTTGACTTCAATTTCTACTCCTCTCCCTTTTGCACATTCCACTCTGATGCCACTGGCTTACCATCTCTGGGTATTTGAACCGCTTTTTCTTTATCCTCACACTCTCTTTTCTCAGGTAGCCACATGACTTGTTCTTTTACTCACCTTTTTTATGTCCTTGCTCAAATGTTACCTCCGGGGTGAAGTTGTCCCTGATCACTGCCTCCACCACCACCATCCTTTCCCTTTCCTGTGTTCTCTTTTTTCCTAGTACTTATTGTTATCTGATGTCCTTTTTTAAAAATTTTACTTAGTCACTTCCTATCATTCTCTCCTTACTAGAATGTAAACTCCCAAGGCAGGCAGGGGGAGGGGCAGAGGGAGAAAGAGAATCTTAATCAGGCTCCTCACCCAGCACCGAGCCCTATGGGTGGGGGGGGGGGGGTGGTGGCTCCATCTCATGACCTTGAGATCATGACCTGAGCCTAAATCAAGAGTCAGATGCTTAACTAGACTGAGCCACCCAGACGCCCAGCAATATAAGTTTAGACTTTACATTTTGGTCTCAGTTTCTCAAGTCTTTAGTTGAAGTGAGAATGGGAGAGGTGGAAATGCAGTAGGAATGTGGAGTGTAGGAGTTCAGGTAATTGAAAAAGGAAAGAAGACAAATGATCTGTTTTCTATGGATGCAACTCAAGCTCTTCCATAGACTTCGTTCTTCTTCAGACTACCACCTAGGCTCTAGGAAAAATAAAATAAAAACTTAATTGGATCTGGAATGAAATCCAAGTCTAAGTTTCTACTAAACCAGAACCTCCGTTTTCCACTTACAAATGAAAAATAAACCAGGCTCTGTGTTGTCATGAGAGGCACTGCAGATAGTGTTTAGGTGCGAATCTTGGTCCCACCTCTTAACACCTCTGTGATCTTTGGGAAGTTATCCAATTTCTCAGCCTTAACATCCTTTTCTGAAAAGTGGGAAAAATATTAATTTTATAGTTTTGAAGCAAATGTGATGATGTAGTTAAGATACCTAGAAAAGTACCTGGTACATCATAGATACTCAAAATCTGGCTATTATTTTTTTTTAAGCAACGCTTCTTTCTTTCCTCAACTTTATTTGGTCCTGCAAATAAGTAAATTCCCGATGTCAGGAATAACCTTTTTTTAGTGCTTTTTCGATATAGTCTCCTAAAAATTCTACCCTCCTCATTGTGAAATCCAGTCACATTCTGAAATGATAAACTGGAAGGAGTTATTTAACAATGGAGGAAATACAGACAAGAGTTTATTTCCACAATCTAGAGAGACAATGAAACAGAATAGACTCTACAGAATATTCTTACTCAGCAAATTCTAGAATTAAAAAAAAAGTCTTTAAAACTATAGATAGTTACATAAGTGTCTTACTGAACACAGCCCCCAGTACCTCAGCAAATAATGAGTGAAGGCTCATATAATTTGTAAACAGAGCTCTAACAAGTCAGAAGATAGGGAGTAATCAGAAATGTGTTCCTAACTTTTAAAGTTAGTTGCTGTATAGGATGATTGTCACGACCTTTATAAAAATGCCACTTTACATAGTAGAAGACTGAAACCTGAGTCAGAAGGAATTTTAGTTTGATGGGTTTTAACATTTGCTATAATTTTATGTATTTGAAGGTTTGTGCTGATTTGTATAAAATTAACAATTTTTAAAATAATTATTCATTCATGTTATATCAATTTAAAATTCCCATTAACTCTTTGAAAGTTGATTAGAATAGTTTTATGGAAGATACAGTAGATAACTTAGCAATCAACAAGTATAAGCTAGTTACTGAATTCTAAGTATTACAAATAGATTTCCAGAATAACAAGCTAATAACTAATTATATTCAAAGAATTTTCAACAACAGAAAGATTATCCAGATAGTAAATAAATAAGAACACATTGGGCTTAAAGTACACATTAGAGCAGGTGGATTTAGCAGATGTTTACAAACATTCTATCCAAAAGCAGCAGAATATACATTCTTCTCAAGCATACATGGAAGATTCTCCAGGATCATGTTAGGCCACAAAACAGTTTTTCATAATTAAGATTGAAATCCCATTCGGCATCTTTTCAACCACAGTGATCTGAAACTAGAAATTAAAGGAGTAAAGTTGAAAATTCACAAATATATGGGGGTTAAATATTACTGAACAACCAGTGGGTCAAAAAATAAAAGAGCAAAAAATATCTTGACAAATGAAAATACAGCATACCTAAAACTAATGGGATATGGCAAAAGCAATTCTGAGAGAGAAGTTCGTAGCAATAAATGCCTGCATTAATAGAAAAAAGAAAGAACTCAACCTGGCTTTTCACCTCAAGGAACAAGAAAAAGAAAAGCCCAAAGTTACTAGAAAGAAGAAAATAACAAAGGTCAGAGTAGAAATAAGTGAAATTTTATTTTATTTTTTAAAGATTTTATTTATTTATTTGACAGAGAGAGATACAGCGAGAGAGGGAACACAAGCAGGGGGAGTAGGAGATGGAGAAGCAGGCTCCCCACTGAGCAGGGATCCTGATGTGGGGCTTGATCCCAGGACCCTGAGATCATGACCTGAGCCCAAGGCAGACGCTTAACGACTGAGCCACCCAGGCACCCCAAAATAAGTGAAATTTTAAAAACAAAAGAAAAATCAGTGAAACTAAGAGCTCATTTTTTAAAAAAATAAACAGACAAACCTTTAACTAGACTTATCAAGAAAAAGGTTAAATAAGATCAGGAGACATTCCAGCCGATACCACAGAAATACAAAGGATCATAAGAGATAATGAATAGTTATATACCAACAAATGGGACAACCAAGCAAAAATAGTTAAATTTATAGAAACATAAAACCTACCAAAATTGCATCATGAAGAAATAAGAAATCTGAACAGACCAATTACTAGTAAGGAGATAGAGTCTGTAATCAAAAACCTCCCAACAAAGACAAGTCAGGACAGATGGCTTCACTGGTGAATTCTACCAAATTTTAAAGAAGAGGATGGAACACTTCCAAACTTCTTTTTTTATGTGGCAAGTATCGCCCTGATAACAAAACCAGACAAGGATACTATAAGAAATGAAAATTATAGGCCAATATTCCTGATGAACATAGATGCAGAAATCCTCAACCAATATTAGCAAACCAAATTCAGCAGTACATTAAAAGGATCATACACCATTTTCAAGTGGGATTTACTGTAGGGATGCAAGAATGGTTCAACATCTGCAAATCAGTGAGATGCACCAGTTAACAAAATGAAGGATAAAAATTATATGATCTCAGTAGATGCAGAAAAAACATTTGACAAATTCAGCATCCATTCATGAGAAAAACACTCAACAAAGTGCTCATAGAGGGAACATACCTCAGTATAATAAAGCCATATATGACAAGCCCACAGCTATCAACATACGCAATTGGTGAAGAGCTGAAAACTTTTTCGCTAAAATCAGGAGCAAGATGTAGATACCATTCTCATTACTTTTACTCAGCATAGCCCTAGAAGTCCCAGCCAGAGCAATTAGGCAAGAAAAAGAAATTAAAGGCAATCCAAATTGAAAAGAAGTGAAACTGTCTCTATTTATAGATGACATATTATATATAGAAAACTGTAGACTTCGCCAAAAAACTGCTAGAACTAATAAACTGAGTAAAGTTTCAGGATACAGAATCGATATACTTAAATGTGTTGCATTTCTTTCTATACATTGATAATGCACTATCAGAAAGAGAAATTAAGAAAACAGTCCCATTTACAGTTGCATCAAAAAGAATTAAAATAGCTAGGAACAAATTTAGTCAAGCAGGTAAAAATCAGTACACTGAAAACTAGTAAGACATAATGAAAGAAATTGAAGAAGATAAAAATAAATGGGAAGATATTCCATGCTCATGGATTGGAAGAATTAATATTGTTAAATGTCTGTACTACCCAAAGCAATCTACAGTTTCAGTGCAGTCCTTTTGAAAATTCCAATGGCATTTTAACAGAAGTAGTAAAAAACAGTACTGAAATCTGTATAGAACCACAAAGACCCCAAATAGTCCAAACAATCTTGAAAAAGAACAAGGCTAGAAACATCACATTTTCTGATTTCAAACTATATCACAAAGCTATAGTAATCACACCAGCATGGTATTGGCATAAAAACAGACACATATATCAGTGGAACAAAAAGAGAGCCCAGAAATAAACCTATGTATATATGATAATTTGTGACAAAGCCAAAAATATGCAGTGGGTTAAGGACAGTCTCTTCAGTCATTGGTGTTGGGAACATTGAACAGTCACATGCAAAAAGTGACACCAGATCACTATCTTACACCATACACAAAAATCAACTCAGAATGGATTAAAGACTTGAATGTAAGACCTGAAACCATAAAATTCCTAGAAGAAAACATAGGGGATAAGCTCCTTGATATCAGTCTTGACAGTGATTTTTTTTGCATTTGACACCAGAAGCAGAAATAACAAGCAGGACGGCATTGAACTAAAAGACTTCTTCAGTACAGCAAAAGAAACCAACAAAATGAAAAGGCAACCTACAGAATGGGAGAAAATATTTGCAAATCATATATCTGATAAGGGGTTGATATCCAAAATATAGAAAACTCTCACAAATAGGTAACAAAACAATCAATCTAATTAAAACTTGGGCAGAGGAACTGAAGAGACATATTTCCAAAGGAGACATACATATGGCCAACAGGTGTATGAAGGTGCTTAACATCACTATTCATCAGGGAGATGGAAAGCAAAATCACAATGAGATATCACCTCACACTTGGTAGAATGGTTTTTATGAAAAATACAAGAGATAAAAAGTATTGGCAAGGATGTGAACAAAAAGGGAACCCTTGTGTACTCTTGGTAAGAATGTAAATTGGTACAGCTGCCATGGAAAAAGTTCCTCAGAAAATTGAAAATGGAACTACCATGGGATCCAGCAGTTCCAATTCTGAGTATGTATCCAAAGGAAATGAAATCACTATCTCAAAGAGATATCTGCACTCCCATATTAGTGGTAGCACTATTCACAATAGCCAAGACATGGAAACAACCTAAGTGTCAATGAATGGATAAAGAAGTTGTTATTTGTGTATATATATAATATGGAATATTATTCAGCCATCAAAAAGATACCTTGTCAGTCTTCCAGCAACATGAATGGACCTTGAAAACATTATGCTAAATGAAATAAGTTAGAGAAAGATAAGTAATGCATGATCTCACTTACATCTGAATGTAAGTGAATCTGAAAAGTAAGTAAGGGAATCTGAAAAAACTGAACTCCTAAAAACAGAAGAGCTTCGTGGTTGCCAGGAGTGGGGGAGATGTGTAAGGGCAGTCAAAAGGTAACAGAATTCTAGTTTATAAGATAAGTAAGTTCTGGGGATTTAATGTGCAGCATGGTAGCTATAGTAAACAATATTGTGTATTTGAAAGTTACTAGGAGAGTAGATCATCAAAGTTCTTTTCACACAGCAAAATTTTTAACTATGTGATGTGATGGATATTAACTAAACTTACAATTTTTCACAACATATATGTATCAAATCATGTTGTACATTTTAAACTAATACAGGGTTACGTCAAGTATATCTCAGTAAAACTGTGAAAAAAAGAATATCACTCAGAACAGTAGTCTTCAAACAGTGTACTTCAACTTTATAAAAGTAGACTTTAAGTTTGAGTAGTGGTGCTTCGAGGGTTCTACTTAAATTTGGTGTGAATGCTATGGTTGCTAAGGCCCAGGTTAGACACTTATTTCAAATTCTGCCTCTACCACCAACCTTATATTGAATGAATTTTTAATAAGTTTAGTTAGAAATTAGAATTTAATCTAGGTTTTTGACCTAATCGAGTCTCTAGATCAAGAAGAGAATGAAATTACATGGAGAGGAAAGTAGGCAACAAAATTAGGCTAATTTGTTCTTGCTAGCAGCAAAAATGGGTAGTGTAGAAACTTCAGGGTAGATTGCTCCTGCCTTTCATATTAATTATTAGTGACATTTTATAATAGTGATTAGGTTAACCTTAACTGGTGTCATCTTAAGAAAATTAAGCAATATGAAGTAATCTCCATTGAGCACTTGCATTATACCAAAATCATGATATGCTTCAATAAAAACACAATAAATACTGTAATTTTGTATTATAAAAACTACTTTGGTATCTATGGCAAGGTTATCTGTTGCTGCAATATTTCTCTAAAATAGAAAACGAAGAAGATAAAAAGGTTGACATCAGTCTATAGAGTCATGTCCTTCCATGTTCATGTTTCAGGTTTTGATTGTTTTCTGACTTCCTGTGATGAGAAATTAGGAAACCATGTTCTCTAATTTGTTCCAGTCTTGTGTTTTCATTTTTTTTTTTAAGATTTTTTTTATTTATTTGACAGAGAGAGAGACAGCGAGAGAGGGAACACAAGCTGGGGGAGTGGGCGAGGGAGAAGCAGACTTCCCACGGAGCAGGGAGCCCGATGCAGGGCTCGATCCCAGGACCCCGGGACCACGACCCAAGCCGAAGGCAGATGCTCAACAACTGAGCCACCTAGGCGCCCCTTGTGTTTTCATTCTTAAAAATTACGACTTTACATTCTATTTTGTAATCAGAAATCCCACTGTTTTCACACGCACCCCAGTCCTTATTCATAGCTTCTCTAGCCCCAAGTTTTTTATTTTTATTTATCTCTTGGTTGAATAGACATCATTATCAAGTTTTTGGAGGGTTGGGTTTTGTTTTAATATTTAGTAAGAGCTCATGGATGTCATATTCTTATTTGTTTGAGATTGTTGCCTTTTTATTTAACTGAAGGGTAGATTGGCTAGTTAAAAAATTCTTGATTCACACTCTTTCCTCTCAACTTTATAGATGTTACTCCAATGTCTTCTAGCATTGAGTGGGAGTCTTGGATTAGGCTCTTCTCTCCTTACCATTTCTGTTCTCCCCCCCCGCCCCATACCACCCTCCACTACCATGGTCACTTCTTTTCTGCCTGGATGCCTGCAGGATTCAATTCTTTATCCCTAAAATTCAGTACTAACTTAGGCTAAATCTATTGATTATTTTTGCTGGGACATAATGTGAGCGTGCATTTTTAGTTCTGAAATTTAGATTTTTATATCATGTATATTTTACATTAAACCTTTGAATATTTTATTTCCATGTTTTTCTGTCAGTAAATTTTTCTACCATATGTTTTTCTGTGAGCTTTTCTCTGAATTGTAGTTTTGTCTCTTCCATTTAGTTTTGGTTATTGCCTTATGCCTGTCCTTCATTCATTTATCAAATATTTAATGAGCATGTCTGTATCAGGCACTATTCTAGGTGCTGTGGGTGAAGCAATGAATAAAATAGATGGAAGTCCCAGCCTTCGTGGAGTTTATGTTTTGGTGGGGGAGATAGTAACAAGTTAATATACATAGCTTGTCTTGAGGTGATAATTGCTATGGGAAGATTAAAGGAATATATGTTGGGTGGGGATCAGTTGCTGTTCTATATTAGATCATCAGAAAAGAGTACATTTGAGCAGATAACCGAAGGATGTGAGGAAGCAAGCTTTGCACACCAGGCAGGTATTTGGAGGAAACTGAGAGAATAAGAACAAACACCATGAAGTGGTAGCATGTTTGGAGGCAAGTGAAAAGGACAGTAAGAGATGAAATAGAGGAGGTGGCAAGGTTCCAGATCATGTGTGGCCTTGTAGGCTTTGGCAAAGACTTGTTTTGGTCCTTAAAGTGACATGTAAAACCAAAGGCGAGTTTTGAGTGGCGTGACATGGTCTGACTTGGGTTTTTAAAGATTCACTCTGGTTGTGGTTCAGTCTTAGCTGTGTTTTAAATTGTGTTTACTCTGCTTTTTGTTATTTCTAGGCTTTTATCTGTAATCGTTTTATTTTCCTTTTTTTCTTTCCTGATCTCTGCCAGCCCTCGTCTCTTGGCATTGTCTTGCCTCTATCTTCAAACTCTTTGAGATCTCTCCTCAGCGCTTACTCTCTCTGAATTTGTGTATAGAGAGTAGTTTGCAAATTCATCCTCTCCTTTCCTGGGATAATTTCTTTCAGATATACCTGTTAACTGTATTTTACTCAGTTTACTCTGCTCCCATATATTTTTCCTTTTGTCCTGTGCTGGATCCTTACATATCTTTGAAGAATTTGCTTCTCTCCAGAATAGTTATTTGGTAATGAATAGAGTAGGGAGGGGCAAAAAGTGAGCATTAGTTAGGTTTGTCTGTTCCAGTAGTTCTCAAACTAAATGGGTTTTCTCTCAGTCTAGGAGAATAGTTTCTTTTAGTTCTTGGTGTACTATGTGTAGTTGGGGCACTTGGCAGCTCCTTAGATCACAGAGTCTTAGGTAATGATCTGCTGGTATTTGGCCCTTTCCCTCCATCTTCAGCTGGGTCAAAAATAGTAAAGATTCATGGTTGGTTCTTCCTTTAGCACTACCCCACTTTGTTCTTCTTTATTATAAAGTTAGAGTTCTATGGATCAACAGCTCTAGATCATCTAAGATATTGTTAGAAAGGGATTCTGGGACACAGCAGAGAAAAAGGGACAGATATACATGCACACAAAAACATTCTTTTAGAAGGACTCAGTAACCTTCCCAGAATCTGAAGAAGCTTCACTTGATTGGGTATCCTTCCTTGTTTTGGTATAGATTTCACTGTATTTGTTAAAAATTTTCATAGTTTGGTTTGCAGTTACAGCTGTTTTGTTGTATTGAGGATGGTATTTCTCCACATTCTCTTTTATATTTTTGTGAGGTTTTTTTCTTTTTAAGAGTGAAACTACTCTCTTTAACCTGCAGTCCAGGACTAAATTCAGTGAAAATGATATGTTTACACATGATGCAGCTCCAGGACTTTTGGATGAGAGGTATCATTTGTGACATATTATATGTAATCAAACAAGTGAATCCTTCCATAGAGTCTATAGTCACACTAGAATCTAGTGTAATTAACTTCACAATTATTGATTGGGGTAAAATAATAAAAGGAAATTGTGTTTACTGTATCTCAAATACTATGCTAAATTTACTTTTTCACTCTTAACTCTGTGAAAGTGTTATTATGGATAGGGAAACTAAGGCATGTAGAGATTTAATAACTGGCCAAAAGTTACTCTGCTATAGTCTCTTGCTCCCCTCTATGCTCCCCTCCCCCCCTGCCGCCAGCACCCCCCCCCCCAGCAAATTTGGGTAGACAATTACTTTTATTGAAGAACTTCTGTTTTAAAGACTGAATTTTCTGGCTACATGAGTATAGATACTTTTATGGGAGCTATTCATTTAATGTTTGTATTTAAAACCATAGGTTTAGCAGTACCTCAGACTGTTTCCTTTATGTGGTTAAGTGGTTAAATGACTGTGTTGTGTAAGGCATTAGTCAAAAATTCATTTATCAGTCTGTTTTAGAAAATAATAGCCCTTAAAAAGGAAATACGAATGTTATGTATTAGGAATTAAACCTAAAGTATGTGACCCTTGAAAACCTTCAGTGCTGGTATATTAGTTTGCTAGGACAACCATAACAAAGTACCACAAGTTGAGTGATTTAAACAACAGAAATTTATTTTTTCACAATTCTAGAGGTTAGAAGTGTGGAGATCAAGGTGTTGCAGCATCAACTCCTTCTCAGGGCTGTGAGGGAAGGAACTGTTCTAGGCCTCTCTCCTTGGCTTGTGGATGATCACCTTCTTTTTGTGTCTTTCATCTGTACTTGTCCGTGTCTAAATTTCTTCTGCTTGTAAGGATATCAGTCATACTGGATTAGGGCCGACCTTAATTACCTCGTTTTAACTTAATTACCTACCTCTGTAAAGACCCTATTTCCAAATAAGATCGCTTTCTGAGGTGCTAAGGTTAGGACTGCAGCATATGAATTTGGGAAGGGTGTTGGGGAGACAGTTCAACCCACAGTATCTGGTGTCCATAACACCATCTTAAATGATACAATGCAGCAGCAGCTGTCCACACACCCGCCCCCCCCCCCCCCCCCCCCCCCCCCCCCCCCGCCGCATTGCAGGTGGAAAAGTGGAAATGTAGTTGCTTTTTGCTTATTCCACTCCCAGCCTGAAAACAGAATCTGAAGCTTTTGCCATTACTTTTGGTAGGCAGCCAAAGGAAAGCATTATTTCCAGTTTGAGAAGAGTAATGAAAGTATTTGGCTCCTAGCTCAGTTCACTGGACATGGACCGTCTCCTCTGAGGCTTAGGAGTAGAGAAGAGAACTATTCTCTGCAAGGAGAAGTTTTAGAAAATTATTAGGGGGACTGCTTATAATTATTATAAACACCTGTGGAAATAGAAATAACTTTAATAGTATCTACTATCAAGTCCTTAGCCTAGATCAGAGGTCAAAAGACATTTTATGTAAAGAGCCAGACAGACATCTGGCAAGTACTTAATTCTACAACTCTATAATGTGAAAGCTACATAGTTAACACTTTCAGTGAATAGGTGTAGCTGTATTGCACTAAAACTTTATTTACAAAATAGATGGCTGGCAGTCTGTGGACTGTAATTGAAGACACCCTGGTATAGATTATAAAAGATGCTACCTTATCTACTTAATGTTAAGGTAGGGCAAGGTATTTAATAAGTATGAAATAATTTATTCTGGGTACCTATTTCAAAATAGGATAGAATGTTCTAATAGGAAATGGATCATACAGATCACTTGGCACAACCTTGTTTTACTGATAACTTAGTTTCAAAACTCAAAGAATTGGCAGATCTTGTTGATTAATTAGATTAAGGAGAAAACAGATGAGTTGAGACCTAGAGTTAAATGAGATGCTCCTGATTTGAGTTTCTGACTCCTGAAACCCATTTTGCAGAAACAGGAGCTCCCTGTGTTATTTCAACCTGGGGCCCATCCTCCCTCGCTCTCTGCCCCCACTTCCCCATATACACACACAAGGCACAGGAGGCAGAGATTGATTAACAACATGAAGGTCTAGGCTCTGGGGAACAGCCCCAGCTCACACAGCATGCTATTACAGAGCCATTATTAGATCATAGGTGCTGCTCCTGGGCTCCTTCCACTACTGCCTGTCTCCTCACAAGTCCAGACTTCTCTTCAGCTGCATGGTTTTCTAGAGCCCAGAATAGACTAATGTAAGTAAATCAGATTATTTATTTATATTAGAGTTTTAAGCAGACTCTGCACTGAGCATGGAGGTGGACACAGGGCTTGATCTCACAACCCTGAGATTACTACCTGAGCTGAAACCAAGAGTCAGATGCTTAACTGACTGTGCCACCCATGTGCCCCAGATTTTTTATTTTTTTAAATTATTTTCTTGTTGATCTTCAGATGAGCTAGACATTGACCTAATTCTGGAAATCTTACCTTAATTTTTTTCTTTCAAAAACTGTCAGTACATTTTTATATGTATGAATTATTAAATGAAAAGACTGGGTGAGAGGAAGCTGGTTATCTGAATTTTTCTATATAATCTAATGGTGATATCAAATGGATACAACCTATTTGGGTTACCCTACAGTTGTTTTTTGCTTGTTTTTTTTTTTTTCTTTTTGCTTTCAACATTTCAGAAATCTTAATTACATCTCTACTCTGGAAGATGAATCTAAATTCAGATATTTGAAGTGGCATACGTGCTGGCTGCTTATCATCTTAAGGGAGAGCTCATGGATTTCCCTTATACATGGATTTGTGGGGGGGAGACTAGTAAAGAAAGTATTTGATACACAATTGGGCATAGCTATCTTGGATTTAATGAGATGTGCTCCTAGCACTTGAGAGGTTTTCTGAAAATATTGGTTTGTAGTAGTTATCAGTATATCATCCTTAAATTGCTATCTTAATTGTCTTCAATTTCTCAGCAGTGCTTCCTCTTTACCTGAGGGTCTCCCAGTAACCTAACTTCAATAATTGGGATGGGGCTGCTATCTTACATTTTCTTCATTTTTAATGATTAGGAAACAGTAAAGAAATTAATCTTTTCTTGGTGACTTAAGATCATCCTTATAAACTACAGATATTATACTCTGCCATGTACAAAGTATGTGATGTTTCCATCAGAGCTATTAACATTTGATTTTCTCTGTTCCAAGACTTTTATGTTTTAAGTCGGTATGATTTTTTCCCTTTCTCCATCATCATTGTTAGCCTTTGTTGCTGGTTTTCAGCTGTTAGACTGGTAAACTTTACTCTGGAAATACCTTTTTCATTACTGGAATGACTTTGTAGCTTGTGTTTATGAATATACAGATAATTTTGGAGCTGTCTAGAGCAAAAATCTGGTTATCTTCAGAATTCACATGAGATGAGCTCTGGGAGCCTGGACATCTGAAGTGTGCCACCATGTTTGTTGCTCTTATGCCATTTTTCATTTTATAGCCAGCTGTCACTCTTGTACATTGCTATGCCATATTTGTTAATATGTAAAGTGTATACTAATTAATGGATGTGGGCAGGGGAGATATTTGTTCTGTTGGTGTCCTTAGAAATAGATCAACTATTTCTTGTATACTTGACCGTTAGTTTACAAGGAATTAAAACATTTGATTAGTGCTGTGTGATTTAACAAAAGATAAGATGAGTGCCTTCTGGAAAGATTATGATCAGATGTCTAGAATCCTATGGTGCTGATCTTCCTGGGGATAAGTATCTTTCAGTTCTAAAAAGGATAAGCCATTTTTTTTTTAATCACATCATCTGTTACATTAGTACCAACTAGTAGTATTTTGTGTCCTCAGTAAACCATTAGTGGATTCTTTGTTGTAGTCACTCATGTTTTTTGATAAATTAACTTTCAATTTGTTATTAAAATTTGTTATTAAAAGTGAAGAGACTAATTAATTAATTATCATAACTTAAAATGGAAGAATGAAACCAGCAGGGTCTTTTACTTTAGGCTGCCAAATGGGCATCAAAATTAGATTTTCTTTCTTTAACCATGTATCTGATAATCTATGTTCATAAGAAAGACAAAGCTATCTTTACTGTCTACCTAGTCACTTTCCATTTCTCTTTGCACTTGAAGCCAAATTCTTGGAATTTTTTTATGGCCACTCCTTTTATTCCTTCTTAAATACATTCCTTTCTTTTTTTTTAATAAGTAGTATTTCAATTTTATTTAAAATAGGTATATTTAAAGGTATGTGGTATACAGTGAAATTGCCTTTCTATCCCAGTCCCCTATTACCCAATTCTCATTGTACCTCACCACCTACACAAATGCATAGGCAACCACTGTTATTAATGTCTTAGTGTTCTTTCAGGGTTTCCTTATGCATATAATGCAAATATGAATAAAGATACTTATACTTACCTCTTCCATTTTCTACATAAAATTAAAGAACATTACTCATCCAGTTCTCACTGCTTTTTTCACTTTTTTTCCCTCAGATCTTTATGAGCTCATAAAGATTCTTCTCAATTTTTGTGACAGCCACATTCCATTTTCTTGTTAATTAACACCTGGAATCACACTTAATAACCCTTCCCATTTGCTGAAGACCTATTATCAGACCTCATTCTTTTCTACCTTTGTCTATCCAAAGTACTATTTCTAAGTGAATCACTACCTTTCAGGCCTTAATGCCAGGATTTGCCCTTCTACTATGCACATAAACATTGTAGAAAGAGGTGCAAGGATTATGGAGAATCTTTGAAGTTCCAAGCAAAGAAATGGGAGAATGAAACAGCCAGAGCCTAGCTTCGATATTGTCCCTTTATCATTTCTGAGGACTCCAACCTTCTAACCTATATGCATTTCAAATATTTGCAGTATCCACATTCTACCTTTTACCCAGAACAAATGCTGACTTCATTGTGGTCTCACAGTCTATGTTTTAACCATCTTGGTCTCCGAAGAGCCTAGCAGGTAGTTGTTCACGTTTATTACATAAATATACCACTCTCTCTAGCTATTTCTTTATTCTGCTTGCTTTCTTTCTCTTTCTGCTATTTCTTTCTCCCAAAGCCTAATTGAGCAATCGTGAAAGCTCTCATATTGGTTAATTCTTCCAGTGTCCTCACTGTCACTGCTCAGGAGTTCAGTTACTCTCAGAATTTCAACTGCTACATTTGTGAATGATTTTATACACCTGCATTTCATATCATTTTTCTCTCAGGTTCAGGACTTTTAAATCTACTTCTAACATAACTGTGTTGTATGTTTATTACGTTAACCTTTGTAACAGGGCATTAGGAGATCTGCTCTATAGATGAAGAAACTTTTGTTCAGAGGGATCACACAACTAGTTAGGAACCCATAGCTAGTAGTTGTTAGAGCTGTGACTCAGAGTCACTGCACTTGATTATTCCCTGGAACCTCCACTCAAAACATGGAATGCAAACATTAGGACATCTGAATTCTAGCCTTGCTTCTACCATACTGGACTTCAATGTTAAGCTATTCTCTGTGCCTGTGTTTCATCATCTAGAAAATGAGGAGGTTGGACTAGATATCTAAAGCCCTTTCACACCAGGCAGTTGTGATCCTGGATATAAATCTAGGGTTGCTTATAGTGTAAGACTCTTCACCAGTTTCTCTGTACTTTTAAGAGCCAGTGCTGTTTCTCTCTGCTTCGATATACACTAACCCTACAGTTTGGTTGCTGCTTCTGTTTGGGGTTTAGGTACCAAATCAGTGGATTTTATGTAGGCAATAGATGCTACCCCCCCAAATTTAATACATTTTTGTCTTACTAAATGCATTTATATTCGTTAAGGATAATTTTTGTCCATTGACTCAATGATTTTTAAATAACTGTATGTAGTTGATTTTTTAAAAATTCTTTAAACCTTTAGGTATAACCCAGAAAGACATATGGGTTTGTTCATTTCTTTCTTTCTCAATTTTTTTCCTAAGTCTATAGCCACTGTATCCATTTTACACAATAACTTTATAGTACTAGTGCACTTTTAATCCTCATTGGAGAAATATTTTGGTATTATATTGCTTTATAACACAATGCATTCATTAATAAAGAAATGTAATGAAGACTTTGTAATGGTCTGCATTTTACATAGGAATATTCTTATTTATTTGAGTTTTTCAAGACACATTCTAAAATGGGGCCTTATTTTTACTGTAATATGCTCTGTATAAAGGTGCTTTTCTAGCCTACATATAAAATGATGTTTCTTTTATTTTTAATAAAAAGAGCTAATACCTTATTGGATAGTTTTGTTTTGTAACTTAGTAGTAACTTATGAGCAGAAAGTATAAAAAATAAAGTACTACTTTTTCAATTGTTAATTATCCAATTTGGACTATATATAACTAATTCAGGAGATTTATTTAAAATATTTTATGCAAAATATTTCAATTTATTTTTTTCTTCTTGTTGCAGGAGCTAGAGTTAATGCCAAAGACAGCAAATGGTTGACACCTTTACACAGAGCAGTTGCATCTTGTAGTGAGGTATGAAATTTCTTTTAGTAAATATATTGTATATAAAAGCATTAAGCAGGCTTGCCTGTGAGCCTGTATTCAAATTCTGTGTTTTCAAAAGAAGGAAAAAGCAACTGAAAATACCTAGACTGGTTAATTTACTTTAAAATTTGTACAGACCAAGTTAACTGTTCCCATTTCTCTTTTGTGACAAAGTTCTCTTGGAGAGTCTGAAGTGCAGAGAGTAGAAAACCCTCCTTATATATGCCCTACAAGAGAGATTATTTTCTATACCTATAAAATCCTCCTCAGTCTTTTCTTTCCAGACATGCTGCAAAGGTTCTGCTGACCATGATCAAGAAATAATAATCTCAGCAGTATGTAACAGTTCATTGAAATATTGTTTAAACACTGAAATTAACTTCAAAAACATGATGTGATCTCACATTTTACCAGTTCTAAATATACAACCTAAAATGTTAGGTGTCTTATGGGGAAGAACAGTTTCTTATTTTATAACCCTGTGTATGATTTGTTCTTCAAGATAACTGACATTTTTGGAGAACATTCATTTTTATGTTTTTCATATCTTCCAGTCCTCATGACACCCTTGTAGGATAGATATTTCGAGGGAGTTGTAGTTAATGATTTGCCATAAACCACTCAACTTTTGAGTAGCAGAGATGGAATGAAAACCTGGACCCTCTTTTTTGTCATCTTACTCTCTTTCTAAAATGTATTAGGTGCATTTTACAAAAGCATTGTGCCCAAGGAGCTCTTGCCTCTTCATTCTTCTTTGTATTCCTCGTTGTGAATGTCTTGAACCCAGAACCAATGAAGAGAAGTAGGGGCAGAGTGGCTGGGAAGGATTTCAGACCCTGAGATGTGACAGGCAGTGTTAGCTGTAGCCTCCTACTTGGAAGGAGGAGAGAGGGAACAGTGGGTGGTGTGCTGGAGCACACATCTTACCTTAGATCTGGGTCCGTGGTGTGCTCTAGCTGTTGAAATGTGGAACTTGGATCTGGAGAAACTGGCTACACTAGCTGTGTGATCTTAGGCAGATCTGGGGATTATCATGAAAACTAAGACATTAACCAAAATACTTTGAACTCTGAAATTCCATGGGAATAATTGGTGGTTAGCCCTCTTGTAAAGAGTTTCTATAAACAAGGGCAGTTAAGGAAGATAAACATTACTGTCTTTGGAACCTATTAATAAGTTAGACCTAACCATTTTTTAGTATGACTCTTGGGAATGTGATTATTAAAATTGGTGTTTTGCCAAATTAAGTCATAAGAAGGAACACTTTGTATATTTGTAGAGATTGTGAAACAGACAAAAAATTCTTAAAGAAAATAATTAATGGTAGAGGAAGATGACAGGTTCTTCCCAAAATCTTGACAGCTGATTTTTTAAAACTGTGTACTTAGCCTGAGCTGTAGGATAGAAAGCAGTGATCTTAAGAAGTTTCTTAAGTCTGCTTTCATCCTAAAAATTACTGGGCTGTGTAGTATTACTCTTTTGCAGGAAACCTAGTCAAGATTATCAGTTTCACCCATGTTCTTTTAATTTTTTCTATTACATCCTCAGAGCAAAAGAGAGTTGTACTTAATTTCATTTAATAAGAAAATATAGCCACATAGGGGTATGGAAAAGACAGAATTTTAGGCAGCTTTGCTTTATGTTTTTGAGATACCATGAGAGAAGTAAACCCTACAGAGGATGATCAGAGTGACTGTTTTCTCAATTCTCCAAGGCCTTTGGAAGCTAACACCATTGTAGAGCATAGTGGAGAAGTTTAATTCATCACAGAGAGGATGCCTTAGGTCTAATTCCCTCACTGTACCTAGGCTGAGAAAGGCTGCTTCTGGTTATATATCCTGAGCTCCTCCACTCTCCCTCAGTGACATGGTTTCCACACACTTCATCATCTTGGCTGGCTGACTTGTTTCATCACCAGAGATTTGTGACTTCCATTCTTCTAGTGGAGTGTACAGTTCAGCTCCCTGTAAATGCGGAGTATTCTGAATAAATTGATTTCTGAGTATTAGGACTTTGTGTGTGTGTGTGTGTATGTGTGTTTTGGTTTTTCTTTGCTTGTTTTTTTAAGAAGCCACATCACACTGCTAGATCCTCTAGAAGATACACATTTACTTTTTTAACTTAACTCTAGGAATTACATTTTAGTTCTATCAAGACACTGAGTTTATATTATCACATGAGATAGTAATAGCCCATCCAGCTATTAAAGTTTATTTGCAAATGTATTAGCCCTTCTTTTTCCTGTGCCTGACTTCAGATCAATGGTAAGAATTGCTAAAAAGGCAGAGCCACAGACAGCTAGTGCTGTACAGACTCTTCTAGATTGACCCCAAGCTATGAATAAATACTCTTTAGATAAAATTATTTAACCTTTTGTCATCACCCCATATTTCATAATCTTATTAAAATCAGTGTCCTGGGATATTTTCTTAGCTGTTTTTTCAAAGTCAAGGTACATGTGCAGCATTTCTTATATATACATAGCATCTAATAATGGAAAAATTGCTATTGAGGTTACTATGGTAATTACCATTAGTAAAACCATGTATACCCTTTATTATCCTTATATCATTTTCTCAATGATTATGATGTGCTGATAATATGATCTAGAATTTTATTAGGTTATGACATCAGGCTCATTGATTTGCAATTTCCAGAAATTTGCCTGTTTAGGGGCACCTGGGTGGCTCAGTCTGTTAGGTGTCCGACTCTTGATTTCAGCTCAGGTCATGATCTCAGGGTTGTGAGATCGAGCCCTGGATCAGGCTCCACATTGGGCGTGTAGCCTGCTTAAGATTCTCTTCTTCCCTCTCCATTCCCCCTCCCCACTCTTGTGTGCTCTCTCTAAAAAGAGAGAGAAAGAAAGAGGAAGTGAGGGAGGGAGGAATTTGCCTGTTTGATTTGGTTTAATGTCTCCCATCTGTATATTTGTTTTTTCTGAATTTTTAAAGATCACTGCTATTGTGATCTGACATACTGTTCTGAGCGGTAAATGGTGGATAGATTAGTTAGTTTGGGTTGCCATAACAAAATATTATAGACTGGCTGGCTTAAACAACAGAAATTTATTTTCTCATAGTCTGGAAGCTAGAAGTCCTAGATCAAGATCTAGCAGAGTCCATTTCTGATGAGGGCTCTCTTTTGGGGTTGCAAATTGCTACTTCTCATTGTGTCTTCACATGGTAAAGAGAAAGGGGGTATCTTTCTCTTCCTCTTCTTAAAAAGCTGCCAGTCTTATCAGATTAGGTTGCCTCTCTTTCATCTCATTTAACTTTAATTTTTTCCTAAAGACCCTATCTCCAAATACAGTTACACTGGGAGTTTAGGGCTTCAACATATGAATGGTGGGAAAACACAATTTGGTCTATAGCAGTCAACCCATGGTTCAAACATTGCTCTCTATTGATTCTAGGATCTTAGTAACTGTGTTTATAGCCTTTCTTAGGTTCCATCTTACTTCCCTTACCTACCATTAACTGGATTTTGTTTTTGCTTTTCAGTGAAACAAAAGAATAGTTTTGATTTTTCTACTTCTTGCTAATGGAACATAAGTATTCTCCAGACTTTTCAGAAGATTTAATGTATGCACTGTGAATTCCAGAGTGGGAATGAATAAGGCAAGCCTGGCATCTATAGTATGCCGTGTTTGCCTAATTTATCCAATTATAAATTCTTCATTTTGTTTTTAATTATTTTCTGGTATATCCATCAGCACACCAACTAACATTTCCCAGTATAGTGTTCATTTTATCCCCCAAGTCACAATATGCCCTTCTTGAGATGGAGAATCCTGATGGTGTGTTTGTACCACTTCCTTTCTGTATCCTTTTTCCATACTCCTTTTTTTTTTAATTGATGTATAATTTACAGTAAATGCAAAGATATTGTGTGTAGGCTTGAGTTTTGACACATGTATCCATCCATGTAACCACCCATGTAACCTTTTTCCCAGTCAAGATATGGAAGATTTCCATCACTCCAGCAAGTTACCTCATGTCCCTATGCAGTCAGTCTTCCTTGTCCCCAGAGGCAACCACCGTTCTGATTTCTTACAGCATAGAATAATTTTGCTTATTCCAGAACTTTATAAAAATGGAATCATACAGTACGTGCTCTTGTGTCTTGAATTTTTTGTTCAACTTAATATTTTTGAGAATCCTCCATATTGTGTACATTGTTTATTCCTTTTATTGCTGAGGAGTATTTCACTGTATGATGTACAACAGTTTGCATATCTGCTTTTTGGCTCTTATGAATAGAGCTACTGTGGATATTCTTGGATGGGTGGGTCTTTTTAAGTTTCTCCTGGGCAGATAACTAGAGTAGAATTGTGGGTTCTAGGGTAGGTCTCCATTTGTATCTTTGCTGGCTGACTTCCTTAGCAGATTGATAGATTACTGGGCATCTCTCGTCTTTTGTCAGTCTTGTTGAATACTTAGGGTCTTTCCCATATTTCAAACAGTTCTGATTACCTTTCATTTGAAAGGCTTAAAAAAACTATGTGTGAATCACAGATAGTAGTATTTTGTTTAGTCTTCCTTGCTACTTTACATATTGATAATTGCTTGATGCTTTTGAACACTTTTCATGGTGTTTGTTTGTTTTAAGGAAATCAAGGGTCACTGGGGTGCCTGGGTGAGACTCAGTTGGTTAAGGGCCCATCTCTTGGTTTCGGCTCAGGTCATGATCTCAGGGTTGGGAGAGTGAGCCCCATGTCAGGCTCCACGCTCAGCAGGGTGTCTGCTTGGGGATTCTCTCTCCCTATCCCTTTACCCCTCCTCCTGCTAGCTCGCACATGCTCTGTCTCTCAAATAAATAAAAATCTTAAAAATAAATAAATAAAAGAAAAAGAAAAGAAAGAAAAAACCAAAGGTCAGTATTACTAGGCTTAGTTCTGATTCTGGTCCTTTTCATTTCATGTGTACTTCATCATTCATCTGCCAAAGATAGGATTATCACTGCAAGGAGAAATTTTCACTAAGTTTAGTTCTGACTGTATTGCTTAATGTAGATAGCATACTGGAGTCCTTAGTATCTAGCCATGAGTCCAGTTTATATATGTGTTGTGAAGTTTTCATCATCTTCTGGGTGACAAATTCCTTTGGATACTAAGCTTTTAAATTGCCTTGTTAACATCAGCTTTACCAATTAGCAGTACAGCATCTATTTCTCTGTCTTTCTCTCTGTCTCTAATAAACTAGATACTAGTGATTTTTCCATTTGTAAAATATAATGTATACTAATAGTATGCTTTAAATTTTTATATATTTAATTGCAAAACAATCTATTCCTTAAAACTGTTGAAAGTACAAATTAATTATATCTTGTTATCTAGAAAAACAAGAGAAGTAGTGAATGTTTTTTGTTTTTTTTTTTTTTAGAGAGCATGGGCAGGGGGAGGGTCCGAGGGAGAGAGAGAGAGAGAGAGAGAATCCTCAAGCAGACTCCCTGCTGAGCACAGAGACTGACGGTGGGGCTCCATCTCCCAACCCTGAGATCATGACCTGAGCCAAAATGAAGAGTTGGACATTTAACCGACTGACCCACCCAGGCGCCCCTATAATTAATGTTTTTAAAGAATATTTGTCAGTATTTGTTCTTGCACATTTTGATCTTGTTTTGCCTTTAATAGGAGGACAGAAAAAGGGAATGTTTTATCTCAGTGCTTCTTATAATGGCTCTGAGTAGTCCTGCCTTAAGTCCAAAATATTTTGTTTTTTGGGTAAATTTCTACTCATTTGTAGCAGGTTCTACCAGACTTTTTATTTCCTCAGGAAATACTAGTTCCTTAATATATATACAGTTTCTAAAACTGTTAACTCGAGGCACCTGGGTGGCTCAGTCAGGTAAGCGTCTGCCTTCAGCTCAGGTCATGATCCCAGGGTCCTGAGATCGAGTCCCATATCAGGCTCCCTGCTCAGCGGGGAGCCTGCTTCTCCCTCTGCCTGCCACTCTCCTTTCTTGTGTTCTCTCTCTCTCTCTGACAAATAAATAAAATCTTTAAAAAAAATAAAATAAAACTGTTAACTCATTTGTCTTTTGTAACCTAATCATATCATATGTTTCAGGAAGCAGTGCAGATACTTTTGAAGCATTCTGCAGATGTTAATGCTCGAGACAAAAATTGGCAAACCCCTTTACACATAGCTGCTGCTAATAAAGCTGTAAAGTGCGCTGAAGCTTTGGTACCTCTTCTGAGTAATGTAAACGTGTCTGATCGAGCGGGGAGGACTGCATTACATCATGCAGCTTTTAGTGGACATGGTGAGGTAGGTGGTGGTCATTTAGACAGTGATTCTCCTTTCATCATGCCACTCCCCACCCCCAACTATTAGTGAACTTACCCTTTTTAGCCATTCAGTCCAGGGGAATAGCAAAAAAAAAAATACTTACTGGTTGTTTTTGTCTAATTTTGCCTTTAGCAAATTCTCAGACTTCATGATAAAATTCATGATATAAATTTCTCAAATTTAGAAGTTTACTTATCAAATACAACCCATGCACTTGAATTTCATGGTGAACCTGGGGAGACAAAGGAGAACACTGCCAGCTATACACAATGTGAAAAATATGTTCTGTTGTTGTGGAAAAAATAATCCAGAAAGACAGAGCATTTCATAGTGCTCCCAGAAAGATAGTAGCAAAGGAAGGCAGGGTTTGGAAAAGATTTTCTTATAGTTCATTATCAACATTTAGTCAAAAATTCTTTGGTAACAGACCATCAAAAGAAAAAAAAATTAAGAACTACATCAAAAACTAATAATGTATGGTGATTAACATAACAAAAAAATAAAAAAATTAAAATTAATATTTAGTTATACAAGCATCGCCTAATGTTAGATGTTGTCATGGCAAAGAGTGAGATTTATGTGTATATAGAAGGCTTAAGAAAGAAGAAAACACAGAGTTATAAGAACCTTTGAGGACAACTTGTCCAGTCCTTCATTTTTGTTGCAGACACAGAAACTCAAAGAGGTAAAGTGACATTCCCAAGATTCCATGGCTGAGAGCTAGTGGCTACAGTGTTTTCACTGTTTCTCTGCAACATAAAGAATCCTTGCCTTCGCTGCAGTTAAGGCCACAGATGTGTCCCTTTTTTGAAACATGGAGTGCCCTTTCCCATGGGGAAACTATTGTAAATATGGTTAGACGGACTAGAAATACTGTTCTTGATACATTATGAGGTAAGCAGACTGTGTGCAGTGACCTTCAGATCTAATCATATTATAGATAGTATATTTGTGTTTGAATTAAATTTAAGACATTTCTGGGATAAGAATGCACTTTGCATTTTAAAAACACCTTGGGCTATTAAAAGAAATAAACCTGTTGTTAAGTATTCCACCTTTAGACCTTCCAGATTTGTACTTCATTGTTCATAAAATATCAGGACACAAAGTAGCATCTTTAAAAGATACTGATACCCACTTCAATAACACCCATTGTGAATCCTTTTTTCATATTTTGTCCTATTATTTATTAAATTACATTGAAGGGTCTTCAGGGTTTAGTCTAGCTCCTTCCTTTCTACAAATGCAGAAATTCAGTGCCAGAGAGATTGAGATGAGTAGTCATCATAAGGGATATTCATGAATAGTTCTACTTCTGAATTTTGATGAAACTGTTTATTTTTATTACAGATGGTCAAACTACTCTTGTCTAGAGGTGCCAATATTAATGCTTTTGACAAGAAAGATAGACGGGCTATTCATTGGGCAGCATATATGGGTATGTACGTTTTAAATTTCATTTTCTGACATTATGTATTCAGGAAAATTTATACGTTTTAGTTCTTGCATTTGGTATAACATCTGTTTTTTAGGATAGTGGGAAGTTACACCATATCTAAATTTGCTGCCCAAGTGGAACCAGCCTGGTAGTGGGAGAGGTTTACCAAAACAGGAGCGTGTTGGGTCCTCTTCTAAAAGCTGATTGAAAATAATTCTGTTTATCTTTAAAGGAAGAGACACCCTAGACACAGGTCTGGGAAACATAATTTAAGTTGGTGTTTACTAAAAGCCCATTCTTACATCCATCCTTGTTTTTATGGGAATATTAAGGTAGAAGTTATGAAGATGCTTTTAAGAATCCTATTATTTTGGGCCATCACTGGGTTGAGTAGGCATCATCGTGTTTGATTTCTACAACAGTAATTTCAGAGAAAGAAACTAAGGCTTAGAGTATAGGTTTTTCTGTAGTAACATGATATATATGTTCTTGAAAAATCTTAGGATTTGCAAAATTGCATTCTAAAACTAACAGAGCTCATGGGAAAACAGTCTTGGGGTAGACCCAAGACCATGCGACTTTGTGACCAGAACGCTGACAAAAACATTAATTGGTTCTTGAGTGACTTGGACAGCAGAGAGCAAGCAGGTCTTGAGCTTACCTCAGGATATTTTTAAGTGCACAGAAAGAGCAGAATAGAAATATTGGCTTTTGGGTGCTAAGACCATGCATGTAGAATAAACTTCTAAGCATGGAGGAAGTAAAACCTGCCATGAACCTTGCAAGTGCTGCACGGCCAGGATTGTATGTCTGGAAGACGTGAATATAGACATTCATTTTTCAAGTTTTTTCTCTTCCTGCCAAAGGTTATAATTCTACTTCTACTATTCTGGCTCCTCTGGCTTAAGAAAAATCACATATGGACTGACCTCTTCTGTGTAATACTGGAGTCATTCCCTGATTTACCACTCATATTGCCTGATTACAAAGACATTTAGCTAGCCACCCTTCTTATAGGCGTAACTTATCCTCAGTACTCCCTGCTCTTGGTTTTGCCTTTTCCTGTCTCTCATATAAAAATAAAAGATTAAAGGAAAATTTGATGGAAGATTATTAATTTTTAAAACTATGTAAAATTGTGAAACATTATAGTGGAAGAAAATAAACGCACTCAAACCAGTTATGTAGATAACCCAACAGTCCAGGAAAATTTTTTGCCTATAGTAAAAAAAAAATGCAGCAGAATCCATATTGAATTGCAAGTCTGACCTTTAACATGAGTGTAAAGGAATATCAAAAATGAAGGTTCCTAAGGTTAACATCCTTAGCAGATGTCCCTGTTTTGAAAGCCAAAAGCTGAACATTTGGAGCTTCTTACGTTTCTCTCACATCAAATATTTGTGCCTCTAGTTATATCATGGGCAGTTTTCTTCTGTTACTTGGAGGTAAACATCCAGAAACAAGTCTCCTGTAGCATCCTAAAGTCCCCTCCTCACAACCTGTACATTTTTCATATTTTAAGTCTTGAGGGACTTTTCTGAATATTCTAGTGTACCTTATCCTTCCAGACCATTTAGGAGCAGCTGATCTGCATGATTTAAAACCATATACCTTATATTAAGAGGTTTAAACTTGAAGCAGAATGCATCAGGCCTTTTACCTCCAAAGAATTAAGACTTAACTAAGCAGCTGTTTTCATGAAATTGAAGGCCAGAGGATTTTGTGGATTGCCTCTAATTGAGCTCCCAGAATAGCTGGGTGTGTATATATCAGGAGCCCTCCTCAGATGGCTTTGTTTTCCTTGATGCACTAGATGTCGCTTTCAGGCCAGTTGTGGATTAAAAAAGATATTCCATGTTTCTTGGACCTTATTTAATTTTTGAGCATAAACATTGAGGGATTTATAATTCCCTATCTCTTTCAGCATGGAAAAAGAGGAGTAATGACACATAGCTTCTAAAACTGTTCAGCTATTCTAAGCATTCAGGATTAAAGAGAGCTAAACATGTAAAAGTAGGGAGCAATTGACTGGTCTAATAGACAACCCAGAAGTCCAGGTCATAGTCCCTTCTAGATTATATCCAGAGAATCTGTCAATATTAGTGCAAGAGACACTAAAATTACATGTAGTCTTGTACTTCCTCACAAACTTCCTTATTTGCCCTGGCCTTCTGTCCCCTGTTTGAAGTTCCCCTTACTTTTCTGTTAGGCTCTACCATTTATCCTTATGCTGTTACTGAATTATCTGTCAGTGGTTCAGAGCGACACCTCTTTCCCCAAAGAGTTGATCATTTCCTCCTCCCTACCCCATGTTTGCTGTGACCATGAACCTCTATTAAGATCCCGTTTACACATTCATCTTTCCTGTCACTTCAGTACTTTTAGCAATATCCAGCCAAGTTCTTCCTCCAATCACCTTACTATGATGACTTTGACATAGAAGGTGCTGAATAAATATTAATTACCTTGATTAGCAACTCATATTATTTCTTCTTAAAGCAGTGCATAACTTTAATAAATTTGAAGTGGTATTTTTTTCTCCTTTCCTTTTTGTAAAAACTTACAATTCTGAACACAGCTCATTTTACTTTTTTTACACGTTAATGAAGAAAAGAAAAATGTAGGGAATTTTCCAAGTAAAATTATGTATGCCATGCATGTCTAATGGATGCCATTTTCTAAAACTACACAAAGGTGAATTAAATGAAACCTAGTCGTCTTGGTAGCATCAGTCTATAAATTGACAAGGAAGACACATACTTGTTCTGGCCAGGGTCCACCTAGGTAGAACAATATCATTTATTTCATTCTAGAGCTTTCTTCCCGTTTTTCTTCTAAATAAGTCACCCCAAACTGGCTGTAGAGAAGCCTCTTTTTTCATTTTCAGTGGTCCAGTAAAGGAATTTATCCATATTTCTGAAATGTGCTTAAATAAATATTTGTCAATTTTAAGATTGTAAATTTGCCTATGCATAGCTCCTTTCCAAATAAAGTTTTATTGATATTCATACTTCCTGGAATCTACTAGTTTATACACACAATTAATATGATCTGTGTCATTTACTTAAGAATGATGTATTGGTTTTTTTTAAAGATTTATTTATTTATTTATTTGAGAGAGCGAGAATGAGAGAGAGAGAGAGAGCACATGAGAGAGGGGAGGGTCAGAGGGAGAAGCAGACTCCCCGCCAAGCAGGGAGCCCGATGTGGGACTCGATCCCGGGACTTCAGGATCATAACCTGAGCCGAAGGCAGTCGCCCAACCAACTGAGCCACCCAGGCGCCCCAAATGATGTATTGATTTTGAACTGTTTTTCCATTAAGGCTGCTAGTCTTAAGCATCAAGAGAACTTTGTTTCTTTTTGACATATTAGTGAATAATACGCATTGCCCAGTTGAAAAGTTGTATTTATGTGTGAGCCTCCTGGGTACTGATTTTCACTGCATTACAATAAATGCAAGTAGCTATCTTTCTGGAGCCATAGATAAGAGAGTAGTGTATAGTGAGGGATCTTTTGTACCAGTTAATACTCTTACATGATAAATATGTTTGATTTGGCACCTAATGATTTGATAGATATTCCTTCGGTTTTTCCTACAAATATAGTAGATATTTCTTAATGAGATGGGGAAAAAATAGCTAAAAGTATCCATTTTAATTGGTAATTTACATATAAAGAACAAAATCTATTTGATTCTGTGATCTTGTATCCTGGCTTAATTTTTGTCAAGGGAGAGGGGGGCCTGTGTTTGAGAGCCTCATTTTTATAGTTATTAACTTTATATACTCATTCCCTATTCAGTGATATCATGAACAATTCATTTAATGTAACAAATATTTATGGAGTGCCTATTTTGCACATAGCACTGTTCTCAGCCCTGTGGAATATACGAAGAAGTAGAACATAAGAGCATACGATATTTGCCTTTGAAGATATGTATTTGGGAAGTTAATACATAAAAGTAATTTGGGGCAATTAAATAATGATTTGAGTTTAAGAACCATCAGAAGGTATTATATACTTGTTAGATAGTATTTACAGGTATATATGGTGCTTTTGTCTTATAAGACTTACAGGAAAGAGAGATGACTGAGTTGATTGGGGAAAATGGGAACTGATGTGGGAACTGAAAATGGGAATCCTTTAAGGATTAGTAGCAATGCTTGCAAAGAGACATCCAAGCAAAACATTCCATGCAATGAAGGAATCCCATGAACAAAGGCACAGATGTGGGAAGCATTATGGAAGAAGGAGAAAGCAGAGTTTAATCTAATCTGGTAAAGACCAAGGAGATATAAAAGGAGAATAGTGGTTCTCCCACCTTCTGGATGCATGTTCCCCTTCCTGGCCTCCTTGTATGGTGTGGTTGGGCCTGGGACTAATTCTGACTAGTGAACTGAAAGCTACATCACCTCTGGGCCAGACCATTTAATTGCTGATTTGAGATTCTACAGTCTCTTGCTCCTTTTGGCACAGTGGCCACGTTCAAGACGGTGTCAGCTATATGAGCCTGTGTCCTTGAGTGACTTAGCAGACCCCTCTTGCCAAGCTGTCATAGTGTTGATAAGAAATAAAATGCTTGTTAAGCCACTGAGATTTAGGAATTGATCGTTAACCACAGCACATATAACCCTATCCTGACTGATACAGAGGTGAATAGCAAACTAAGTTGGTTAAGGACATTTGGTGGAAATAATAGGGGAAAAGAAGTTTTTAACCACATGTTCTAAAAACCTAACGTTTTTAAGAAACAAGCTCCAGTCATTCCCAGATTTTCAAGTAGAAGATTCCACTAAGGCAGAGAAACATAAACTAATGTGTTACATTAGATATAAAACGCCAATTTCAGAACTTGAGAATGTAATAAAACAATCTTGAAAACAGCAAGATCTAGACAAAGGAGGGTTATCTAGACAAAAGGTTGTCACTGTATAAAATAATCAAATATATTGTTTTCAGTTAGTTACCTCTATCAACATTTATTAAAATTACCTGAATTCTTATTTTTTTCTTCCATCCTTTCTCTGGTTATAACTTGATTCATTGGTGACTTATGCATTATTTAGGTAATTTGCATTTTTACCTTTTTTTTAAAGATATCCAGGATTATATTTCATATTTTCCTATACTCATCTGTTTTTTTCCCCCTCATAAACACATTTTCAGGTCACATTGAAGTAGTGAAATTACTTGTGGCACATGGAGCTGAAGTGACATGCAAGGATAAGAAGTCTTATACACCTCTTCATGCAGCAGCCTCTAGTGGAATGATCAGCGTAGTCAAGTACCTTCTGGATCTTGGAGTTGATGTAGGTATATAGATTGAGCAATATAAATGGAGGCATTTTATATGTGATTTCATTGCTGGCAGAAGTTATTCTAATTTTAAAGATGATTTTATTTTATTTTTTTAAAGATTTATTTATTTATTTATTTGACAGCAAAAGAGAGACAGCAAGAGCAGGAACACAAGCAGTGGGAGTGGGAGAGGGAGAAGCAGGCTTCCCGCTGAGCAGGGAGCCCGATGCAGGGCTCGATGCCAGGACCCTGGGATCATGACCTGAGCCAAAGGCAGACACTTAACGACTGAGCCACCCAGGCGCCCCTTAAAGATAATTTTATATAATAATATTTTTATCTTTTAATTAGATATTTGTAGTCCTTTACATAATATATATCACACTAATATCTGATCATGTAATTAGTCAAAGTATATTAAGAGGTAAAGGATATTTCAAAGATGAATGAATGACACAGGTTTTTCTTCTTCATCACTGTCCAAGCCCTGTAGCTCCATTTTAGCTGATCAGATACACTTGGGTTATTTTTCCTAAGTGGCTACGTTACTGTTAGTATTATTTGCTCAGTCTAATACTCCCTTTAAGTGACTATAACAGTTCACATTACAGGATATTGGCAAGAGCTAGGCAGGAAAACCAGAGGCTTCTTGCCCATCAACTGTAAGTGTTCCTTACTGTATAAATTTGTATGGTTAGGAGGGTTGCTACTTTATGTTTGATTTCTGAATTGAGATAGCTAAGAATACCTCACTTTCACAGGCCATCCTTTAAGCACTTGTGCTTTTATGCCCCTCTTCATATATTTACTCTTATTTTAGGTACAGTTCTGACAGACTTATCTGGTTCTTCAAAACAGATTAAAAAGAGCAAATTAGAAGGAGAGAGGGTTAGGCTCTGCTAGAAGGAGGGCTTTAGATCAGCTGCAAAAACAAACAAAAGGGTAAGTAGTAATCTGGTTGGATAAAGAATGCGAGGCAGAATTGTAGAGCTGAATAGACTCTTAATTTAAGGATTATATGAAGCACTTTGCCTAAAGCAAACAAGTAGTTACTGAAAATGTCGGGATTGTGAGATGTTACAAAAATCCAAACGTTGTTAGGGAGGGTCTTGTAGAGTGCAAGTAGATAGAAGTTTTATTTCTCAGCAGTTCCTCTAGCTCTGTTTCGCCAGAGTAGCATAATGCCTTACAGTACCCCTGATCTAGATAAATGAGGCATCTTGTTTCTGACTACTGTTTCACATCCATTTTGGTGAGTTTTTTAAATTTGTCTTATTGACAGTAAAGTAACATTTGTAAACTGTGGTGACAGATAGTTCTTTGGAATAAATGGTCAGACTCAAGAGCCGTTTACTGATATGTGGCCTCCAGTTGCATGATTTATTAGTTTCCCAGGGCTTCCGTAACAAATTACCATAAAGTGAGTGACTTAAAACAACAAATTTAATCTCTCAAAGTTCTGGAGACTCTGAGGGAGAATCTATTCCGTCTCCTAACTTTTGGTGGTGAAGTGTAGGTACTTTGACTAAAGTTAAGTGTTATCTTTTCACTTTATCCAATTTCTGTTACCAGGGATTTCAGAAAAGAAAATGTTAAAATATAGTTGTGATAAGTTGAGGCCAACTTCAGAGTTAGAGGGCACAGTCTCCAAACAAGGCTGCCCTTATTTCTGATCAACTACAAGTTTGGGGCGTTCCCCAAAATCACCTTAGGGTTTGATAAGTCACCAGAGTGATTCAAAAAGGGCGCCTGGGTGGCTCAGTTGGTTGGGTGACTGCCTTCAGCTCAGGTCATGGTCCTGGAGTCCCGGGATCAGGTCCCGCATCGGGCTGCCTGCTCAGCAGGGAGTCTGCTTCTCCCTCTGACCCTCTTCCCTCTCGTGCTATCTCTCATTCTCTCTCTCAAATAAAAATAAAATCTTTAAAAAAAAAAAAAGGATTCAAAAAATTCACTGAAGGGGCGCCTAGGTGGTTCAGTCAGTTTCCAATTCTTGATTTGGGCTCAGGTCTTGATCTCAGAGTTGTGAGTTCAAGCCCCACATTGGCCCCATGCTGGGCATGGAGCCTACTTAAAACAAAAACAAAAACAAACTCACTGACAACTATTACACTCATGGTTTATTATACAAAAAAGATACAAATTAAGATCAGCCAAAGGAAGAGACACATAGGGCAGAGTCCAGGAGTATTCTAAACAGAAAGCATTCATTGTTCTCTCCCCATGGAGTTGGGACTCCTTACTCTCCTAGCATCAGCGTGTGACAGTATGCACATAGTATTGCCAAACAGGAAAGCTCATGTGAGCTTTGTTTTCAGAGTTTTTATTGGGGCTCCCTTACATAGGTGTGATTGATTTTTTTTAATTTATTTTTTTAAATTTTTATTTATTTTTTAAGATTTTATTTGAGAAAGAGAGTGAGCAAGAGAGAGAGCACAGGAGCAGAGGGAGAGGGAGAAGCAGACTCCCCACTGAGCAGGGATGCTGGGCTCTATCCCAGGACCCTAGGATCATGACCTGAGCCAAAGGCAGATGCTTAACTAACTGAACCACCCAGGCACCCCATAGGTGTGATTGATTGATCGATCACTTGCCCACATGGTTGATTTCAGTCTCCAAGTGCACTGATAACTGAGGGCTCCAAAGCCCACACCCTAAATCACATAGTTAGTTTATGTGGCATTGGCACATCCTACCCCTAGACCATTGGCTACGTCCATTCCTACTCTAAGATCCATTGTAGCCAGCTTCCACCCGAAACGAGGACACTCCTATCAAGTATGCCATAGATTACCTCCCAGAAGATAAGGGCAAGGGCTAGACATCTCCTTGGGCAAAGGTCACATTCTTTATGTAAAAGTCATGTAAACTTTAAAGTATTCACCCATTTTATTTATTAGAAACAGAATGAAAAGAGAAACTTGCTCAAGAATTATTTCTCAGTATGGAGAGCACATTCATTCGGGTAAAATGTTGACATGTAAGGCTGGAAAATATCTAGAGCCCAACTTTGTTGCAGAAATGAAATAGAAAAAGATGCCACTCATTTTTTTAAAATCCTTTTACTTCATTACCAACTTTAATCTTTCGTCACTGCAAATGTAAAGGCTGAAAATAAGCATGTTATTCATTATATCTCAGAATTTTCAGTTTGTGCTCATTTGTCATGATTTTTAGAGTTAATTCTTATAACTGTACCTTACTTTGAAGACCTTTAAAAATACATTATTTTGTTTTCATTTTCTTAAAATTTCTCTCTTGGAATCATTCAGTTTTGTCATGAAGTAGACATTGCATGTGTAAATTATATTCCCTGAATGTACAAAATCTATTTGACACCAAAATGCTGTTGTTAATGTTATTTTAAAAGAACTTTAGAGGGTGCCTGGGTGGCTCAGTTGGTTAAGCGACTGCCTTCGGCTCAGGTCATGATCCTGGAGTCCCGGATCGAGTCCCGCATCGGGCTCCCTGCTCAGCGGGGAGTCTGCTTCTCCCTCTGACCCTCTTCCCTCTTGTGCTTTCTGTCATTCTCTCTCTCTGAAATAAATAAAATCTTAAAAAAAAAAAGAACTTTAGAATTATAAGCCTTATCTGTGTATTTAGCCCTGTTTCTCACTTTATTAACTTGATTGCAACCCCAACATCGCTAAAATAACTCATTCTTGGGGCGCCTGGGTGGCTCAGTCGTTAAGCGTCTGCCTTCGGCTCAGGTCATGATCCCAGAGTCCTGGGATCGAGCCCCGCATCAGGCTCCCTGCTCCGCGGGAAGCCTGCTTCTCCCTCTCACACTCCCTCTGCTTGTGTTTCCTTTCTCGCTGTGTCTCTCTCTGTCAAATAAATAAATAAAATTAAAAAAAAAATAAAATAAAATAACTCTCATTCTTGTAGCAAGTAGCAAGACTACTTTAACATTGAGATTTTTTTCTTCCTATAGATGAATGAACCAAATGCCTATGGAAATACACCTCTTCATGTAGCCTGCTATAATGGACAAGATGTTGTAGTGAATGAACTTATAGACTGTGGTGCTAATGTAAATCAAAAGAATGAAAAAGGATTTACTCCTTTGCACTTTGCTGCTGCATCAACACATGGAGCATTGTGTTTAGAGCTTCTAGTAGGCAATGGGGCCGATGTCAACATGAAGGTATGAAATAAAATCAGAATCCATACTGTAGTATTTAGGAGTTTGCTGTTTAAAACAGTATCAGTAACAGATACCATTCAGCAATAAAAAGGAACAAATTACTGATAGACACAAGAACACAGGTGAATCTTTAAAAAGTCTTACACAAGAATATACATATTATTCCCATTTATAGATGGTTTTAGAACAGATGAAATTCCATTTATATGGGGTTCCAGATTCTATAGTTGGAAAAAAAAAACAGTTGCCTCTGTGAGGAAGGATTGATGAAAACGGGATATAGCAGAACTTGCTGGGGTGGTGGTAATATTCTATATTTTGACAGGCTTTGTGTTATATAAATAAGCATTTGTCAAAACTCATGAAATGGTACATTTAAGATTTGTACACTTCATTGCATGTATATTTTCCCTTAGGAGGTAACAAACAAAAGTGATGTTGAACACTCGTTTATGATAAGCATACCAAAGTGTTTAGAGATAATATGTAGTCATATCTTCAACTTTTGAAAAACATCAAATGGGTGGATGGCTGGATGGAGAGATTGATATATGATGATGTGCGTATAGTAAAATGTTAGTGATAGAATCCAGGTGGTATGTATATGGGTGTTCATAGTAATCCTTTTAACTTTTCTGTTTTGAAGTTTTTTTTAATTTTATAAAAATTGAAAGACCACTATCAATGTGTTACATATAAAGAATAGTTTTTTGTTGTTTTTTGGTTACATTCACATTCAGGAATGAGCATTTGAATTTTAGAAATACGTGAAAATTCTGGAACCAAAATAAATGTTCTTTCACTATATAATTCTGTGAAAAAGCACATGCAGCCACACTTTTGAACACTACTTTATAATGTGTAATCATCATTTTGATTTTTCTAAGATGCTTTCACTGATTGTTTCTGTATTAATTCGTCAATTCATTCTTTGAGTATTTGCCAGTCTATATCTTGTGTTATAAAGAAAAGAAAACCACAAATAAAATTGAACTGTTTAGTAAAAACATTTAACCTTAAAATGTGTTTTTCAGAGCTTTAATTACTTAAGCTTTCAGCTTCTTTTGTGGGTATCATGAGCCAGTCTTCAGATTGGTAAAGAAAGGGAGTCCATTTTCTTGTATTTCTTAACTTTAGAGAGACTTTTAGTGATGTTGCTGACCCTGATAGCTGTAGTAGCAGCAAGTCCATCTATAATTAGTCATTGCTCTAAATTGCTCTCTCTCAGCTACAGGAAGAATTTATAGTTATCATACTCAAGGAAGGAAAGGGCATGAAGTATCATAAAGAACTCCTATTATATGATTATGTTTAAAATGCCTTTTCTAAGAATATACATTTAAACCTTCGAGTTCTGGGCGCCTGGGTGGCTCAGTTGGTTAAGCGACTGCCTTCGGCTCAGGTCATGATCCTGGAGTCCCAGGATCGAGTCCCACATCGGACTCCCTGCTCAGCAGGGAGTCTGCTTCTCCCTCTGACCCTCTTCCCTCTCATGCTCTCTCTCCCATTCTCTCTCTCTCAAATAAATAAATAAAATCTTTAAAAAAAAAATAAAGCTTCCAGTTCTCAGTCAAATCACCTACTGAAGTTTTTTTTTAATAGTTTAAATAATTACTAAAAATTTATTGATAATAAATTTGAACTCTTCAGTTTGATTTGAAGAATTCCTGCTCTTTGGATAATCGGGGAATACAACAATATTTAAACTCTTGTGAAGAAAAGAAATTTGTTACTTGTTTCCTCAAAGGCCTAGTGATATTTTATAATGAAGATTAGATCTTAACATTTCTCAAAAGATCATAACCAAATTTTTTTTAGTCTCTATGAGAACTGTTTATGATCAAGGGACTGTAGTTACATCATTGTTGTGTGTTAAATACTAAGTATCATGGCTTACCTATAACATTAGCTGTGACACATGTTTTAGTTTCTATAGTGCTGTCTTGGGTAATAATTAGGCTTTTTATTTTATTTTTTTTTCTTAAATTTTATTTATTTATTTGAGGGAGAGAATGAGAGAGAGAGAGAGAGAGAGCACATGAGAGAGGGGAGGGTCAGAGGGAGAAGCAGACTCCCCACTGAGCAGGGAGCCCGATGTGGGACTCGATCCCGGGACTCCAGGGTCATGACCTGAGCCGAAGGCAGTCGCCCAACCAACTGAGCCACCCAGGCGCCCTAGGCTTTTTATTTTTATACAGTGCCATTTAGACATGAATATTTAATATAATTTGATGATAGATTGTTTGATTCATATGTGAGTGCCTACATAGCTGACTCCAGTGGCTAAGTAGATTTGAAGGGAACAAGCCAATGATGTTGGTTTAGAAATAGATTTCCTAAAAAGTTGCCTTAGTCTTGCCTGGGGATATATGACATCCCATTTATATGAGGTTGTCCAATTATCTTATAGCCAAGTTCCTTTGGAACACAGTTCCCATGATGTTAATGACTTCTAAGGTACATTTCAGCTCTGAAATTAATAAAAATTATTAATAACTGTGTTTTCAACAAGTAAGAATATATATTCACTCAAGAATCTTCATTCCTGACACCTGTGTATCCTATATTTATCAAATCAGTGCCTATCAAATTGTTGCTTGCTTAAGGAGCTAATAAGGCTTTGACACTTGCCTTATAAAAAAATTATACTTGTAACCCTCATGTTCTCCTTATCAAGTCATCTCTTTCTCCCTGCTTCATCTTTTTCTTCTATGTCATTTTCCATTTTGGTGTTTCTGTCCCTGATCAAGTTGTGGATGACTAGAAATTGGAATGTGAATTTAGGCTTGAAATTACTCATTTATTTATATGTTTTTAAATTGGCTGTCTTACAAAGTACTACATAGAGATAAAGTGAATGAAGTTTTAAAAAGCAATATAGGTCTGGTTTTTATAACCTTGCTTATTAACATGAGCCCTACTGCATTGATTGTATCACTTAAATGCACATCTTTTCCCACTTCACCTTATTCTTAATAAATTTTGGTCAGATAAAATACCCCAAATAATTTGATTTAAAGTTTAAACATAAAAAGTAATGCTTACTTGTTGCTATTTATGGTCACCTGTGAACACAGCTCTTAGAATTTTGGTGGATCTTAATTTTTGCTTGAAACTCCAAATTTGATCTAAAATTAAGGTGACTTAAAAAAAAAATCTACCCATTGTCTCCCCAGTGCAGAGAGAAGTAAATGTCCTCTTCCCCCTTCTAACATGTCTTAAGGTGGACTTTTCAGTTGGTAATCTGAATCTTTGGGAGTGGTTTGTTTGTTTGTTTGTTTCTTTTAGTATATTTGGAATACTTTTTATGATCAGTAAGTATGTAGAAAGTAAAAATATCAATCCATTGCCACCTGTAGAACTCCACTTACTAGCTATGAGACTTGGTTACATTTCTTAACCCCTTGGCCTATTAAGATAGGGTCAATAGTATATATGTCATAGGGTTTTGAAAAGCAAATGACTAATATATATGAAATGTTTTAAAACTGCTTGGAACATAGTACTTACTATGTATATAAATGTTAGCTATAATTATCACATTTCATCATTTTATGAACTCAAATTTATATTACAGTTTAGTTTTTATTTTTACTTTTTTTTATCTGTAAGGTAAAAGATTAACATTAAAGAATCAAGGTATGTTAGGGAACATTTTGAAAAAACATTACAAACTGGAATCCCTTTATTAAAATGCTTTTGTGCTTTTTTTTTTTTCTGGTTGAAAAAATAACTGCTACATAGATAAGAACACCAAATACAGTAAGAGACTATAATAGACTATAACAGACACTGGTATATCATATGGGTGTTTTACAAAGATTAGTATATTCTGTACAGCAGGACTGTGAGGCACAGGTAATATCATATCCATTGAGTGAAGGCTCAAGAAGATAGACAGCTTCTCCTAATTGTTTCTGTGGTAACTGGCAGAACTAGGATTCAGCTCAGGTCATTCTGACTCCAGAGCCTACCTTGTTTGTTCGCTTGGGTTTGTTTGTTTTGGTTTGCTTTGGTTTGTTTTCCCTCCTGTGTACACACTGCTTCTGAAGGTTTAAAAATTCTGAGATAAATTGCCAATTGGATAGTTTGCTTGAAAAAATTAATATAAAATTATGGAATCAAATACATTGCTAGGTAATTATGAAGTTCGTCTAACACTCCACTATTATAACATGAGAATTTTTTTTTTTAAAGATTTATTTGACAAAGACAGTGAGAGAGGGAACACAAGCGGGGGAGTGGGAGAGGGAGAAGCAGGCTCCCCGCGGAGCAGGGAGCCTGATGTGGGCCTCAATCCCAGAACCCTGGGATCATGACCTGAGCCGAAAGCAGAAGCTTAATGACTGAGCCACCCAGGCGCCCCGACATGAGAATTTCTTAAGATCTGCATTATAGTTTTAGTATAAACTTAGGACACTTGTCACATTTCAGTTTTAAGTATATGTACACAGAAGATATTGTGAATATTGCTGAGGGATTAGGAATTGCAAAATAGACTCTTTCCTTTATAATGGTCACATTGTATGTTTTGACAAAGTCCTTTAGAATTTCAGAGTTTATACATTAAATACACACATGCCCAGCCAGTATAATTATTTATTTTAATTTGAGGAAAAAGCTAACAATATTTATTATAAATAATTATAAACAAATTAAAATATGAAGTTTTTAAAGTGAATTATAGTGGTTGAAGTTAATGCTAACATTCACTTTTTCTTGGTTGTTGAGGGATTCAGTGTTTCTTAGAATGAAAGAATTGTAGCAATGTGAAATTTTTGAAAGGTGGGAAACATCCCAGTTGTACCACTACTGACTATGTGACCTTGGTTAAATCATTAATATCCTTGTGCTTCAGTTTTCCCGCCTCTGTAATAGGAATGATACTAAGATTACACTGTATACCTACCGTGCAGAGCTTTTTGTAAACCATAGGCATTGAGGGGTTTTTTTTTGTATATTTGTGCTTTATAATATCCGTACTTAAAGAAAAAATTCCTAATTTTGAACAGCTGTTTTACCTACATAGGATTGAGCTAAACTTAATGCTTGTTAATAGTAGTTTTACAAGGTGAAGATTCAAAATAAAACTAAGGGTTACATATGACAGATATAACAATAATTTTAAATCTTTCTTATTTGATTATTTCAGAGCAAGGATGGGAAAACCCCACTGCACATGACTGCCCTCCACGGTAGATTCTCCAGATCACAAACCATTATCCAGAGTGGTAAAAAGTATTTCTGTTTGTTTTTTTTCTTAAATGTAATAAAAACATCCACAAAATGAATGGTATTGAGGAATTGCTATAGCTGTCTATATATTTTTAATATTTGATTTCAGATATTACAAAAATCAAATAATAAAGAGTACAAAATGCCACGTATATGTATCTTTTACAATTTGTTTTTCATTTATTTTTGTTTTATTTCACCTGAATTATAAGTACAATTTCTCCAGCAGTTGGTGTGGGCTTTCTTTAAGCATTGCTAAATAGAAAACGTTGCCTTTCCACCACAGTTGGTATTTGTATTATACATCAACACAACTCTGTTGCATTTATCGTTTTTCCCCTTTTGGGTATTTTGAACTATTTTTAGGACTTTCATTTATTTTCGGAACCTGTATTCTTTTGCATTTGAATTAGTACTAGGCAAGCTAAACCTTTAAATACTCTTAGGTACGTTACTTTAGTGTTTCCCAAGCCATATTCCAGGGAACTGTTTGTTAGTAGTCCTTGTTGTTGTTATGGTTTTGCAAGGAAAAAGTAGTAGTTTCGTGATCAAATAATTCCTGAAGCATTGCATGCAATCTTGATGACACATTGTGTGTGTGCATTAAAGCTCTGAAATCTTGCTCTAAAGAAATATGTTTAATTTTGTTTTAATATAGTGGTTTCCAAACTTATTAGACCCCAGAACCCTTTCATCATTTTAAAATCTGTTAAAAGCTTATGCTTAGTTGACAAAATTGTTTTTAAGTGTAAAGTCTGTAACCTCAGTGCCTGGCCCATTAAATGTCCTGTGAGTGAAACCTAGTTAAATCACTATATCCATTAGTTTATGCTTGAATAGTGTTTTATGGTACTTTCCATGTAATAAATTTGACTTGATCTTAATATAGTCCAGTATCTGATAGTACATTATTTATTGCAGGAGCTGTAATTGACTGTGAGGATAAGAATGGAAACACCCCTTTGCACATAGCAGCAAGGTACGGCCATGAGCTGCTAATCAACACTCTTATTACAAGTGGTGCTGACACTGCAAAGTAAGTACTTACCACAGTGTTGAGGGCTGTGCCGACAGGGAAACACAGATGGAAGTGAATTGCAGTTTTCTAGAGATTTCAAGTAGGAGTATGGATTTTGTGCCCACTGTGGTACTAATTGCTTGAGCTTTTTCCTATTTGTGTGGATGATGTGCTAGAATAGATATTTAATGTGATTTCATTTGGTAAGCCAGCGTAGTATATTCTTGTATTTTTTTTAACCCCAGTGAATTCTAGATTATGAATAATACACAGTTTTAGTCAGAGCTTTACATTGTTGTGATCTATTTATTAAAAGTAAATAAAAGACCCAAAAATGTTTATATACTGAATGCTTTTCTTTTTCATTCAAATAATACTATCTGTAGATTTTTTGCCTCCTGCTTTGGTCAAAAGAGCTTACTTTGTCTATTTTATGCATTAAACTTTCTCTGTCAAGATTTTGTTTGAAGGATGGATTCTCTTGCGTGCTCTGCAGAAGTAAACACCCTACTTAATTTGATGGTTATCATTCCTATGTGTGTCTTTCTATTTTTATTACATTTATTACGTTTATTAGATATATTCATTAACATGTTTTAAACCTTTTAAACTTTCTGTAAATGTGATGCTACTGTACACTTTTTTTGCAACCTCTTTGATTTAGCCATGTAGATATAGATTTGGACTTTTTTTCACATCTCTACAAATACCTGTAGTTCATTCATTTTATAAAATTTAATTATTGTATAAAGATTTCATAGTTTATTTATTCTACTTATTTGCAAACATAAGTTGCTTCCAATTTTACAAAATTTCCTGCAGTGAGCATTCTTGAACATTTTGTGTTGTGGTAATGATTCTCACTGGCGAGGCGGGGGGGAATGGATTTCACACCCTAGGCAAATGTCCAGAGACATTTTTGGTTGTCATGTTTTGGGAGGAGGGTGTTACTGGCATCTGGTTTGGATAGAGCCCAGGGGCACTGCTGAACATCCTGCATGCACAGGAAGGCCACCCTGCCCCCAGTAGAGTCCATCATGACAGTAGTGCCAAGGTTGAAAATTCTCCTGGAGGAAAACTGCTGGATAATAAATAAGCTATGGTCACCTTCAGCCTTTTGCCACATTGCTCTCCAAAATGTTAAAGGTTTTGACTCATCTAATTATCTTTCCACTTTAACTAGTTTCTTTGTAATTTATTCAAATGATTGTATTATCTTGATTGTAATGCAGTTACTGTCCTGCTTATACTTCAGGCGTGGCATACATGGAATGTTCCCCCTCCATTTGGCAGCCTTAAGTGGTTTTTCAGATTGCTGCAGGAAACTTCTTTCTTCTGGTAAGTGGAACCATTGTAGACTGAGTCTTCTTTTAAAGCCCCCCACATTTTAATACAGTCTCTTTATCCTGCTTTTCCAAAATCACTTGTAGATATGTCCAAGTGTGAATCATTTATTAAGTCCTCTTAGAAGATGTTGGGTCTTTTTTAATTTTAAGATGCAGTTTTGGGGCGCCTGGGTGGCTCAGTTGTTAAGGCTCAGGTCATGATCCCAGGGTCCTGGGATGGAGCCCCACATTGGACTTTCTGCTCAGTGGGAGCCTACTTCTCCCTCTCCCCCTGCTTGTGTTCCCTCTCTCGCTGTATCTCTCTCTGTCAAATAAATAAATAAAATCTTTTTTTTTTAAAGCACTTTTATCTTCAGATCTGGGAAAGATTTTATTTTTCCAGGATTTCCTTCCTTATTGTCTACTTTGAATAATTTTGTGCCTATTTGTAATTCAGTTTTGTTTGAGATTGGGGGGCATGTGATACTTGACATTTCTTGACATAGTACTTTAATATGAAGTAACTTACCTATGATACTATATAAGATGTATTCATTCTTACAGGTTTTGATATAGATACCCCAGATGATTTTGGCAGGACCTGTCTACACGCAGCTGCAGCTGGAGGGTATGTTAACAAAATTTTTACTTTTTTAAGAAGAAGGTAGCTGGTCATGTCAATTTTTCTCTTATTTTAGTTTCTCTTTATTAGTTCTGGGCTGCCTCAAAAAGAAAACAAACCATAATAGGAGTGGTTTGGGAGAAGAAAGTCCAGAGTAGTAGAAATTGCTTTTTCTAAATCCTCTTCCACCTAAGTCATAAATTATGAGTGGGAGGAGAGATGGAACAAAACTGTAAAAGGAAGCGTTGTGGGGGAGGTGGAGCAAAACTATAAAAGGAAGTATTGCTTTTTATGAGAGAAAATTATTTCTGGGTAAATGAAAGGAATATATGTCCTCAAATGAGAGCAACAAAACATTACGGATGTTCTGAGTAATACTAATGTTCTTGGAGAAGGTGTTTAGGGTTTTTTATTCATAATTTTAGGGGAAAAAAAGGTCAGTGGCTTGTTTATGTCTTGCGTCTACTCAGGACCAATATCTAGGAAAAAGAAAATTTTGGAGATTGAAAAATTTTGGACGGTTTTAAATACTGCTGCTAGGGTAGGCTCTTGGTTTGAATAAACAACAACCTTCAGTTAAAACTTGTGGTCTCTGAAGCATGCTGCTAATCTAATGTTTCTGATCAGCTAGATCCTAAATCTAAAATAAGCCATTTAATTCATGGTGACTTAATCAAAAACATCATTTGCAAGAATTTTATTACTAATAATCATTCTTTAAAAATTCCCAGTGGTTTCAGAGGACAAATATATTGAATCAAGACTCTCACTAGGCCAGTCTCAGATGCAAAGATGGATTGTGAACATATGACTGGGTCCTCTTGTTCTTCCAAGGTCACCAAAGAACCTTCCAGTTAAAACCTAGCTTCCATATTCCTGGCCTCCAGAGGGAGGGACAAAAGACAGCACAACTATCTGAACACGTGGCAGTCACAGTTTCTAGTGTAACATAGTAGTGTTCAGGTTTTTGAAAATTAAACTATAGAAAGACGCATGCATGTACAGTACTCTCCTATCATTTTAACTAAGGATACATCTAAGCAATTATAGTATAGAAGATAAGGGAAGGCAAATTGGAACATTTTCAGGTGTGATTTTTTTAACCCATTTTCTTTTAATTTAGTATTAAAAATCATTTAAATTTAAACATTCTATTAAAAGTCTCTTGTTTGAGGTTTGTTTTAAAGGTTCCTAAAACCTCTTAGGAAGTCTTTTTTTTTTTTTTTTAAGATTTTATTTATTTGAGATAGAGCGTGAGCATTAAGGGGGCCAGAGAGCAGGAAGGGGGAGGGAGAAGCAGACTCCCCACTGAGCAGGGAGCCCAAGGACTCGGGCTGGATCCCAGGACCCATGAGATCATGACCTGAGCCTAAGGCAGCCACTTAACCGACTCTCAGGAACTCTTTTACAAATGTGAACTGTCTTTTAAATAGTGACAACATGACTCATTTGTTATTTCCTAGCAACATGCCAATATGTATATACATAAATTCTTAAAATATACGATGAATTTTAATGTTTTATTTTTTATAAAACATAAGTCATGTCATTTTATTCACTTTGTCTTCATTTGAAAACATGCTTTGATACTTATTTAAACTACCAATTTTGTTTAAGAAATTATTGACAGTTAAGTCTAACTGTATTTTCCCTGAATAGGAATTTGGAGTGCCTAAACCTTCTGCTGAATACTGGTGCAGACTTCAACAAAAAGGACAAATTTGGGAGGTAGGCTGTGATGCCATTCCTCTGTAGAACCTAATTAATGTTTTTTACTTAATGACTTGCATGACATTCTAAGTGGCTTCTGAGAATTAACAGTTCAGCATCTTTTGCATTGTGATCATGATTCACTGAGAGGCCTAAATAAGTCAGTAACTTTTAAATATTCATTTTTACCCACAGTTTTCTTCCGCTTGGGCCCCTGCCACAGCCCCAGGCTGCCAGCCACAGCTTTACCTTAAAAGCACCTCTGTATCTCTTGATATCATTCTTCCTCCTCCCATATTAATCCATGGAAATGTAAAACCCCGTGGCGCCTCTGTTCCTTCAAGAAGAAACTCAGAAGACCTAGAACTCAGCAGTACAGGTCTCCTTGCCCCCAAGTCATTTCATTGTCAGAGATTCTACTGCCCATATTTGGTTACAGAGCACTAGAAATAGGAAGGAAATAGGTAACAAATATATATGAAATTTTTGTTCTCCCCTCCTATAACTCCCCACATATACATAAGCACATAACAACACATCCGCATACACCCCTTGGTATGACCGGTAGGAAAATACCTGTGAAGTGACAGAATCCCTTTATAGTCTTTTAGCCAATCCTCATTATCACTGCGACTAGCATTTATGGTAGCAGTACTTAAAGCCACCAGTATCTACTAAGTTACTTAGAGTAGGAATTGACCCAGCATGTGCTAAAACCATACAGGAAAGGATTGAAGACAGTTTGAATTGGTTTACTATGGACTCTGAGAAATAAACTGAGAGTCTAGAGGGGAGGGGGGTGGGGGTGATGGGTTAGCCTGGTGACGGGTATTAAAGAGGGCATGTTCTACATGGAGCCCTGGGTGTTATACGCAAACAATGAATCATGGAACACTACATCAAAAACTAATGATGTGTAATGTATGGTGATTAACATAACATAATAAAAAAATTTAAAAAAATAGAGGTGGCAATGTGAGCAAAATTGTGGGTCATGAGTTTGAGAATTACATCAAAGTGTATGACAAGAAAGGGTGTGTGTGTCAGAAGGAAATGTGTGGATGTATGTTCAGTGCATGTGATGGGGTCACTGCAGAAGTAAACAGAATTATGTATGGTAGGGAATCAGAAATGCATATAAGAAAAAAACTATTTGACCTCGTAATTACTTTGAGGAATAGACTGCTCTCATAAGCCCACTAATAAAAGGAACTAATGACCTACAAAATCAAAAGTCACTTTGTTTGGCTTTGCAATGCAATATTTTTATAGTTAATTGATTTTTATAATTGTACTTTAATCCATCTTATATTAGTTACTTTGTAGCACTTGAAGCATTTTTTACTACAAATAGCAGAGAGGGCTTCTGAAGCGTATTCTGAGTTTAGAAGCTTGAAAGTAATTCAGGGTTAATTGTATTTCTTAAAATGCCATTACTATACTATACTGTTATCCCATAAAGTAAAATAATGTTTTACTATCGTTTCACTAGGTAAATGTTTTAGAAGAAGTTATACCATGAAGACCCTAGACTTAATTTACCTTAACTTTTCTGTTTTCTTCTCCTTCTCCATATTTTTTTAATGAAAAGTCATGGAATTGTTACAGAGTTGCAATTCAAAGACAGGGACTCCTAATTTTAGTAACATTCTGTTGTAATTCAATAACTGGGAAGAAACCGGCTGTAAATATTCAGTCTTTAGAAATTAAAAACAGTACTCTAACTCTTCTGAATAGTGAACAATCTTCAAAACTGCAATTTTTGCTTGAGAAACCTCTTATTACTATGCAGCTTTACTGTATGGTTGGTAGAATAGGGCATTCTATTTAATGCTTCTATATTTCTCTTAGCCTTTATTCCTCTCCTGAGACATGAATAGAAGCTTCTACCTCCGTACTGTGAAACATTTTTATTAGTATAAGGGAAGCTTGTTAAAATTGAAGTTTTACAGAGTTTCTGAGCAGAATATGAAGGTGTCTATAATTCACTCAGAAGACTAGAATTGTCACTGTGGGGGGACCGTGAAATAATTTAACTGTTTCTATCATAATTTCCTATTCTTAGAAGTTCTTTCCCACCTTACTTTCTCGTACTAGCTTTCTGTCCAGCCCTCCAGAAGACTTAGTATATGGTAGAAATTAATCTCAGGTTCATTGTAAATACAGTATTTGTAATTGGGTCAAGTAAGAGTCAGGTGTGCTCTTGTTTACTGGTATATGTCCCTGGCTTTTATTTTTCTTATATTAACTTGGGCACCAAAGATCTCCGCTGCACTATGCTGCTGCCAACTGCAATTACCAGTGCCTGTTTGCTCTTGTGGGATCAGGAGCAAGTGTGAATGACCTTGATGAAAGAGGATGCACACCCCTGCACTATGCAGCAACATCAGACACAGATGGCAAGTAAGTATCATGTGGTGAGAATGAAGGATTGTTTCTATAAACCAACATTTGCCATGTTTTTATTGCAAATTTATGTTTTCTTTTTATACTTTTTGTGGTATTTTCTTGAGTCTAGTGTGGGAAATAAATTGGTTTCATAATTATTCCTAAATCATAGCTTACTACCTATTTCTGCTCAGCAACCTGCCTTATTGACTGATATGGTAGAAGAAAGATAAAGACCTCTTCTTGTCCTCCCTGCCAAAAGCACATCTTAATATCACTTTCATGTTTTTTCCCTCTGACTTCTCAGAGGCAACAGTCTTGAGTTTATCATAGGGAAAGGGACAGAGAAGAGACAGGGACCGTGCCAATGGAGATGGGGCAGAGATTGGAACACCAGTATCCGTCAGAGGTAGAGAGTTTATATTTGTAAGAGAGTCTTATAAAGAAAAAAAAAAAAAGAGAGTCTTATAAATTGGTACCCAAAAAGGGAATAACCAAACTGGCAGAATCTGGCACTTGTTGGTTCTAAATATTGCTTAAATAAGTAAATGAGATAATGGAATAATATTGGCTAAGAATGCCTGAATAACAAAAGAATAAGAGATGTGTAAATTATTTTTATAATTAATATTCACCTAAAGTTGATCAGAACCATTTATAGTACCTTAATATATATATAAATAAATTCATTGGAGACAGATCTTCAGTCTGTGGTATTCACCATGTCTGAGTCAGTTAAGAGCAAAAATACCCTTAGGGGAAAAACAAAGAGTGGTTTGTAGGGGAGGATTTTATAAAAAATGCTTCAAGGAAGTTTTAATTAACATAGAACTATTTCTTTGGTTTTAAATATTTGCTTTTTACCCTCAAAAAGCATAACGATATATATATATATATATAATAATTATAAATTCTGTAACTAATATCAAAGCCATTTCTATCAGAAGCACTTTGTTATGTTGGATTCGTAGCTAAAACTCTAATCTCAAAAGTGCTAGTAAAGTCTACTTTTTGTTTACTAAAATAGATCACTTTCTACAATTTCATATATACCCAGAATCGTTAGGTATAGATAGATTTTGGGAGAAGTGAAGTTATTTGAAGTATGTTTTTATAGATAGTGGCTCTTCAAGGAAAATCCATGGTAAAGACTTTGTAAATAAGAAAATATTTTGGTGGGGTGCTTGGGTGGCTCAGTTGATTAAGCATCTGCCTTCGGCTCAGGTCATGATCCCAGGACCCTGGGATCAAGCCCCACATCGCAGTGGGCTCCCTGCACAGCAGAGAGCCTGCTTTTTCCTCTGCCTGCCTCTCCGCCTGTTTGTGCGCTCTCTCTCTCTGGGTGTCAAATAAGTAAAATCTTATTTTAAAAAATGTTGGTAAACTTGGGTAAGTAGATCATCCTCTGGTGTATAAATTTTGTAACTTCAGGGTTTGATTTATAGATTTTCTTAAAATAGGTTATACCTAAAATGAGCATATCACCACCAATAATCCTTTACCACTGTTCCCACACACTAGTTATTAGGTGTCACTCAACGGGATCTACATAAATTCTGCTGAGAGGTCACTCACATAAACACACACACGTGCTCATAGAGATTACCCAAGTTCCTCCTGCCCTTAGACAATTACATTAGATCTGAATTCTTATGCAAAAATCAAGAGAATAATGATGTTCAACCCATACTGTTTGGGATTTGTGGTTTTGTTTTAAACCCACCTACTTTTTTTGTAGAAGGGTATTAGTACTGAAGTGATATAAATCAGTTCTCTCACCTAATATAAACTGTTTTGAGTAATAGTCTAGTGATATTTATTACTTAAACATTTAATTCTAGGTATCTACACAAGCAGCCTGATGGACTAGAAAGAACATGAGCTTTGGGATCCAAAAGACCCAGTTTAAATCTTGGGGTTTCTATATTATACCCCTTTGAGCTTGAGCAGGTGATGGCCAAGCAAAATCTTTATCTGTAAAATTAGAAAAAAATGTACTTAGAATTGTGGGAAAAACTGAGATTATGTGTGTAAAACAATCTAGCACTTTTTTTTTTTCTTTAAGATTTACTTTAGAGAAAGAATGAGGGGAGGAGCAAATGGAGAGAATCTTCAAGCAGACTCCCCGCTGAACATGGAGTCCAACACAGGGCTGGATCTCATGATGAGATCATGACCTGAGCTGAAACCAGGAGTTGGATGCCTAACTGACCAGCCACCCAGGTGCCCCTCTAGCACTGTTTCTTAGAGCCTCTATTTCTTTAAAGTATCAGAATCCCAGAGGTCCTATCTAATGCCATCATTTATTGTCTCAGTGATTTGTTCCTGAGAACTTTCTGGAAGCTATAAGCTACGGTAATCATTTTAGGATACCAGAGGCATCCTTTCAATAAATGATTGTTTTGGAGGCTTAAGCAGTAGCATTGTAACATTGATAAAACGTTTGGGCACCTGGGTGTCTCAGTTGGTTAAGCATCTGACTCTCGATTTCGGCTGTGGTCATGATCTCAGGGTTGTGAGATCAAGCCCTGTGTGGAGCTTCATGCTGGGCATGGAGCACACTTAAGATTCTCCTGTCCCTCTTTCCTTCCCTATCCCCAGAAAAAACAAAAAAATGTTGATTTATTTTTCTAAGTTACACTGATTTAATTCCCAGGTATAAAAGTTAGATAATAAAAGAATCTGGCATGATACTTCTGGCAAAGGAAATGTGAAATATTTTCTAAAGAAAGACACAAAATCCCCATAACTTCAAGTTACTCTTATTCAGTAATGTGTATTTGTGGTTTGTTTTTTTAATGATCATTTACTAATCCCCTGTCAGCATCCCCAGGGAAAGTTGTTTATATTTTGGAATTTTTGACACTCTGACATTGGTTTTTCTGCTATTCCAGAGTGACATATAAGTAATTATAACTCTCTCTTCTGCCTTGCATCCCTTGGTCTTCACTTTGAGTAAATGTTGGAAAAATACATGAAATCTTTCCTGACTCATTCTACTTATTCTTCTAGTGACTCCCATTATTCTAGTGCCTGCATTCTTTTTTTTTTTTTTTAATGAATTTATTTATTTTAGAGAGCACGAGCGGGAGGGGCAGAGGGAGAGGGAGAGAGAATCTCAAGCAGACTCTGTGCTGAGTACGGAGCCTACTGTGGGGCTCCATCTCATGACCATGGATCACGACCTAAGCCAAAACCAAGAGTCAGATGCTTAACTAACTGCACCACTCAGGCACCCTGGTGCCTGCATTCTTCATAAACAGTCATGACTCAGATACATAGTCACAAGAAACATGTTTAATGTGTTAAATATTAATAAATAAAATTTTCTTTGCCAGTTCAAAAGAAATAGGGCTGGCTTTGAGCAAGATGGTTAAGGATCTCCCCTATACCCATGTGTGTGTATAAGAGGAGAAGACTGGGGTGGTTTTTTTTTTTTGATTATACATAAAGAAGAAATCCTTCTCATGCCTATTCTCCTAAGATAACCACCATTAACATGACTATTTGTGTATGTGTATGTAGATCATTTCATGTCATAGTCTAATCAATTAGTCTAATCAAAGTTAAAGACTTGGTATATGCTTTTCCATTGCCTTTTCTATGTTCATATAATTGTATATATAGATATATTTCACCAAGATCCTCTTTTATGGTGATAGTTGGCACTTTTCACAAAAATGGGATTATGTTTTGACTTCTAATAGCATTGTATACTTTTGTTTGTTTTGAACTTGATATAAATGGAATCATACAGGTTTTTTTTGTTTTCTTAAAAATGTATTTTCTTTCTTTTTAAAGATTTTACTTATTTATTTGTCAGAGAGAGAACACGAGCATAAGCAGGGGGAGCGGCAGGCAGAGGGAGAAGCAGGCTCCCTGCTCAGCAAGGAGCCCGACATGGGGCTCAGTCCCAGGACCCTGGGATCATGACCTGAGCCAAAGGCAGACGCTTAACCGACTGAGCCACCCAGGAGTCCCCATACAGTTTTTTGTTTAGAAGTTTTATAATCCTTAGATTTATTCCTAAGTACTAAATATTTTTATTGCCAAAATAAATCTATTTTTAAATTTCCTTTTGTTGTGATATAGAGAAATACATTTGACTTTTGTATATGACTTTATAATATTCAGCAGCCTTTTATAACTCATTTTGAATATGTATATAAGATAATATTAGATTTGATAGTGGCTCTGCCCCTTGTGAGACTTTGGGCAAGTTACTTTACATCTCTGTGCCCCTTTTGTCTGTGAAATGGGGAAAATAGTCTGACCTAACTCATATAGCCAAATGAGGTATAGGATATCTGAACTGTTTAGAATAGTACCTATAATCTTCCCTTACCTATAAGGATTAGCTGTATTTTTTGTGTGTGTGTAAGAACAGACACTATTATACACCATAATGGGAGAGAGTAAAGGAAAGAGGGCCTCTGGTAGCAATACCGCGTGCCCTGCCCTGGGCTGAGTAGTCCTTACCCAGAATTCTGACCGGCCATGGGACTCATGGGTGGTAGGGGAAGAGTAGGTAAAATTTAAATAGTTTGAAATGCACTCTGACTTAAATTATGTTCTTAATTGGAATGACACTTAATTTGTCTAACATAAAATAAACAGTATGTAACAGTAAGTATAGTTTATGAGTTAGCTATTTAGCCATGAATATTCCTCCAGATTTTGCATAGGAGGGAGATTAAAGAGAATATTGATTGATAGCTTGATTTTTCTGACTTTTATAAAAATCAGTGTGTGTTAACTTATAATCAGAAATGAAGAATAGATTCTCTCTCCTCCACCTTATTTGCAAATTAGATGTGAGGTCCAGATAGTCAAGATCAAGTAATTTTGTGGTTTAGTATTTTATAAGCACCCAGGTTAAAATGTCGCTCTAACTTATTGACCCCTGTGCTGAAGTATTTGGTAGCATGAAAAGAACACTGGATGAAAAGAAGACCTAAGATCTAGTCCTTGCTTTACTATATGCTAGCCAGTTTCTCTTTAGATCACATAAATCTTTTGCCTTTTACAAAAGATTTTGAATAGGTGTTTTTGTTTTCCTGAGTGTCAGTAATTTTTTCCATTTGTTAAAGATAATGCTTTATCTCACAAAGTAGTTATGAAAGTTGATACTGCTTAGCAAAATCTGAAAGGCAGGTCAATAGAAGGAATTTTATCATTTCAAAGTAACTCTTAGTCTTTGTTTTGTTACAGGAGACCAATTATCTGAATAATGTGAATGTAAAAAAATAAATAATACAATTTGATAAAACTACTACATGTATAACACTTAGAAATCTATTTGAAACCATTTGATGCTGTACATGTGGACTAGTCATTATAAATGCATTAAGATGTGCTCTCTTACTTTAGAAAGTAAACATGAACTTACCTACTTGCTTTGCTTTCCTTAAATATATCTTTTTTCAGTACTCATGTATCAGCAAGTTATCTTGAAATAGTTTGTTCCACTGATAGAATCTGCCTTGTACTCAGGTCTCAGGTCAGTTGGAGAACTCTTCCTGCTTTATCTCTCTCATCTAGAGAACTTGATTAAAGATAAAAAGTTATGCCCTTGGGTGAAATGTTTGTGCATATAAAGCAAGGGGACTGTCCTCCAGCCCTGTAGGTCTTTTATGCATTCCAGTGAGCATTGACCTCTGAGTTGGACACCTAGGAAAGAAAACTGGACACAAACAGTTTATACACTGTCTGGAACACTTTCTATAGGGCCCTCAGAGCTAGTTTATGAAAACAAAAAACACCAATCTTGTTACTTTAGAGTCAGATTTGGGTTTTTTTAATCATAGTGACCCAGTTCACCATGTTTGACTAATAATTTTAGCTGTACATAAGTATCAAAATCCCACTTAAATGGACATTTGCTATCATTGAGGATATTGTAATATAGATTCTGCAAGTAATTACTAAGGGATCTAAAGGATTTTAAGCAATTCAACATTAAAGAAATAAGTGTTGACATTGAAAAGAATGGCCTTTATAGGTAGGTAGATGATAGATAGATAACATATAGATATATAAATGGTACAGTTATGGGGCGCCTGGGTGGCTCAGATGGTTGGGCATCTGCCTTCAGCTCGGGTCACAATCCCGGGGTCCTGGGATCGAGTCCTGCATTGGGCTCTCTGCTTCTTGGGAGCCTGCTTCTCCCTCTGCTTCTCTCTCTCTCCCTCTGTCTCTCATGAATAAATAAATAAAATCTTTAAAAATAAAAAAAAAGATATAGTTATGTATATGTGTAATACATTAATATATATGATACAGTTACTGAAAGATGTTACATTGCTTTAGAGTTCTTTTTTGTTTGTTTTTATATAACTTCAGTATGCTTTTGGAAACCTGAATTTTTTTTAGTCTTTTTTTAATTCCAGTATAGTTAACGTACAGTGTGATAATAGTTTCAAGTATACGATATAGTGATTCAACAATTCCATACATCACCTAGTGCTCATCACAACAAGTGCACTCCTTAAGGAAACTTGAATTTTTAACAAGGATTATTATAAATTTTCCCCCCTAGCAGTTGAATTAATATTTAGTTAGATGTACTACAACATTAGACAAATTACGAATGGAACCTCATCTATCAAATGAATAAACAGAGGCCATTCTACCATAAAGGCGAAATGATTTGATATGCTCAAGATCACTAGTATCAGACTACTTCTACAGACTTCTAATTTCTAATTCAGTGCTCTTTTTTTGCTACATTAACAATAAAATGTATGAAAATTATAACAAATCATGAACTGTATAGTACCTTTAAAAATTATTTTTCTAATGTTTTGATAGCCCAGGAATGAAGTAAATCTACCATGGGAGGATCTTTCTTGTTACCTACATACGACTTTACACTGTTTACACCCTTCTCAATCCTCTGATTCAAGATCATTGAATTCTGACCTTGTTATCCTGAGATTTTTTTTTTTATATCCTTTCTTTAGCTTCCTAATGAGATACTACACTCACTATGTGTTCCAGATATGTCAGCCGTAATATTGCCAACATTGGATGCTCACCACCACTAAGTTTAATCCTGTCAGATATTGTTTGAGTGGGATAGGTGGTGCCATACATAGTGACTGTGTAAAAGACAGCCAGCCTTCAGGTATACTGAGCTTGTTGACAGACTTTGGAGATCGTCACTTTGAATGAAGGATATTCTCTTATGAATGTTTCGCTTGTATTCTTATGATAGTTACAGTCAATGTCATTTAAATGACAAATTTATGTAGTGTAGATATATTTATAATTTTTACATTACTCAAGAAAAAGAAGAATTGCAAGAAATTGTAAGAAAACTTGTCAGTTCTTAGTCTCAAGCTGTCTTTATCATTGGTTAAAATGCAGGATTTAGAATTTTGAATGTTATTACTATATATAGGTGCCTGGAATACTTATTACGAAATGATGCAAATCCAGGGATCCGTGACAAGCAGGGATACAATGCAGTTCATTATTCAGCTGCTTATGGTCACCGTCTATGTCTTCAGCTGGTAAGATTCGTGAATTGTTGTGGAAAGACTAATGTGATTTTATATTCTAATAACATAATGAAAATGAGAATAAATGAATCAAGAAACAAACTCTATTGCTTTTTAATATTTTTAGAGCCAATATATACCTCTTACATTCATACTTGCCTCAGTAAGATATCTCTCATTCCCTTTTCCCTTTCAAAAAGAAAAGAGGAGAAAATTAGATCTCTAGAGAGGGCTACTTATGTCCTTCCCTTATACTACCCCATGTTGATGTAGCATTTCTTTTCCTTTTCCTTTAAATAAATGTTTTCCAGAAATTTCTAAAGAACTGTAACCATGTCTTGTGTGAGAAATGTCCCTGTGAGAGGAAGGTTTTTTCAATATATTTAGAGATTTCTGAAAGGCCCATTCTTTTTACAGTCCCTCCTCATAGAGGGGAGACAGTACTTCTGCAAAGGAACTTTTTATTTCAACTGTGATCTCATTCTTGAATATACACGCCATTCACCCCACTTTGCCAAACCAAAGAGAAAGCAAGGGACAAGTGAAAAGATTCTCAAGTGTGTAACAGGTGCTTCAAGTTAAAAGTTTCTTTATTTAGACTTACCTTATAAATTATATTAAACTTTGCTTCCCTTCAAGGGAGAGTGGGTATTAAAGATAGAAAAAGTAGGTTGACGTATTTAATATAGCCCTGCTATCAGAAACAACAAATATTTCCTTAGGTTATTATGGTATCTTATACACTAAAATCTTAGACCCATGAATATAGATTTGTGGTCTGTTATATTGTACACTTGTTTATGTAAAAGACTTAATTTTTGGAGGCAAAGGGAGCCCAAGTTCAGAATAGAATTTAACAAAGACTTGTGTAAATAGAGGACCTGTAGCATTTAGCTCTAAAATATATGAAAACTTTCTAAGCTAAATATTCTTACTTTAAATTTTATTTCAGATTGCAAGTGAAACTCCTTTAGATGTTGTAAGTAATAATCAGTTTTCCCCCTACTATTCAGAGTATTATAATTAATTTATTTGCTCTCACTAGAAGCCTGTTTTACATATTCCTGAGAACAAAGACAGAGACAGAAATCATGTATTTATGGGATGGGGCTGGGGCGGGTGGTGAGTAAATAGCATTTCCCTCTAGCTAGTTTATAGCCCTACCTCAGAGCTCTTACTCTGTGGTCCTCACTACCCTTTCATGATGATCTGTTGTATAAGCTTGCTGAGTGGAATTTTCATAATATAATATGATCTGGGATTTTAAAATTCATATTTAAATATCAATTTTTACTCTAAAATGGATTTAAACTTGGGGGGGCAGGAATAACTGCTATAATATATCTAAATACCATTTCTGACATTTCAAATACTTTTCTTTACAGTTAATGGAAACCTCTGGGACAGACATGCTGAATGATTCAGATAACAGAGCAACAATAAGCCCTTTACATTTGGCCGTGAGTACTACGCCTTTAGAGCCAGCTTGGTGGCTGGTTTACTGAAAATATCTCCCATCTGGTGATTTGACTCAAACTAGTACCCAATAACTTTTGGGCCATGTATGATGATCATGAAATTAAACCTTCAACAACTTTTTTAATTCAGAGACTTGAGTGTACTTGTTATGTTTTGTTTAAAAAATAAACAGTGGTCTTTGGGTTTCTCCCAAAGCCCTACTCTAAGGGAGAGTTTACCTGTGATGTGAATTTTTAAAATGCACTGCCCTAATGGAATGGCTTCTAACTTGCTAAGCAGAACTGTATTTTCTGCTGTATTTCTACAACTTTTTGATCTTAGAGCACTAAGTGTGTGTTCACTGGTCCTTCAGTTGCTTATGCCATAGAATTTGGCCCTATGATTTGAAATGTCCCTTCTAGTTTAAGATGTCTCTAATTTTTTTCTCGTAATGTCGGTCACTAAGAGGAGAAGGTTAGTAAAGTATAACAGTTCTTTAAATCAGATATGGAATGAATTACTTCAGGAAATTTCAAGCAGGGCCCAATCTTGTTCTTTTTGTGCTGAAAGAAGAGTCTGTTTTTGGAACATGAGCATGTTAACAGTTGTTGGGGGTGAGAGCAAGACTGAGAATCAGGAGACTCGGATACAGTCATTAGCTGTTTGGGAGATTTCTGGTTTTACGTATAGTAAAATGTTTATAAGGGTATATACTTAAGTTAATGAGGATCACTACAAGTTCACTGATCCCTTTGTTTCTTCTCACATATGCTATTTTTTTTTTTATAATTTTCTCCTTGCGTATTTTCTAACACCGATGCATCTGCATTGAATTTTCTGCACCTTTCTCCCTGCTAGTATTTCCTACCATTTTCTGAATAACTGAGGAGGTATGCTGCATCTTCCTGCTTCCTTGCCCTTTGGGTCTCTGGAAATACTATATGCTCTCCCAGACTTGCAGAGTAAATAAGTCATCTGAAAGGGCAAAACGAGCATGGAGAAAATAGCTATTTTACTCTTGGTGGCGAGAAATGAAGTCTGAGCAGATGACTAGGCAGTTCTTCTTACGCCATCACCATTATTCTTACACTAGCACTGCCATTTCCTAAGCACTTACTAGGTGCCAGACTAAGCACTTTGCCAAGTTTTTGAATATATTAGCTCAAAAACTTCCATTTTTTTTTTTTTACTAGTTTTTTTACTTCATGGCTATTATGTATAGTGGTGCTATATATGAACATGGCTGTGCTGAAGAGTGTTTTTAAGCTGAAATGGAAACAATTTTTAATTTAGTAATTAGGCTCAGTGAACTGTGATTATACCACCACTTTTCACATTTTGTATCTGTTCCTAGGAGGTTTTCAGAAATTAACTTGAAGTGATTTTTTTTCCCTTCCAAACTCTCCTAATCCGTGACACCTTGATGCTATGAAAACACACCAGCTTGAGGTCTTGGTTCTTGTCTTTGCACATATACGTGTACAAATTCCTTGTCTCCGTCTTATGCAGGGACATCATGAGGGGAACACCTCTCTGGCAAATCATCATGGCTTCTTGTCATCCTTATTTTGTCTCTTTTTATTGTTATATACTATCTTCTGCATATATTGTGTTTCTTAAAGTTCTTTCTGCTAGTAGCATAATTTCATTGACCCAGTATTGAGGAACAAGATTAAATATGATTCTAGGACAGTAGAGTTCCTTAATCTCCAGTTACTTTAATCTTTGAGGTGGTTGAGAATCTTTGTAGGTAGTCAGAAACATCAAAGAGATCAGTAAGGCCCAGAGCAACTTTACGTCTTCCTGGTACTTTCTGCAAGAAATAACTTTACAGCCCTTTGCTGCAGTGTGGGGTCTTCTAGCTATGTATCTTTTTTTTTTTTTTTCAGATTTAGCTCAAGTCTGGTAGACTTTTACATTTTTCAATTCCCAGTGAAATGTTCACATGTGATAACAAACTGCTAACCTGTAGTTCTGAATGGTATCAGTAATGATGTATGAAAGTCCTTTAGCTACAAAATGGTAATATGAGTGAACTAGAGAGAACATTCCTTGTGTGCCATAACTGGGTCTTGTTAATTGCTTTATGTCTTGCTCAGCACCTAGTCCAACGAGAATAATAGATGTTCAGTTGACATGTTGGTTTTTGATATGAATTATTTGGAAAGCCTCTTCATCAGACTGTGGTAAAGAAGGGGACTTCAGTCTGACAAACCTTTACACTCTCGTCCTCTATTGTACAGCTAGTACTTGGCACATGGCAGTTATTCAGGCCGGGCTCAGTGTTAAGTATTTTTGTGCTAAAAGAAATGTTTATTTTTTAGATACAGCATGTTATGAAGTGAGGATAGTCATTTCAGTTTGAGAAATCAGAAGACTCAAATACTAATTAACTTTAGTTGCTGGCTGTCTCTATAATTTAAGTATAGTAAAATTTTATCAGGGAGTTAAGCAGAGCACTGAACTGTAATTAATAGCACAGGCTTTGCAATCATAGACTTAGAATGAAAGCTTTAACTGAATCTATGTTACACATTCATTGAATGCCAGGAACCAGACCATTTATGCTAGTGATAAAATCACCTGTCATTTGAACGTTTATTCTCCACAGAATACCCATTCTCTAACACCGTAGCCTACTATTTGGTTATTAGAAAAATTTATACTTAACTTTTCTGAACTCTCAACATGCAAGTTTTAGATTATCTCAAATATAATAATTATGTGAAGACAAGTTTTCTTATTACTTCCTTTATGTTTTCTAAAGTATCTGAGAAGTCAGTCTAAATATGTACTTTTTTAATTTATATTTTTATTTATTCCTAGGCCTATCATGGTCACCACCAAGCACTAGAAGTGTTGGTACAGTCTTTGTTAGATCTTGATGTGAGAAATAGTAGTGGGAGAACACCCCTAGATCTTGCAGCATTTAAGGGCCATGTTGAATGTGTGGATGTACTCATTAATCAGGGAGCCTCAATTTTAGTAAAAGACTACATTTTGAAGAGGACACCTATACATGCTGCAGGTATGTCAAAAATTATGCATGATTTTAGTTACCACTTTCTTTCTAATACTCTTTTCTTTTTCAATTTTTTGTGTGTTGTACTCCTGGTAATTATTTTAATAATGTTGACTTTAAACAGTCGAATGAGGCGTGCCTAGATGGCTCAGTTAAGCGGTTGACTCTTGATTTTTGGCTCAGATCATGATCTCAGGGTCCTGGAATCGAGCCCTGTGGCGGGCTCTGTGCCCTGCATGGAGTCGGCTTGTCCCTCTTCCTTTGCTCCTCCCTCCTCTCATGCACGTGCACTCGCTCTCAAGTAAATAAATAAAATCTTAAAAAAATAAAAGGTCAAATTCTTCTTTCAAGGAAAAGCCAACAGAAAGATTATGATTGCTTTAAAACATTATCTACCTTAGAAATTGGATTTATGTAGTAGTCTAACTTCTGAAGTACTTCATCAACAAAACAGTGCAATATTTTTTACTTCTTTTTGATGGAAGTTTTTTTGGATTGGTACGTGCTTTTATTTAACAGTGAACATTTTGACTTATTGTACTAGGGTGCTCTTTAAATTAAACATATATTCAGGGGCGCCTGGGTGGCTCAGTTGGTTAAGCGACTGCCTTCAGCTCAGGTCATGATCCTGGAGTCCCGGGATCGAGTCCCGCATCGGGCTCCCTGCTCAGCAGGGAGTCTGCTTCTCCCTCTGACCTTCCCCTCTCTCGTATGCTCTCTCTCTCTCTCTCTCTCTCTCATTCTCGCTCTCTCAAATAAATAAATAAAATCTTTAAAAAAATAAATTAATTAATTAATTAAACATATATTCAGACAGGAGTTATAGAGCACCTCCTTTATGCAAGATCTACTCCATGGTATGATTTTGTGATGTTGCAAATATGTGAAAATTCAAAATTAGGTAACCATGTCGTTGTATGACTTGGTACTGCTGTGTATCCCTAGCAGATGTAGATCTACAACTCTCTACAGGAATTACTACAAGTCAGTATTCATTTTATTTTTTTTTTTTAAGATTTTATTTATTTATTTATTTATTTATTTGACAGAGACAGCAAGAGAGGGAACACAAGCAGGGAGAGTGGGAGAGGGAGAAGCAGGCTTCCCACTGAGCAGGGAACCTGATACAGAGCTCGATCCCAGGACGCTGGGATCTTTACCTGAGCCAAAGGTAGACACTTAATGACTGAGCCACCCAGGCACCCCTGTACTCATTTTAAATAGCTAAGACTGGTACATTGGAAGAAATCATAGCCAAGTATTTTTTTTTCACCCCCAGTAGGCCTCCTTTATATGATTAGATTCATTTCAGTTAGTCTGTTTTTATAGAGTGATTTTTAAGGACACATTTTAACATGGGTCTTGGACTTTACTTCTAGTCCTTTAGGAAACTTGCATTTTTGAAGACTCTAGGTAACACCCACTGTTGCTCCAAAGCAGCCTTTCAGAAACTGTCAGATATTCAAGCAGGGCTCAAAAACAGAAAAATTTATAAGTGGGTTAAAATTCCTAATAAATGTGTATATATATAAGAATTAAGTCAGAATGCCATCCTTTTCTATTATCTTACTCTGAAAAGAAATGAAATTTATATACCATTCTGCAACTTGAAAAATTGTGTTGTAAGCACAGATCATTTGCAGACCTGATTTAAAGCTTTCATGGAGTGGTTTGCACTCTTAATTGATAAATATTGAACCAAGACACTAGTCAGTCCCTCAGAAGTGGCTAACCAATGTCAGATAGTCTATACATCCTATCCACTGAAAAAGCTACAGGTTATTATTGGTGCCTACCTATTTAATAAATGCAGACGTGGTTCTATAGATGCCTTTCAACTGTGGAAATTGTTAGCACCTTATTCATAAGTCATGAAGAGGACATTGCGATTTTTTTTCCAAGAGGGAACCAGGTTCCCCCCCCCCCCAGTGATGTTATGCTCGATGTTTTAGGTACTGAACTTATAAAATACAAAACTCCTCAGGAGCTACTGTGTACTGAGTGCAAGTGAGTCCATTAAAGAAGTGGCAGGCCAAACAATTTCCTTGATGCATGCCCAAGTGAGATGCTTCAATGACAGCTGTTAATGATTACAATGAGAGTTGCTGGCAGAGTATAGCATATAGATATGGAATGATCTTGTACCATAAGTCTTAATTAATAACTATTAGAATTTAATATAGTTGTTAGAAGGTACTGTAGAATATTAGGGCACCTAGCTTGCTTTTATTAATTTGTCTTTTAACTAGGAAAAACAGTGATAGATAATCCTTTTTGCATCATTATGTAAGTTATATATTACTTTAAACTTCAAATTTTATTGTATTAGGGGAAGGACCTGAATTTTGCAGAGGATTTAACTTACCTTAAAAGCTTACTGTTTTGGGGCGCCTGGGTGGCTCAGTCGGTTGAGCATCTGCCTTCGGCTCCGGCTCAGGTCAGGATCCCAGGGCCCTGGGATCAAGCCCCACATCAGGCTCCCTGCTCAGCGGGGAGCCTGCTTCTCCCTCTCCTACCCACTCGTGCTATATCTCACTATCTCTGTCTCTTTCTCTTCTCTCAAATAAATAAATAAAACCTTAAAAAAACTTACTATTTTCTTTAGGCTACTTCTATTTTATACCATTACACATATTATGTGTTTGGACATATAAATGCATTTTTTAGATAGATCATTTCTTCTTTTATTATATATGTATCAGTTGGAATTCTTTCATAGTACCTAGCTAAAAGGTGGCTTAAGTGACAAGTGTTTACCCTCTCACATAAAATGTTCAGAGGTAGAGTCAGCTCTGGGATTGATTGATTCAGCAGTGGTGTCAGAGCTCTCTATTCTCTTGCCTTCGCAGTCATGGCACAGAATGGCTATTGCTTCTTTACAGGGTTCCCATCAAAAATAAGGAAAAGATGAACTTGTCGTTATCAGGGATAAAAATATTTCCCAGAAGCCCTCAGACTTATTAGCATCTCAGTGGTCAGAGTAGACCAGCACTCATCTTGAAACCAGTAACTGGCAAAGAACAGAGCTGTGATAGACTTGATCTAATCACGATTTTATCCCTTGGCTGAAGGCAGGGTGCCTTCCTTGATCACACTGCCACCACCAGAGCGCCAAATAAAATGAGCATTCTATTAGCAGGGCAGATGGTGAGGGATGGCTGTGGCCATAATTTACTATGACGGATTTATATCTATTCAGTTTCACCAACAAAGGCAATAGAAACCTTTGTATCCATATTTTTTCTTTGACTATTAAATTCATTAACACTGTCCCACAGTTAAACATCTAGAAAATGTGCCCTAAGATGGAAATTTTCTATTTTACCATTGTAATTACTGAAATTTTAAAATATCACTTTACAGCAACAAACGGTCATTCAGAGTGCTTGCGGCTACTAATAGGAAATGCAGAACCGCAGAATGCAGTAGACATTCAAGATGGAAACGGACAGTAAGTTTTAATAGTTTTTAAATTATTTTTAAGATGTGTGTTAATCTTCATACTTTTGCCCCTATTTTAGTAAGTCTGTCATAGTATGTTAACTGAATAACATCAAGTATAGTTTTCTCATTTAAGTATACTTTAAAGTTGCATCACAAAAAGCCATGTTTAGAAAACAGGCCAGCACACTGTTTAATTGTTTTTCATGGAGTGGAGTCTTAGGTGGTAACAATGAACCTGTTCCTGTTGTTGCTCAGGACTCCTCTGATGCTGTCTGTTCTTAACGGGCACACGGACTGTGTTTACTCACTGCTGAACAAAGGAGCAAATGTAGATGCCAAAGATAAATGGGGAAGGACAGCATTGCATAGAGGGGTAAGCAAAAATATTCCCATTGCCTTTAATCAAAAATTTCTTAGGATCTCATTTTGCCTAAGACTGAACTAGGCTATGTTTATTTTTCTTCATCAAATTTTTACCAAATAGTTTTTGAATGCTAATTTTAAACAAAAAACCCAGCTTAATCGGGGCGCCTGGGTGGCTTAACAACCGAACGTCTGCCTTTGGCTCAGGTCTTGATCCCAGAGTCCTCGGATCTAGCCCTGCATCAAGCTCCCAGCTCCACAGGAAGCCTGCTTCTCCCTCTCCCACTCCCCCTGCTTGTGTTCCTGTTCTCGCTGTATCTCTCTCTGTCAAATAAATAAAATCTTAAAAAAAAAAAAAAACAATCTAGGAAACAGTGTTGGAACAAAATTTTAAAACCCCAAGACCTTGAGTAGAATTAATGTCCCATTTACTTTTTCTCATTATTATAACTATTTTCTTACACATTTTTGTCTTTTTCACCTTTGCAACCATTCACCTTTTTTGCCTTCATTGTTTTCATTGATTTATAAGTTCCTTTATTCCTGTTTTTCATGATACTTGTATTTTGACAAAGTTACTGCTGTACATGAATTTTTAAGCCAATTCCAATAAAAATACTGAATTACTCAAAAAATGATAAATGCTTTGATTGATGGACAATTATGGGGAATACAGACTTTAAAATTTTTAAATTGGCATATAGTACCCAAAATAATATATTCAACTTCCTGCAAATACTTTTTCTTTCAGGCAGTTACAGGCCACGAAGAATGTGTAGATGCATTACTTCAACATGGTGCTAAGTGCTTATTTCGAGATAGCAGGGGCCGGACACCTATACACTTGTCAGCTGCCTGTGGACATATTGGTGTTCTCGGAGCCCTTTTGCAGTCAGCAGCATCTGTGGATGCAAATCCAGCCATAGCAGACAATCATGGATATACAGCACTTCACTGGGCCTGCTACAATGGTTGAGTATACAGATACAAATCTACATTAAATGCCTCTTAATGTATCAAGCAGAGACAACAAACTGTAACACATTCTGATATTCATGAATATTTAATAGGCAACTATAAGATCAGTAGGAAGCATAAAAATGCTGTACTACATAGTTGTAAGCTTACTCCTATCACTTGTCATGGTAAAGCCAAGGCACTAGTTTGTCAAAGATCTTTTGAAATAAACTATCATTAGGTTTGAAATTTTTCTTAGATCTTTGCTTCAACAGCTATTTTGCATTTTTAACATATTATAATATTTACAATGTCTTTTATATAGTATGTTTGTAGTTTGATTATGTTCTTTTACTTTCTAAGCGTATTTATATTAGGGGAAAAAAGACAGCAAAAAATGAAAATGTATCACATTCTAAACTGAAATCTGTGTATGTTTTCTGAGCACATTGCAAGATAGATGCTTCTATCAACAGTAACATGTATGCTCAGCATTTTAAGGGAATAAAATCTTAGCAGATCACAGAACTAGAAACTTAGAAACTTTTATGGTTAAGTTAACTTTGCTGCATGATTAGAACATCGGGCTCCCTGCTCAGCTGGAAGCCTGCTTCTCCCTCTCCCACTCCCCTTGCTTGTGTTCCCTCTCTCCCTGTGTCTCTCTCTGTCAAATAAATAAATAAAATCTTAAAAAAAAAAAAAAAAAGAGCACTGACCTTTGGCTTCCTAGAAGCTCACAGCCAGTCAGCTCACTAACTGTGACTCAGAGAAGTATAAAGCGATGTTTAAGGTATATATGTTCAAAGTGGAGTTTGGCTTATGAAATGTCACTAAGATAATTTAACTAATGAGGCATGTTGAGAGATAATGATTTTTTTCCTTGTGTAGGGCCACAGATTTGATCATGTTAGAAAATGCTAGGGTACATTATGTACATTGTAAACATCAACTCTGTCAAAAGTTTGGGCTTGGGACTTTAGCCAGGGATGTGAGGGGGGTTTTTAATTTGTTTTGAATTTCATTGTAGCATTTAGATTGCTGTTAGTTGTGAGAGATACCTGAAAAACTCGTTCACAATTCTAATAACTTTCCCTCAAAATACTAAGAAAATATAAATTGCCTCTTGATAAAAATATTGACTTGCTTAAAAAAATCAGTATCTGTTCTAAAATCCAGCTGACTGCCTTACCAGAGAGTTGAGGTTTCTGCCTTTCTGTAATGTGTTGCTTCATGGTTCTTTTACTGGAGCCATGTTGACAGATAATCTTGAGTTACAGTGAAAGGGGAGAAACCTGAATCTTGCAAAATCATAGTTTAATTAAATGTTTTCGTAAGTATTTTCTAGAGGCAGTATTTCAATTTTCTTATTAATCCTTGTGCCAGAATTGACAGTTTTAATCTTTTGCTAGGAGAAAGTTTTGGTCTCTTCTTGAGGATTGTTCTGTGATTACTATTGGGCATCCGTTATCTCTGAGTACCATTTTGATGGTACCATCAAAACTTGACTAGTTAAATGTATTGCTAATTCACAAGCTTAGTTTAGTCCGTTTCATTTTTACTACCTCAGATCCTAAGCCAGAACAGTTTTGAAGATTAAAACCTTTGGATTTCAACTTCTTTTTTTTTTTCTTTTCTACTCAGTAAAGTTGGTATTTAGTGAATATAGTGAAATGGCCAAAGATCAGTCCTGAATTTAAAAAGATAACTATATTTTGCCATTGGAATTTTATTTGTTTTTATAATGTAACCTGACATTTTACAAGTAGAACAAAAACCAAAACCATCTACTATTGTAGGGAAACACCTACAGATGTGAGTTTTATTTAAGAAATGAAACTAGGTTTTGGGGGGTTTCTTTGTTTTAGTTTTTAGAGAGGGATAGGGAAGAGCAGAGAGAGAGGGAGAGAGAGAATCTTAAGCAGGCTCCACACACTGATCTCAGAGCCACTGTGGGGCTCTATCTCACAACCCTGAGATCATGACCTGAGCTGAAATCAAGAGTCGGATGCTTAACTGACTGAGCCACCCAGGCACCCCAAGAAATGAACTGTTTTGAAGCAGACTTTTATTGCTTGATTCTTTTTTTTTTTTTTAATGTATCAGTGAGAATTAACCATTGGAAAAAATCACACAGTAAGCTATCTTTCCTCAGGCAGAGCATTCACTTGTAAATAAATTGCTGTTTTAACTGCCCTTTGGAGAGTTGCTATCTGTTATAACATTTCTTATCAGGTCTTTATGGAGAACACTGTTTCCCGAAAGTGAATTCCTACTCTGTTACTGCTAAATGTAGATTTTCTAAGCACGTTGTGTACGAGAGACAAAACAGACAAAATTTTGCATGAACTACATGCCTGGTTACCATTTAAAGATCATAGCAGATGTGTCTAATTTCCAGACTGTAGCAAATTTGTGCAGATTCTGAATTGAGCTGAAAGGAATTAGATGTGTGTTGGCTATATGCAATAAGAGACTATACAAGCAGTCTAAAATTAATACCATATTTATAGTCGAAAGTCTATTTTATAATTTGGCATTCTGAGAGTAGAATATGTAAAATGGTTTTACTTCCACTAGTAAATTATTGTATGGCTAAAAACAAAATTGGAAGCACTCTAACAAACCAGAAGACAACCTTTCTTTCAAAATTAAAATGAAATGATGACAAAGCGTTAGAAAAGAACTGGTTATACATACTACATTTTAAAGTCCAGATTTTCAGTTTGTGTAATTATTCAGTCACAGAACTTAGTACTTACATTATCCCTTTGTTTCTTTTAAAAATGGATAAAATTTTTTTGAAACTCTTAAGTGTTCTCATAATATTCCTCTGAAACATGAAGAGACCATTTGTATCATCCTTTCATAAACTAGGATGCAAAGTGATGAGTTTTCAGCTTGATATGATTGCTAGAGGTAATCAGTAGCCCAGAACTCTCTTTTTGCAGTATGCAGTCTGCTCAGTAGTTCTCAAATCTTTCAGTCTCAAGATCTGGGAGTTAGAGCTGGTCAATATTTACTACATTGGAAATGAGAACTGAGAAATTTAAGGATATTTATTAATTTACTTTAAAATAATGAATCCATTAAATATTAATATAAATAACTTTTATAAAAATAACTTCTTTTCAAAACAAAAAATTTTCGTGAGAAGGGTGGCAAATTTCTTTACTGGCTAGTTTAAGAGAAGACTAGTTTGCAGTAGCACCCCAAGGTTCCCCAGACTCACACCTTGAGAACTACTATTCTAGGAAGATAGGAAACTCTTAAATCTATACTGGCCAACTTTCCATGGCTACTTCTTGGTAATGAGTTGACATTTGGAGAGAGGAGATTAAAGCAAGTCTTTTCAACCTCAGCACTATTGCCATTTTGGCAAAAATTCTTTGTTGTGAGGGACTGCCGTGTGGATTGAAGGTATTGAGCAGCTTCCCTAGCCTCTACCCACTAAATGAGAGTAGCACCCTCCTACCCCATGCCCAGTTGTGATGAGCAAAAATTTCTCCAGACATGGCTAAATGTCTCCTGAAAAGCAAAATTGCTCCAGTTGGGAACCACTGGTTTAGAGAAAATAACTAACATAAGATGGAACAATTATAGGTTTCCTAAAACATAACTTTCTTTTCCTGGTAAAAACAATTATAGGATAAAGATTAAGTTGAGCTATTATTTGCGAATATTAGAGTAATTAAAAAGAAAATAAATCTAGCATCACTTTGTTGGCCAAATATTAAGCCATAGAAATAAAGAGCCTGTGTAAGAATCTTATTTATTCCTAAAGCAGGTTCCAAATGACTAATGAAATAAATGATGGAGCATTTCATTTGCAGCAATTAATATAGCAATTTGAGTGATTTAACTAAAATCCTGGCTTTGAAAATTAGGTAAAGAAAATCTGAGGTTTGGGTTTTTCCGTCTTCAAAAACTGTGGGCCTAGGAACCTGACTGGCTCAGTCTGTTGAGCGACTCTTGATTTCGACTCAGGTCATGGTCTCTGGGCTGTGGGATTGGCCCCGTGTCTGACTCTGCACTCAGTCCAGGATCTGCTTGAGATTCTTGCTCCCCCTCTCCCTCTGCTCCTCCCCCCACTCACATGCGCACATGTGTGCACTCTCTCTCAAATAAATAAAATCTTTAAAAATAAATAAATAAAAACTGTGGGCCTGATACCTATCAGTAATCTATACTTGTCCTTCAACCCAGCAATATCATTTCTAGGAAATTATCCTACAAAAATACTTGTTAAAAAAAAAAAAAGTACCAGAGAGCGCTTGGGTGGCTCAGTGGGTTAAGTGTCTGCCTTCAGCTCAGGTCATGATCCATCAGGCTCAGAGCCGGGGAGTCTGCCTCTCCCCCTGGTTCCCCCCGTCACTCACGCAGGTGCACAAAAATAAATAAAATCTAAAAAAAAGTTTTAAATAAAGTACTGGAATATTTCATTACAGCAGTTTGTTATTTTAACAGAAGCAAACTAGCAGTCACCTCAAAATACATAGTTAGAAATTAAAATCATTTATAATACACTTTAATGCTGTGAAGTTTTTCCAAAGTTCAAGAATAAGATTTCTATATATGCTATTATGGAAGGATGTATACAATTTATTAAGTGAAAAGCAAGTTGCAGAATTAAAAATTGGCATAAAAATTTTAAAAGGACGTAGTACATGTTTATGTGCATGCAGCTGTATATGCCTAGAAATTTCCTGAAACTATTAAGGTAATAGTGGTTACAGTCTAGAAAGTAGAACTGGAGATGGTGGTGGGGACAGGGACATGTACTTTTTCCTTCTAGACACTACTGTAGTATTTGAGATTTTATCATTAGCTCATTACTAAAATCAGAACATATTTACATTTTTGAAGCTATATAAATATATGTTAATTTTAAAGTTATATTATGCTATGTAAATAAGACATTTTTAAAAATGACTGAATATATCTAACTGGTCATCATGAAAAAGATGAACGAGAGTAAATTTTTTCCCCACAAAACAAATATCTGTTGTGTCAGTAATAAACTGCTATAATTACAAGAAGCTTCTGAATTTCAGGTCTTGAGGTTGTACTTTGGATTTTAAAACTCCTAGAAATATGATGTTTAATGTATTCAGTGAACTCAGTTAACTTTTAATCCATGTAAAGTTTTTTCTTATTTGTGTTAGGGATATGTGGGTGTATTTGGGCACTTCATTATCTTTTTTGGATTTTAATATCTGATTCTCATTTACTTATTTAGGTCATGAGACATGTGTAGAACTTCTTTTAGAACAGGAAGTTTTCCAGAAAATGGAAGGAAATGCTTTCAGTCCTTTGCATTGTGCTGTGTAAGTAAAGGCAGATGAATCAGATTTCGTTTGACTATTTAAGAAATACACCATTGCTGTGAGAGTGATCACTTTGTTATCTTACACAGGATAAATGACAACGAAGGTGCTGCTGAAATGTTAATTGATACTTTAGGTGCCAGCATCGTGAACGCCACAGATTCAAAAGGAAGGTAGGAATTCAACTTTGTAGAAAATAGCCTGACTTGTAATAGGAAAAAAAAATTTAACTACTAGACTAGTGTGGAAGAATTAACAGAGAAGCCATTATTGAGTAAAAGTTGATTTTTATATTTGGAAGTACAAATTATTATAAAGTGTTAATATTTATAATACATTATAAATTTTGTGTAATATTAATATTTATATATAATAGTATTAATATTTATATATAATTATATAATTCTCATTATAAAAGGCTTTTTTATTATGATTTTTAGCAGTCTTCCTCTTTAGAACTTGTAAAATGTAAAATTCCCCCCTTTTTTAAAGGTGTGTTTGTTACCCAAGGATTATTGTTAATAAAGTTAAAAGTTTTCTAAATATAAATAAAGGCTGGAGGAGAGTCCACCAGTTGTATTAGGTGGCAGTGTTGGATCAGGATTTATTTATTCTAAAATTTCCTTAATGATACAATTTTTTTTAGCAATTTTATGTTATACTAGTTTAATTAAGGGCCTTTTATATTACCAGAAATACAAATTACTCTGGCAAAAATTAGTAAGCTCCATTAAGCCTATTTGTATCAGGCAGTGATTTTATAGCCTAATGGTAAATCCTTGAAAATTGCTTGTCATAAATTCAGGAATAATTTTTTCTAGAGTATAAGACAAACAGATTTAGTGAAGTCTTCCCATTTCTTTGTATTATAGAACCCCTCTCCATGCGGCCGCCTTCACAGACCACGTAGAGTGTTTACAGCTGCTGCTCAGCCATAATGCTCAAGTCAATTCTATAGACTCTTCTGGGAAAACACCTCTCATGATGGCCGCAGAAAATGGACAGACAAATACAGTTGGTAAAGACACTGGTTAAGGCTTGTATTATTCTAATGCTATAATGCTATATTGCTTATGTGTGTTTAACTTATGGAAAACTAAGATCCCAAGCCTTCTGACTCTGTCAGATTTGCCACAGTTAACTCCCCACTCCCGAGATTTAAAACCTTTAACCACTTTCAGGGCGCCTGGGTGTCTAGTCGTTAGAGTCTGCCTTCAGCTCGGGTCATGATCCCAGGATCCTGGGATCGAGCCCCGCATCGGGCTCCCTGCTCAGCGGGAAGCCTGCTTCTCCCTCTCTCACTCCCCCTGCTTGTGTTCCCTCTCTCGCTGTGTCTCCCTCTATCAAATAAATAAGATCTTTTTTTTTTTTTTAATAAATAAATAAAACCTTTAACCCACTTTCAACCCGCATTTTTATCTAGGGCCACAGTGTTTTCATTTGCCCTTGCTGATTAAACGGTCTTACTATATCAGGGCGCCTGGGTGGCTCGGTTAAGCGACTGCCTTCGGCTCAGGTCATGATCCTGGAGTCCCTGGATCGAGTTCTGTATCGGGCTCCCTGCTCGGCAGGGAGTCTGCTTCTCCCTCTGACCCTCTTCCCTCTCGTGCTCTCTCTCATTCTCTCTCTCTCAAATAAATAAATAAAATCTTTAAAAAAAAAAAATGGTCTTACTATAACAGGGCAGTGTAAGATAGCGGGTAAGACCCTGGCTCTGGAGTTAGATGCACTGCATAGGAGTCCTAGATCTACCAATTAAGTGACCTTATGACTCAATTTTTTCATTTTTAAAGTTGAGAAAATTAACAGTGCCTACTTTGTAGGATTATTGTGAGAGTATGAATCCAGAGTGCTTAAAGCAGTATTTGAAATTTCGTAAGCTCTCACAGCATAAATGTTAGTTGCCATTGTGTCTGTGACTTACAGGATAATGTGATGATATAGTGTGTACATTTTAGGCTACAGGATTTTTCTTAAACTTTCACTAGAGGGATATTGTTGCTTTGTATCTTTATTTCTATACAGTGAGTTTATTAGTAATCTAAGATATGTGTTCATAAATATAAGACTTGATGCCATTTTTCCTCCCAGAGATGCTGGTTAGCAGTGCTAGTGCAGATCTGACTTTACAAGATAACAGTAAAAACACCGCCCTCCATTTGGCTTGCAGCAAGGTAGGTACACATTTTAAGGATATGTTTTCATTGTTTATATCAACAGTGGCATTTTTCCCAAACTTAGGGAAGCTTTCCTACTTCACCAAAGTGAACAGAGCTAGAGATTGAACCTCTTTACTGATCACTGGCATCAGATTTCTTGAGGGAGGGAAGAAAATACTGCCCTTTTAGGCACCATGATATATGAAAGTCTCCAGTGGGCCAAGTAAGTTTTGGAGTGTTAGCCTAAATGTAATTACTGTCTTCCTTTAATCTCCAGTCTTAAATATTCCTGTCTTCTCCCCTAACCTATTCCACCAACATATTTGGACCAATATTTGAGGCATTATTAGCCAAAAAAAAAATTCATGGCATATATATGGTGATGTATATATTGTATGAACAAGAGTTGAGGTTTATTGAGTTTATATATTTATCTTTAATGATATCTAAGTTTTTAAGAGTTATTTGCCATAATTTTAGGGTCATGAAACTAGTGCCTTGTTAATACTGGAAAAGATAACAGATAGAAACCTCATCAACGCAACCAATGCAGCCTTGCAAACGTGAGTATTTTCATGTCTGGTGTAAACCTTGTGACCTATAATTATAAAAATGATTAATAGGTTCTTTTTCTAACATGGGACCATTGGAATCAGTCTCAGTCACAGAAGCAGTTAATAAGTAAAGAACAGTTTTTATAATTTTTATAATTGTGACAAAACTCATTTTTAAAGTCATTACAATTAAAAGGCTTATTATTTAAAAAGGTTTTGTACTGAAACTTCATTATTGAAAATACTGTGTTTTTTCTTGATCCAACCCATAATTTTATATAGGAAAGTAATACTATTCTGTATGTTTTATGGAAATCAACTGGAACAATATGTTACTTGACCCCAGCAATAAATGAGGTAAAAAGCTTGACATGTGTCTGTAAACTAGAGAGATTCAGAAAGAATCGAGTTCTTAATGTGAGCAGCCATCTTTCAAGTGACCGCTTAGATCTTAGATTGAAGTCTCCAATTTTTCTCTCCCAATTTCCATTTGCTGTTCTACTTTGAGTCTTGGTTTATATATATTTTTAATACTGGTTCCTATTCACGTTTCAGTCAGATCTCTTGAGGGTCCAAAAACTAGTCATAGAACCTGTAAGTTATTTTCAAAGCCTATTAAAATTTGTGCTATTGAATTAATGGATTTTATTGTATATTCTATTATATGTATTTGCCCACCTCATTCTTAAAACAACTTAAGAATGCAGTTTAGTTAGTAAAATCTTCTTAAACATTGAGTCTTAGACTCAGTACCTTTGTTTGAAACAAACAAAAGGTATTAATTAAGGTGGATTGCTGGCAGGAGGACAATGCTATGTTTATGCACATTGCAGGGTTTGGCAGTGCACTCTGCACATTTATTTTGTTGTCCCCCATTCCCATCTATATTGCTGCTAGGACTGGGTGCCTCAGTTTTGTATTTCTGGGTCATCACAACTTAGCAAAAATGCCCTTCAACAACCAGGATTGAGAGAGAGAGAGGGTGTGTGTGTGTGTGTGTGTGTGTGTGTGTGTGTGTGTGTGTACACTCAGGGCCATGTACCTCTCTGTGTGTACATATGTAATATTTTTCCCCCCAGACCTCTGCATGTTGCTGCCCGAAATGGGCTGACAATGGTGGTTCAAGAACTTTTGGGGAAAGGAGCAAGTGTGCTTGCAGTGGATGAAAATGGTAAGTAGTTCTGTATTTTCTTTCATTAACCTATATTTTACTAGAAGCTTTTATCTTTCAATCCATATTTGAAGTGAAGTAAATGTGGATGTTTTGCATGGTTGAAGAGGAGAGCGGAAATTAATACTGAATAGTACTTTGTGGCAAAGGGAATAAGAGCAAGAAAAATAAGAAAAGTCTATATAACAGATGAACTTCCGAATTTCACTAACTTTGGTTTAGTGTTACCACCTTCCGTCCATCTTAGTATTCAAAGAATTTGTTCTGTCAGCAAATACTTATCAAGGCCCTTAAGAGCCAGGTTCTTATCTAAAGTTAATCTTCCCACTATTCATGATCCTATCCCCTTATGCCTACTTGAGACTGTCACTTAGCAGTTCTTCACTGTGTCCTATAATATGGACTTTTTTGTAGGACTCGTCCTAGATTATTCCCATGTGTATATAAACATTATTTTCCTCATCTTAAAAAATCTTATATTAAGATTGGTTGGCTCAGTTGGCTTAAGCGTCTGCCGTTGGTTGGCTCAGTCGGTTAAGCGTCTGCCGTTGGCTCAGGTCATGATCTCGGGGTCCTGGGATCGAGCTCCCTGCTCAGTGGGGAGTCTGCTTCTCCCTCTGCCTCTCCCCCTCCTGCTCGTGCTTTCTCTCTCTCTCTCAAATAAATGAAATCCTAAAAAAAAAAAAAAATCTTCCATTAATCTAACTATTCCTGAAACTACTGCCATATTTCTTTCTTCCCCTTTGTAGCACAATTACTCGTGTTGGCTGTCTTGCTGTGCCCAGTTCTTCCCCTCTTTCATTCTCTCCTGAGGGCCCCCCAGTCATATCTTTGCCCCCACCATACTGCTACACTGTCCTCAAGATCACCAGTGATCTCCACAATATTGAGTCAGTTCTTAGTTCTCATTATACCTGACCTATCAGAATTTAGCACAATTGATTATTCCTTTTTCTTTTTTTTAATAGGAATAAGGGTTTTAATATAGAATTTAAAATATATAGGAATAAGGGAGTAACTAGAGATGTGAAGGTTGCAGTCTGCCATAGCAAGTGTCCAATATTTCCCCAAATAATCTCCATATTTTCCTTTATGCTGCACTCTTGTTACATGGATAAATAGGTACAGATCACTTTAGGTCGGAGTAAGAGGGAGAGTCATTTGATTTGATTACAGTATCCTTTTGTAGGTGAACTCAGTCTGCCTTCATTCACAAATACCTGGTTCCTTCAATTGATAACTGGGTTAGGGTTTGTAACTTGCTGTTTTGATGGTTGGATTCAGTAACCAAATTCACTGGAACTGAAATTTGTTTTTTATTTTATAATTTTTTTAACTGAGACATAATTAACATGCAACATTAGGTTAATTTCAGGTATATACTTTTTTCTTTGTTAAACTTTTTTTACTTGGCTTTTAGGACTTCACACTTTTTTGGTTTTCACCCTTTGTTACTAGTTATTCTTTCTCAGTTTCTTTTGTAAAGTTTCTCCCTAACTTCTTAATATTGGAGGGCTCTAGGACTCAGTCCTTGGGTCTTTTTGCTTCCCCTGTCTATATCCAGTCCTTTGGTTCTTTGATACTACCTACATGCTGAGAATTTCTGGATTTATATCTCCAGCCCAGACCTCTCACAATCTCTGTAGAGATGTGATCCATTTGCAGATCCAGCTCCCTAACTGATAGTACTGTATGGATATCTAATAAACAGCTCAAACCTAACCTTTCCAGAACTGAACTGACTCCGTCTCCTTTCCCAGCCAACCCTTTTCTCCCCACAGCCTCCTGATCTCAGTTGATGACAATTCCCATCCTTGTAATTGCTCAGGACAAAAACCTGGGGTTATCCTTGACTCCTCTTTCTCACACCCAGGGTACAATCCTTCATACACTACTGACCCACCTCCAGAGTATATCCAAAATGGTTCCACTTTTTCTATTCTTACCACACTGGCCTGGATCCTTTTAAAATATGTGACAAGATACTACTACTCATTTGAATCTCACTTGACTTACAGTGATTGTCAAGGCCCTGCATGATTGGTCCGCTGCCCTATTTCCTCTCTCACTCTCTTCTCTCCATTCTGCAATGCCAGCCCCTACACACCAGGGGTCTATGTGCATTGTGATCTTTGTTCTGGCTGTTTTCTCTGCCTGGAACACTCTGTCCTCCAGCAAGTCTTTGAGTAAATCCCTTAACTGTTTCAAATCTTTACTCAAGTTTTAATCTTAGTGAAGCCTATTCTAACCCAATTTATACTGTAACCTGCTACAGACCTCTACCACAGCATTCTCAGTCCTTGTCATCCTGGTCTTTCCGCCTTTTTTTTTTTTTTCATAAAGCTTATCTTCTAATATATTGTGTATAATTTAATTTTTTATTATGTCGATTGTGTGTCTCCTCCACTAGAATGAATATAAGCTCCACGGGGACAGGGAGTCTATATCAGTTGCATTCAGTGTTATATTCTAAGTGCTTAGGAGAGTCCCTGGACATAATGAGTGGTTATTTGTTGGATGAGTAATTGTGCCAAGCACTGTGCTCAGTTCTGAAAATAGGATGTAGAATAAGACTGGCTTCTTTAAATGGAGAGGAGTGTAAACAGGCTGTTACAATGCACTGAAAGTGGTTCATATGGAGTTAACTTAAAACGCTATGAGAACATGTAAGAGAGTGTTCAAACTCTTTCTTGCAGGATCAGGGAAGGCATCCCAAAAAAGTGACCTGTAAGCCAAAATCCAAAGGACAAGTAAAAACGTGGGGCAAGAGCTTTCTAAGCAGAGAGTGGCATATTTAGAGATAAAAGGACACTGTAAATATCGGAGTTGTGCCAGAATCTCTTAGATCAAGTGGCAAAAAGGATCTGTGCACGAGGAAGTTAGCAGTTAGTCTGAAGGAGAGCAATATTAGAATGGGAAAACAAATTAACATTTACAAGTGAGAGGAAGTGGTAACCAGAATTATGGTAGAGGCACTGGAGATGAAAAGATGTAAATGTTTCTAGAGATCTTATGAAGGGAAACATTGGGACTTTGTGAGGGAAGAAGTCTCGTCCCACCTGGCTTGGAGAGCTCTTTGGATGGATGGAACATCCATTGTTTAAGACCGGAATGTAGGAGGAAGAGCTAGATTCATTTGGGGGCATGAGAAGATTTCAGTGGAAACTCCCAAGTGGATAATGAGACATATAGATCTAGAGACCAAAAGCAAAATCTAGGTTGGACATAAAGATTTGGGAATCATAAGTATGTGTAGTCATGAAATCCAAAGAAGTGAATGATTATCACCTATAAGTTCAGACTCACAGAGCTTTAAAAGAAATTTTCATTATCAGTAAATTACATTTCTGGAAATACAGCTACTATATATGGATTAAAAAGAGCAGCCTAAAATGCTAACCTTATATGTTTGGCCACATTATGAGACTGAATCATTAGCTAATATTCAAATCTTTGTTGATCATTTTCAATATTTTATATATTTTTTTCCTTATAAATAAACGGAAGGGATAATATAAGAGATGACAATGAAAGTCATCTGTGACCACCTGGGTATCTTCTAACACACTTTGCAATGTGAAATAGTAATCAGGACCCAAAGTTGACAGGTCATAGCTATGCCTTTCCATGGATTTTCTGGAGGAAGCAAAATATTTTATACTTGCATGGGATAGATTAGACCCTCGTCCTCAGGCTGTTTGCTTCTCTTACTTTTCTCTTTAGCTAACCATATCAACTTCATGCAGAGAGGAGCCTGCTTTTTATCATATTCCAATTACACAACACTCCTGAGATGCTCTTCTCCCCCTACCCTTACTCTCATCCAAGGCATCATGGCCTGCCTGAGGGGTTTACAGTCCAGCAGGCACCCTCAGACTTTCAGAAGAGTTCTTGAAAGAAGTGTGGGCATTGAAGCACTCCCCTACTCATTTTGAGTAAACAAGGTTTAATTAAAAAATGCACACCCTTCAGTCACTCCTGTCAGGTTTGCAGGGGCATCAGCTGTTCCCTTTGACCCTTAAAAAGGGGAGGATTTATAAAGGGGAAAAAATATTTCTTCTTTCTCAAGGCTAATATAGCATGGATAAAAGAAAAAAATTATATATATATATATATATATATAGGAGAACAGGAAACAGCCAAATGTCCAGTAGTTAGAATGGATAACTAAACCATGATATAATCACAGTAATGGAATGTATAACAATGAAAACAAACTGACTGTAGTTATATACAACAACATGGATAAATCTCACAGACATAATATTAAGGAAAAGAAGCCAGATACAAAATAATACTTACTATATGTATGATTCCATTTATATTCAGTTCAAAAAAAGTCAAAACTAAACTATAGCATTTATGAATATAACTAGAAAGAAAAGCACAACCATGATTACCACGTAAGTCAAGATAGTGGTTACCTTTCTGGAAGAGAAAAGGGGTGGTGATTAGTAAGGGACATGTGGGGCTCCTGGTATGCTGGTAATACTCTCTTTCTTAATCTGGATAGTGGTTACATAAATGTTTATTTTTTGATATATCATTTAGCTATTTAAAAAATTATAAAATATAAATTAAAAATAAATAAAATATATAAATAAAAAATTATAAAATATATACAATTGACCCATGAACAACACAGGTTTGAACTACATAGGTCATTTAATACATGGATTTTTTACAGTACTATAAAAATGTATTTTCTCTTTCTTATGACTTTCTTTTCTCTAGCTTACTTTATTATAAAAATACAGTTTATAATACATATAATATACAAAATATGTTAATTTTATGTTATTGGTAAGGCTTCCAGTTGACAGTAGGCTATTAATAGTTAAGTTTTTGGGAGTCAAAAGTTGTACACAGATTTTCAACTATGCAGGGGTTCGTGTCCCTAGCCTTCCCCCTGCCCCCACATTGTCCAAGGGTCAACTGTACATATATGAGTGTGAAAGCTAAAGCATTTGTATATATACTAATAGGGAAAACTGTCCAGATGTGCAACAGAAAATGAAGCTGTAAATTAAAACTTTAAGACATTTGCTGCTAGAGTTCCATATGGGATAATCTAAACTTGGCATCATATGGTGTGCTCTCACCATCTTCTCTCTCACTTCATCTTGAAGACAGGGTCTTGTTCCAGTCAGGGTACCAAATGTTAACTTACTCAGTTTGTTGATACTTTGTGGTGCCTTAAGTCTTCTAAAGAAGGGAAGAGTTGAAAAGCAAACATTGGTTTAGACTTAGGAGTTTTTAAAATTTACCTGTTTATCTCCTGTTTATCTTCAGTGTTCTGTGTCCCTAAGAGAAAAGTTGATCAACCACCAAGTGTCATTCCATTCATTCAGTACACATCTTTGAACACCTGCTCAATGCCTCATTCGTGAATCTGTACACATTGAGATTTCTCAGCATGTAAGCACTAAATGTAACTACAAATTAATAACATTCTTCCACCACTCTGAAGGAAGCTTGATCAGTCTGAGGATTTTTGTTTGTTTTAATTCTAGCTCAATGTCTTCTGTGAATTTAGGTGGGTAGGGATAAATTTTGAGATCTTGGAGAAATCATCCATCTCTGGGCCTGAGTTTTCTCTTCTGTAACAGTATACATATACATACACACACACACACACACACACACACACACACACACACACACACACGCGCGCGCGCCCTAAATTTCTAGGACTTTATTCTTTTCTGCTGATTGGAAATTTCTGAATCATTCTGTTAAACCAGTTTATTATAAGCCAAGTAATTTAAACTGTCTAAAACTGAAGGCCATTAGGCTTATTTCCTTATCTCAGGATGTATTTAATTATTTAAATTTTATCTTTAATTCTAGGCTATACCCCAGCTTTGGCCTGTGCTCCCAATAAGGATGTGGCTGATTGCCTAGCTCTCATTTTGGCCACCATGATGCCTGTCTCATCCAGTAGCCCTTTATCATCCCTGACTTTCAATGCCATTAACCGTTACACCAACACCTCAAAAACAGTCAGCTTTGAAGCCTTGCCCATCATGAGGAATGAACCTAGCTCCTACTGCAGTTTCAACAACATTGGCGGGGAACAGGAATACTTATACACCGACGTGGACGAGCTCAATGACTCTGATTCCGAGACCTACTAAGAGGCTGAGCCAGAGGTCTGAGTGAGGAGTTCTGACACTAACGCTTCAGATTGTGCTTTTTCAGGAAAAAGGCACTTTCTTATTCACGTACAAATTCAACCTAAGAGGAAAGATCGCAGAGTGAGCAAATATGAGAAATGTGATGACATTAGGAAGAAGAGTTTTAAAGGCAAGTTTTGCAAAAGGAACTTCTAGAATCTTGAAATAGACTTGACCAGAGGAAAACACTTTTATGTCAAATTACTTTGTGGAATTGTTTGATTTGGTTTTGCAGTGCCAGGAATAATTTGGGACACTGTGCACCCTAATCTGCTTAAACAAGCAACACTATTGTAAAAGAAGAGATAAGGACACTAGATTTAAATTTTACCAGTAAAACTACAACTAAATTTAAGGGCAATAAAAGTTTGGTACAGTAGGCATTATGTGCACAGCAAATTGCCAAAGGACCAAGTAACTTAAAAGTTTTTTAAAAGAATGCCATTTTGTGGAAACCAGAATAGGTGAAATGAGACATTATCTAAACCAAACTTTAATATTTCTGAAAATGAAGCTGAGATTTGGTTTTAAATGTTGATTTTTTTTTTTAAAGAAAACATCTGAAAGCCTTCGAATACTGTATTAAACCATGAGAGAAAGCAGATGTATTTTTACATTTTTTTCTTTTACATAAAAATTTAAAAATTCCAACTTTTATAATATTAGAATTTAAAACCAGCTGGCTGAGTGCAGTCGGGGTGAAAATACTTGTGATGTAGACATGAGATAGATTGGGGTTGGGCTGTCGTTGCCATTTTGAATGGTTTAGGTTTAAAATTGAACTATTTTTGTTTGAAAATGTAAAGAATTTCCTAGAAGAAGAAAATTTCATGAAATCAAAATATAGGTTATTTTCACCCTATTGCAGCTAAGTGGTCCTGGGGAGTGGAGTTTTTGACCTCACTACTTTGGATGGTACACCTTCATCACTTATGTTACTTTTGTGCCTCCACAATGGACTGGGGGATTTTTGTTTTCACTGTTTAGTGAATACTCAAAAAGAAAAAAAAAAAATGCCTTGTTATTGATAGGTTAACATCATCGGGTCTCTTGGAAGGCATTTCTATATTGGGTCCTGTTCAGATTTAAACATGCTACTACTTGGGGAAAGAAGCAATTGCCTGCCGAATTGGAAGACTGCCTTTCAAATAACAGAGAGAGAAAGGCTGTTTAGGCTTTTAAATAACAATTTGTATGGTTCTGCTTTTACTGTAACTGTCATTTTCCCAGCAAGAATGATTTCACGTATGTAGGGGGTCTTACAGATCTGGGTAAAGTTCCATAAATTTTCACAAAATGATACCCATTTTCATTTTATCCTTTTTGTATTGTGAAACTGGAAACTTTATGACATTGTAAATTTCAGCTGGTTTTTCTGAATATAAAGTGTGAAAACACAGAACAGTATTTTGATCTATTTGATAATTTTGTGGGGTTTTTGAAGAATTAATGAGCATGTACATAGAAATAGTGACTGCTTGAATACTGTATTTACTTGCACTCTTTCAGTACATCAAGATTCCTGTATATTTTAGAGTATAATAAAACACAGATGTGAGTTGTATTTAATGAATAATGTATTTGTATCTGTGCATATTACCTAAAAATCTATAAAGTTTCTAGGGCATTGACTACTAGATTTTAAGCATTTTTTTCTAAAATATTTACAGAAATTATAAATGTAATCCGCCATCTTTTCTTTATAATATAAAGGAGTCATAATGGACCCTTCCTAAATTATTAGTGGTAGGAAGGTGAATTTGCATTTTAAAGACAGTGGACTACATTTTCTATTGTACCTTTTGAAAAGAAAAAAGAGGATTCTAAAAGTATACATATGTGTGCTTTCTCTTTCCTTTTAGGAATTCTCTTCTGAATTCCCTGAGGGAATTTTCTAGAATCTCAGAATTGAAAGAGACCTGAGGTTCATCTAGTCTAACCTCTTAACAAATGCAGGAGTCCCTTCTACAAGGGTGATCTTTCCACCTTCAACACTTCCAGTGATTCTACCTCACCAAGCAGTCCATTCAGTTGTTGAGCAGCTCTAACTGTTAGAAAGGTCTTCCTTAGATGGAGTTGAAGCCTCCCTCCCGGTAACTTCTGTCTTTGGGCCTGGGTCTGTCCTCCAAGAGAACGCGAGAACGTTGGAAGGATGAATCTCACGCCCTCTGCCATGTCTTCTCTTTTACAGGCTGTTTGACTTACCTGCTGAAGTGATTCCCAGAAGGACTCGTTAAACACAGATTTACCCATCTAATGAAATCCAAGGTGTAGCTATAAAGTAACAAGCTGTTTTTAACTTATCCTCACACATGCCAGAACTTAGATCTTGCATCACTTTATGTAAATGATGCTATTACTGAAAATATTTGTGAGGTGGTTCTTTCAATTGCTTGCCCACTAGGAAATCTGTTTCATTGCTTTGTGATCGCATTTTGTGATAGTCTATCCCCAGCTTGATCAGCCACTTCCTTTGGTCTGCACCTAATGAGGGGAAATCCCAAACTACTGGTCCAAATACTATTTGAGCAGCCCTAGTATTGTTGGAGTACGTACATGGACAACTTCAGTGAATGAACACAGCAGCACAGTAAGTTCCCTTATAGTTACACCTTGTATGTCAAAAGCATTCAGGCCCTGCTCTGTAGTGGTTTTTATACTCAAACAGAACAGAAAAGCCTGTTTGCTTTCTTAACTTCTGCATGAACGATGACATCTGAAATATCTGATGTGTATTATAGTAATACCAGCTTCTGCTCTAGAACTACTTTGGGGGAAATGGTGGTAATAGCAAATGACTTCCTTTAACAAGACACTCAACTCAAACAGTGCCATTTAGTTCAGGAGGTCTAAATAGCTGTCAATTTGGGGTTTAATTTGGCTTATATTGGACCTTTTAAATGAAATAAAATTTTTTAATGCAATAAATCAAGTGTCTTTCTTTTTTACATGCAAACTTCTTTATCTTTTAATGTCTAATTAGTATTCCGACTAGTTTCTAACCTTTCTTGAAAAACTTGATGGCTTCTCAATAAAAAACTGTTTCAGAATTTAGATGAACCTAAATGGGCTTCTCAAATATATTCATTCAACAAATTGCTTGCCTGCCATATACTTGAGGGTGGGAATGGGCAGAAAGTGAGCCTAGAAATTGTGGTGTCCTCTAGAAATTATAGTCTCATGGAAAGACATATACTTGAAAATAGTATAAAATTGTAATTGAGGTAGAGATGAACTGCTAAGGAAGGTCGGAGAAAGATGACTTTGGAAAAGAAGATCAGAGGCTTCCTGGGAGAGATGACATTTAGGCTGGACATTGAGGAACAACTATGCTTTGAGCAGGTGGAGAAGAGGCCAATGCTATCCTAGGTGAAAAGAACAAAATCAGTAGTTTGTAAAATGGGTTGGTGGAAGAGAGGTTGGAATAGGTGTCAGCACTTAGCATTCCAGAGTACAAAAAGACAAAAGAGCTAATTATACACATGTACAGAGATGAGATAACAAAAGTGAGAACAAAAAGATACAAATAGGTGACCAGAGGAGCAGGCAAAGAGGACTTTAATAACCTTGCTCAAAATCTTCTGCTGGTAATAATAACTCAAAATGCCTGTAAGTGTTTATAAGTACTGGGTGAGGTTATAAGTAATTGAAATACATCTCTTAATCCACACAACTATCCTGTGAGGTAGGTACTATTAATAGTACCATTTAACAGAGGAGGAATGAGTCAGAAAGGTGAAATAACTTGCCCAAGATCACCTGGCCAATAATTCATGAAGCCTAGATTTAAATCCAGACAGTCATTTCTGTAGTCCTTGCTCTTAACCACCTAATGGCCTCTAACATGCTTTCTGGTCCTTGTTGAAATTGGTGATTTTGAAGTTCGACCACATGCTTTACAACTAAACTATGTTAAGTTCCTTTCAGTTTTATTCTAAGTCACTAATTTTAGAAGAAATGTAAATGTGACCACAACAGATGTTAATTGAACATCTGCTAATTACCAGAAAGTGTGCTAGATTCTGGACCTATAGCACTGAAGGAAGAGGTAACAAGATTTGCCCTTAGGATGAGTCTAAGAGAAAGATGTGTTACTTAGGTTTCAGTTGCTATTGCTGCCCCAAATCTCAACTTAAAATAATCATTCTCACTCATGCTTTTGCAGGTTGGCTGACAGGCTTGGTTGGGTGACTGCTTCAAGCCGGAGATCTGGCTGGGCTTGACTACTTGCCATGAGTCGAGCTTGGGTCTACTCCATCCGTGTTCCTCTTCAGACTTCGACTAGACTGCAGAAGTTCTCCAGAAGTTCTCCATGATGATGACAAAAGCACAAGAAGGCAAGCCTGATCACACAAACACAGTTTATGCTTCTGCATACATCACATCTGCTAATACTCCTCTGGCTAGAGCAAATCATTTGGCCAAGCCCAACCTCAATTGGATAGTTGGCCGAGCCCGCCCCCCCCAAAATGGGAAGTTGGTTCATTTCTGGTACCCAGAATAACAGCAGTGCTGTGAGTAACATTGTTTGAGACCTAGTAGAAATAATCAAAATGCATTTTTTACTTGATGATCTGCTTTTGAGCCCTTATGTATGCCACAAAGATGGCAGGACCTAGCATGCATGAGAGAAAAGTTGCTTGTGGTTCTGATACTCATTTTAAGAAATGCCAAAATCCAAGAAAATGTGAAAGAAGAGAATTAAAGGGATAGGGGCTTCTGGAGAAGAGCTTTGTCTTTATCCACCTGTAGGAGGCAATAAATGTGTGGGAGCGTGGGGGGAAAGGCCATCAATTGCCTGCAGTTAGGCGACTAATAGGAATAGACACTGTAAGTGGTCAAATAGCTTTTACCAGCTGATATCAGTGAAAATGGCAGAGAAAAGAACTTCTCTGAGTCTCCGTAAGAACAGTGACCTTTGTGGCGTTTTAACTTGCTCTAGTGGCATTCCTCATTCCAGCTCTGCAGTAGCCTTGACACCACATTCCTGGTGCAGCTTAGAAGTCACAAGAGAGAACAAAACAAAGCTAGAGCTCTTTCAAAGCCTCATTCCCAAAGACTTGCCATCATTTGACCTATCTGATGGTTCCCCGGAATGCCTCACTTCCAAGGCTGTTTACAGTTGAGCTAACTCAGAGTGGACCCAGTACGAAAAGTATTCTCCCTGGGGAGGTATTTGTTGAAACAATTATAGGCAAAAGTTTTAATGTTGTACTTGCTTTAGGTGATCAGTAAGAGCTGAGGCAAGCAATAGACTAACCAGAGTTTAAAAGGAAAAGCTTGGGGGAATCAATACCCATAGGAGCTTTGTAAAGCTCTGGCATAGTTCTAGGAATCTAGAATGCCATGTGCACACAGCTGTGGCCACCTGTGGAAGACCTGAGACCACCCTGTGCTCTCACCTATGGCTAATTTTGAGGCTCTGCACAAACAAGAAGTGAAAGCCAATTTTCAACTGCCAGGCTGAGGTTTGAAGGCATGCCTTAATACGCATACACACAGCCCCTTGGCAAAAACTAGGAGATTTTTTTGTTGTTACAGGTGTTTTAGGAAATCTCTGATCATTAACTGGCTGCTAAGCTGAGTAAAAATTTCACTGGCCACACATAAGGTATACAGACTTTATAGAATTCTTTCAGAAAACTCTAAACAACTATAACAAGTAGCAATAACAACAAATCTTGGGGAAGGAGATAAATCTGATTTCCAGAATTGCTGTGTTATTTAAAATGTCCAATTTTCAACAAAAGATTATGATATGCAAAAAAGCAATGGATGGCCCATACACAGGAACAGCAATCAGAAACTGTCCTTGAAGGACACTGGACTTAGTAGACAAAGAACTTAAATTATGTTCAAGGAGCTGAAAGAAACCATGTCTAAAATATTAAATGAAAATATTTTTTAAATGCATCACCAATTAGAGAATATCAAATAATATAGAAATTAGATTTTAGGGGCACCTGGGTGGCTCAGTTGGTTGAGCGACCGACTGTTAGTTTCAGCTCAGGTCGTGGTCCCTGAGTCGTGGGATCAAGTCTGCTTGGGATTCTTTCCCCCACCCTCTCCCTTCTCCACTCCTTCCCCCACTTGCACACGTACACTCACTCTCTCTCTCTCTCTAGAATAAATAAATGGATAAAATCTTTTTTTTTCAAGATTTTATTTATGTATTTGACAGAGTGAAACACAGCGAGAGAGGGAACACAAGCAGGGGGAGTGGGAGAGGGAGAAGCAGGCTTCCTGCAGAGCAGGGAGCCCAATGTGGGGCTCCATCCCAGGACCCTGGGATCATGACCTGAGCCAAAGGTAGACGCTTAATAACTGAGTCACCCAGGCGCCCCTGGATAAAGTCTTTTAAAAAAAAATTATATTTTAGGGGCACCTGGGTGGCTCAGATGGTTAAGTGTCTACCTTTGGCTCTGGTCATCCCAGGGTCCTGGGATCAAGCCCTGCATCAGGCTCCCTGCTCAGTGGGGAGCCTGCTTCTCCCTCTCCCTCTACTGCTCCCCTTGCTTGTGCTCTCTAGCTCTGTCAAATAAATAAAATCTTAAAAATATATGTATTTTAAAAAGCAAATGGAAATTCTGGATTTGGAAAAATACAATAGCTGAAATAGAGGGCCTCAGTATTAGATTTGAGTAGGCAAAAGAATCAGTGAGCTTGAAAATATGTCAATTGTGACTATCCATTCTGAGGAATGTTGGGAAGGGGGGAGAATCATAGTCTCAGAGACCTGTGTGACACAATTAAACAGACCAGCATACACATAAGGGAAATCCTGGAAGAAAAGAAAGGGGGAAAGAAAGAATATATGAAGAAACATGACTAAAAACTTACCAATTTTGAAAAATGTTAACATACAAATTCAAAGAGCTTAACACCAAGTAGAATAAATTCAAAGAGATTTACCCCACATACATTATATTGAAACTATCAAAAGATAAAACAAGAGTCTTCAAAGCAAAAAGGAACAACTCATGTACAAGGAATCCCAATAAGATTAATAGCTAGTTTCTCATCAAAGTCCATGGAGGTCAGAAGGTAGTAGGTTGACCTATTAAAGCTGCTGAAAGAAAAATGGTGTCAGTCAAAAATTCTATATCCAGGACAATTATCCTTCAAAAATGAAGGACAAATTAAGACATTATCAGATTAGCAAAAACAGAGGATTTGTCACTAGCAGACCTGCCCTCCAAGAAATACTAAAGGGAGTCCTTCAGACTGACATGAGAAAATATTAGACAATGACTCAAATTCACATAAAGAAATAAAGAGCAACAATAAAGGTAACAGCAAAGTAAATTTAAAAGACAATGTATAAATGTATTTTTAACTCTTTTTTATTCCTGATTTAAAAGACAGCTGCATAAAGCTGTAATTATAAGTCTATGTTGGTAGGCGCACAGTGCTTAAAAATGTAATTTGTGACAACCGCACAAAGGTACAGGAAATAGAGCTACATAGAAAAGGTTTGTGTAGTACTGAAATTTTGTTTTATTAATCTGAACTAGATTCTTACAAATTAAGATGTTAGTTGTAAATCCCTAGGACAAACACTGAGAAAATAACTATAAAATACAGAAGAAAAGACAAGACAATTAAAATGGTACCCTAGAAAATATCTAACACAAAATAAGACAGGAATGGAAGACTAGAGAAACAAAAAAGACAAGACAGAAAACGAATAGCAAAATGGCAGATTGTAAATCCTACCTTAACAGTAATTACATTAAATGTAACTAGATTAAACTCTAATTACACGATAGAGATTAACCAAATGAATATAAAACATGATCCAATTGTATGCTCTCTGCAAGAGACATGCTTTACATTCAACAACACAAGTTGAAAGCGACAAGATGATTATAAAATAAATACCATATAAGTAGCAACCAAAAGAAAGCTTTGGTGGCTGCACTCCTAAATAACCAGTGGGTCAAGAAATAAGATATTTCAAGATAAATGAAAGCAAAAATACAACATTCCAAAACCTATGAGATGCCGTGAAAGCAGTGCTTACTGGGAATCTAGCTGTAAACAGTAAAAAAGAAGAAAGATCTCAAATCTGTAACCTAATCTTTGACCTTAAAAAACTGGAATAAAGGGGTGCAGACTAAACCCAAAGCAAGCAAAAGAAAGAAAACAATAAATATTAGAGCAGAAATAAGTGAAGTAGAGATTTAAAAAAATTAAAGAAAAATCAACAAAACAAAGTTGTTGCTTTGAAAAGATGGACACAATTGATAAATCTGTAGTGAGAATAACCAAGAAAAAACGACAACACTCAAGTTACTGAAATCACTAATGAAGAGGGGACATTCGACTGACTTCATAGAAATAAGAATTATAAGAATATGAATTACATACCAACACACTTGCTGATCTAGATGAAAGGGACAAATTTTTAGAAACTGACAAACTATCAAAACTGTTTCAAGGAGATACACTAAATCTGGGGCACCTGGGTGGCTCAGTCGGTTAAGCGGCTGCCTTTGGCTTGGGGCATGATCTCAAGGTCCAAAGTCCTGGAATGGAGCCCTGCATTAGGCTAGGGGCCCCTGCTCAGTGGGGAGTCTCCTTCTCCCACCCCCTCTGTCCCTCCCCCTGCTGGTGCACTCTCTCTCCCTTTCAAATAAAATCTTTAAAAAAATTAAAAAGAAGATACGGAAAATCTGAATAGACCTAAAGACATTGAATTCGTAATCAAAAAATATTCCAAAAAGAGAAGCCCAGGACCAAAGGACTTCAGTGATGAATTCTACAAAATATTTAAAGAATTACCAGTCTTGCAGGCACCTGGATGGCTCCGTTAAGCGTCTGCCTTCTGCCTTCCGCTCTGGCCCTGATCTCAGGGTCCTGGGATTAAACCACAAGTCAGGCTCCCTGCTGAGTGAGGAGTCTGTTTCTTCCCCTCCCTTTGCCTCTCCCCCTGCTCTTGTGCACTCCCTTGCTCGCTCTTAAATAAAATCTTTAAAAAAAATTACCAGTCTTTCTTCACAAACTTTTTTTTTTTTTTTAAGAAGTGGAAGGATCACTTCCCAACTCACTCTGTGTGGTTGATACTAAAACCAAACAAAAGTAAGGGTGCCTGGGTGGCTCAGTTGGTTAAGCAACTGCCTTTGGCTCAGGTCATGATCCTGAAGTCCCTGGATCGAGTCCGCATCGGGCTCCCTGCTCAGCAGGGAGTCTGCTTCTCCCTCTGACCCTCCCCCTTCTCATGTGCTCGCTTGTTCTCTCATTCTCTCTCTCTCAAATAAATAAAATCTTCCAAAAAAAAAAGTATCTCAAGAAAAGAACACAACAGACCAGTATCTTTTCTGATTATAGATAGAAAAATTCTTAATCCAATCAAACAATCTATGATTATCTAAAAAGTATTGTATACCATGAATATCCTTTATGAATACAGATGTAAAAATCATCAAAAACATACTGTCAGAATCCATCAACCCATAAAAATCATTACAATACACCATGACCAAGTGGGATTTATCCAAGGAATGCAAGATAGTTTCGACATACAAAATTAAATCAATATAAAACACAATAAAGTATCAATATTTTGGTAATAAAGGGGAGGGGGCACTGGAGTATCTTTCATTGATGGAGAAAAGGCATTTAACAAAAATCCCACACTTTCTCATGATAAAAATAAGAATAGGGCAGGTTTTTTCAACCTGATAAAGAGCATCTATGAAAAACCCTCAGCGAACATCATATTTAATGATGAACAACTGAAAACTTACCATCTAATATCAGGAACCAGTCAGGGATGTCCACTCTCATCACATGTATTCAACATTGTACTGGAAGTTCAGGACAAAACAATTAGGGAAAAAAAAAAAGACATCCATATTGAAAAGGAAGAAGTATATAAACTATTTTTAGATGAAATGACTTTGTATGTAGAAAATCCTAAGGAACCTACCTAAAAAGTATTAGTGCTGATAAGTTCGGCAAGGTTACTGGATATAAAAATCAATTGTATTTTTATACACTTGAACAACCCAAAAATGAAATTAAAACAATTCCATTATGATAAAATCCAGAAAAATAAAAAATACTTGGGAATAAATTTAACAAAAAGTATAAAACTTGTACACTGAAAACCATAAAGCATCATTGAAAAAATAAAGAATACCTAAATAAATGGAAAGATATCTTCATATTGGAAGGCTTAATATTGTTAAAATGGTAGATCAGCTTAGGGAATATTGCTATTTTAACAATATTTTAAATGCAGTTTCTATGAAAATTCCATTGCCTTTTTGGCAGATACTGACAGGCTGACCCTAAAATTCGTAAGGGACTGCAAAGGACTCAACAATACCAAAACAATTTTACTAAACAAGAACAAAGAGGACTCAATTCCACTTCCCAATTTCTAAACTTACTACAAAGCTACAGTTACCAGGACAATGTGGTACTTAAGTATAGACAGATACAGAGATCATTGGTATATAATTGAGTCTAGAAATAAACCCATTCATCAATGGCCAATAGTTTTCAATAGGGGTACCAAGATAATACAGTGGGGACAGAGATTCCTGCAGAAGGTAGCTTTGAGCAACCCTTCACTCACCCATAGGCACCATGTGGACCCAGAGACCCACAGCAGAAAGGCAGCTGGGACCATCCACACCTGAGAAGGGGTGTTTACCTGAAATACGGGAAGTCCACACTCTTGCAGAGCACTTGCAATATGCTTTATCATTCTGTTAATAATTACATGAAGTTGTGGTGAGAAATAGCCTAATTAATTCATTAGGTTACCATGCATACACTGCCTGGGTTCAAAACCTGGCCCACATAACTGAGTGTCCTTGGGCCAGTGGTTTAACCCCTTTGTCTCAGTTTCCTCACCTGTAATATTTGGATAATAAAGATTTCTCTCTCATAGAGTTAAGGGAAGGATTAAATGAGTCACTATGCCCAACAAGACTCAAATAAAAATGGTATCAGTATAGCAGCCTCTTTTGAGGTAGATTTAGAATAGCCACAGATTCTTTCACACCCTTCCCACCAGTGGGTGGTGTCTATATTTCTTCCCCTTGAATGCAGACGGGCTGTACAGTAACTTTACCAATCGGATTTGGTAGGAGAGCTGCTGCCCCAGCCTTCAGAAACTGACAACTCCCCCTTCCTGTCTCTTCTGACACACGTCCTGTTAGAAGTCGGACGATCCTGAGACCACCACGCTGGAGGACCACATGGAGAGGCCCAGCAGAGCCTGCTAGCCTCACCCCATCAGTGCGCCAGACGTGTGAGTGGAGGGACTATCTGGGAAGTGGAGTCTCTAGCTCTAGAGAGACGAGCTACTATGAACCTGAGCCCTTTCCAAATTCCTGACACACAAAGCCATGAGCAAATTAAAATGGTTATTTCAAGTCATTACATTTCAGAGTAGTTCCATTACTTAGCAATAGTTAATAACGCACTGATTATGAAAATCTAAACAATAAACGAATTGAGTTGGGAAGAAGCCTGGGGGAAAGATGATTCATATTACAAATTAAGTCTTCATTTTTGTTTGTTTTACAAAGAGCTTCCCTGTCATTTGTGGATGCTGTTTGCTTCCTTACTGACTACTAGAAGGAACACAGGAAAAAGAGTCTCCAAGAGGGAGCTGAAATTGTCTAGTTTAGCCCCCTTTTACAGACAGGACCTTCGACCTGAAGGGGGGAGCGAAGGTACCCCAGGTCATGCTGCAAATTAGGAGGCCTGACTCTGCACTCTTAAGCCAGAACTTTACAAATACTATTTTATTTCTTGGTTTATATTTTTGTTGTGCTACCTTGCAAGAACAAATCTGTTTTGTGACACACAACCATTTTACACATTCAACATACATTGCCTGTGTCCCTAGGAAAGGTCTGAAACAATTTTATCAGGGCCTGTGGAATATAGGAGCCAATTGTGGTGTACTAATTGCAAAACAATGAAATTCTTAACTCTTTTCAGATTCACTTGTGATGCTAAAATAGTGGTTTATTACATCGTTTTGTCTCCATATTCCATCAACCCAGTAATTATCCTTACACATTTCACACTCTCTGTATGATTCACCCCTCAGTACTCGGCACATTGCGATCCAGAGGACACAACCTTCTTAGTTTTTTTGATGGTTGCTGAAAAATTTGGACTACAACCATTCTTCAAAGATGTGTATGTTACTGAAAACAAATGCCTTTCTGTTACCTGCAAATGTAGGGGGTCTTTTTCCCCCTTTGTTTTGACATATCCAGTAGTCTTCTAAAAACTGATACAGTGTTGTACTAGAAAATATCAAAATGGATAATCCCAAAGAATTTTTCCCTTAAATTGCTATTTATCATAGTCCCTTGGTGAGTCCTCATGGCTGGTCCTGAGGTGTGACTGACTCAGGAAGGAGTAGGGCTTCAGGAAACCCCATTAGCAGCCAGAGGAATCATTTAATTGACCATGCCATTCTCCTGCTTAATACCCTCTAACTGCTTCCCATAGAAACCCAAACTCATGCTGCGGCCGGCAGGGCCTGCACACCCTGAAGTTGAACAAACTTCCATGGTTGATTTTAATCATTTTGACTATCGTAGGTAACAAACCGCCTCAAAATTTAGTGGCTTAAAATAATCCCTTAATATTGCTTATGAATCTGCAACTTGGTCAGTGCAAGGTGGAGGAGGCTTGCCTCTGCTCCGCTCACTGGGGCTGTTCTCTGAGGGCTGTTGGATCTGAGGACGCCGTCACATGGTTGAGAAGCGGGCTCTGCTGTCAGCTGGGAGCTCAACTGGGGCTGAGGGCCAGGGACCTCAGTTTCTCTCCACATGAGTCTCCCCATGTGGTCTGTTTTTCCTCAGAGTGTGGTAGGGTTCCAAGAGTGAAATCCCCGAGAGAGAGAACCAGACAGGAGCCATATCGCCATTCATGACCTAGCTTCGGAAGTCATGCAGTGTCACGTTTGCCACACTGCTGTCATGGAGGCAGTCACAAAGTCCTGCCCAGGGTCAAGGGAAGGAGTGTAGACTCCACCTATTGATGGGGACTGGCACAAAGTTTTGGAAGAGCAAGTGGGACCGGAAAGATTGCAGCCATTTTTGGAAAATAGATTGCCACAATATCTTTCACAGATTTGTTTTGGGGTGTGTGTGTAAATCTTATGTTTAAATGAGTCCCAGATGGTAAGCTTTCTCTAAGGTTTTCTTATGTGACGACAAAACTGTATGATTCTAGCACAATGTTTTACGTGGAGCTAACGCTTAATTTTCACACCTGATGTTATGACAGCTGCAAGATATCCATAGATGAATCAATAATTTTTGAAGAATTAGAACCCCCAAATATATCTGAAAAATCACACTGTATGTAATTTTATCTTTTTTTTTTTTTGATTATTCAGGAATCATTTTAGAACCCTGCAGTTCTTCCATCAATAGTATGGATTTCAATTGTCACATTCCAATACTTGGGGAAAATGTACAATGCTGACCATTTACATGTTCTGTAGGAATATTTAGAGTGTGGCAATGAGAAAGGTGGTGTCTTTACTTTCAGTGTAGTAGTGTCTTTAGTTATCACATCAGGACCCTATGGCAATAAACTCAGGATTCATAAGGTAAACTACAAAACAAGTCTTGAAGTTAAAGGGCACAATATGAAGATTTTCATTCTGCCAAATCAGGTGATGATATATCAGAAAGTTTAAACACAGGACGCCCGGGTGGCCCAATCAGTTAAGCGTCTGCCTTCAGCTCAGGTCATGATCCCAGGGTCCTGGGATCGAGCCCCACGTTGGGCTCCTTGCTCAGCAGGGAGTCTGCTTCGCCCTTTCCCCTTGCTCCTCCCCCCACTCGTGTTCTTACCCTCTGTCAAATAAATAAAACCTTTTAAAAAGAGAAAAAGAAAAGAAAATGTAAACACTGGAAGTATTGATAAAACCGATCATCTGACTTGCATGGAAGGTTCAGTACAGACATGTCCAGTAAGCATAAAAACAAGCAACCATCTTATACGTTGTATTCAAAGGGTTGAAGTGCCAGATTAAAAGATTATAAAAGCATCCCATGCCAGTTTTCTCCCAGTGGAACTGAGTAAAGTGATCATACTCAAATATCTGCAGATAAATAGGTTCAACAAGATCTCTGCATTCCCTTGAAACCTTTTGTGAAATTTCAAAATTACACAGAACCTCATGAAAGGTAATTACTTAACTATAGATCATATTTTCCCATTGGTTCATCTTTGGTCAAACAAAAGTAGTGTATTTGGGTGACAAAAAGTCCCACAGAAAGGGTAATCATGGGTTGAAAACTAACAGGATAGGAGGCAAGCTGGTGATGTGGAAACTCACTATGCCTTGGTCCTGGGGTGGGGATTCCAGGCTCTGGCTGTGATGCTAGGGTGCTGGTTAGCCTTGGATGGTACACTTCTCATCCAAGCGTCAGTTCCCTCTTCTGTAAAATGGGCACACTTGCCCGTCTCAGAGAACTGATGTGGGGAACTGATGATTAGGGCTTGCACACATGCTTTGAAAAATGCACAGCATTAGCGTGGTGGTCTCACACTTGATCAGGTTACCCTGAAGGCTTATTAAACAGAGATTAATGGCTCCTCTCCCCAGAGTTTCTGATTCAGCAGCTCTGGGGTGGAACCCAAGATTTTGTGTTCCTAACAAGTTCCCATGTAATGCTAGTGCTGTTGTGTTGGGACCATCCTTTGAGAACCACTGTCTGTATCATGCCAGGCTGGGGTGAGTTAGGTACATTCTGGAGACAGAAGATTTTCCTGGCCATTTTCAGAATGTCTCCTCTAGAACTTCCAGTTTCAAAGCAACCAAGGTCTATTCAGTGTGGACCCCTCTTTGTGGTTTTCTCCCTCCATCTAAGAATATTGCCTGAGTGCACTTCACTCCTCAAAACCATAAGAAAAGATTATTTCTGAGCTTGTATAGTCCAACAAATAAGAACTAATAGTAGCGCTTGTATCCTGTGTAGCAGGAGAGAAACCTGTAAAGGGGCAGTCAGGACAGTTGGAAGACTGAGCATCAGATGGATTTGAATTGTGACGGGATTGAGGTGCCGTCAGGAAGATTACTGCATTAGTTATCTATGGCTGTATAATAAACTACCCCCAAACTTGGAAGCTTAAAAAACAACATTTATCATCTTACAGATTCTGAGGGTTAGGAATTCGAGAATGGTGTAGCCGGGTTGTTCTGGCTCAGGGTCTCTCATGAGGTTGCTGTAAGACATCGGCTGGGTTGGCAGTCATCTAAAGATCCACTTCCAACATGGCTCACTTATGGGGCTGGTGGCAGGAGGCTTCAGTTTCTTGCTAACGGGGCCTTTCCATAGGGCTCCATGAGACATGGCAGCTGGCTTTCCCCCAAGCAAGTGATCCAAGATGGAAAGTAGGCAACCAAGAGAGAAGACACAGGATCTTTTATAATCTAATCTCAGGAGCAACACACCATTCTAATGGTCACATAGAACAATGCTGGAATCATGTGGGAGGGCACTACACAAGACCGTACCAGGATCGGGATCACTGGGGGCTATGTTGAGGCAAGCTAACATGGTTATGCTCATTAAGAAACCCATTTGTTGGGCGCCTGGGTGGCTCAGTCGGTTGAGCATCTGCCTTCGGGTCAGGTCATGATCCTGGGGTCCCGGGATCGAGTCCCTCATCAGGCTCTCTGCTCAGCGGGGAGCCTGCTTCTCCCTCTCCCTCTGCTGCTCCCCTTGCTTGTTCTCTCTCTCTCTCTCTGTCAAATAAATAAAACCTTTAAAAAAAAAAAAAAAAAGAAACCCATTTGTTCACAGGCCTTTCTCTCCCCTGACTCCCTAACTTTTCTCAAATGAACTGGTTCATGAACTTCCAGAATGTGCTGCACTTTCTTCCCTGCGCACTCTCCCCTCCTATGACCCTAACACTGACTTCTGTGGACAGCACCAACTACACTTTCTTGCCCTCTGCCTTGCTGTTGTGTCTGACCAATGGGAAGCAGCAGCAGGTGATGAGAGGGTAGGAGAAAAGAGAGAAGACATGGTGTTTATTGCTGGTGTCTTCTCTGTCAGATCACTGACCGTAGTCTGCTTGGATCTTTCTGAAGGCCGCAGCTCCTTCCAGGCTACTCTCTCCATACAGCTCCCTTCTCCTGATTCTGTAGCCACTTGAGCCCTTCACACCTTCAGGCCTGGGGGGCTAGTGGCTCCTACTATTGCTAGCTCCCAAATATTGCACTATCCTTTGCAGGCTTCCCTACACCCCCTGCCCACACCTGTGTAAACTGTTCTTTTATTACTCTCCTCCATTAACAGGGTGTGCAATCTGCTTCCTGCTATGACCCTGACTGCAACAGCATTTAACTAGGGTCAGAGAGCAGAGGAAGCAGCCCTAGTGGACATTTACAGTTTCTTCCTGACCACATCTCACCCACTACCCAACCCCAGTGTCCCTTCGGGGGCTGACCCTCTCCACTTCTTATCTGTGAGTGTCAGGTCCGACCCATGCCCAAGATCCCTCAGTGTCCTGGTGGGCCTGGGACTCGGTGCTGGCCAACAGGCCAATCAAAATATCATAGCCCTCGGGCCAATAACTGGGGACACTGTTCTGGGACTTTGTGGAAAGAGAAGCTCTTTTCTTGTGGTTGCTGAGAGAATCAGATGGCGCATAGGGCAGTGATGGCCATCATCATTACCACCGTATGAGGAGTCTGTCTGGAAAAGAAGCTGATAAGAATGCCAAGTGCAGAGAGAGACCCACACGCATAGACACTGTCCACACACCATTTCAGCTCCTGAATCCAGCCATGCCTAAGGAGATCTACTCTCTAGACTTCAGTTACATAAGTCAATAAATGATCACTTTTGCTCAAACCAAAAAAATAAATAAATAAATGTGTGGAAGACTTATATATACATGAAGCCCAGCAGCTCATAGATCTATTGTTAATTTTATTTTTAACTGTTCGGCTGTTAGATTTTTACTTCAGTGCTAGAAAACTAAAATGAGAAAACTTTCCAAAGGGAAAGAAAATGTTTTGTTGTTCCAGTCTGTCTAAGTGAAATAAGTACACTTGTTGACTGTCTAATCATTCATTCACTCATTCATTCCGCAGTCAACATGTGCTGAGCCCATATTTCATAAGCCACAGGGGCTGTGCCAGGAGCTGTAGACACAAAGATTAATAGCATATCAGCTCTGTTCTCAGAGGGGGTCCCCATAGTCACGGTGAAGAAGACCCAGATCCCAGCACCAGCTCTAATCTACATGTGGGCAATTCACTAGGATCTCTGTTCAGGTTTCCTCTTCTGCAAGATGGCTATATCAAGCCTTCTTTAAGGCTCAGGGAGAAGGTTAAGGGAGCTATTTATGTGCCCCATCCAGCATAGAGCTGTCACTCACTAGAGGGCAGCCACTCTCAGTGCAGCTCATGGTCTGGCAGAGAGGACCTGGATAAATATGATGGCCCGATGAGGAACTGGGAACAGGAAACATCACTTCAGTGGGAGAAGATTCACAAAATGCTTGTGATGGAGTGGACCTTGAGAGGTGTATCCCCCTCAAAAGAGGCCATTTCAAGCAAAGACAATAGTGCTGAGGCCAGATTATGCTCAGCACGTAGCAGAGTTGAGAAAATTTGGCCATAGCTGGACCAGGGAGCTGGGTTCATAGTGAGGGATCAGCATGGGGCTCAGCACAGGCAGGGGGCAGGTTGGGTACAACTATAAACTTCAGGGAGGTGAGAAACAGGAGAAGCGGGATTTGGACTGAGGGGTATGGTAACCAGCTCCAAGATGGTGCCTAGTGATCCTCCCCTCCTGGCCTATGTCCTGTGTCTCCTCCCTCCATGAGCAAGGCTGATCTGGATTACCCACCAGGATCGTATGGAAATGATAAAGTGGGTCCCACCCACTTTTTGGATGGTGGGTCATAATAGACACTGGCTTCCACACTGCCCTCCCTTGGATCACTTGCTCCAGGGGAAGCCAACTGCCAAGTCAGACAGCCAAACAGCCCTTCAGAGAGGACCCTGTGTTGAGGAACTGAGCCTCCTGCAGCAGCCAGCCATGTGACTGGGCGAAACTGATAGGTAGTTGTTTTCTAGGGTTGCCTTTAAAAAGTACCACCAACTGGGTGCCTTAAAACACAGAAATTTACTGTCTCACAGTTCTAGAGGCTCAGAGTCCAATATCAGGGTGTTAGCAGGGCCATGCTCCTGAGACCTGTAGGGGAGAATCCTTCCTTGACTCTTCTAGCTTCTGGCATTTGCCAGCAATCCTCAGGGTTTCTTGGCTCATGGATGCATCCCTCCGATCTGCGCTTCTGTTGCCACATGGCCGTCTTCTCCCTGAGAATCAGGGAGGGCCACCCTACTCTAGTATGACCTTATCTTAATCATATCTATAAGGATCCTATTTCCAAATAAGGTCACATTCTGAGGTACTGGGGGTTAAGACTTCAACATATCTTAATGGGGAACACAATTATCAATAACATCTCCCAACTTCAGTGAAGCCTTCAGCTGACTAGGGCCCCAGTTCATATCTTGATTGTGGCCTCCCGAGACCCTAAGCCAGCACAACCCAACTAAGCCACTCCCAGATTCCTGACCCACAGAAACTGTGTGAGTTAATAACGTTCAGCACTGTTTTAAGCCACTAAGTTTTGGGGTGACTTGTGTGGGAATAGGCAACTAACACAGGGAGGGAGACATGGCAATAAAAGACTAAAGGCCTCCACAGCAATCCTGCTCACAGATCTTCATGTCACGTTGGCATTTGTTTTAAATCTGAGCCTTCTTACACAACATTTCATCCTAAAACTTTTTTTTTAAGTTTCGCCATATGTATATCCACTTTGTTGAGAAACCATTTGTTCTAGTGGGTAATTGGTATTGGAGCAGTTCTGAGTTTCACTGAGAATCCAAGCAGCTGACGGAGATTGTCCCTCTCTGGGCAGAGCTTCGGTACCAGCCACCTCACAGGTCACCAGCCAGCCCTCTGACCGATTGGTCTGGGGTCGGGTGCCCACTCCCAGCCTAATGTGCGATGGCCAGGGGATGGGGCCATAAGGTACTGAACAGGTACCGGTGAGTAGGGGGTGGCCCAGGGGGGCTTCCCTCAGCAGGGCTGCAGGCAGGCTCTCCCCTTAGGAGGGAGCGGTGGGCACTGGGCCTGACAGTCTGAGCAGGGCGTGGTTTTGCCTTCTCTAGGAGCAGGCCTTTCTCAGGCCAGTGTGAACACAGCTGATTGTGCCTCTCACTTCTCCCATGAGGAAAACCACCAGGAGCCACAGCTGCACCTACAGGAGAAGCCACACCGACCAATCGACTTCCCCCAAGTCGACCAAAAATACATTCGATTTCCTGCCTCTATGTTATGGTCAAGATTGCCATTTGCTTCCTGAATTTCAGGATTACAGTTGACAAAAGCATATCACAACCATTAATCATAAGTGTATTTTTTTTCCTAAAAATGATTTCTTTTACTCATTTTCCCGTCCTCCATTTTGTTCTGCCACCTGGCAGCTACTTCTTTTTATTATAAAAACAATTGTTTTACCACCATTATTTATTCCCCCCCCCATTTCTACTTCATAAGCAATTGGTTCTAAATTGTCAGTAGAAAGTAACTCAGGGAAAGTTCTAGGTGCTCTGTTCAGAAGGGCAGAATGTGCATCCAGCAGGTGCTTCATAAGTGCTTCCTGGGTGGAGTAGTTCCACCAAGTCTGTATTTAGGATTGCTCTCTCCATCTCTCACTTTCTCAGGCTGACTTGAATCCTCTTGGCATGAAGCAACAAGATGCATTTTTAAGATGACTTCTGTTTCCCTGGGGTTTGGGGCAGAGAGCTAAGTGGGTGGTAGCCAGCCACATCCGGCGCCACAAGCGCACACCCTCCTGGCAGGTCCCACACTGGGGAGGGCGGGCGAGCTCTGTCAGCTGGTGGGAGAGGTCCAACGGGACTTCCCAGGGCTTCCTCAGAAATTCTGAGTTCTTCCTGCTTATTCCCTGAAGAGTGACTCATTCCAAACCTTTGTGAGTGAGCAGTGAGTCAGCAGGGGTTTCGCTTATTTGGATCATTCCCACATGGATTATTCGGTACACATTCTACGAATGAGAAGATTGTGGTGTGATGGGGTTTAAATAAATTGTCCAAAGCCTATGCAGTGAAGAGTAAACAGTGAGACGGAGGAAGTGAACTTGGACTGTCTCGAGTCCAGGGTCTGTGCTCTTTATTAGCCTGCTTGAAAGCCAGAAAAGGGGTCTAGAAGGCCACACTGCAGGGGGATGCGGAAGGAGTCCCATTTCTTACTTTGTATATTATATATATGCACAGACTGCTTTAAACACCTAATTAAAGGAGGAAACTGGCCACGACATGGAAGGGGCAAATCACAGCAGGCTAATTATCCATCTTCTTTAAAAATTATCTATTTTCCCACTTAAAAATCATCTGAAACAGTTACTAGGCATTGAGTCAAAATGACTTTGAAATGTTGGATACAAATAATACAGAAATTAGTGGCCTAGACATGATCCCAGGGCCCTGGGATGGAGCCCCACGTTGTGCTCCCTGCTCAGCGGGGAGTCTGCTTCTCCCTCTCCCTCTGCCCCTCCCCCCACCCCCCCTTGTGCTGTCTCTCAAATAAATAAAATCTTTAAAAAAAAAAATCAAGCACAAAAGAAAAAAAATTAGTGGCCTAAAAATGTCTTCCCTCACTGATTATATGGTTTTGCATCTGGAACTCATACTGTGGCAGGGCCTTGCTCTGTACCTGGTGGGCTCTCCGAAAACACCTGTTGCGTGACTAAATGAATGAATGACAGTGGGCCAACCTCCATGGCAGTTCTTGGAACTTTTCTTCAAGAGGTGGGATGCCTCTCTCGCGGGGCAGGCCCTCTGGGGACTGCGCATGGAATCACACCCACATCATTCCAGCCCGCACAGTTGGGCAACTGGAAGGCTCTTGCCGGAAGTTAGCATGATTTATTAAGGTCCCTGGAATCCCTGCATGAGACACGTTGCACAGAAAGAATCCTCTTACTCCTACTTTCCCACTGCTGCCCCTCTCTTCAGCACTTCTTTCCAGCCTCCTCCCTCTCACGCTCTCTCTCTGTCTCTCTGTCTCTCTGTCTCTCTCTCTCTCTCTCTCGGGCACTGTGCTCTTTCTTTCCAGTTATTATGAGTCCTGCCTGACACATTCCATTTATTGACAGAAAGACAGATGGAAGGAAAACTTCCCTTCTATTTTTAAAAGCTGCTTCAAGATCCACATTTCTGATGTTGCCGATAGCTCTGGCATTACCATTTCATCTGGATAGAATTCTGCTCATCCAGAACGGAAAAGGGCCCACGCAGCCATTTCTAATACAGCTCTGGCTCTGAGAGTTTGTTTCTTACCTTAGACAGTGTTTGAGGCTTGAGATACTTGTATGTCCCACGTGTCTCTTGATCGACAACAAGAACGAGGAAAGCACACCCAAGACCCACCGCTTTGTGGATGTGTAAAATATAAAGTGACATTTATTTTTGTTTTAGCTCTTAAAACCAATTGTGAAATGAGAGATTTGCCAGAGGAAGACATGGCTTGGAAATGATAAATGTGAGCAGAGAATACCAGAAAAGATTCATTAATTCACATGGGAGAGGAAGAGACACTGGGGGAATCAGCCTCTCCTCCTTCATCCCACAGCTCCACAATGGGCTCTGGGCCAGAGACGTGGTGCCAGGGCTTGTGAGCTGCAGCCTGGGCAAGTGCAGGGCCGCCCACCCCACACCGCCCTAGTCCCTCTCATACAGCCGCCCGTACAGAGCTGCTGTCACCAGGCCAGAAGACAGCCCCCTTTTCCTCAGGAAAGAGTAGTCACTCTCCCAGCCAAACTGATCAGGGGTTTCCAGGGTCATCCCTGAGGTAAGAAGCAGAGGAAAGACATAGGAAGTACTGAAGTTCCCCCACAGGTGAAACTCAAATCTCCCTGTGGCCTCTGTGATCTCCTGCCCACAGGTGTCAAAGCCAAGACCCCCACACTTGACCAGGGCGCAAGCTTGAACGTAGTAAGTGCCATGCACAGTGTGAAGACCATCAAAGACCCCCAGGGCATACAGCTCCTTGGACAAAGTGGGCCTCTGGTAAAGCAAGTGACAGCAGAGGCCATTTGCACAGACACGGAGGTAGCCTTCCCTTCCCCACACAGGGACCAGGGTAAAATGGTCATACATCATCTCAGAGTGAAATGTGGGAGGAGCGTTCATGTTCCATTCAGTAGCTCCATCACAGTGGACTTCCTTAGCATCCTTTTCACAGTATGGATCACCTGCCAAGAGTTCTAAAAACTTACTCTGGGATGGGTCCATTTTCTCCGTGGCATTCTCTGTACCAATGAGACCCACTGGATTTTTGGCTACTTGTGCAATTATAAGATGACCTCCAGAGTCTTCCATGTCATGGTGCCAAAAGGACTTCAGAGGGCTGTGTATACCACTTCCGGTCATCCCCAGAGATGGGTGGTGGATGTTAGCGGCTAGAAAGTTGATGCCAAAAGCAATGGCAAAAGCTCTCTGAATCTGAATGGCTGCCAATAGTGGGAGCTGGTTCATCCAGGCAGTCGGGTACACGATGTGCTTCACCTCAGAGTCTCTGAGGAGACTAATGGCAGGGTCAAAGAACAATATATCAAAGCAGGTGAAGATGCCAAATTTGCCAGCAAAGGGGGTATCAAAGATGCTATGATCCACTTTGAGAGGAGCATCAAAAGCTGCCTCAAAGTAGAGGTTGTGTTTGCGGTAGCGCTCAACAAGGGTTCCATTATTGCTGAACACGACATTCGTGTTAAACTGGTATCTTCCATCCTTTGGGCACCCTGGGTCATTTCTATGACAAGGCTGCTTTGTCCCTAGATTGGCCACCACAAACATATCTCCCTTGATGGCCATACAACTCAGGCGCTGGAGGACCTAAAGAAAAAAAACAGTATAAATAAATGAATTTTTTAAATCCTGCCTTTGTCTTATAATCTTAAAATAGAAAAGTACCTGTATTGTCTATAATATGTAAATGGCTATCATAAATCAGTAAAAAAAAAAACACTGCAAAAAGTGTGCACAGGATTGAAGAGGTGATTCACAGAAGAACAAATATGAACATCTGAGAAGATACTCAACCAGATTAGTAATGACGAAATGCAAATTAAGATAATGAGATATCACTTTGAACCTTCATAAGATTGGCAAAAATTCAAAAGATTATTCTATCTTGCATTGACCAAAAGGTGGGAAAACAGGCACTCAGACTATTACTAGGGAAGTAAAGTGAAATAGAGATCTTTTGAAAGGGAACTTGGTACTCTTCAAAATAATTTAAAATGTGCATATTCTATAGCTGAGAAATTCCATTTCTAGCGACTGCCTTCGGCTCAGCTCATGATCCTGGAGTCCCAGGATCGAGTCCCACATCGGGCTCCCTGCTCAGCAGGAGTCTGCTTCTCCCTCTGACCCTCTTCCCTCTCGTGCTCTCTATCTCTCATTCTCTCTCTCTCAAATAAATAAATAAAATCTTAAAAAAAAAACTTGGACATACGAAAATATGTGTACAAGGATATTCATTGCAACATAATAGCAAGAGTTTTTAAAAAGGCATATAGCATGCTAAAAAAGAGGATGTCAATACAAAATGTGTAGAAAAGAATATAGTTGGATGCACATCAAACTGTTGATGGGAGTTTCTGCAGGAAGAGAAGTAGGGTGATGGGTGGGGTGTGTGTGAAGATGGGCTTTGATTTTTTTTTTTTTTTTTACTTCTGATGTGACTCGTTTGTTTTCTAAGCATATATTCATGTATTTCTTGTGTAATCAATAGAACAATCCAGAGATGAGTAAAGGCCCCATAGTACCAGACATTCTTTAACTGAATGAATATGTAACGCAGGGAGTTTGGGGAGTCTGGCTTTCCGTTTTAGGATCCTAGGATCTTTCAGTTTCATTTAACATGCTTGGCTTTTGGCCCCCGGCTTGATTTATCTCTTCATGCCTTCAGCCTACTGAGGAGGATGGCTGGGACCCTCACGTACCTCTGTGTCATTGAATCGGTGGGGCTCCAGGCATGGGTTCCACCTGACCAACCGGGGAGATGGCATGAAGTCCAAAAATGGGTAAACAGATGTTCTTGTAAAGTTGAATCCATGAATGCCATCTTCTGGAAACACTATAATCTGTACGCCCTGTAAGTCAAACACATCAAAGTATCGCATGTTATCAAAGAACAGGAAGCCCCCCTCCTTTGATTTGTTCACTCTTTCGTTCACTCGTCTGACAGCCATCAAGCAGCTGTTCTGTGCCAGGAACCAGAGCTATAAAGAGGGCGGCTGGACTCTCCTCATGGATCTTAGTCTCAGGGAAGCCGTCTCACTTGGCCTAATGGTGAGGGAACACAGAGAGGGCTTTAGAAACAACCATTAGCTGTACCTGAGGTCGTGTCAGGGAAGGAGGGAATGAGTGAAAAGGGAGCAGAAAGCGGGCATTTGCCAAGCAGCAGGTCAGGAGGGCTGTGGAGTTCCTGATAGTGCAGGGGATGATGGGACACAGTTCAAAGGCCTCCGATTCTGGGCTTCGTCACAGAGGGGGTGTCTCCGGTCCCGTGGTTTCCACTCATTGTGCATCTTAATCGGATGGGGCCCTTCTGAATAAAACACTGTTCAGGGGCGATGCTGGGTCCCACTCCTAAAAAGTCTGCTTCATTTGACTGTCAAAAGGTCCCCAGGTGATTCTTTTCTTTTTTTAAGCTTTTATTTATTTATTTTGAGAGAGAGAGAGAGAGAGAGAGAGAGAGAGCAGGGGGAGGGGCAGAGGCTGAGGGAGAGAAAGAATTCCAAGCAAACTCCACGCTGAACAGGGAGCCCAATGCAGGGCTCGGATCTCACGACCCTGAGATCATGACCTCAGTTGGATACTTAACCGATGGAGCCACCCAGGGGACCCTCCCCAGTGACTCTAATGTGCAGCCAAGTTTAGGACCCACTGGGCTGGTGGGTATAAGTCTAGTATGTTGATTTCGGCCTAGAAATAAGGATTTGCTCTGACTTGCAGTTCTCCAACTGGGAATGAGGAGGCTCCCTTCAGAATTCTAACAACCGCACAGGCTTTGTCCCACACCTGGAGACACCCTAGGCTCCCTGACTGTGATAGCCCGGGGCACCTGTGACATCTGCAGTAACATAATGAAATCCAAACAAGTGGGGTGCCCTCAGCTCTCATCATCAGGGCCACCTTCTCCTGCTGCTCTCCGCTTACAGCTTAAAATGTCAATGTGAAAGGTGGAGGAGGAAGGCAGAGAAGGTATGAATAATCTAAAATGAGAGGCAATTTGAGTCACTTATTTCTGGAATGCACTGCAAACTTTATATTTTTTCTGGTTAAAAAAGCTTCGAAAGTTTAACTGTAGGAAATTCAGAAAACAAAATATTAGTTAATATTAGTTTAGTTTTTCATTTTTTCTCTGTATAATTGAGATTGTAAGTACTTATAAATAATAAAACAAGACATGTTTTCCATCTTGACTTTTCTCGCTACCTAGAATCTATGTCAAGACTACACAGGTACCTTCAGAAATATCATTTGCAATGGCCACATTCTATTTAAGAGGCCACCCCAATTCATCCTTTATCAGTGGACATCTGTCTGTATCGTTCCCAAATTTTGGTGACCGTCTGCATTCAGGGGGCTCAAAACACTGAATGAGGGTTGTTCACAAGTCTTTGGGTCTCTGATTATTTCTTTAGAATGAAGTCTTATAAGTGAAAATACTGGCTCAAGGATATGAAGAGTTTTCAGTTCTTTACACTGCCAAACAGCTTTCCAGAGAGATGATCCAAGTAAATACTCCGTCCAGGAGACTGTGAGATTGGTCATCTTACAGCACCTTGTAAAGCAAAGTCTTTGCAAACTGGGAAATAAAGCAAGATGAAGACGTCTGCCTTTCTAACATACACTAGGGTACTGTTTACCAGGCTCAAGGATTAATTATCTAGTGAATGTCTCACTGTTTGGCTTTGTTATTTAATAGAAGATCACCTCAAAGATGATAATTGCATTGCCCTGTAGGATTTTAGCCAGTTTTGTATTGATTCACAAATTCATTTCAACATTCATTTGACTAATATACTTCTGTTCCTCAAATGCTCTTTTGACCAGCTTTACCATCTCACTGATTTCTTTATTAATCAATGAGTTAAATGACAGCTTTGACCCATGGCCATCCTATATTTGTATTAGAGTCATGTTTTTAACTTTTTGAAAATTATACTTGGACAAATGTTTTCCTTTATTGAAAACAAAACTCTGAGAACATTGAATGGTTCCCTTGGACAATAGCACTTAAATTATGTATACATATTAGATTAATACTAAGGTTAAATTGCATTTCCTGAATACGTATTTTCCAGGAATGAGAAGAGGAACCAAACCTGAGCCAGGGCAGAACTTTGGGTCTGATGTGATTACCACTCCATCTAGAAAGCAATTAGCACTCCTGATAAATGAGCAATTTTCTGAAAGACCTCGATGAGATCAAGAACTCATTAAGCTTGCCACCAATCCAGGTGACTGACCAGCCTAATATCTTAAGTTGGACTCTTGTCCTTCCCCAGAAATATCTCTACCAAGAGAGAAATACTTCCATTGGCTTGTTCAGGAACTCCTGTCTTCCAGCAAGTTTGATATAAGCGTTTGACACATGCTTGGCATCAGTGTGTCTTAGAAGTTGCTGTAACACATATAACCACGCAAGGGAGCCGAGCTATCTGTAAGCACTAAAAATGATCAGATCAACAGCTTCATCCCGGCCCTTGGACCACACACAGAGAAGGGACGATGCCTTGCAGCCGGCCTGGGTTCAACAAGAACATGGCATAGGTTTCCTTCGGGGGCAGGTTATCGAAAGGCAGGGAAATACTACAGTCGCGGTCTCTGGGGCTTGGTACAGCATTTGCAAATGTCTTACAACGGTCTTATGGACAGGATGGAGAAGCAAGAGGAGGTTGATGTTTCAGTGCCGTGCAAGCAACCTCCTCTGCACGGAATGCTCTGGAGTGGATCTGTGTCATCCAGAGGTCTGAGGACACAGCCTGGGATTTTTTTACACTGACTTCAGCGAAGACATCAGTGAGGTGTGTATCAAATGTGTGAATGACGTGAAGGCAACTGATAGGTAGGATGTCAGTAAAGATCCCCAAATAGCCCGACAGGCTGGAATGACGGCATTTCACAGCAGAAATGTGAAGTCAGGCGCTCAGGTTAAAGACATGAACTTCGTAAGTACAGGATGGTAATTGGCAGCATGTGTGTCTGTGTGTGTGAAAAAGGCTCGGGGGTGTGAGTGGACAGCAAATGCCTTATGAATCCACAATGAGAGGTGTCTACCAACAGTTCTCTGGGGACAACGTCTCACACGGGAACGGTGCTAGACCTCCTGCACCCTGCCCTCGTCAGACAGGCTAGGGAGAACTTTCCACAGCTCTGGGCACACAGAGAATCTGGAAAGTCTTTGGTGGAAGGGCTATGTAGCCTGGGGGAGAGATGCCGGGTTTGGGGGTGGGGGACTGGGCCATGACGGCCGTCCTCAAATCTGAGGAAGACAGGTGCACCGCAGTAAGGCCCTCAGTCGGCTCTGTTTAGCCCGGAGGACAGAAGGATGGGAGGCAGCTGCAGGGAGGCCGACTGTTCATTGAACACAAGTCCCCACTCTCTCATGAGACAGTGAGTGCTGGGCTACAGAAGGCGTTCAAGGAGATACTGGGTGTGGGGCTTTGAACAAGAGAGTGTCTCCTATCAGAAGCAGCTGGACCAGGTCTTTAAGTTCTCTTCCAATATTAGTTTTATAAGTGTGTATATTTTTAAAAAATAGCTTATAATTTTACACACACACACACACACACACACACACACACATAATGGGTTAGAATTTTTAAACGCAGCACTAGAGAGTGGCTGTCTCGGCAACCCTGACCGCCCTAAACAAAGACAGGACTGCTTGGGGCCGGGCCTGCTAGCCTCACCTGTTCTGGCCTTGAGGCTCACGGACGAGGGAGGTTGTGCTCACATGGGCTTTACCTCCTGTCAGGCAGGGCAGGGCCTCCTCATGAAGCAGTGCTTGGGCTCCCCACCACCAGGTGAGAGTCCAAACTTCCCTTTGGTTATGGGTTTCCCAACAGGGCACTTTCTTGTGGTCACATCTGGCACCCACATTTCCCCCTGCGCCCCACCCTTCCTGGCGGGAATGGTGCGTGTGGGCCAAGCAGGAAGCCTTCACAAAGGCTGGCACCGACCGCCCTTTGTCCATCTCCGTTATGTCTGCACTGAGTTCTCAGCCTGTTCGTGGTCTAGAACAGGGACCAGAAACAAGCCCCAAATAATCTGAAGGTGGCAAACAGCAGTCCTGCAGATGCTTACCATTTTCAGTGCCTCAGAGAGCATCACAGACCCTCATGCCTGGTAGTTTCCAGATTTTTCTGTGCATGGGAATCCACTGGAGAGCCTTAAAAAAAAACCCAGTGCCCAGCCCACAACCACCTCCCCCACCCCTCACCCGATTCTGCAGGTATGAGACCCGGGCACCCACTGGGCAAGCAATCCCTCTCTGCACAGCCACATCGAGAACCAGGGATCTTCTCCGGGCTTCTCAGACATGAGGTGAAAAGCAGCACCTGGGGTATAATGTCGATGGATGGATTGACTCAGCAGGTCGGGGGCGGTACCCAAATTCTGTACTTCTCACAGGCTCCCGAGGGCTGGTGCCCCAGCTGGTGCATGGACCACTGAGTCGCGAGCCCCTGGCCAACTGACTACTCCTGCTCCACTTTACCAGCTGCACTAATTTTCCAGAGGGGCTGCAGGAACCACCGACCGAGCCGCCCTGTTCTACTAGACAAGCCGGTGGGAGTCCACCCCAGAACATTTCTTGCCTTTTGGGCTGCGATCATCACTTGCTGTTCATAGATGTCGAGGTTCTGGTTCATCAGCTCCAAGGCCTGCTGGCGGCTCAAGAGAGCCAGAGGGTCGGGAGTCAAGATTGACTGGTGCTCGTACACGGCGGCCATGTAGTGTTCAGCCTCATGGTGACCGGCCACGCGGGGCTCCTCGGCGTGGACTCCCAGGGCAACCACATAACCGCCGCAGAGGAAAAGAGCAAGCTGGAGGCCGGCCCCAGACATAACGCAGACCATAAATCTGGAACGTAAGGAGGCAAGGGGAAAACAGCTGAGTAAAGAATCCTGCCAAGAATGTAACTTTTGCAGCTGCGATTTATTAGTCCCAGCCATTAAACCTACCCGCCTGATACTGCAGCTCAAAGATTTGTTTCATGTGCCTAATAAAAGAGTATGTGTTTCTCTCCAAACATGTAGCGAGCTACATTTAAAATGGCTCACGGTGTGAGTCTGGTTTTAGAAGGTTTCCAAAACAGACCCAGTGTTTGCCACGATTTTCTTACCCAGGGTTCAGCAAGATGCCAGCACATTACCACTCACCTTCCTAGCCACGCACTGAAGTTTTAGGCAAGAATGATCACTGTGTTTATTTTACGTAATTCTGGGACATAGTCCACCTCCCACCACCTGCCCTCTGTACACACAAGCATGTCGGCCATCTACAGCTCTGATCGTTGTGATCCCGATAACACAGCTTGGCTTTCCTGGCCATAAAAATCCCATGGATTGAAAATCTCCCAGCCTTTCTTTGGTCAGTAATGACTATCAAGGGTAAGTCCTTCTTAGCACAGCATTCTTTATTTGGTGCAGAGACGCTGCTGACTTCTACGTAAATGCCAGGATCTACTCTCCGTTGTGGGAAGGTATAAAAGAAGTCTCCCGATCAAAGCACTTTTATCCCCCTCCCTGAATTTACAGTTATCAGTGCACATCATCACCTTCCCAACCTCTGTCTGCAATTCCAGAACTCTTGCTCCAAAGCCTAATTGCTTGGAAATAAAATCCTTCTGCAGTGATAAAATGCAATCTTCTAGAAAATGAGCTAGTATTTTTTAGAAAACATACCAGACTTTTCTAGAAAGTAAATTCCGCTTTGTAGGTGCTACCATAAGAGATTAGAAGTAAATTAGGACACTGACAATGACACTTCTGCGTGCCGTTTTTCCCAAGAACAGGAGTTTTTATGTCTAATAGTTGTGCGTTACAGCGAATAGTCCATTTCCACCTTGAAAAGCAGCCTGGCCTCCCGGCTGGATGCCCTCCCCCCGACATGCAGATTCTCCAGGGGCTGTGCCAAGGCCGGGCCACTTGCTCTGTGGAGAGGTTCTGGGGCTGACCAAATGCCTAGGAATCCGGATTAAACATGAAGATAACAGAGACGAATCAAGGAATCCTATCACTGCCTTTTAAAAAGACAGCGACACCCTGTCCAAGTCTGACTCATAACTCCCATGTTTGCATTTTAAAACCAAACTCTCCAGGCCGCACATTTCCTCTTATTTTGCTCTTAAAAGTTCCAGAAACAAAAATAGCCACAAGTATTTTCAACAACAGAACAAGGACGAGGGATGCTCAGTCGGGATCCTTGCAAAAGCAAACGCTTCTCAGGCGGAGGAGGGCCCATCCTGCCTGCCTCACTCACACTGTTACTTCTCGCCCCAGGGAAAAAGTGCACCACATACCAAACCCCGAGACTTGCTGCCATTCATCTGGGACACTGGACAATGTCTGAAGATTAGAACAAGGCGCCTTTGAGTAAGCAGTCATGAGTTTTTGAGTAAGAAACAAAAGTATAATTGATAAGCTCTCTTATTTGCCTCTGAAGACCAGCAAGGAATAATTTTAACAGTCTCGAAATCTAGTATCCATTCCCCCTCTGGCTCCATAATGATGATAATGGGGCGTGGCCTGGGGGGGGCAGTTCATGTTCAAAGACACATTCCCTGTATTTCTCAAGTATTAGGCCATGGCCTCACTAAGAGTGGGGGAGACTGCGGCTGGGGGTGGGGAGCGTGGTACGAACCAGTGCCCGGTGGAGCCAGGTCAGGAGTTCCTGGGGCCCAGAGCGTCCCCATTCTCAACTAAGAGCAGTGTGTCACCGATTCACTTGGGGACAGAGGACATGTGTTTAACGTCTCAGGACCTGCCACATAGTGAAACCAGGAAACTGGAGCCAGCAACATACCACATTTCTTTCTGTTTTGAGAAACTAAAGTTTAGATTATTTACAAAAGGTGCCTGGTAGGAGAGCTGTAAATGGCAATCATTTGTGTATGAACAAAGGTGGGTCGATAATAGGAGGTTAGGCAGATTCTACCAGGTATTCAGGCTTGAAAGAAGCAAGCTTAATGAGCTAGGAGAGAGGGAGTAATTATAATAAAAATAGCTACAACAGTTTGCCCTTCCTGAAGAGTGGGGAAATAGCAGCCAATTGAACCAAATTGGCTAATGCTGGCTTTCCCTCTTTATTTGGCACTGCACAAATGTCTCAGAAAAAAACAAACAAGGCCCAAGGCAGGGACTTCGAAGGGCATACCAGGTGGGGGGGGGCAGTTTTCATGGGGCAGGACATCATCATCCAGACCTGGTTTCCAGGGCTTACCAGGGGCTGGCTCACAACAGAAAGCACAGGTGGGCTGGGGTGTGGGGGCTCCCTGGGAACAAGAAGGTTCTGGAAGTCCTGGTGTTCTTGGAAACCCAGCAACAGATCTCTCTTTAGAGCTGGCCAGGACCTGGACCATAAACAAAATGGTGAGTAGAGGTGTATGCTCAGCCTCAAAAGGTAGATACACACCCTCTTCCATTGGAGGGCGTTTGACAGGCAAGCTCAAACTGCAGGACAGCCTGGCGTGAAGGCCCCATCTAGGTGACAATGTGCCTCCATACCCTGCTTGGTCCACTCTGCTCACCACAACCCTCTGTTATGGGGGCACGGGCCCACGGGGTGCCCTGAATCCCCCTGCCAGGAAACAGCAGAGCCTGGAGGGTGCTCACTCCAGACATCCATGGCACACCCGACTGTGAGCCAGACACAGGTAGAGATGTCAGGGGTACAGCCCTGAACAAGCCGGCCCTTCCTCAGCTAGCCCCCCCTCAGGATGGATGGGGAGACGAGCCACAATCAAATCAATCCCTAGGATGTCAGATGGCAGCAAGTGCAGAGGAGAAATAAAGGCAGGGAAGGGGCCAGGGAGGGCCTGGCCTAGGTGGGGGACAATTTTAAACAGGAGGGTCACAAAAGGCCTCAGTGAGGTCTGCCAAAGGTGGGAGAGGAGGCCATGTGGATGCCTGGGGGGAGTGTTCCAGGCAGAGAGAACGGCTGGGTCAGAAGGTCCAAGCGGGAACTTGCTGAGTGGCTTCAAGAAACAGCAAGGAGAGCAGTGGGCCGGAGCCCAGGGCAGAGGAAGGCAGCAAAAAAGGAAGTCAGAGAGAGAAACAGCAGGCCCCACTCCCCGGTCTCTCACACCTCCCTGCAGTTGCCCTGTCCTCTCCATTCTCCTCCTGCTGGGACAGCCCGTGAGACCCAGTTTAAGTCTAAGTCAATCATGACACTCCTCTGCTCAAAGTCGTCCAGTGACTCCCCACTTCACGCAGAGGAGAAGCCACAGACCTTACAGCATGCCAGTAGGCATGATCCGGGAGGCAGGAACTCATGGACAGGGTGGGGACAGATTTGCTGGAGTGACATCTCTAAGCAAGCATCTTGATCTTTTAACTGCTCCCGAGAAGCCCCCGCTTCTCATTTCCCCATGAAAAATATTCCTCTGACCCTAATCCTGATCAGGAAGATTCTTGTGATCGGTGAGAAAAAGAAATCAAAGTCTAAATTACATGGCAATCTATTTTGTGGAAATTTGGTAACATGTCAATCACCAGCTATTTTTATACACGCGAACTTTTATTTCCACCCTGCTAAGTGATTCATCTTGATAACTAGCTGTATTTTCTTCCTTGCCATATTATTACAATAGTATCTTTTGCAATAAAACGAAAGGATTATTATTAAGATGCTCTTAATAAGATAATTTCAGAGGCAGGCATACACATTTAGAAATTTATATATAGAACTATTGATCATTTTTATAAAAGATCTTGTCATTCCTTACTTGTCAGGGAGAATAACAGTCCCATGACTGGGAAAGGAGGCAGGAAAAGTCAGCAAAGGAAATGGCATATCCTGTGGAACAAAGCTGGAGGGGCCTGCCAAGTCGTTAAGGAACCAGCACGGTCCATGTTTCTGTGTGTATCTGACAGAATGCCCCCAAAGACACTGTAAGGTTCCAACTGGTTTAAAATTTATTCTCATGAAGGTTGTGATAATCCTTGTCTACATTCTTTTACATAAGGAGAAATAATGTCCCATCTCCACCTAATTTACAGAATCTGAATTTAAAGAAATCCCCAAAGAGACCTTTTATTTCCTAGAAAGCCTCTTGTTTTCTGGTTCTCCCCATCTGCCGCTGCTAGTCGTGAGCTCGTCCACGACTGGCCCCTGGAATGGGAAGCCCCACAGCGGTTTTAGCTTGGACAGTTTCATGCAAACGTATCCACTGACAAGACTTGTGATGGCTCCGTCGGAAATGTCAAGTGTAAACACTTGGAAGTGGCAAGTGATGATGACATCAAGAGTCAACCTGAACTCAAAACAGCGAATAAATTACCCGGTCCTCTGAACTGACCTGCTAAGTTGTGATTTCACTTTTTAAAAAATTCCACCTATTGTTTTAAAAAAAGAGAGTGACATACAGAAGTGTAACTTTGGACCAGACCTTTGATGAGGGCCTATTTCTGTCTTAATGACTAGTTTATCTTAAGACACCAAACGAGCAACTGAAGGATAATGACACTTGAACCTAACTATAAATCATCTCTCTTTTCCTCAAATGGGAAATACCTTCATAATTTAAGTCAAATAAAACTTCTCCCTGAAATGCCCAGGTGTTTAATGCAAGAAGGCACTTTCTTTTTTTTTAAATTTAATTTAATTTTATTATGTTATGTTAATCACCATACAGTACATCATTAGTTTTTGATGTAGTGTTCCATGATTCATTGTTTTCGTATAGCACTCAGTGCTTCATGCAATACATTTTTCATTTTCTTGGGCGGACAGAAAGAGCCCCAGCGGAGACCGAGCCTACAGGTGCACCACTGCCACCGTGTGGACAAACTGAGGATCATCAGCCCAGGTCGGTTTGCTCTTCAGTAACACAGAGCAAAGTGATTCTTAAGCAGTAAATGGGCAGTGTTTTTCCTCCGTTCCTTCTCCTTTTCATTTATAACACTTCATCTATCTCTTTTACAGTAGAAAGACAAACAAAAAAAAAAACAGATTTTCCCAGATGTGGGCCTCATGAAAGCTGTTTTTTATTTGCCATGCTCCCAGGACCTAGGGCATCTTCTGTATTCACAAGTTCTAAATTTGTTGCGATTTCTTCTCTCACAGTGGTACACTCCACAGGGTGTGACTGGATGTGCAGAGTGACATAGCCCATCCACAAAGTGACAGGCAGCACAACGAACGGGGAAATCTAGCCGAGTTAAGGGATCTATAAGGACAACATTTCATGTCGACGCCACATTGCATTTTACATGTTACATGCTAACATTTTCAAATCATTTTAACATCCATTATTTCAGTTTATTTTCCTGTTGCATAAAGCAACGAAAGCAAATAGTAAAGTTCTATTCTCATGGCGAGGGAAAACTCCAGCACTAGTTAGTAGTGAAAATAGAGTGGAAACCAGGTCCCCTGGCTCCTGGTCCAGCCCTCCCAGCACATGTTGAAGAACTGGGGCCATTTATCCGTCAAACCTTCAAAGACCACTGGGCAGACTTCAGTTTAGCTGTGGCAGAAATAAGAGATTCACAGTAGCACTCACAGGGGAGATTCCAGGTGGTCAGACCACAGCAGGGAGCTCTCGAATGTGAGCATGCCTTCAGAGTCAACCTGGAGGGCTGGCCCGCACAGATCCCTAGGCCCCCATGCCCAGAAGTTTTGATTCAGCCGGTGTAGGACCAGGCCTGAGAATCTGCATTTTCTAACAAATTCCTAGCTGATGCTGATACTGATCCTCCCGGCATGGGGTCACACTCGGAATGTCGCTGGGCTAGAAGTTAAAGGCACAGAGATCCCATATTCTGACCCCTATCTTTCCCTCACATCAAAGACATGAGTCTGAACCATCACCTTTATTTCCCGGGTGCCTCCCCAATAGGGCGGATAGAGTTTGGGCTGATTTCCAAGTGTTTCCATCATATTTAGTGAGAATAAGCAGCAAAGTATTTAAATGCTCAAACCAAGGGAAAAAAACCTCCCCCAAACAATTAGGTCCATGTCAGCTAAAGGATTCAGTGCTTGTCCTGAGCCTTAACAGGAACATCATCATAGAACCAGGTTGTTACTGGTTCTCCTTTGTTTAAATAAAGGTCCTGATTTTAAAAGAATAAAACAAGGGCAACACATAGATATTTTGTAATATAAATAGAGAAGCCATCTCTACATTTAAATTATACATTTATAGATAAATACATAGGTAATCTGAAAAATCTCCTATGTTCCGTAAAAATATGTCGGTTTCCTTCTCAAAAATGTTATCTGAAATCCTTAGGGGTCAAAACTGAATCACTGAGGATGGAAGTCTTAAACTGTGGTCCCAAGTTTGACCGGGGAGCAAGGAAAGAGCCAGAGAAGGCTTCCTCCGCTGCTAGTCAGTCTTCAGAGAAAAGGATGACAGGGCCACTTGCAGCCACTCTGAGGCTCTTCTGGAGTATTTATAGCTTCCAGTGAGGCTTGCCCTTCTTCATCCTCCAAGAATGATCATCAATTTCTCTGAAATAAGCCTCAATGACTGTCAGCATGGCATTGTTTTTCAAAGCCCTTGGAAAATGGAGAACCATTTCCTTGTTGGAAACTAGAGTCATTGGAGGAACCACCTTCTAGACCATGAAGACCTGAAGGCTGGACATCTAGGAGAAACACACCCAGTGCATGGAAAACATGATGTCCCAAAACCACAGGTCAAATTTTTCCAGGGATATGTGCTCAGGAATGTGGGCAATGGAAAGGCTCTTTGTGATCATTAAGTGTCTGGACACATCTCTAAGGCTAGAGCAGGTGAAACATCACCATAAGTCCATCTCCCCTGTGCTCTTAGATGCCAGTGCTCAGGAGTGAAAAACCAGATCCCAGGACCAACACGATGGTGGCGATGCCCTGGATGCAGACCATAAAGAACAATGGGAAGAGTACTACAGCCAGGGAACCAGGTTCCCCAGGGCAAAAGAACAATCCTTCATAAAATAGCCTGGAAACACTGAAAATGAATGATAGTAGGAAATGTGAAAGAAACAACAAGAACAACAAAAAGCGAAAGCAAAACACAGCACTAGACAAAAACATGCCAAGTCCACTTACTTTCTCCTGCGGAGAAGCCAGGAAGTATATATTTGGAGGAGGCACAGTGAAGATCACCAAGAGAGAAAGCAAAAGGCAGGCAAATGGGTCCAAATGCTATGGGTCCTGAGTATCTAGAGAGGATACTCTTTTTGTTGTTGTTGTTGTTGTTTTAAAGATTTTCTTTATTTATTTGACAGAGAGAGACACAGCGAGAGAGGGAACACAAGCAGGGGGAGTGGGAGAGGGAGAAGCAGGCTTCCCAAGGAGCAGAGAGCCCGATGCGGGGCTCGATCCCAGGACCCTGGGACCATGACCTGAGCCGAAGGCAGCCGCATAACGACTGAGCCACCCAGGCGCCCCTAGAGGGTACTCTTGACACGACACGGTGGGAACGTGTGGGTGACCCTCAGCATAGGCGGGTGGTCAGTGGTATTCAGTTACACGGCAGTGCACAATCAAGAATGACAGTGACCTTCTAGCCTATTCACTAACTTGGCTGTCTTCTCCACCCATGGTATGGCAAAGGTATAGAGAAATGGTCAGCATCTCCACCTTTCTCTCTCTTCCTGGAGGCACCGAGGGGGTTTGTTTTCTTCTGCTTTGGTTAGATCGGTAATTACATGTGTGCCTCTGGCAAAGGTCCCAGCCCGGCCACAGCTGCATCCTGGTTACTAACCCAAGTCCCGTTGCCCTATGCCCTCCAGACCTGCTGGAGGGCAGACCTCCGACTGGCCCTCCTATGTCCTGCAGCTTTACTTGGCATGAGGGTCCAAGTCTTCCAAGCGCAGGGCTTTCTGAGGCTGGCGGAAGTGTGGAGTTGGATGGGAAGGTCTCAGACTCTTCCATGATTCGCTGGTGCTACATTCCTCAGCACTAGAGGCAAAGCAGAGAAGAAGAGTCTAGCACTTCTTCGGAAAGAGATTACTCCTAAACTTGAAGGGGACCAATATCCAGAGCGCGGATTTAACCCAAATTGATTTTGTCCAAAAGCCTACATTCTTTTTATGTTACTGCACTCAAAACAATGGGAGGAAGCATTTGATTGAATACGTGACATTGGGATGACTGAATTACAAGCAGTTTTTAAAAAGGATTTTATTTATTTATTTTAGAGAAGAGTGGGAGAGGGAGAAGCAGGCTTCCCATGGAGCAGGGAGCCCGATGTGGGGCTTCCATCCCAGGACGCTGGGATCACGACCTGAGCCGAAGGCAGACGCTTAACTGACTGAGCCACCCAGGCGCCCTGAATTACAAGCAATTTGGAATTAAGTTTAAACATCTTAGGCCATATACAAAAATGAACTCAAAATCAAGAGTTAACTACTGAATGATAGGAAAACTGGCATAAATTAGAATCTGATATCAGATACTTGATTAAACCACTTTCTAAAATTTGAAGCTCAATTAACATAATAGAAGAAACAGATTGACAAAAATTTATATGGAAAATATAAACATCAAGACAACAGTTATAAACAGGCGATGAACAGGAACACATTTAAATGAGAAGAAAACAATCATAAACAAACACTGAAAGATTTTAAACTTATGTACAAAATAAACATTAACTGGTACTATTCCAAGGTATTAAATTTGAAAAAAATTAAGGTAAACTAGTAAAGTGATAATGAATAGCAATTTTTTACTGGGGGAAAAAAAGTTTGACAATTCCTCTTGTGAATTACTTTTCTGTAAAGTCTACTTCTGGAACTTGATCTTAGGAGTTATTCCAAAAACAAGTCAGTTGAAATGACAGCATATCATGGAAGTAAAGAATACAAGCTTTTGAGTTTCAACATATCCAAGTTCAAATCCTGGCTCTGATTTACTCATTTCATAACGTTGAGTAGGTTATTTGTGATAACTAAGCTTCCGTTTCTTCATCTCTAAGTCAGAAATGAAAATATCTGATGTAGGGGCACCTGGGTGGCTCAGTCATTAAGTGTCTGCTTTCAACTCAGGTCATGATCCCAGGGTCCTGGGATCCAGCCCTGCATCAGGCTCCCTGCTCAGTGGGGAGCCTGCTTCTCCCTCTCCCGTACCCCCCCACCCTGCTTGTGTTCCCTCTCTCGCTCTGTCAAATAAATAAATAAGATCTTAAAAAAAAAAGAAAATATCTGATGCAAAGTACTTAGTGTTCAATAAATGGACGCCAGCTAAAACGGAAGAATGACTCCCAACAGGTGAAAGTTGGAAACAAACAATATTCAATATGAACAAAGTTATGAATATTAATGTATATAAACCAGGTGGAACATTAAGCAAACACTGAAAAGACAGTAATGAAGACTCTGATGATGGACTATATTTAAAATGTGCTAAATAAACATAACAAAAATGTTTCTATATTTACAATGAGAATAGCTAAATAAAACGTACACATGTGAACAAAGACTGGAAAAGAATGTGAATTAACGAAAGCATGGCAGGTCATCTTAGGGGGATTTAAAATGTTTTCTTCAACGTTACCCTGTTTTGCCAATAAATGAAAAACATAAGGAAAAAAAACAGATAGCTGAGACTTCTGGTGTATAGTCTGGCATACAAGGAGCCTAGCAGTAGCCATCCTATTATTAATAAGTCAAAACCTGAACGAACTGAAAACCAAAAAGTCTTAATGATTTCAGAGAACTGAGGTCAAAATTAGAGAGACAGACAGGTGGATGCAGAGGATCACCACTTAACTGGAGCAGCGACCTCCCTGGGAACAAGGACTAGCCCAGGAAAACTTAAACTGTAACTGACAAACTTTGGAGGCTCCGGGTGGACCAGCCGGAGAGTTAAACACTTCAGGAGGGCCAGGCTTTGGTGAGTTTTTCCTCCAGGAGCTCTACTAGGTTCTCACGGTGAGCACTGGGAAGAAATCTCATGTTTCTGGCAGGGAGAAGGGGAAAGTAGCGAGAACATTCTGTTCTTCACACGGCCTGCCCTCAAGAGAAACCGTTTCACCTGAGCTAACCAATTAAGGTTGTATCAGAGCCTTACTAGCCCCGACGAAGGGCAAATACCCACCTCAGGCCTCCTCTCGCCATCCTGTGAACTTGTGAAGTTCACAGTCCGAGGCACAGGCTCTCTATGAGACTACCCCAACTCCAATACCCAAGTCCACTAGGCTGACGCTGGGGGAAGAACTAAGAGGGTATCTGTCAGAACAATCAGCTTTCCCCAAAGCCCTGCCCAGTGACTTCATTTAAACTGCTCTGACCCCCAAGGGACTCAGGAGCGCTCCCAGCTACAAGGAAGGCTGGCAAGAATGCTGCATTACTGGGCGCCTGGGTGGCTCGGTTGGTTAAGCGTCTGCCTCCAGCTCAGGTCATGATGCTGGGGTCCTGGGATCGCACCCCACATCAGGCTCCCAGCTTATCAGGGAACCTGTTTATCCTGCATCCCTGCTTGTGCGCTCTCTCTCTCTCTCAAATAAATAAATACAATAAAAATGCTGTGTCACCACCTTGAGTAAGATCAAGTTTTGCCAGATAAAATACCAGAAAACCAAACTTTCACTGATGATACGATTATCTACAAAGAAACCCAAGAGACTCTATAAGCAAATTAATAAGAAAATACAGTAAAATACTTAGATTTAAGACCAACATATGAAAATTAATTGCATTCTAATACAGAGGCCCCCTAAAACTAGAAGATGCAAATAAATAAAAAGCAAGGTACTTAGGAATAAATAGAATAAGAATAATGAAATATTTTTATGGAAAGACATTAAAGAAGAATAAAATAAATGGAGAGATATGTTTATGGCATAGACTCAAATAATATAAAGACTCAATAATATAAAGACATTGTTCTATCCAAATTAATCTACAAATTCAATATAATTCCATTTGAAATCCCAAGGAGTATTTCATGGAACTTGATAAACTGATTCTATAATATGTATGAAAGAGAATAAGGCCAAGAATAGAGCTGGTAGGCAGAATAATGGCCCTTTAAAGATGTTCACATCCTGGGGCACCTGGGTGGCTCAGTCAGTTAAGTGTCTGCCTTCAGCTCGGGTCATGATCCCAGGGTCCTGGGATCGAGCCTCGCATCGGGCTCCCTGCTCAGCGGGAAGCCTGCTTCTCCCTCTCCCTCTGCCTGCCGCTCCCCCTGCTTGTGCTCTCTCTCTGTCAAATAAATAAATAATATCTTTTAAAAAAATGTCCTATCTTAAAAAAAAAAAAAAAAGATGTTCACATCCTAATCCCCAGAACATGTACATTGGGTTACATGGCAAAGGAGAATTAAAGTTGCTAAAGAGCTGACTATAAAATGGAGAGATTATCCTGGATTATGTGGGTAGGCTCAATGCAATCACCAGTGTCTTTATGAGCGAAAGAAGTATAAGAAGGAGAAACAGACAGGTTTTGGCCTGATATTGCTCCCCTTGAAAATGGAGCCAAGAATGTGGGAAGCCTCTAGAGGCTAGAAGGAACAAGACACGGATTCTCTCTTAAGGCCTCCAGAAAGGAATGCAATCCCGCCGATACTTTAATATTATCCCAGGGAGACCCATTTCAGACTTCTAAACTATGAACTGTATGTAAGATAATAAATTTATGTTGTTTTAATTTAAGTTTGTGGTTATCTGTTATAGCAGCATAGGACACTAATTACAATAGACAAGACGGTTTCAAAAGAACAAAGTAGAAGGACTGTCCTACCAACATAAGACTTATTTTAAAAAATATAGAAATTAAGATAGTGTAGGATTGGTGTTGGGATGTAAAAACAGCAGATTCCAGAGACAAACCATATATATATATGGAAACTTGATATATGTCAGAGGTGACATTATGGATGAGAATGAACTATACCATAATGGACAATGGATATTTGGGGAGGTTTTTATAAAAAGATTTGTTTATTTATTTGAGAGAGAGAGAGCTAGAGAGCAGGAGTGGGGAGAGAGGTAGAGGGAGAGGGAGAAGCAGACTTTCCACTGAGCAGGGAGCCCAATGTGGGGCTCGATCCCAGGACATGACCTGAGCCGAAGGCAGACGCTTAACCAACTGAGCCACCCAGGCGCCCCTTTTTAACGTATTTCTTAAGCTCAGGGCTGGGTACATATGTATGTATCAATCCCTGTTCCTATTCATGTGTCTGAAAAATGTCATAAATGTTAAATATAGATACATTTTAAAGTGAATAAAACAATAAATCACAGGTAAGCTCCAAAGAGCTCAAAGGTTATGATACAGAAAGTTTAAGAGTTTAAGCTCTTCCTCATGAAGCTGTCCCTCACCTGGGTTACACCCCAGCAGTTCAACTCAGAACCCTGGGAATCAGTCAGAGATTCTGCCCTAGAGTGGATTCTTTGTTTTGCTGACACAGCAAATGGATCATGTTTGGTACAATTTAAAAAGCTAAAGGAAGCAGCTGTAATGAAGGCTAATGGCCACACAGAACAAACACGAAAACAGACACATTTAACCACGGGTACCATGTTTCCTAGCTGAGAGCTGCTGCCCCCTCTCCCATGGGCCGCCCGGCAGTGTGGCATTCTATCATATGGAGAAATACTAGAGAACAGTTTCTAAGCCCTTTCAGATAAATCTCTCATGTCCTCATAGCATGACATACAGTTGTACCATCTCTGGTGCACTTTACACGAAGTAAACATGTTTCTTAGTGATCTAATGATTATTGATGCCAAACTACCCTAAATTTAAATTTAAAAAAACAAAAACAAAAACAAAACCACAACCAAACACACAATGGATAGGCTAAAAGAGAGACATAACGTTTCTTCAGTTTCCTGGGGGTGCTTCCGGATCCAGCTCTGGGTCTGGCTGGCCACTAAAATGTGGAGCAAAGGTGCTTGCCCGTCCAAGTCAAGGGCAGAAACCCAAACTTTCTCTAGGTCACAGGACAACTGGGAAAAACTCCCAGCGCCAAGGCCCCTGCGAAGAGGACTTCAACCTGACCCTGACACCTCAATAATAAAACTGCTTTCCACTGGTTTTGCTTCAAGCCTATTTCTGAGCTTTGGTACTTTGCAGTCCATAAATTTAGCCAGAGGCAAACAAAATCAATTTAACCTATTTTACTCAAAGAACCATTTTATTATATATTTTATTTTCTGCTGTTCATGTTAATGTATTTCTTCCAGCACATTTCCTGCTGTACAGTTTTCGATGTTGGTTTTAAAAACAGTGTTCTACATAGATTTCCCTTTTTTGTTATTGTTGCTTGCCTTTTGATGGTATTTAAGATACTTGGTTTCAGTTTTATCTTCTTTTATTTCAGCCAATTTTCTTTTCTTTTCAGCCATTCTATAATATATCACAAATAACCCTAATTCATTTCTTCATTTGATAACCACTTTCCATCTTGATAAAATAGGTTTGTGAGATAATTTCTCACTGGTGCAGCTGGTGTTATGTGTTTTAAATAATCACAAGGATTTTTAGCGTCCTTGTTAGTTTACTGAAATTAAAACATACTATCCTAATTTGGGGGCCTCAGGAGTTACTACGACCTTTAGAAGCCCATGAGAACAAAGGCAAGAGAAATGCAGCTTAAATTAGATTAAATCTTTGTACAGCTTGCAGCCCACTGATAGATCCCTGAGACATGCACAGTGTGACCCTCCTCAAGTGACTCATGGCCGCCCTAATGCCTTCATGTTTATGTTTTATTAAAGACTAAAAATAACTTTATCTTAACAGCAGCTAGCCCCTCCCCCAAGGTCCCAAAAGCCTTGCTTCAAAATTCCTTAGGAACTTACTTTATCTCTACCCTGCCCGCCCCCTCAAACTTAAAAGTATATAATCAGCCACTCCTCACAACCCCGCGGCGGCTCTCCCAGCCCACGGGTCCTGTCCCCATGCTTTCATAAAATCACTTGCACCAAAAACGTGTCAAGAATTCTTAGCTATTCGCTCTTGGACCCAAAACTCTTCCAAATTTCATCACTTCGGCGCCCAACGTGGGGCTCGAGTCTTTTCATCGGAACTCTGAGCCTCAGTGCAAACTTGAAGAGTAGAGTAATTCCTCTTCTCTTGCCTTTACTTTCATTTCAGAGGCTTTTCAAGGAGTGTGCTGGCTCTTACTCGAACGCTTTCACGTCAATTGCTCAGGCTGCAATCCTCTAGCCCCTGGCGACTCTTTGGGGAGGGAAAAGCCTGCCTTTTGGCTGGAAGTTAGTACCCCAGCCAGAATGGTAGTAAGACCCAGAAACTTGAGGCCCTCTCTTTATTCCTGTCCTCAGGCTTGGGAGCGCCTAAGTCACGAGGATGCCTGCCAATCTTAAGACTCCCATGTGAGGTTTCTTCCTCATTGGTCTAACGTGATCCCTTTCACATCTCGGGGTCTAGCCGCTTCAGGCCACGAGACTTGCACTTAGAGCTGGCCAAAACTAGTACCCGATTGAATCAAAATCCCACTGGGGACCATTTCCTAGGGAAGTCGGCTATAAGGACTACATGTGTTGGAATGTTGCTTAGATCATGATGGATTTCTGTTTTACTGTTTTTCATCAATGTTCCCTACTAGCTACTGAAGTTACTAAATTGGGTAATTTCCCCTTGTAAAACTTTTCTGGTGTTTTCCATGGGTTAGAAATGGCAGGTTCGGGCGCCTGGGTGGCTCAGTTGGTTAAGTGACTGCCTTCGGCTCAGGTCATGATCCTGGAGCCCCGGGATCGAGTCCCACATCAGGCTCCCTGCTCAGCAGGGATTCTGCTTCTCCCTCTGACCCTCTTCTCTCTATCTCTCATTCTCTCTCTCTCTCAAATAAATAAAATCTTTAAAAAAAAAAAAAAAGAAATGGCAGGTTCTTCACAGCACGGCAGGGCATGGTATTTTGGTCAATTCACTGGCATCCACTTGTAGTCTAGAATGCAATGGGGAAGCAAGGGAACACAGGCAATCCCTCCTATGGGGCCTTTACTTTACAGCAGGCATGGTGATCAAGGGTGATTTTGTTGGAGGGATGCCTCCAGTCACTTAGACACCCAGAACCCCTGATATATCCTGCGTGGGACACTACCCAGGAGTCAGGAGCGATTTTTGATAACGGGCCTTCTCTAGGCTTCTTCGGTTCCCAAGGACTTTCCCATGGTATGCCTTTTAACCCATTGGAAACAATTCAGGATTGCAAAATTTAAGAAAGAACTGATCTTCTTTTCTAACACTGTATGGCCTCAATATGATCTACCAGATCTCTTCTGGTAGGAAACAAGGCAAACCGAACTGAGGTACCCTATGTTCAGCCTTGAATGGCCCTAAATCAGGACCCGATCTAAGGACCTCTTGCAGAATGTGTCTGGCTACTAATGAGGCTGATAAACTCCCTCCTGATATAGTGGATTAACATCTAAACAGGCCTCCTCCAAAAACCCCAGGTGGCTGGAGGAAACACAGGCCCTCCCTAATGTAGGGGATGTTGACTCTCTCTCCCTGTTCCTCTCAACAGACTCAAGTTACTTTAGTTGTACACTTTGATGACTGGCTCTCCTGTTTAGAGAACATATTATCATTATGTTAGCCTTGTCCTTTAAAAAAAATTAGACTCATTCCTTCTTTGACCTCCTTCCATGAACAAATAAACAAAAGCAAACAAAAAATTCCAATAAAACATCCAACAAACAAAATTCCATGTCTATCACCGACGCAAGTAATAAAGAATATGGTTAATGCTTACAAAGTCTGCATGGAAGGGCCTCGGATAAATCACGGAAGAATCCTATAATCACAGTTGGATTGAAAGGAGTTGCTCCCAGTGCCAGCTAATCCTGGGGAGGAGGACCGTCATCACTTCTGCTCAATCATCAGACCAAGTGAGTAGTGGAACACTGCACTCTGAACCAAAGATATAAAGGTGAAAGCAAGTTTAAACAGTCTCATTGACTTTTCCCTTTGCTAAAGGACAAAATCCAGTCAGTTGAAAATTTATCCTTTTTGCAAAACCAGTTAATGTGAATTCAGGGGATTTGTTCCAGTTCATAGTACAGTTTTCACCACACTTTATACAGAGTGCTTTTGTTTGTGATTCTTTTGACACAGAAGTAGACACAAGGCCCACCAACTGACTAACCATCTACACAGTCTGTGGTGCCAATGTCAAACTAGCCTTGAACCTGTAAATCCAAACTAATCAACAGTATTACTCTGGTAACAGGAAATCACACATTTAATTGTTAACTGATGCCTCTAGCAGGGGTACAGAGCTAGTGGTTCCAAGATGGGCTGCAAATCAAAATAATGTAGCAGCTTTAAAAAAATATAGGTGCCGGGGCGCCTGGGTGGCTCAGATGGTTAAGCGTCTGCCTTCGGCTCGGGTCATGAACCCAGAGTCCTGGGATCGAGTCCCGCATCGGGCTCCCTGCTCCCTTGGAGCCTGCTTCTCCCTCTGCCTCTCTCTCTCTCTCTCTCTGTCTCTCATGAATAAATAAAAATCTTTAAAAAAAAATATAGGTGCCTAACTTGTTCTAACACACTGATTTAGAAAATACGGTGTAGGGCCTAAGCAATTGTATTTTTAAAAAGTTTTCCAAGTGATTCTGATGCAATGGGAGTCAAGCCTGTCACATAGGTACTAATATAAACAATACTACATGATAGAGGAGCTTGGTGTCCATGCTTCTCAAATAGAGACGGGAGACAAAGAACAGGACTACCCAAAGCCACACAAAGAACATTTTGCATATTTCTGGAATGTCAATTTCATTTGACAGGTAGTTTAAAATGTCATTTTTATTTTGCGTGGTGATTACATAGGTATATACAATTGTCAAAATTTATTTAACATTTAAGACCTGTACATTCAATTGCATGTTCATTTTACCTCATAAAAAGATATTTATATTAAAATATGGATACACTTTGGAGTGGAATGCAAGATTTGCATTTATGTTTTAGAGGAACTCTGAGCCATCAAAGAAATCTCCCTCTTTGATGAGCTGGCTACCTTACACAGGCTAGTCCCCAAATCCAGACAGGCCACTATTACACTCTCTTCTGTTTAGGGTGGGAGGTTAGGGCTTGAAATGCTGAAAGGAAGACCTTTTGGAGGGGCCCAGGACTATGGTTTGAAAATCCCTGGGCTTAGAAATCCTTTCACTTCCAATGCTTTTCATTCATTTCTCTACCCATGACCCACTCCCCTCTTCTCTCTACTTTCCACATATTACTTGTCTTTTTGCTTTAAAACACTCAAAATCCTCAAAAATTTAAAGTCACTCTTTGCTATGGAGATGGTTTAATGACTCGGAGTCTACATCCACAGAAATCACACATTGCAAGCATCTTTTTCTCCTCAAAAATGTGTGTGTGGTTTTTTTTTTTATCTTATTTTTGAGCCACCCCAGCGCCCCTCAGAAATGCGTTTTAAAAGGTTATCAGCTACAGGGACTGGTCGACAGGGACTGAATCTAAGAATTAGGAAAACCCACATTCCCTGATTTTGGAAAAGACAAGAACGGAGGGTGAGTGGAGAGGAAGAGTGGGTGAGTAGCAAGAGTTAAAGGAAACAATGGTCTTACTTTTAACTAGGTTCAGGGGCGCCTGGGTGGCTCAGTTAGTTAAACATCCAACTCTTGATACTAGCTCAGGTCTTGATCTCAGGCTTGCGAGCTCACGCCCCGCTAAAATAGCTAGGTTCAAGGGTTCCTCTTTCTCTCCGGTAGCCTAAAAGTACAAGTTTGGGATTCTGAGAAACGGTGTGAGCAGTTTACTTTCTGTCTCTTGCTTATAAATTCGGTGTCACCTATAATATTGGGGAAAGAGTACATCCGTTTATGGATTTAATTAACGTGCACTAGTTAATTACTATGTTTCACGAACTGCATAGTTGTGAAACTTCTTCAAAGTTACAAAAGCGTGTATAAACCAAAAAGCACGTAGCAAACGTCTAGGACTCCATCGGCGCAGAAACACAACACGACCCAAAGACAGCTTTGCACTACGCTAGGCTCTACCCAGCCCACCCGGGCCCCAGCAGCCTTTGCGAAGCCTGCCCTCAACCCCTAGAGCAAGGAGGGGGAACGGGGGGCGCGCGCGCCACGCCCCCTTCCACTCGCGCTCCTAGCCCTCCCGCTGCCCCACTATGCGCATGCGCCACTCGCCTTCGCAGGTGGCCGGACGGCTCCCGACAATAATTGGAGGGGGGCGAGAGGCCTCCGAGGTTTGGCCTCTCACCTGCTTGGCATAGGCCGCGGACTCCTTCTAGTCCCGCCTTCTTCCGACGCTCTGACCCGGCGACTGCAGGAGCTGGGCAAAGGGCACGGTTCTGATTGGAGGAGTGTGTTTACCCTGCGAGCCGACTAACTTAAGCCCCGCCTTTTCCTTCCCGCTATTTATTTTAAAGCGGTGGGTCGCCGTCGTCAGTTAGAGGACGGGACTTCACCGTTGGCGCGCGGCTGCCTTCTGACTTTGTTTCGCCGGGTCTCTACGGGTCAACTTGTTGACTGAGAGAGTACCTCGAAATTTTAGGTGGAAGATGTGGGAAAGTACCTTCGCCGAGAGTAGCGACAGAAGCGAGAAGCAGGTTTCTGGTGCTGAAATCATCGCCCAGGCCCTGAAAACCCAAGTATGGTGACTCTCCTGCAACGAAAGGCTCCTACGGAAGCCGGCAGGGGGTGGAGACGTTGTCCCGCACACTCTGAGAGCGCTAGGGTGGGACCGGGGAGGGTTGCGTTGGGGCTTTCCTTTTAGCGCCGCGGGAGGGAGCGGGGTGGCGGGGGTCCGGGCATTTACTCCTCTGTTCTTGGCCCCCAGGATGTGGCGTACATGTTCGGCATCGTGGGCATCCCAGTGACCGAAATCGCCGTTGCGGCGCAGAAGCTGGGCATCACATATGTCGGGATGAGGAATGAGCAAGCCGTAAGTATGGACACTGGGAGCCAAAAGCGTTTTTGGGAATGATTGCTAATAACGGCAAACATTCATTGCGGATACCCAGCCCTCACCACTGTTCCAGTACTTCACACGTGCCAATGACAACAATCCTGTGAAGTAAGAACTTCGCTTAATCCTAGTTGATAGATGAGAAAAGTGAGACACAGAGAGGTTAAGTAATTTGCCCGAGGTGACAGCTGGTAACGGCAGAGCCAGGATTCCAACCCACGTCGTCTGGGTCCGGAGTCCATGCTCTTGACACTGAACAGGGTTGTACTCTGCCAAGTCTAGAGGGTCGGTTTTGGAAGGGACAGTTTCCCGGTCTGAATCCAGGCCTTCTGTCCTCGCATAACTATCTGTTATTACGTGTCTGTTTCTGTGTATTATTTGTCTGGTCTGACTTCCCTATTTGGCTGTGAGCTCCAAGAGAGGAGGGATATTATTTCTTCTTGATACATCTATATCCCCACTGCCTAGCACATGATAAGTGCTCAGGCAGTTCCTACCAGATGAATGGGTGAAGGCCGGGTCTCCTGTTATATAGTAGACGGCCTTGCAAGATGACAGTGTCCCAAATGGAAAAGCTGTGATTAGAACATCATTGTCCTATATCCCAGTCCAGTGCTCCTTCCCCCACATCATGCTGCCACCCTTCGTAGAGGCTTATTTGGAAGCAAAAGAATGGAAAATAAGACATTTTGTCAACCCAGTCTCAGTGCTTACTCTGTCAACCCAGCCTTTTCCTCCTTTCACCAGCGCTGGCTTAAAAGATCAAGAAACAACTTCTTTGGTGTCATATCCTGTCAGTCCGTCTACAGCTAAGTATTCCTGCTTTGCACTCCCACTGTTGCTCTCTCATTCAGGCTCTTACCACCTGTTGCCACGCAGTTGCCTTGACCTCCTTAAGTGCTGCCCTTCCTCTTCATCAGATGTGGGCTCCTAGAGAGCAGGTTCACTTGTTATATCTCCACAGTGCCTGGCATGGTTGGAGTTTTTGTATGATGTAGGAACTTACAACATTTTTTAATTAATTGAATGACAATCCTTAAGTATGAGATTTGAGGATTGTGGTTTTTTTAAAATATTAAATCAGGTCTTCAGTTTGTATTGCTTCTATCTTCTTAGTTGGAACAACATTCTATTCTTTCATCTGTGTGAGAAGATGAAACTATTGACCTATTAATAAGACTTATATTTTACTGTTTTTCTGGAAGTGGAATGTCCGGTTTCTTCTTCATACACCACATGTTTAATGTTTACATACCAGGTACTGGTGTTTACGTCTTCCTCTGATTTATTGCAAAGAATCAAGCTGACTATGGGAAATACGTACTAGGAATGTCTTACAGGCCTCTCAAACTCATTTCTGATTTTGAGTCATTACCTTTTCCCTCCAGATTGGCTCTTCCCTCTGTATTCATGATTTGAGTCAGTGGTGCTGATTCACCTAGTCAATCAAGCAAGCCCAAACCTAGAGAGAGATATTGAAGGAATCAGGTTTAGTCTTGGTCTTTAAGTTGAACACAGTCTGGGAAGGTGAGTGCAAAACACACAGAACAAATTTATCTGGTATAACTTATAATAGATGTATGCATAAGGAATGGTGCATGTAAAGGGTGACTTGTTCTCTCTGAGTGGGACAGAGAAGATTATCTATAAAGGCAATGTTTGTTCATGCTGTTCCATCAAAATAGCTTAAAGGCACAGTGGGCTGTGAGACTGACTAGGTGGACTGAGAGGGAGTTAGTTGTAGTAAGTCCATGGTTAGACAAGGAATGTGGGCTCTTTCAGTTGGCGTTGAATGAGACTGTAAAGGGTTTTCTAAATAGGTGGGAGACATAACTAGATTTGTACTTTAGAAATCATGGTAGTATAGAGTATGGGTCAGCAGGACAGCTTGAAGTTTTATTTCAGTCCTATAAGCTTAGTGGAGGGCCTCTGTAGGTCCCAGGTGCTTTATTGGGCATATGGATATGGAGATGAATGATATACTGTCCCTGTCCTTGCGGAGTTTGTAACCTAGCTGTGGAGTCAGACATAAGTAGACAATTTTATTATAATGGGATAAGTGCTGTGATAGAGGTATATTCAAGGTGCTATGGAAGCCTAGAAAAGGACACTCAGCTAAAACTTAAGAGGTTTCCTAGAGGGAATGATCCCTGAGCTGTCTCAAAGGATGAGTAGGCATTAACCAGGTAGGAGGGAGAGGACAGGCTCTTCTGGAGATGCTTCTTAGATTTGGGCTTGCTTAACTGGCTGAGTGGATCACAGTGCCACTAACTCAGATCGGGAGTACAGATGGAAGAGCCAATTTGGAGGGAAGAGATAATGAATCCCACTTTGGATATGAGTTTGAGATGCCTGTAGGACATTCCCAGTAGTAGACAGTCCCCTCAGTCAGCCTGAGTCTTTGCAGTAGTCAGGATGACTTAACTAGTGCCTGAATTAAGGGTAATGTCAGGATGATGAAGAGAGAATGTGAGAACCGATTCAGAAGCCATACAAGAGGCAAAAGAGGACTTGGCATCCAATTACGTGTTGTACTAAAAAGAAAGGTGTAATTGGTTGTGACTTGTTTATCTTGCATTGGATCCTTAGAGTAATCAAGACATATACTGAGCAGCTTTCCAGGAAGTAGGCACACTGTTAGTTCTCACTGTTACATTAGTCTTGATCTTTAAGTTGAACACAATCTGGGAAGGTGAGTGCAAAATGTGTGCAGGCAATATTCGGAATGTTTTACATGTATTAATTGATTTCATCCTCGCAGCAGTGCTGTCAGTTATGTTCGTTTTATAGATAAGGAAGCCAGGGTACAGAGTAACTTGCCACAATTACACAGCAGAGAGTAGGAGAGCAGGATTTGAATCAAAATGATTTAGTTCTAGAGTCTGCTCTTTTAAGTACTGTTTTTTTATTTTTGTTTATTTATTTATTTATTTGAGGGAGAGAGAGTGCAAGAGAGAGCACATGAGCAGGGGTTGGGCAGGGCAGGGGCAGAGGGAGAAGGAGAGGCAAGCTGACGACTCAGGGCTCTATCCCAGGACCCTAGGATCATGACCTGAGCCAAAGGCAGACAGATGCTTAACCAACTGAGCCACCCAGGCACCCCAAGAAATACATGTTTTATGATCTATAAAAAGAGTTCCTTTTCAACTTTTGACATCTGCAACAGAAGAATATGATTTTTGTTGTATGTTGTTTTGTATTTTTCATTCTGTAGCAACATTTCTCACCCCACTTTAATAAGTGGACAGTGCTCCTCAGTGTCCAAATAAGTGTTCATATTGCAACAGATATTATATTTTATGCACTTGCGTTCTTAGGGAAGTCTTATTATTATCCTTTGTGAATTTGGACTTATGTGCAAAAGGGAAAAGAGATAAGGGCCAATGGAGAATAGTAACACAGAAATGGTACAGAGCCTTTGTGCACCTTCTTGGTTGGGCATATGTAGTGGTGTCAGTTAAGATTATGATTCATAAAAATTTATTTTTAACTTTTTACATTTACGTCCTAAACATTTACTTAAGTTCAGTGTACCACACATAAAGTTGATTGGAGGTTAGAAAATATCCTATTTTTTATTATTTCTAAAAAAATGAGAAGAAATAATACTGGAAAAAAGATGTCCCAGACTAAGAAAAAGGATTTATTTGAGAGGGCATTTAGCATATTTTCAGGTTATCTTGTATTTGATTTAGCACCTCCCCTTTTTTGCTGTGCAGCTGAAGTGTAGTTTCAAAGTAAAAACTAAAAAAAAAGTAAAAACTAACCAAGGCGCCTGGGTGGCTCCATCTGTTAAGCGTCTGCCTTCTCCTCCAGTCATGATCCTGGGGTTCTGGGATCGAGCCCCACGTTGGGCTCCCTGCTTAGTGGGGAGCCTGCTTCTCCCTCTCCCTCTGCCCTCCCCCAACTCCTGTTCTCTCTCTGTCTCTGTCTCTCAAATAAAGAAATAAAATCTTTAAGAAAAAAAAAGTAAAAACTAGGCATATGCAAGCCATAAAGGGAATCTCAACAAATCTCCAAGATTGAAAATATATAATACATGTAACCTCTCCATGTGGGAATAAATTCAGTAACAGAAAGATAACTAGGAAATCCCCAAACATTTGAAAGTTAAATAACACATTTGATACTTTGTAAACATTTTAAAAAGACTAGTGAATTAAAAAAAGTTCAGGGCAGACTGGTCAAAAATGAAAGACAGAGGGCGCCTGAGTGGCTCAGTCGGTTAAGTGTGTGCCTCGGGCTCAGGTCATGATCCCAGGGTCCTGGGATGGAGTCCTGCATCAGGCTCCCTGTGGAGCGGGGTGTCTGCTTCTCCCTCTGCCTCTCTCTCTCTCTCTCTGTCTCTCATGAATAAATAAATAAAATCTTTTTTAAAAAATGAAAGAAAATATAAATTACTAATAGCAAGAATGAAAAATGACACATCAGGGGCGCTTGGGTGGCTCAGTCCTTTAAGCGTCTGCCTTTGGCTCTGGTCATGATCTCAGGGTCCTGGGATTCAGCCCTGCTTCCGGCCCCCTGCTAAGCGGGGTGTCTGCTGCTCCCTCTCCCTCTGTTCCTCTCCTCTGCTCATACATGCTCTCTCTTTCTCAAATAAATAAATAATCTTAAAAAAAAGGGGGGGGTGCGCCTGGGTGGCTCAGTCGGTTACGCATCTGCCTTTGGCTGAGGTTGTGGTCCCTGGGCCTGGGATCAAGCCCCACATTGGGCTCCTTGCGCAGTGGTGAGTCTGTTTCTCCCTCTGCCCCTCCACCTGCTCTCTCTCTCTCTCAAGTAAATAGATAAAATCTTTAAAAAAAAGAAAAAGGACACATCACAATGAACCCTAATCCACCAGTGGGTTGAAGAAGAAATCACAGTGGAAAATAGAAAATATTTTGAACTGAATGATAATGAAAAGATGAGATTTCAAACTTGTAAGTCATAGCCAAAGCAGTTCTTAGAGGAAATGGTTTTAAATGAATCTATTACTAAGGAAGAGCAAAAATCAGTGCTCTAAGCTTACATTTTAAGAAGCTAGAAAAAGAAAACCACACTAAATCCTAATGAAGAGAGTAAAATAATAACAGGAGCAGAAATCAGTGAACTAGAAAATAAATGAACAATATAGAAAAATCAACAAAGCCAAAAATTGGTCCTTTGAGAATATTAATAAATTTGATAAATCCCTGGCAAGACTGATGAAGAATAAAAGAAAACACAAATTGCCAATATTAGGAATAAGATAGAGAACATTTCTGTTGATCCTGCAGATATTTAAGCGGTTGTAAGAGGGTATTATTAATAAACTAGATGAAACAGACAAGTTCCTTGAAATACTAGGAACTAGATTAGAAACCTAAACCATTATTTGAAATTTACAGGTAGAACATTACTTGTTAAAACTGAAAGCATTCTAATTTCTCCTTTACCATTCAGTTCTAGTTTCTTACTGAATAGTGAATTTTTATATGTACAATTACTGTAAGGATCCCAGTATGCTTAAGTCCCAGTATTTTTTCTTTGTAGGCATGTTATGCTGCCTCTGCGATTGGATATCTGACAGGCAGGTAAAGTAAAGTCTTTGTTTTATTTCAGTTTCTTTCGAAGGCTATCTTAAACCGAGTTTCTTAAATAACTTTATAAATGTGTAAAATGGCAAACGATTATATGGAGATACTTTTTCCTTGAGTGTTTTAAGGTTAGAAAGTCACATCTAGGGTGAAGCATTCAAATTCAGTTTAAAAAATTTGAGGCAGAGCGTTACATTTTGGAATTATTTTCTGTCAGAGATCAAATGACATATTTATTTGTTAAAAAAATTTTTTTAAACACTCTTCTCCAAACAAAAATGTACTCAGCATCAAGAATTGGCTTTTGTGTGCCATTAAATTGATTGGGCCCAAATATAACTTCTTCAAAATATGAAGAGGTTCAAAATATGAAAAGGTTAGTGAAATACAGTGTGAAGATGATAGGTATCTTCTTTCTTGCAGGAAAGACATATAATCTTACCCTTGTTTCTTTTATAATTCAGAAAATATTCTAATAATTGCTTTACCAGTTGTAGTAAAGACCTATATGTCCTCTTTTTGAAGTCCAAGAAGGTTGCCATGTTTCCCCCTAGAGTGATATTAATCAGCTATTGCAATTGACCTTGCTTTTAATACAGTAAATTCTGTTTTGCAGCTATTGCAATTGACCTGCTTTTAATACAGTAAATTCTGTTTTGCTTCTAGGCCAGGCGTATGCCTTGTTGTTTCTGGCCCAGGTCTCATCCACACTTTGGGTGGTATGGCAAATGCAAACATGAACTGTTGGTAATTAATTGTTATTCGTGATCTGGGGTGGGAAGACTTGGAATCAAGTGCTTGAGGGAATGGCTTAGTAAAAAAATTAAGTATTAGGAAGAACATAAAAAATATCAGCAATCTTACTTAGAGGTAAACACTGTTAACATTTTGGAGTTTTTGGAAAACTTATGTGTAGAAGCATATGGGAGTACACATATGATTAACTCATTGAGTCTACCCTATATATAAACCTTTCAAGTAACATCTTCCTTCATTAAGATATAGGTGTTTCTAGGGGTGCCTGGCTGGTTCAGCTGGTAGAGCATGCAACTCTTAATCTCAGGGTCATGAGTTCAAGCCCTTTGTTGGGCATGGAGCCTACTTAAAAAAAAAGATATGTGTTTCTAAACATATGTAGAAGCATATGGGCATAGCTCTGTGTTTAACTCATGGGAACTAGACAGTATATAATGTGTCCTTCATCTAACATCTTCTTTCATTGAGATTTTAACTGTTCATAAACTTATGTGTAGAAGCTTGTGGGAATAGTCTCATGTTTAACTCATTAAAATGACACTGTGTATAAAACTTAAAAAAAAACACATTTTGGAGTGTGTGCGTGTGTATATTTTTATCTATATATGTGAATGTGTGTACAAGTCCTCTTTAAGTGCAGAATTATTTTTTAAAGACCCCAGCTCCATATGTAAGAAGGTATATCCAATTCTTCATCTTGTTTTGCATAATTAGCAAGACAATTGAAATTATATTTTTTGAGTTTACTTTATAAGCTCCTTAGTACTTACTCTTTGACCTTGCCCTTAACCCCATCTTTGGCACTTTACCAATAAAATCATGTTAAAGGGGGTTATGTTCTAGTCAATTCATAAAATATTTCACCTTCCTAGTATAAAGGAAGATTAAATATTTAGATATTATTTAGACTAATGTCCTAGTAGGAAGGGCATTGTTCACTTTCTTGCCATATGCCTTATTTCCTTTTTTCCTTCCCAGTCTTTCTCTTTCTTACCTACTTTAGGGTCTGATATTATTTTAGTAACTTTAAGTTTTCTGTATCTTTTCTTTAAGAAATTTATTGCCGGGGAATTTCTCTTCCTCCACCATTTCCAAGTAGACTCACCTAGGAAAGTGTGAAAAAAAAATTGTTTCCTCCTTTTAATTCCAAGACTAATGGGAAGGTTATAAAAATTTATTTTACATCACCACACCTAGAGGTTTAGCATCAGCATTCAGAAGAGCTTGGAAAATGAGCGGCATGAAGGAAAAGCATTTACTATGAATTTCAACTTTTTCTGAAATTAAGGAAGGGTTCTCTTGTATCAGGTTGCTTCCTAAATCTTTTTTAATCTATAGTTTGTTTGTTTTAAAGATTTTATTTATTTATTTGAGAGAAAGAGCAGGCGCATGTTCGCGAGTGGGGGGGGGCAGCCGGAGAGGGAGAGAGAGAATCCTAAGCAGACTCCACACCCAATACAGAGCCTGATGGGGATCTCAATCTCAGATCTCACGACCCTGAGATCAGGACCTGGGCCGAAACCAAGAACTTAACCAAGTGTGCCACCCAGGTGACCCTAATCCATAGTTTTTAAGGGAAAGTGAAATTCTCTGTCTCTCTCAACATACATGGCTATTTCTTAATTGGGCACTCTCCTGAGTATTTTACATGTCGATCTCATCTGGAATTCTCTTTTTAAAACAATGACTATTTCAGGCCCTTGATTGTGATTGGTGGTTCTTCTGAAAGAAGGCAGGAAATGATGGGAGCCTTCCAGGAGTTTCCACAGGTACGCACTCTTAAAATTTTTCTTAGAGTTTAGTAGCATAAATGTACGCTATTAAGATTTATGGAGAAGAGGGGCGCCTGGGTGGCTCAGTCATTAAGTGTCTGCCTTCGGCTCAGGTCATGATCCTAGGGTCCTGGGATCGAGCCCCGCTTCGGGCTCCCTGCTCCTCCCTCCCCCACTCCCCCTGCTGTGTTCCCTCTCTCACTGTGTGTCTCTCTCTGTCAAATAAATAAATAAAACCTTTAAAAATAAATAAATAAAAAAGATTTATGGAGAAGAAATAAAAACTCCTATCTGCAAAATACACAAAATAAAACAGAGGTACCTGAGGTAATTTAGAGGTAATTTTCCTTAACTACAAGACAGTCTCAGTGTGTATATTAAGGGAGCTCAGGCTCTGCTTAGGAGCAGTCTTCCAAGAGTTATATCTTTTCGATAGGCTTTTAAACTCTGAAACTAAGTTCTTAAAGAGTCAAGATGCAGGAATAAAAATGGTGTGGGACTATGCCTCCCAAACTTCAGAGAAGTAAAAAGTTGAGAGGAAAAATCTTATGTAAAATGACTATCAGTAGACTGGACAAGTTCATTTTTATTTTGGAAGGCTGAAGGAAAATATTTAAAAATTTCTAAAAACTTAAAAGAATTTGTCAACAAAATTCTATAGTGGTTTTTTTTTTTTTCTTTTTTTACGTTTTTTATATATTACAAGTACTACAGAGGTCTTCATAAATGGTTGCATAAAACAAAATACTACAGCTTTAAGAATAGTTCTAGAAAGCAAATAGGTGAGAGTGAATGATTAACTCTTAAGCACATATTTGCGCATTTCGAGCGCAAAGTTCTGAGCAGAGTTAAAACCTTAGGCAAAGTCTACTGGTTAATCCAGAAGTCATTGTGAGAACCTCAGAATATAAACATAGAATTTTCTCTGTGATTTAAATTATTGTAAAATACTAGATCTTGGTATAGGTTGATGCAAAAGTTACACTTTTATCCTCTTGAAAGGAAATTGAAGTTTACTTAGTTAATGGTAAAGAATAACAACCATTATTTAAAAAATGCTAATATGTTTGAAAAATAAGGGCACCTGGGTGGCTCAGTCGGTTAAGCGACTGCCTTCGGCTCAGGTCATGATCCTGGAGTCCCGGGATTGAGTCCCGCATCGGACTCCCCGCTCAGCGGGGAGTCTCCTTCTCCCTCTGACCTTACCCCCCTCATGTACTCTCTCTCTCATTCTCTCTCTCAAATAAATAAATAAAATCTTAAAAAAAGAAAAAAAAGAAAAATAAGCAGAGCAGAAAAGTTATTTAAAAGGAAATTTAGGGGTGCCTGAGTGGCTCAGTTGGTTAAACGACTGCCTTCGGCTCAGGTTATGATCCCAGAGTCCTGGGATCGAGTCCCACATCGGGCTTTTCTTCTGTGGGGAGCCTGCTTCTCCCTCTGCCTCTGCCTGCCACTCCCCCTGCTTGTGCTCACTCTCTCTCTGTGTCAAATAAATAAATAATATCTTTAAAAAATATAAATAAATAAAAGGAAATTTAGGGGCGCCTGGGTGATTAGGCGTCTGCCTTCGGCTCAGGTCATGATTCCAGGGTCCTGGGATTGAGTCCCACATCAGGCTGTCTGCTCTGCAGGACGCCTGCTTCTCCCTCTCCCACTCCCCGTGTTTGTGTTCCCTCTCTCACTGTCTCTCTCTCTGTCAAATAAATGAATAAAATACTTAAAAAAAAATTTAAACTTATTACAGAAACTTTATAGATGAGAAGAAAGCAGAGGATAATGTCTACTGCAAATATTTTTTCCTGAAAAGGAAAATAATAAAAGTTTATTAGGTGAAATTAAAAATGTGAAGAGAAAAATCACTGATTTGATTTAAAATCCAAGTATCTGTTTTTGTGGAAATACTTTAGATGGCATGACCGGGAACAGACTGAATATCTTAATTCTATCATGCTTGTTGGACTAAGACTACCAACTTTCATACCAAAAAGTATCAAGAGACACCATTTCTATATATTGCTTAGAGTGCATTAAACAGTGAAAAATTACGCATTGCTGAATTGACACATCCCAAACAGCATAGCAGTAAATATATATATATTATATATATATAAATATTATATATTTACAGGAAAACTGTCAGAAATGTAATAAGGATAGATTATAATTGTAACAAGATGAAGCAGGTGAAGTTTTGTATTCCTGGCTGTGGAATTTCTGGGTCCAGGGATATGCTCATTTTAATTTTTAGTGGACATTATCAACTTCCCTTCACATTTATACTCTCACCAGCAGCTTAGGAGAGTGCCAGCTTTCCTGTGTGGTGGTAAGTTCTGAGTATTATCAAAGTCTTTCATTTTTGCCAGTCTGAGAAATGAAAATGATGTCTTGTTTTGATTTACTTCCTGAATCATACTGAGGCAGAAATTTGGGCTTTGCCTAGGCTTTTAAGAAACAGTCCAGGTAATGTATTTTCTCCATCTTTTCTCTACACATAATAGAAAGTAATGACTTAACATCTTGTCTTCCTTCTGAAGAGTAATATGATCTGTGAGCTGAATTTTAATTTTCTTTCTGCATATAGGTTGAAGCTTGTAGATTATATAGCAAGTTCTCCGCCCGGCCAAGCAGCATAGAATGTATTCCCTCTATTATCGAAAAGGTAAAAGTATTTAATTATAAGTCCTCCAGGTCAATTGGTTTTTCGCAGTTGCTCATACCTGTGTTATTTGTATTCTCCATAGAATGAGCAACAATTTGGTATATATTCAGGCCATCAAAAATGATAGTATTAAAAAGCTATTTATATTTTAATGTTTGCTGTCAATTAACTCTAGAAACAGATAAAATAAATTATTTTTGAAAAAAGTTTCTCCTTCAGTTTTTAAAATTATTTTTTTAACTATAGAAAAGTAAAAAGAAAGCTAAAATGAAACCCTGGGTAACCTTTCTCTTATGCTTTTGCAAGTTTAGTTTTGAAAATTAGTACTAATGAATATAAAAGTACTAATGAATATAAAGTACTAATGAATATATGGTTTTATATTCATTAATAGCATGTTATAAATTAATCTTAGTTAAGCAACATTTGTATGTGGAGTTACATTTGAGCTGTTTCAAAACCATGTGTTAGAGACCATTTGACACATATGATAACATCATGCAGAGTTTCTGAAAAGTTAGCCAAGTCATTAGGACTAGGGAGCAAGTAAAAGCACATGTTATAGAGTAAACACTTGGCAGGCAGAGCCTGGTGGATAATTTCTAAGACTATAATATGACATGAATTTTAAAACCCTAGGTGAGTATTTTCTTTCTTGTCGCTCCCCTTTTAAACAAAAATATCTTCTAAAATATATATAATCAATAGAGGGCATTTCAATTTTAGTTAAAATTGTTTATTTCCCTAACTGTGGATGTCCAGAAAAAATTAAAGTAGTATTCCTTTCACAATTTTTAATTATCTTTGAGTGGATTATGTGATAAAGATTGAGAATTTTAAAATAGTTTCTTCTATTTGTAATAAATTTAGGCAGTGAGAAGCAGTATTTATGGTCGTCCAGGTCCTTGTTATGTTGACATACCTGCAGATTTTGTGAACTTCCAAGTGAATGTGAATTCTGTAAAGTGAGTAATAGTTATACTGAAGTTCTTAATTGTGTTATTATGTTTACCTTTTTAACAGTTTACCTAGCAGTTTATAAGCTAATCTTCATTTGTCTTAACTTTTGACAGTTTAATAACTGTTTTAATAGTTTTAATAACTAAATCCTGGCCAAAGGATTTAATTCTCTTAATTAAAATGGTATTATTTAGGGGCGCCTGGGTGGCTCAGTCGTTAAGCGTCTGCCTTCGGCTCAGTCATGATCCTGGGGTCCTGGAATCAAGCCCTGCATCGGGCTCCCTGCTCAGTGGGAAGCTTGCTTCTCCTTCTACCACTCCCCCTGCTTGTGTTCCCTCTCTCACTGTGTCTCTCTCTGTCAAATAAATAAAATCTTAAAAATAAATAAAATGGTATTATTTAGTAATTATTTGGGGGGTTAAATATTAAGTTAAATACATGAAGCTTCCTGAGCACTTACTTGAAATTATTCTTCCAGAGGCCGTAAATAATACATCCCCACTAACGTAGCAGGGGTTATTCAGAGTCTTCAAAGTGTAAACCAAGAGATGAGGTGACCATTGAAAAATTATTTAGGACTCAGCATAAAAAAACTTTAGTCTTTGTGTCTCTGTGACTTAAAATATTCTACTCAGGTGTTACTATGATTTTCCACATTCTTAAATAAACACTGAGCAAATAAAAAGTGTAAGAAACAATTTTTCACTGGTATCTAAGTCACCTCTGATAAGGGTGGATACTTAGGTTAAGACATCATCCTGGGTACCATTTAGTATATTCCTGCTGTTGTGGACCAAGTGGTTCTCTAGTGACTGCAGAGAAACAGTGTGCATTTCTGTATATTCAGTATAACAAAGAGTTGTTTCTCTTTGTGAGAGTCAGACAAAAAGGACATCTACCCTGCATAATACCTGAACATGATAAAATATTACTGGGGGGAGGGAAGGCAGAACTGTCTCTGGTAAGTTAACTCTGTAAGCCTTCTTTAGAATGTTTGTAAAGGTTGGGCACCTGGGTGGCTCAGTCGGTTAAGCGTCTGCTTTCGACTCAGGTCATGATCCCAGGGTACTGGGATCGAGCCCCATGTTGAGCCCCACGTCAGGCTCCCTGCTCAGCAGGGAGTCTCCTTCTCCCTCTGCCCCTCCCCCATCATGCTCACACCCTCTCTCTCAAATAAATAAAATCTTTAAAAAAAAAGTTTAAAAAAATAAAATTTTTGTAAAGATTGAATGTCTTTTTTTGTTTTATATGCTCAAATTTTGTACAGTGTATGATGTTTATTAATTAAAATAAATGAAAACACTGAGGACTTGGTGTCCAGAAATACTTAACCATGACAGTTTTTAAAATTTCTTTTCCTAATGCAAATTGTATTATCAAAATACTGATTCTCCCAGTGAGATAGTTAAAGGCATGGACTTTGGAGACAGAATGACCTAGGTCAATCCTGTTTCTGCCATATAACATCTGGGGACCCTGGGCAAGTTATTTTCTGAGTTTCCCTCCTCGCCCCCCAATGGTAAAATGGAAATAATGGTAGCTCCTGGCCTCATTGCTTTGAAAATTAAATGAGATTAAATGGCACATAGTATTAAACACTGACCCTGAATATGTTTTTACTGTTCTTACAGCAACTATTACTACAGGGTAGAGCCATTAACTCAGATTTCCTGTCAGTGAATTACTGATTTGATTGGCTTTTAGATGGTATTAGGGAGTAACTTAATTTACTAGATAAGATTGGGACAATATGGTTATATAGGAGAAAGTTTATCTTTTAGAGCTGCATGGAAAAGCTTTTACTTGCCTATAATTCACTTTAAAATGGTTCAGGAAACAAATTGATATGCATATTTGTGTGTGTATATGTGAGGCAAATGTGGTAAAATATTAGTTGTTGAATCTACATGGTGGGTATTTGGAGTTTATTGTACTATTTTTTTCCTACCTTTTTATATGTTTGATATTTTCATAGTAAAAAGTTTAAAACTTGGCCTCTTTTAATTAACAGAGCCCTTTATTTCCAGGTACGTGGAGTGCTGCATGCCACCTCCTGTTAGTATGGCAGAAACCTCTGCTGTGTACATGGCAGCATCTGTTATTAGAAATGCCAGACAGCCCCTTCTTATCATCGGGAAAGGTAGCAGCAAATGGAACTCTAAATCTTGCTAGGCTGTTGAAAGAATACTGATTCTGTTTAGAAATTATCTTCATTATTTATTAACATATCTAATATTTGAAATTGGAGTATGAGTTCTTTTCATTTAGGATTATTTACTAATTTATCACAGAATTATTCTAGAATGCCCAGAGATCCTGCCCTTTTATTTTTTTTTAAAGATTTTATTTATTCATGAGAGACAGAGAGAGAGAGAGAGAGAGAGAGAGAGAGAGGCAGAGGCAGAGGGAGAAGCAGGCTCCCAAGGAGCAGGGAGCCCGATGCGGGACCCGATCCCAGGACTCTAGGATCCTGACCTGAGCTGAAGGCAGACGCTTAACCATCTGAGCCACCCAGGCGCCCGAGATCTTGCCCTTTTAAAGGAATATCACCCATTCTGTTTCTTTAGTCTTATGTGTAAAATGTGTTTTTTCCGTTATAAAAATATTTGATCATTATAAAGAATATTGGAAAATCCAGAAGATTAGAAAGAAGAAATCCCTTTATCCAAAGACAACTATTTTGGGGGCGCTTGGGTGGCTCAGTTGGTTAAGCATCTGACTCTTCATTTCGGCTCAGGTCATGATCTCAGGGTTGTGAGATCAAGCCCTACATCAGGCTCCACAGAGCCTGCTTAAGATTCTCTCCCTCTTCCTCTTCCTCTGCCCCTCCCCCCTTCCTCACACACTCTCTTTCTCAAAAAAAAACAAAACTATTTTTAACATGTAATACTCTATTCATTTCTGCATGTATATTTCATATATTGTGATCACACCATATAGACAGTTTTATTTATATTTTATTTAATATTGTAACATTTCTTCATGGTCTTGAAGTTTTTTCCTAAATATAATTTTAAGGTCTATTGATGGATATACTAACACTTCACTGACAGATATTTATTTATTTATTTATTTTTTAAAGATTTTATTTATTTATTTGAGAGAGAGAGAATGAGAGATAGAGAGCACGAGAGGGAAGAGGGTCAGAGGGAGAAGCAGACTCCCTGCCGAGCAGGGAGCTCAACGTGGGACCCGATCCTGGGACTCCAGGATCATGACCTGAGCCCAAGGCAGTCGCTCAACCGACTGAGCCACCCAGGTGCCCTCACTGACAGATATTTAAATCTTTGCCAGTTTTTTGTTTGTTTAGTATAGCTGTGACAAACATGTTTGTGCTTAAAGCTTTTTCCATATTTAGGATTTACGATAGATTCCCAGAAAGAAAATTAAGTTAAAAGGTAATTCATATTTTAGGGTTTTTGGTACATATTGTCACATTGCTTTCTCCCAAGGTATTGTACCAACTTATACTCCTGTCAGCAAGTTATTATCCATTATATGTTCTAGAACTGAGGGGGCTGTGAGTCACCTATGACCATGTTAGTCAATTATCAACTATTGAGGAACTAACTACATAGAAACTAAAAATAATTTTAATGAAAATGGTGGACAACAGAAAAAAATCAAAGTCAGAGCTGAGTCAAATGAAGCTATATGCTGTATTAGCTCTATGGTCTTGGCAAACAACTACTTTGAGTCTCAATTACCTCACTTGTAAAACAAAGATACTAACTTCAACAGGATTGTTATGATTAAATAATAAGGTAGGTAGAAGGAACTCAGTAGATGCTAGTTTTCATTCTTCTTTTAACCAACATTTAATGAGTACTTATGATAAGGTAGGGATTATAGAAAACATTTGTAAGATATACAGAGGAATAATGGTCCCTACCTAGAGATAGATTAGTAACAAATAAGTGCAGTGTACCCATAAGTGGTGTGTATAGAGAGGGTCAGGTGGATTCTCAAGGGAAGCAGCAACAATTTGCTCATGTAGATGGTATGGAAAGACTCTCTGGAAGAGAAGACACTGCTACACCTTGAATAGATGTATGATAGGTCACTGAGTGCACAGTCCAGGAAGAGAGAACTGGGTGGACAAAGATTGAGGCAAGAAAGAGAATACAGGGAAACTTTCTGGATGAAAAGAAGCTATTTTTCATCTGACATGTGTGAGAAAAGATCTTAAGGTATTTTTATATGGGGGGGAGCATTATGTTGAATCTGAATGTACTAAACTAACGTCTCTTGTTAGAATTTCCATGCCTAGGGTAGGAGACTGTGCAGTCCACGTTAGCTGATGGTAGGAAGCAACATGTGAAGTTAGAGAGAGCCTCTCTCTGTCAGAGCAAAGTCCTTCCTTGCCCACCTGGGCCTATCAGTAAAGATACTGTATTTAGGGAATTGTGAGTAGTAAGTAATTCAGTAGGAACCATAGAACAGACAATTCAGAGCAGCAAGAGAGAAGAGATGCAACTTTTGTTTTGTAGTACGCATCCTTCAGAATAATTGAGAATATTATTGGGGAGGAAATTAGAACTGTGGCTTTCTTAAACATTTTAAAATACCAAAGATAAAAACCATAGTTACAGTTTGTTATGAGTATAAGCAAGCCCTGTATAAACAAGAGATTATTTGAGAAGTTCTAAAAGCAAATTCGTGTGAGGTGTTTTAAGAATCACAGTGCCGTGGGGTACCTGGGTGGCTCAGGTCACGATCCCAGATTTCCGGGATCAAGCCCCGCATCAGGCTCCCTGCTTGGTGGGAGGCCTGCTTCTCCCTCTGCCACTCCCCTTGCTTGTGTTCCCTCTCTCGCTGTGTCTCTCTGTCAAAATAAATAAATAAAATCTTTAAAAAAAAAAAAAAAAGAATCAGCGCCTGGACCATAACTGACTTGTGGAATCATTTGCATTGCTTGTAGGTGCTGCTTATGCGCATGCAGAGGAGGCCCTCAGGAAACTGGTGGAGCAATGTAAATTGCCATTTCTGCCCACCCCCATGGGAAAGGGCGTTATCCCTGATAACCATCCAAACTGTGTGGCTGCTGCCAGATCCAGGTGCGTGGCATTCTGAAGTTTAAGTACAGTGGCTTGGCAGATCTTAGGCTAATTTATTTCGTGACTTTAATGAATCTAGAAGAAGTTCTGAAATGTAATTTTAAGCACACCTGTTTTTAGAGTTTTTAGACTTTCCAGCACTTTAAAAGGTGTTGTCTACTACCTTCTGACCCTCATGGTTTTAGATGGGAAATCTGTAGTCATTTGAAGCATTGTTCCTCTATATGTAATATGTTCTGTGGCTGCTTTCAGGATTTTTCTTTATCTTTGGTTTTCAGCAGTTTGATTATGTGTCTGAGTATGGTTTTCTTTTAGTTTATCCTGTTCTCTGATCTTCTTCAATCTGTAAGTTAATGTCTTTCACCAAATTTGTAGTTTTGGACCATTACTTCTTCACATTTTTTTTCTACACCAATCTCTTTCTCCTTTCCTGGGATAATGTAAATAGTAGACTTTGGTACTGTCCCATAGGTCCCTGAATATGTTCAATTCTTTTTTTTTTTCATCTTTGAAGTAGTTTATTAGAATTTCTTTTTTTTTTTTTTTGGTTAAGATTTATTTATTTATTTTAGAGAGAGTGAGTCGGGGGGAGGCGCAGAGGGAGAGGGAGAGAGAAAATCTTAAGCAGACTGCACGCCCAGCATGGAACCCAACAGGGCGCTTGATCTCATGACCCTAAGATCATGACCTGAGCATTGGATGCCTAACCAACTGAGCCACCTGAGCACCCCTATTAGAAATTTCTTACATGAAATGTTCTTTTTATTTTTATTTGTTTTTAAGTAAACCTTTTATTTATCTTTTAATTGAAGTATATTTGACATAAAATGGTGTGTTTCAGGTGTACACCATAGTAATTTAATATCTCTATACATTATGCTATGTTCTCTGTTCTTTTCAATGCTTTTGTCTCATATTTTATATTTCTCTGTTGAGAACTTCTATCTTCCCATTTATTTGGAGAGTACTTTTGTTTACTTTATGGAGCATATTATAATAGCTGCTTTAAAGTCTTTGTTTACTAATTTCAACATCTGGGTCATCACAGAATGGGAATCTATTCATTTCTTTTGAGGAATTGGTCACATTTTTCTGGTTCTTTTGTATATTGAGTATTTTTGGAATGTATCCTAGATTTTAAGTATTATGTTTCAAGATTCTAGGTCATATTTACATACTCTGTAGAATGTTGACTTTGTTTTAGCAAGCAGTTAGCCTGGTTAAGGTCAGACTTCAAGATCTGTCTTGCTAGAAGCATTAGGTCCAGGGTCAGTTTAGTTTCAAAGCCTTTGCTATGCTCCTTTGGGTCTGTCCACACATACACAGCCCAGGTGTGAGCCCCAGACATTTGCCCGTTCATTCCCAGAACTAGAGAGTGTAAAAATGATTGCAAGTGGCTGTAAATAATTGAATCAGTAATTTCAAGTATCATTAAACAAATCTATCCTTTCAATTGTAGTTTTTATCTGTTTGTTAAATTGGGTCCCACAGGACCGATAACAGTATGTGAAAATGGTATTTTGTGTATGATATCATCACTGAAGAAGACAAAAGCAAAAGAACAGATACCCTGTGGAAAAATATAGGATAAAAGGGAAATAGCCAAGAAGCAGAAAAATGAGAAGTAAAAAAAAAAAACCCACAGCAATTAATAAACTCTTCTGTAGAAAGGCAGAGACATTGATTGGGTCAATAATAATGACAGTTACATATATATAGTAAGAACAACATCTGAAACAAATGATACAGCATAAAATGAGCAAAGGTGTATGAGGTAAACAAAAACAAAACAAAGATGGCTATGTTAATATTAGTGTGGATATCAAAGTAAAAATTAATTTTAAAGATTAGAAGTTATATTGACAAGGATATTAAGATACATAAAATAAAACTATTAGCAATAAATTTGGTTGGAAATATGAATCAATTGTCTTAAAAATACCTGCTTCTAGGAATCAATATGAAATATGTATTAAGATTCAAGCATAGGGACGCCTGGGTGGCTCAGTCGTTAAGTGTCTGCCTTTGGTTCAGGTCATGATCCCAGGGTTCTGGGATCGAGCCCCACATCAGGCTCCCTGCTCAGTGGAGAGTCTGTTTCTCCCTCTGCCTCTGCTCTCCCCACCGCTTGTGTGTGCTCTCTCTCTCTCTCTTTCTCTCTCTCAGATGAATAAATAAAATCTTAAAAAAAAAAGTACGTACAACCTAGTATTTATAAATTATCCAGTAATTGAGAAAAGTTACAATAAATTAGGTATATGTGTTCTGCAAAGTATATAGCCTTTCAAAATTGTATTTAAGGGGTGCCTGGCTGGCTCAGTCAGAGAGCATGGGGCTCTTGATCTCAGGGTTGTGTTCGAGCCCCATATCAGGTGTAGAGATTACTTAAAAAAAGATAAAACTTAAAAAAATAAAAATAAAAAAATAAAAATTTTAAGAAGAACCTAATGACAAAGGAAAATGTAATAAGCAAAAGTGCATGAGACAGTATTATAGCATATAAGCTCAACTATGTAAAAATATACTTGCATAGAAAGAAGACTAGATGAAAATATGCCAGGCTATTAATAATAGCTTTTAAGTTGATAGTATTATTGGGTGGAATTCTTTTTCTTTATGCTTTTTCTGTTTTACTGAGATTATCTACAGTAGACTTGTAGTAATTTTTCCCAGCAATTGCACTACTGAGTATTTACCCCAAAGAAAGAAATGTAGTGGTCTGAAGGGGCACATGCACCCCAGTGTTTATAGTAGCAATGTCCACAATAGCCAAACTATGGAAAGAGCCAAGATGTCCATCGACAGATGAATGGATACAGAAGATGTGGTGTATATATATATATATATACAATGGAATATTATGGAACCATCAAATGAAATCTTGCCATTTGCAACAACATGGATGGAACTAGAGGGTATTATGCTAAGCGAAATAAGTCAGAGAAAGACAAGTATCATATGATCTCACTGATATGTGGAATTTGAGAAACAAGACAGAGGATCATAGGGGAAGGGAGGGAAAAATGAAACAAGGTGAAACCAGAGAGGGAGACAAACCATAAGAAACTCTTAACCTCAGGAAACAAACTGAGGGTTGCTGGAGTGGTGGGGGGTGGGAGGGATGGGGTGGCTGGGTGATGGACATTGGGGAGGGTATGTGCTATGGTGAGCTCTGTGAACTGTATAAGACTGATGAATCACAGACCTGTACCCCTGAAACAAATAATACATTATATGTTAATTAAAAAAATAAACAAAAAATTTTTAAAAATTTAAAAAAATTTTAAAAACTAATGAAATAGGTATGGTTTTATAATATTTTTCTTATTTCATCTTTTAGATTACTATTTAAATAGAATGGCTTCATAATTATTTTGGTTTGAAAGAGCAAATTTACCCTAGAAGCTGATTCTGAAGACTAAAACTCCAGATTATTTAAACTTTTCTAAATACTTTAGAAATTAATTTTAGAATAATTCAAGTCAGAAATGTAGATACACTTTTTATATCATAACAGATTTTTCTTTTTAATAGGGCTTTGCAATTTGCTGATGTAATTGTATTATTTGGTGCCAGATTAAATTGGATTTTGCACTTCGGACTGCCTCCAAGGTATCAGCCAGATGTGAAGTTTATCCAGGTACTCGGAGCAGAGAGATTTAAAATCAGCGCTATCCGTGATTTATTGTTCTCCTCAGCTATTATTAGCTCTGCTTTCTTCTTGGCTTTTGTAGATTTTTATAAATTATCTAACATAATTACAGGTACCAAAGTAAGCTGCCTTTTCAAGCCTGTGAAACATAATATGCTGCTTTACTTCTAACGAGAAAACCTTTCAAAACCAAGTTTTAAATAGTTTGAAAAGCACAATTTTCCTCTTCTTCATAGTTCAGGTATATTTAAAGGTAGACAAAAGGGGTTTAAGTAGAATGGTAGATTAGAACAAAACATTCAACATTGTTAGGGATTGAGTTGTCCTTTTAGGTGACAAATTTTTCAAACACCCTTTGGTTGGAAATCTCTAAATGCTGCTTTTACTTGTCACTAAACAGAGTGGAATATACTCTGACTTCACTTTAATGGTTCTTGTATCATTATGATTCTCTTTTTAAACCAGTTTCCTTATTGGTGTAGAAGGTACTGCCTGCATGGCTCAGTTGGTTAAGCCTCTGCCTTCAGCTTGGGTCATGATCCTGGGGTCCTGGGATTGAGCCCCACATTGGGCTCCCTGCCCAGTGGGAGCCTACTTCTCCCTCTCTCCCCTGCTCGTGCTCTATCTCTTGCTATCTCTCTCAAATGAATAAATAAAATCTTAAAAAAAAAAAAGAAGGTACTGCCTATATAGTGCAATGTGAACCTGTTTGCCCAACAGAGATTGTGTATGGCGTTTGATGGCCCAGCTACAGTTGATATCTTCTCCCTATTTGCCTTTTACTTTTTAAGGAGTCAACTTCTAACAGGTCCTTTCCCCCTGTAGCTATGGAGAATTAATGCTGCAAATAAGCAAGACCTGGGTTTACCTGGAAGATTTTACCACCTCTTGATTATCCCCCTTGAGTATAGAATAAAATGCATCCCCTTTGACGTGGCTAAATTACAACTCCTTGCACAACTATTTTCACTTGCTCACGGCCATTCAGATACAGAGCTTCTGGGTAAATGGGAAATAATCATGCCTTACCCTAGGAGTAGTTCTCAAAATGTGGCCCCTGGACCAGCAGCATAGCACCACCTGGGAAACCTGTTAGAAAAGCACATTTTTGGTCCCCACTTCAGATCTACTGAGTTCAGAAACTCTGAAATGGACTTTCGAAATCTGTGGTTTAACAAGGCTACCAGGTGATTCTTTTTTTTTTTTTTTAAGATTTTATTTATTTATTTGAGAGAGAGAGAATGGGAGATAGAGAGCACGAGAGGGAAGAGGGTCAGAGGGAGAAGCAGACTCCCTGCCAAGCAGGGAGCCCGATGCGGGACTTGATCCAGTGACTCCAGGATCATGACCTGAGCCAAAGGCAGTCACTTAACCAACTGAGCCACCCAGGCGCCCCTACCAGGTGATTCTGATAGCTCACATTTGAGAACTGTTCTAAGTAGCAATTCCAGCGTAATTAAGTAGAACCTTCTTGATTATATTAAAAAACTATAATTGGTCAAGTCAAATGCGTTCCTGTGTGTATAATAGAACAATACCCAGATCTACAGAGTAGATATTAAAATGAAGGAAGATGATGAGGTTTCTGTCCTAGCTGTGATACTCATAGTTCTATGGATTTTTACTTTTATTAAGAAATTTCTTGGGGCGCCTGGGTGGCTCAGTTGGTTGGATGTCCAACTCTTGATATTGGTTCAGGTCTTGATCTTAGGGTCATGATTCCAAGCCCTGCATTGGGCTCCATTCTGGTCATGGAGCCTACTTAAAAAAAAATTTCCTGAATATCAAATCTTTGGTTCATTTATTCAGCCTTAATTGACTTCTTCGAGATTTTTAAGAATAAGCATGCCTCATTCTTAAGCTTTATCTCTTTTTTAGGTTGATATCTGTGCAGAAGAATTGGGGAATAATGTAAAGCCTGCTGTCATTTTGCTAGGGGACATAAATGCTATCACTAAACAGGTAAGAGCTTTTGCCTAGGTTTTAGTTTATGTGGATTGGTCTTTAGGGAATAGTCAGTTCCTAAAAATGTTTCAACCTTGATTCACTTGGTGACAGGTTTATTGATATCTATTTTAAATAAAATTTATGATGGAAAGCTATTCTTAAATATAACTTTGGAACTCACTAAATCCAACTGCTTGTATATAGATCATTTTTATGTAAATTAAGCACTTTTGGAAGGCGATTGAAGACTTAAAGGCATTCAGTAGACAAACTGATTTACTAAGTAGGATTCAGCTGTCTGAAAAATTATAATACAGCTTCCAGAAGAACTGAACTTACAGCTAAGAAATGTCTTTATGTACTGGAAAAATCTAAGTATTTCCTTAGAAAATAAAGAGATTTTTACTCTTCAAATGGTACTTAGTGACTTGTCCAGATTCTTTTTATTTGTACATAATTTATATATATCACTGTAACAGGAGATAAAATGTAGTCACAATTATTACTTGATTTTGGATACAAATTGGTATTGTTATCATGATTATATAATATTATGAAGCATCCCCCAGTCACATATTTAAAACATCCTGGAGCATACCAAATCCCTGGGTATTTGGGGTTGTTGTCCTTCCCACAAGGATTCTATGATTTTCCTTCTAGTATCAAAGGCTGAGGAGGGCATAAAAGCCCCTGCCTGTGAGGTGTGGAGAAAGTAGCATTTCCCCTGTGTTCTATGGAAATTCCAATTTTTGGTGCAAGTCTACACTGACCCAAACAGAAGCTTTCCATGTTGCCTATTTATCAGTTGTTAGCCGCCTAGATACAGTGTGAGTGATGTGAATGACAGGATAGTATAGCAGTATTGTTTTCTTTAATAAGAGATTTTTGTGTTAATATGACTTAAGTTTATTTTCAAAAAATAAAAAGTCTGGTTTTTTAGCTTTTAGAACAATTTGATAAAACACCATGGCAGTATCCTCCAGAGAGCAGCTGGTGGCAAACTTTGAGAGAAAAAATGAAGATCAATAAAGCTGCTTCCAAGGTAATATGAGACTCACGGAAACTCAAGACCACTTCTGGTTCATGGCTCAGTTAGCTCTGTCATAATATGACCTATGTATTCCTAAAATCACCAAGCTATATGAAATCATGCAGTAAAAACCACAGGGCTCATGGGAAAAAGGGTTTAGAGGCACAGCTCTCAAAAACTTTGTGAAACACTAAGATACGAACCTAATAAAAATGGTGGCAGAGGGACGCCTGGGTGGCTCAGTCGGTCAAGTGTGTGACTCTTGGTATCAGTTAAGGTCATATCTCAGGGTCTTGGGATCGAGCCCCCCTTGGGCTCTGTGCTCAGTGGGGTGTCTGCTTGAGATTCTCTCACTCTCTCTGTGCCCCTCCCCCCCACTTGTGCACACACATGCATGCCCGCACACACTGTCTTACTCTAAAATAAATGAATAAATCTTCAATGAGTAAATAAAAATAAAAATGATGGCAAAGTTTTATACATGTTAAGTGGTTAAGAAATACATATTTCAATAAATACGGTGCTTTTCCTTGAGGAAGACCTGAAGTCTCTTGTGGCAGTAGGCACATGAGGCAACTTGTTGAATTAGTGTGAAGTGGTAGAAGGAGACCGACCTGACATTGGACAGAAAGTTGTAAGAACCTATATGAATGGGTAGAGCTCACTGTCCTCAGTTTGACCTTGGCCCCAAATCATAATTAAGACATCTTTTGGAATCTTAAATCTTAGAGCATATTTTTCTACCTTTAAGATAAAAGTCCTTCAAGTAGGCATGTATAATAGATAGGTATTTCATCAAAATTGAAAATTTGATCTAATATACAGCCTTCTTTTTCTTTGTTAAAAAAATTTCAGCTTTACTGAGGTATAATTGACATATGAAATTGTAAGATATTTAAAGGTACGTCCTGGTGATTTTATATGCATATACATTGTGGTAGGATTCCCCCCCCATCTAGTTCATTAACACATCCGTCACCTCACATTTCTTTTCTTTTTTTTGGTGGAGACCATTTATGGCCCTTTCAGAGTATCTTTTTTTTTTTTTAATTAAAGATTTTTATTTATTTGACAGAAAGAGACACAGCGAGAGAGGGAACACAAGCAGGGGGAGTGGGAGAGGGAGAAGCAGGTTTCCTGCTGAGCAGGGAGCCCGATGCAGGGCTCGATCCCAGGACCCCGGGACCATGACCTGGGCCGAAGGCAGATGCTTAAGGACTGAGCCACCCGGGCGCCCCTCAGATTAACTTTTATATCACTACTGGAAATTATGTTGCAACTTCCTCATCTGCATTCATGGCTTTGCCTGATATCTAAAGACTTTGGAAGTTTTTGTTTTTTTTTTAAAGAGTTTATTTATTTATTAGAGAGAGAGCACGAGTGCATGAACAGGGGGAGCTGTGGAGCAAGGTGAAGAAGCAGGCTCCCTGTGGAGCAGGGAGCCCAACGCAGGGCTCGATCCCAGGACCCTGGGATCATGACCTGAGCTGAAGGCAGTTGCTTAACCGACTGAGCCACCCAGGTGCCCCAAGACTTTGGAAGTTGTAGTAATATGTGAAACTACCACATCATCCACTACTACTAGCAGTGAAATGAATCACTTCTGCAGGATGTGGTGATTTCTGTTTAGAGTCTTTGTATATAGGTAGAATTTTTTCTTTGTGAGAAAGGTTCTTGATTTTTTTCGATGTTTTGTGTATTTCTATGTATCTTGGTTCAGTTGGGTGCAGTTTTCTGTGTTTATGTGGTGTTTCTCACTGACAGAATCCTGCATAAGCAAATACGAAATTTGAGTTATGCTCATATTGTTCCCTAACATGTCAGACATCTTGGAATAAATTCACATTTTCAAAACTAGCAGAATTAATTATACGTAATTTTGTGTCTCATTGGAATTTTAATCAGTGGCTATTTCTATCACGAGCCAGGCTCAGTTCTGTTTTCTTGATTGGTGTGATGATTAATCCCTTCTTTTCCCTAGGAATCATATTAGTTTAAGATGGAAGGAACTTGCCTCTCTCTTCCTGGCGCAGGAGTATAGGAGGGTGCCTCATCTGTCTTACGTATAATCTCCAACAGGCCAGAATAGCACAGGTGAAGAGGCAGTGCTGGGAGCACATGGAACTATTGCTGCTGAAGCCCCATGTGGCTCTCTCTCCACTCTAGAAGGCATATAGCTAGACAAAGGCACTTACCTTGCTCCATTCAGAGACTCTTTGGGTGAAGCATATCCTCTTTACTCTCCAGTGCATGTGGAGAAGAACCAGATTTTCGGATTTTCTAAAATCCTGACTTCATTTTTATTTTAAGTTTAAGGGCATATTTCAGATTAAAATATTCTAGAATAAAATTTTTATTTTTTGTAATGCAGTGTTTTCTTAAAAGTGCTCAAATAAGACTGTTTAGTTTTGTTTAACCCAGTGTTTCCAGCTATCTTTACTGTAGGACTTGTCTCACTCTAGTATGCTAATGTGCATGGTGGGTGTCCAGGAAGAAAGCTATTCCCTGATTTATTTGATTGTGTCCCAGACTGGGTCTGTGGGTCCCCTTTTTCTTAGTATGTCCCACAGGCCTGTTCACAGATCCATTAGCTTCTCAGAGTGGTGATTTGGGAACCTCGTAGCTCATTCTTGTTGCCTATTTCCAAATAAGTTTGATAGTAGCTTATTAACATTGCTAATTTTTCACTGTATCTCTATCTAATTTGATTATATTTCCCTCAAATACTTTAGGAATTAGCTTCCCAAAAATCCCTACCTATGAATTATTACACAGTATTCTACCATGTTCAAGAACAACTACCCAGAGACTGTTTTGTGGTAAGCGAAGGAGCAAATACTATGGATATTGGACGCACTGTGATTCAGAACTACCTTCCTCGTCACAGGTGAGGCTTCCAGGAAAGAAATTATAATGTGTTAAATTGGAAGCTATAGTAGTGCAGGTTCATAAAACATTTGAGAATTACACATATTCAGTGTATAAGGACATTTTTCATAAAAGTATTCTTAGGTAAGATTTGGTAGAGTTTTTATGCTTGATATGTTTTCATGATCATGTGATAATTTGTATACTTAGTATATTCGTAGTCTTTCAAGCAATCATGAGAGACTTTTTCCACACATTCTGCTTATCCTTGACTAATTGGTTCCTCATAATCTAAAAACTTTATATTAAAGACAGAATGTTTTTATTGTTCTTTATTTTACACGCAAATACGAGTCGATTTGTGCCAACCCCACCATCAGCATGCCCCAGAGGGTTTCATTTTAGCTTTGTTCCCCAACAGGCTCGATGCTGGTACTTTTGGAACAATGGGAGTTGGTTTGGGATTTGCCATTGCAGCTGCTATAGTGGCTAAAGATAGAAACCCAGGGCAACGTGTCATCTGTGTGGAGGGAGACAGTGCATTTGGGTTTTCTGGCATGGAGGTGGAAACCATCTGCAGGTAAAACAGCATTTCTTTCTCCAAAATATAAAAATTTACACATAAAGACTCACTCGCCTAACAATGCTTACCAGGTGTTCACCATGTGCCAAGGGCCCTTGTACATAGCTCTGTTCTGCGTCCTAAGAATACTGGTATGAAATAACCCCAGCATCTTCCTCATCCAGGTTAGTGTGTTCATGACCCTTTACTACATGCCCAAACCTGCAAAACTGTGACGAGTGGTTTTGAGATCACTGCAAACAGTTCTGGTCTGAGAAAAGCTTGTTTTCTGCAGGGAGACAGCAGAGCTTTGTGGTTAAGAGTACAGCCTCTGGGTCACATGGCCTGGATTTAAATACTGGCTTGACAACATCAGAGCCAGGTGATGCGGGTGATGCAGGTTAAGTTCCTTTACTAAGCTTTAGTCTCCTCCGGAATAGGGAGAGGAATAGTAATAGTTCCTACCTTAGAGGACAGTTGCGAGGAACAAATGAGGTAATCTAGCTAAAGCTCGAGATGACTGCTCACTCAGTGTGAGCTGTTGATTCTGTTTCTAGTTGTGAGGATTCATGGAGAAACTCATGAGCTATAGATCCTACTATATAAGTATATATTTTTTCTCCCTAGTTATTTAAACTGTGGTAAAATCATTCTGTATTCTTAGCCAGGACTCTTGTTAGAGCTTGTTTGTAAATCATGTTTTGGGGCTTTCAGAGCTTTGGCATATAACACTTTAAAGATCAGAGGGAAAGTATGTACTTGTTAGAGTGTCTGTTTTGACAGCCAAGTGATACACACCGAAAGGTGATTTATGGGAAAGCTGGCCTTCTAGAGAGTCATGATTCCCTTTGAGCATGGAGAGCAAGTAGTTACCACAATCTTGTTATGTAACAGTATGCATTTTAGTTTTTTTTTTTATACCTGGTCTCAGAAATTAGGTCTGTAGAAAATAAATCCCATGTTCTTTTGTCAGTCATTAGTAAAGTGTAATCATCCTTTTTTTGTGTTTATAATACCGTTTTGCACATTATTAAATATTCTCTTTCTCTATTTATTACACCATATAATGTTTTTCTAATTTTGGGTGAAGTGGTTTGAGAGAAGAGAATGTATGCTAGTCACTTGTATATTTCCCACAGCATCTAGCAAGTGCTAGTTATCTATGAGGAGCTCAGTAAATAGAAAGATACTTTTCAAATAGTACTACTAGGCACCACCTAGAAGTGGTGCTTCGGAGAACATTAAATGTGGAAGGTGTCATTCTTATTAATACCTGGTTCTATGAAAACCAAGTTCAGAAAAGCTCTGTGAGGTCCACAGGTGCATAGTGGCAGAACCAAGTGTGCCGACCTCTAATCTTACATCCTGTCTGCAACTCCATGTTTCTGTTAATGACTTGATATTCCTTATTAGGATAACAAATACTTAATTTTTTAGTATTACCCTAATATTATAAAACAAGCTTGTGGAAAACTATCCATTTATAAGTTAAAATTTCAACCTGAAGATAAGAAACTGTTTGAGGAATGATTTTCTTGATATTTTGCTTTCGATTTTAGGTACAACTTGCCCATTATACTTTTGGTGGTGAATAATAATGGAATTTACCAAGGTTTTGATGCAGATTCTTGGAAGGAAATGTTAAAATTTGGAGATTCTACTGCAGTGTAAGTAACCCAGAACAATGCGTATTTAATTTCGCTCATCTATTTTAATCTCTCCTTAAAGAGTCTGCAGTATTGAAATGTGCTTCTGTCATGTGAGTATTGTTTACTTATATTGTCAGCCCCTCTAAAAAGTAGGAACCCTGTCTGCATGACTCCCCTTTGTACAACCATTCGTAATGGGGTGCTTCATTTTTTTTCCGTTTTTTTTCCATTTTTTTATTTAAATTCTAGTTAGTTAACATAGTGTAATATTGGTTTCAGGAGTAGAATTTAGTGATTCATCACTTACATGTAACACCCAGTGCATGATAGGGTGCTTCAATAAATAATTTATGATCAGGGGGCCACTGAAGACTTGGACAATTAAGTTTGATGTCTGAGCTTTAATGAAAGGGCTTGTTGCAAAATGCTCCCGGTCCTTCTATTCCTATTACACCATGGAAGAAATGAATGTTAACATATTCTTTATGATCCAGAGGTCTTCCTTCTCTTTATTACTTAATAAACTCTTGATTATCTGATGGCAGAGTCAAAGTGAGACAGTATTTAGCTGGCCATGCTACGAGTCGTGAATTTGCTCAGTCTGGGGTGGAGCAGGGTGTGAGTATGTTTGCTTATGTTTCATTAACTTCAGTTCTCATTTTGCTGTTATTTGCTATATTTTGCAATAACCATTCCTTTTTTCTTCTTTTTATTTTGGGATCATGGTAGTGGATGGCATAGCTTGCACTGTCAATATAGTAGCCAGTAGCCATGTGTGGTTATTAAATTAAAAAGCTAGTTCCTTATTTTAACTAGTCACATTTCAAGTGCTCACAGCAACAGGTTGCTAGTGGCTACTATATTGGGTAGCACAGATATAAATATAAAACATTTCTATCATCACAAAAAGTCCTATTGCTATAAAGACAATAAAAAATATATGGCAAGTTTAGGGGCACCTGGGTGGCTCAGTCAATTGGACTTCTGACTCTAATTTTGGCTCAGGTCATGATCTCGGGGTCCTGGGATTGAGTCCCACAACAGGCTCTGTGTTCAGCAGGGAGTCTGCTTGAGGATTCTCTCTCCTTCTCTCTCACCCCCCCCAAAATAGATAATCTTTAAAAATATATATGGAAAGCTTAGTGTACTGGCATATTTGTTTAAATGTTGGACATAAAAGTATGCCTTTGAGTTCAGCCTAAATTTTTCCATAAATTATTTTGGAAAATGACTTTTTTTTTCTATTGACTTATGAATTTTTTAGGGCTCCTCCGTTCTGTCTTCTACCAAACTCACATTATGAGCAGGTTATGACTGCATTTGGAGGCAAAGGGTATTTTGTACAAACACCAGAAGAACTCCAAAAATCACTGAAGCAGAGCTTGGCAGACACAACTAAACCTTCTCTTATCAATATCATGATTGAGCCGCAATCCGCACGGAAAACCCAGGTAAATTCAGTTGCTAAGCAGATATCAGAAATGCATCTTCCATCCTATCCCCAGAAGTATCTAGCAAATAGAACACCCTGTTCACAGAGTTCTTTCTAAACCATTTCTGAGTTTGGCACTTTCTTGTGTTTTTTCAATAAGCATTTGTTGAGATTTGTGTTAGGTGTGTTGTGTTACTTGCTAAGAATAGCATGATGAGCAAACCTGAACTCAGCCCTCACCTAATGGAGCTTAGAGACCAGTAGGGAAGAGGGACAGCCTAGTCACCTCACAACTGAATGCATCACAACAAAGTGAGGCAGGTCTTCTGAAGGAAGCCACCCAGTCCTGAACAAATATACTACCAAGGAAGCTGATTTATTTTGGGGTCCCAGGGGAAATCTTCTCAGAGGAACTGGTGCTTAAGCTGAGATCTGAAAGATAAGTAGGGACAGTCTCAAGCAAAGAAGCTAGGGAAGACTAACAGCAAGGAACATGGCAAGTCTGAGCAACTGAAAGAAGGCCAGAGTGGCGGGAGGCAGAAGGTAAAGGAAGCCCAGTGGGAGGGTGAGACCGTAATAGGAAGATATGTGCAGTTACATTCAAAATTGGTTACTTTGGCCTCCATAGCAAAACTACAGTGTAGATTATAGCAGTAAAATAAATGACAGGATGTGTAGCATGATCCTCTCCCATCCCAGATTAAGTTGCTTTTCATACTAAATTTTGTGCTCCGATCCTGGTCCTGCCACTTGCCCTCTCTTCTATACCTGTCTTCCATGCTTACACCTTGTGTATCAGTCACTGTTTGCAGAGTAGATCATTTTTTCAAGATGTTTCTGTCTTGGTTCTTTACACATATATATGCTGCAAGATCTTTTTCTTTTTTGTTTGTTTTGTTTTTTTTAAAGATTTTATTTATTTATTTGAGAGAGAGAGAGAACACGAGCAGGGAAGAGAGGCAGAGGGAGAGGAAGAGGCAGACTGCCCACTGAGCAGGGAGCCCAACGTGGGACTCTATCCCAGGACCCTGGGATCATGACCTGAGCTGAAGGCAGATGCTTAACCGGCTGAGCCACCCAGGTGCCCCTCTTTTCCTTTTTTGAATAAGGTGGTAGACCAGTAGGCCAATGGATGCCTGGACAATCAGTTAAATGTAAATTAACTAATTTGGAAACTATAAAATATATAAAACTCTACAAAAATTCTTTTTCTGTAGAAACATATCAGAGGGGCTCCTGGGTGGCTCAGTTGGTTAAGCGTCAGACTCTTGATTTCAGCTTAGGTTATGATCTGAGGGTCTTGAGATCAAGCCCAGTGTAGGGCTACATGCTCAGCAGGGAATCTGTTTCTCTCTCTCTCTCTGCCCCTCCCCCTGCTCGTGTGTACTCTCTCTCTCTTTCAAATAAATAAATAAATCTTAAAAAAAAAAACCAGATATCAGAGACTTTGGTGAAAGGAACTGAACAGAACTACAAAATAGCCAGGAAACAATTAACAAAATGGCAATACGTACATATTTATCTGTAATTCCTTTACTGTAAATAGACTAAATGCCCCAATCAAGAGTGGCTGAATGAATAAGAAAACAACACCCATCTATATGCTGTCTACAGGAGACTCACCTCAGATGTAAGGACACACAGTCTGAAAGTGAAGGGATGGAAAAAGATATTCCATGCAAATGGAAACCAAAAGAAAGCTGGAATAGCTATATTTATATCAGACAAAATAGACTTTAAAACAAATATTGTAATAAGAGACAAGGACACTGCAGAGTGATTAAGGGGTTAATCCAAAAAGAAGGTATGACATTTGTAAATATTTATGCACACAACATAGGAGCACCTAAATATATAAAGCAAATATTAACAGACCTAAGGGGAGAAATAACACTACAATAATAGTGGATTAAAATAGGGGATTTTATTTATTTATTTATTTTTTAAAGATATTTTTTATTTATTTATTTGACAGATAGCACAAATAGGCAGAGCAGCAGGCAGAGGGAAAGGGAGAAGCAGCTCTCTGATGATCAGGGAGCCCGATGCGGGGCTCGATCCTAGGACCCTGCCGAAGGCAGCCACTTAACCGACAGCCACCCAGACGCCCCTAAAATAGGAGATTTTAATACGCCACTTACATTAATGGGTAGATCATCCAGACACAAAATCAATAAGGAAACATTGCCTTAAATGACACATTAGACCAGATGGATTTAACAGCTATATTCAGAACACAAACACAAAATAGATAGTATTGAGACCTTGTTAGTCACAGAAAAGCCCTAATGAATTGTCCCCTTTCTGCTAATGAATTCACATTTCTAATGATCTGCTTCTAAATATCTATTCTCCAAGTTCTCTATGAATTTGAGGAGGTATTGCTGGAGAAATACAAGTTCTTGTCTCCTCTGTTATAACTCCATAAGGATATATTTCTTGAATCTATCATTTCAACATTATTTATCCTCATTTCAGTAAATTCCGCACATATTATGGTTTCCAAGTTGTTCATTTTTCATTGTCTGTGTGTCCATCTGCCATGTGTTGTTGGTTCACAGTGTAGGGTAGGCTGGCTGCTTCCTATTACAATATAGAGAGGACCTAATTCTCTTGCAGTCACCATGTCCCAGCCACGTGTGTAGGATGGTATTAGTCCCAGGGAAGGCTTCTGTGCACTGCTCTTCCTACCCAGGTTCTTAGATTTGGGAGCTTGCCTTCTTTGGCCTTCCTTCATCTCCTTTTGAATTTACTTCTGGTTCTTTCAGATTCTAGTGTTTGTGCCCTGATTACTGTTCATAGTTGTTTTGTAGGACAAGACAGCAAGGTTCACTATGAATTTTTAGCTTCCTTTTGGGAAGAGCACAAGACCAAAGACAAACCTAAATGTGGATAATATAATGGGACTTTTAGATTTTAGAACAAGGAAAATAGTGAGGATATAGTTTGAGGCAATTAATTCTTTTAAATGAATGTTTGTTGTCTTTTCTTTTTCTAGGATTTTCACTGGCTGACCCGCTCTAATATATAAATAAAGATGCCAGGGTTTGGTCTTGAGGAGTTTTCTCTTTCTTGTAAGATGGAATTTTATTTTCCACAGCAAAATTAATAAAATGTTAAAAATTACTGTACAAAGAAAAATAAAAAAAAATCTCTAAATGACATTTCATGGTAAAGGAATTGACTAAAAACAGAAAAAGTTACAAGTATTCTACCACAGATACAACCCATTTACAGATGAAAGATGGAAGTGGGTTTTATTAAATAATAGCATTGTAACTGCCTAACTGCTGAGTCACACATCAGTATTCTTTTACATAAATCCATTCTTAAAGTCACATTTTTTAAATTTTTTTTAAAGATTTTATTTATTAGGGCGCCTGGGTGGCTCAGTCGTTAAGCGTCTGCCTTCGGCTCAGGTCATGATCCCAGGGTCCTGGGATCAAGTCCCACATCAGGCTCCCTGCGCCGCAGGAAGCCTGCTTCTCCCTCTCCCACTCCCCCTGCTTGTGTTCCTGCTCTTGCTATGTCTCTCTCTGTCAAATAAATAAATAAAATCTTTAAAAAAAAAAAGATTTTATTTATTAGACAGCACAAGCAGGGGGAGGGGCAAAGGGAGAGGGAGAAGCAGACTCCCCGATGAGCAGGGAGCCCAACAGGGTGCTCGATTCCAGTACCCTGAGATCATGACCTGAGCCAAAGGCAGACACTTAACCAACTGAGCCACCTAGGTGCCCCAAAATCACATTTTTTTAAAATAAAAACTTATTTATTTGAGAGAGAGAGAGATTAAGAGAGAGCGCACATGGGCAAGCAGGGGGAAGGGCAGAGGGAGAGAGAGAATCTCAAGCAGACCCCTCTGAGCGCAGAGCCCCAGGCAGGGCTTGATCTCAAGACCCTGAGATCATGACTTGAGCTAAAATGAAGAGTTGGATATTTAATTAGCTGAGCCACCCAAGTGCTCCAAAGTCACATGTTTTTTAAAAAACGTCTGAGGGGGGCGCCTGGGTGGCTCAGTTCATTAAGCAACTGCCTTCGGCTCAGGTCATGATCCTGGAGCCCCAGGATCAGGTGCTGCATCGGGCTTCTTGCTGAGCAGGGAGTCTCCTTCTTCCTCTGACCCTCCCCCCTCTCATGCTCTCTCTCTCTCTCTCTCTCTCATTCTGTCTTTCAAATAAATAAATAAAATCTTTTAAAAAAATAATAAATAATAAATAATAAAAATCATCTGAGGAAAAAATTCTCCAGGATTTTCCAGTGTAGAGGTATGTTCAGTAAGTTGGAGTACGTAGGCTATTTCTACTTCATAGTTTATCTGTTGATCACTTTGTACTTTAGACTCCCCAGTATTTAGTGGACTTGTTCTATACTCTATGAATTGGGGTTTTGTTTGTTTTGTTTTTCTGGAAAGAACTCACTGAGCCAAAGGAGGAGTCATACCATACCATACCTGAACTAATAATTCAGGGTATCTTTGGATTAGCAGACCTTAGTTTATGTGTACCACATTGAGATCAACAGAGTCAACAGCCTTAATATTTAAAGAACTCTTATAAATAAGAAAAATATTAATGAACAGGTAGAAAAATTAGCAAAGGGCATGAATATATATAATTAACAGAAAAAATGCAGTAAAATGAGTATAAATAAATATAAAGGAGTATGAATAAGTGTGAATATGTTAGACTGAAAACCCGTAGTTTTGTTTATCCACTTGGCAAAGCACTTTTAAAATTATAATTCTCAGTGAAGGTGAGGGTAAAATGAGGATGACACTGCTATGCTATGGTGGAAGTTGAAGTTGGTACATTTTCAGAGAGTAATTCTAGCAGTACTTGTATTTGGAATCTTAAAAATGTTCATACGCCCTAACTGTTGACCCAGTGAGCCTATAGACATAATAAAATAGTTGGTCAAATATTTATATACAAGGCCGTTCAGCATAGTTTAGAAACAATGCCAGTGTTTAATAATAAGACATTGGTTACATATATTATGATCTGTTGACCTGATAAAATAAAAATTGTGTTAAAGAGTATGTGTAAATGGAGGAATAATCACAGTATAATACTAGTGAAAAAGACAAGCTACAAAATGGATGGCTACAGGTCAGGGTATACACCTATACTCTTGCGCACATACATACACAGAAAAAAAAAGATGGGGACAACAAAACCAAAATTTTAATATAACTTGGTGATGGAATTATAGGTAATTTTTATTTCCTCTATTTTTTTCCTTCTCAAAAAATTTTAAAAGTAATTATGTAATTTTTGTTATCAGAAAGACATTATTTTAAAAGAATATTAGAAATGGAAAGTATTTATTTTCAAGGTCATTCTTGCTTATTACCTGCAATTTTATTTGAATTGGAACACAGGACTTTTTCTCAAAGTTCAGCAGGTTTGCACCATACACATCAGACTTGTCTCCATTGGCTACTTAGGGGCATAAGTGACTTCTACAGAGTGGACTCCAGCTTTGAGATGTCAGTCCAGAAGATACTTGCAGGGAGCTGCGGTTTTATGTGGCGAACCCCTGAAATTGGGCCCAGGCAGCAGATACTCTTTTTTTTTTTTTTTTAAGATTTTATTTATCTATTTGACAGAAAGAGAGCACAAGCAGTGGGGGAGCAGCAGAGGGAGAGGGAGAAGCAGGCTCTCCACTGAGCAGGGAGCCTGACATAGGGCTCAACCCCAGGACCCTGGGATCACGACCCGAGCTGAAGGCAGGCACTTAACCAACTGAGCCACCCAGCTTCCCCGGCAGCAGATACTCTTCTGTACTTCTGAGATACATGCTAGAGAGCCTGGGCTCATAAAAGCATAGAGCATATCAAAAGGAGTGTTGAGAGTGGGTAGATCTTCTAAACCTCATCAGTGTCCTACTCTGCCCATGGATGATTGCCTCTGGTGGCCAAGTGCAATATAGGCTTCTCCTGTAAAAGTAGTGTGGAAGCTTTGATGAATATTCATGAATTGAACTATATAAATCTAACTACCAGATAGAACTTGGGGAAAATGCTTGCTCCCTAGCCATACTTAGCTCAAGAGGGAAAAAAATGTTAACATGTTAGTAGACTATCTGGCAGAGGTCAGTCTGAGCATATGAAGACCAGATTAATGACACTGTCCATTGACTGCTTATTTTGTAAAAGTAATCTTGAAATTAGTATCCTTTTAAAAGTTTCCCCTGGGGCACCTGGGTGGCTCAGTTAAGTGTCTGACTTTAGCTCAGATCATGCAGGATCTTAGGGTCTTGGGATCAAGCCCACGGCAGGCTCTGTGCTCAGTGGGGAGTCTGCTTGTCCCTCTCTCTCTCTCCCTCTGTCCCTCCGCATGTGTGTGCTCTCTGTCAAATATATTTAATTAATTAATTAAATCTTTAAAAAAAAAAAGAATTTTCCCTTAGAAGGATAAGGTGTTGAAGAAGCCCCTCTAAGATGAATCTATTGGTTGATAGTCAAACTTTTTTTTTTAAGATTTTATTTATTTATTTGACAGAAAGAGACACAGAGAGGGAACACAAGCAGGGGGAGTGGGAGAGGGAGAGGCAGGCTTCCCGCGGAGCAGGGAGCCTGATGCGGGGCTCGATCCCAGGACTCTGGGAACATGACCCGAGCCGAAGGCAGATGCTTAACAACTGAGCCACCCAAGCGCCCCAGTCAACTTATTTTGATAAAACATTTTTGCACCCCCTAGTTTAATAATTAACACTTAGGGGCACCTGGGTGGCTCAGTTGGTTGAGTGACTCTTGGTTTCTGCTCAGGTCATGATCTCAGGGTCGTGAGATGAAGCCCTGCATTGGGCTTTGGGCTCAGTGGGGAGTCTGCTTCTCTCCCTCTCTGCCCCTCTGCTTTTACTCCCCCCCTTTTTTTAAAGTTTATTTATTGAAGTAACCTCTACACCCAACGTGGGGCTTGAACTCATGACCCCGAGATCAAGAATCATATGCTCTTCCAACTGAGCCAGCTAGGTGCCCCCAATTTTAGGTGTTTATACAGCCACCTGCTCTGTAGCAGTTCACTTAATAATAGTTGAATGAGAATCTTTTTTTAAAAGATTTTATTTATCTATTTGACAGAGAAAGAGAGCACAAGCAGGGGGAGCAGCAGAGGGAGAGGGAAAAGCAGGATCTCCACTGTGCAGGGAGCCCGACGTGGGGCTCGGTTGGAAAATAGCTCAGTGGATATTTTCTATGGTTATTTAACACTTGCGCCTTTGAAGTAGTTCAGCTTATTATGTGAAGTGAGTCTATTTTCCTTAGGAAAAAAAGTCTCAACTCTTACAAAGAATTAGGACTGTTGCACACCAAAGGAAAATGAAAATATGGAATCCAACAATGTTTTTCTTCCTTTACTATTTGCAGGACACTTCACTAGGCAATGGGGAAGCAGTGCATTCCTATGAAGAAGTGCCGTATGACTGAAACAAATGAACTTAGAGTGATTAGGATAGCATTTCATATGAATGTATTAAGAAAGTTGGAAATTAAATTCTGGTTGGGAAATATGACCGAGAAACCCTGATAAAACGGACTCCGCTGACTGAAAAGTGAAAGGTTACAGAAGAAGTCTAAATCATCTGTTGATTTCTGGTTGCATTTGCTGCTGCTAATCTGAATAATGGAGTAATGTAGGTAAAGGAAATTGAAGATCCTATTAATTCCTCCCATAGATAAGGTGCAAATAAAAGTATACCTTGCTTGGATTCAGATCTGACAAGCAGTGCTGTCTACACCACTGGTTTTCACTGGGTTGTCTTAGATCTTCCCTCCCTTCCAAGGCCTTTTCCAGGAGAGAGGCTAGCCAGTCGGTGAACCCATGGTAAATCCGGATTGAATGTTTACTCCAGTTAGGGAGCAGAGAAAGGCACACCCAGAAACCCCTGGATCTCCAGTTTCAAAGTATGAAGGAAACACTCGAAATTTTGACTCAGGCCTGGAAATCTCCACAGGGATGGCATTATTCACAATTTTGTTCTTTGTATTAGTGGTCACTAGAATGACCTGTGGTCTGTGGAATGGTTAATCTACAGCCACGTGGCTCATGCCCTGGTCCCAGCATGTTCCTGGGAATTGCCCCCTCCCTCCACTGAGGAAGGTGGACTCAGGAAATTAGATCCAGTTTCACCTTAGCCTGAGTTTTGCTCACACTGTGTACACCCACCGATTTTTGCCATGTGAAATCAGCTATATCCTTCAAGGTCTAGCTCAAAAGACATCTCTTCCATGAAAATGCCCTTCCTCCTTGCCCCGTGTGCGCCTCTGGCATTACTCAGAATGTTCATGGTAAATTCCCATTGCCCTCCCCCACTCAACGGTGTACCCAGATGTCACCCACCCCTCCTCTTCCAGGGCCTGTGTCCTCTCGCTCCTGTTGGACAGGCTCCTCTGTGAGTTCACTCCTGAAGCATCCACTTCCCCATGGCATATAGCAATATAAACATCAGAGATACTTTCTTGGAGAGGAGGTGACCCAGGAAGGGTTTATGTCACAAACTGCAGCAAACAGCCTCCCAACCAGGACGCACAGTGGCTACATGAGCTACCAAGGGTCAGAAGCCCACCCCTGATGCCTGGATATTAGATAAGCCCAACGGTCCTTAGAGCAGTGCCCTGGTTCCAGCAGTGTGGGAGAGAGGGTGGTTGGAGGCCATGAGGCCTGATGTCACTGAGTTAGTTTCCACCCTGGCAAAATAGAGGGTAAAATTGAGTTGAATTACTAAAAATAAATATTTCTTTCACACTTGAGTGCTTTGAACTGAAATTTATACCCACTACGTTCATAAAACCGATTCACGACACCGTGCCATCCCTGCCTCCCCACCCTTCACCAGCCACTCCAGCTCCCTCCCCACTGCCCTATGTTACCATTTTTCAGAATTTTCATGGTTTTCTTCATTTGATTGTTTTTGCATATTAACTTCACTAGCACACAAAAAAAGTGTGCTTTAAAATACAGTGTACTAATAGAAAAAGTTGAGGTTCAATAAGGCCAATAGATCAGGAGACAATCGTCTTGAGAAGATAGTTTCTTACAGTTCCTAAGAGGAGAATGCCACACCACGCAGGACCACAGAAGAAGACACTGAGGTCAGTCTCAGGCATAGAGAGAAAGGGAACTAGCAGGCTGAAACCTTTATTGTTGTCTCGGGAAGAAAGAGGTGAGGCATGGCTAACAGGTTTAGTTATTTGGCCAGTTTTAATAATTTCCAAGGGCTCTGGAGTGTAGGGGCAGCCCTGGTTATCTGGTGCTGGCTCTGGGTTGATTAGGGCAGGAGGATAGGGGAGTGTGAGAGCTCGTACAGACTGTGATAAAGGGGGTGGGTGGATGTGGGCTCCTGAACGGTTGGTTTGCATATGAAAGGAGAGTTTTGTTTGTTCTCTCTAGGAGTTAGCTAACCTGGGAGGGGCAGTCCCTCCAGGAGCCTCAGAATTACAGGAAACAAAAAGACATAGTTAATACAGAATGGAGTCAAATGAATATATGAAATATTTGTTCATATGATATTTGGAGAATTGAATTTTAAAGTATTGTTTCTATTTAATGCTGAAGTATCTTTGAATTTTTTGAAAGTGTTTTTTTGTTGTTATTGATGTTCCTCAGTGGAGTTTTAAAGTTTTCGTCATATTAACCCTGCTAATTTTTGTTAAATTTTTTCCTAGACATTAATCTGTTTTGTGCTATTATAAGTTCTTCTGCTATATTTGTAGTGAGCTATTGTTTGCATATTTTGTGTATTAATTTATACCTTAATGAATTCTCTTAAACCTCTTCTTCCTTTCATAGAGAACTAACTGAAGGTTACCACAGGGGAAGGGGGGGAGCGGATGGGTGAAATACGGGATAGGCATTAAGGAGGGAACTTGTCGTCATGAGCACCGGGTGTTTTATGGAATTGTTAAATCACTAGATGGTACACCTGAGACTAATATAACACTGTTAACTAACTGGAATTAAAATACAAACTTAAAAAATAATTAATTTAAAAAAGAAACACCTCTTCTTCCTTTCTTTTATCTGGTGGCCTTTGTTGGTACTTCCAGAACAATGCTAAATGATACCGTGACTGTGGGTATGCACCACTTTTGTCCTAGGTGTTTTAGAATCAGCATATATATGGTTTATCTGCTTTCTTCTTTTAGGAGGGGCAAAACGGACAAGAAAATCTCCCTACAGGAGTTACTGAGGCTGCAGGGTTTGAATGTCTTCTCCAAAGGATGTAAAGTCGGAAAAGAATCCCCAGCCTTTCCAAGTTGGTCCTTGTGCTTGCGGACACCTGCAATAAAAGGTAACTTCTTGGCAAATGAATTAGGGCTAATTGAGGTGCTAGTCAATCATTTGTCACCTAGGCTGTCTTCATGGCACCAAAACCAATGACAAGGTAAACATACTGAGAAACCTGTTCTTCTGTAGTCTTCACTTTCACAATCTCAGACCACATTCCCAAGAAGAGTCAGCAGAGGTTGACCTTCTTTCCCCCGCCACAGTGATGTGTATATGGGTTGGGGGTGCCAGTGGGGTGGGGCTTTGCATGGGATTAAACACCCCGAAGGCTTTGTTCAGGGGACCACCCTTATGAGAGAAAACAGGGAAGGAACAGGAAAAGGCTGGGAGAACCATCAGACTGCCCTGCAGACCTGACCCTGGAAAGGGAGGGAGGAAGAGGGAAGATTGGGTGCAAGCATCCCCGATGCCTGCAGTCTGAGGAAGATGTGGCAAAGCTTCTGTCACAGTCCCAGGTCTCCCAGGAACAGGCCCCCTTCGTACCCTGCTAGGCACAGACATTGGAGAGGGGCAGCACAGTACCTGGGAGATGTGGGCTTGGCTCGGATCAGGGACGGATTTCAGAGAGCAGCATCTGGGCATCTTGGTCGTTGGCTCCTCACGGCTGCCACAGGTACTTCTGGAGGTCTCTTTGCTGCTGCCTTTAGACTGGGCTGAAAAATGGGGAGACAAAGTTTGTTCAGCAGGGCTTAAAATCCAAGGATCAGATCCAAGTCCATCTGCAACTTGCTTTTTTTTTTTTAAAGATTTTATTTATTTATTTGACAGAGACACAGTGAGAGAGGGAACACAAGCAGGGGGAGTGGGAGAGGGAGAGGCAGGCTTCCCGCTGAGCAGGGAGCCCGATGCGGGGCTCAATCCCAGGACCCAGGGATCATGATCTGAGCCGAAGGCAGACACTTAACGACTGAGCCACCCAGGTGCCCCTGCAACTTGCTTTTCAGCTTCAGGCCTCAACTGTCCCTCTTGGACAGAGTATGATAAGCCCGAGGTTCCATCCTGGCTCTGCTTTGGTGGTTATACAATCTAAGTCTTGGTTTCCTCATCTCTATAATGGGGATAATAGAATACCTAACTCATAGAGTTTTCTGGAGCAAATTCCGTTTATAGGAATGCATTCCACAAAACCTGGCACAAAAATGCTCCTTGACAGCTGTCAGCCCCTCTCCCTTCACCACTCCCTCTTCATGCTTCAGGCACCCAATGCTCACAGAACAAAGGGTCAGGAAAAAGCTAGCTTTGTCCCTCTGTGGAATCTTCTGGTAAGAGAAGTCCCCTGGTCTGTAGAGTTATCGTGTGCTTTGGACAGCTGGGGAACTGACCATGGTCAATATTGAGTTGGACTGCTTTCCTTCCACACCTCAGCACAGGCCTGGGCTGTCAGTGTAACCTCAGGAAAAGGCACATTCATTTGAGTCAAACTGAATTAGCCAGACCAGTCGGTGGCTGGGAAGTCACGTGCTGCTTTCCCAAACCAAATAGAAATTATTTTTAGATTATTCACTGTTTGGTATTATCCATGCCACAGCTCCCTCCTATTAAGGCACATCAGAGAAAATTGGCTTCAGCCAATTAATGGATATTTTGCAAGCAATTTGTCAGTATTGGGCCTCTGTTCTCATTTGCGAAAAGAGTGGTTGAAACTGACCAGCGGTTCTCAATCCTGGCAGCACACAGAAATCACCTGGGGATCTTAAAAATCTTGAATCCCAGGCCACACTCTGGCCCAATTACGTCAGAATTTCTAGGGTGGGATCCAAGCATCAGTATTTTTAAAGTTCCCCAGGTGATCCCAGTGTGCAGCCCAGCTTGAGAACCAGCGAAAGAGGGTTTCTAAACTTCCATCTCTGATTCCAGGGACATGAGCTTGAAGAGGTACAGTCTACTTCTAATTTAATTCATAAGATAGGAATTCTGAGTGAACATTCCAGCAATTTTGTAGTTTTATATTCTTAAATTCTCTGCTCACAATCAGGTTCGTCTTTGGCATCTAGGTCAGTCCATGTTTAAATTCATAATTTTACTTTTTCCTACATAAATATTTGTTTACTTCATGCATCTGTCATAATGCCTTATTTTCATCTATTAGTATGTGACAAGTATATATTTCACAGACGGGTAACTTTTCATTATTACTCTATGATAGAAATCAGCTGCTGAACTCCACTTTTTTTAAGATTTTATTTATTTGAGAGAGAGAGCGCGCGCACACGTGCACAAGCAGGGGGAGGGGGCAGGCAGAGGGAGAAGCAGGTTTCCCGCTGATCAGGGAGCCTGATGTGGGGCTCGATCCCTGGACCCTGGAATCATGACCTGAGCCAAAGGCAGATGCTTAACCGACTGAGCCACCCAGGCGTTCCATGAGCTCCACTTCTGCTTGTTATCATAATTGTACAACTTGATGAATTCTTACGTAGGTATGCATCCGTGTGGCCGCTGCCAGATCAAGATATATGGCATGTCCCGCAACCCAGAGTCAACCCTCCATTCCCCAGGGTTAGCCGCTCTCTGACTTCTCACCAGAGGGTAATACTCAGTCTCTTCTAAGTGCTTCATCTACCTTAGGTTCATTCCTCTTCCCTAAGGATGATCTCATTTGGGGGCGGCCGGGGGGGGTCCTTACCCTGCCATCACGGGAGAGGTCTGCTTCAAGCATGACTGGTTCAGTAATCTATGTGTAACAAACCATCACCAAACTTAGCGGCTAAATACAAGACCTTCTCTCTCGCAGCTTTGCAGGTTGGCGAGACTCAGCTGATTCTCCTTACTTCATTAACGGTCTTCCTTGCAGTTGCCATCAAATGGCAGCTGGAACTGGGTCCTCTAGAGGCTCCACTGGGCTGGAAGTTCTGAGTTGCCTTTTTTTGCTCTGAGAAAGTAAAAATTAGCTCAGGCTAAGAAGGTAAAAATCTGCCTAGCCATTTGTCAAGTTAGAATAAGAGATGTGGATAAAGCCAGATGCAAAGTTAACAGAAGGAAATATTTTATCCAAGGACACAATGCAACTGGAAATGTCGAACATCCATCTTTCTTACTCATGAGAAACTTTGTTTTCTAAAATCATAGATTATCAGATTATCAGTTTATCAGTAAGCATGGAATGCCCAAACAGCCTTGGTTTGCAATGCCGATGCAGAGTTTCTGGACACAGATTTCTCCATCTATCATAACTTTATAGCATTCCAGGAAATAGGACCTTGGGGTCCACTTCATAGTCCAGATCTGATGTCGAGTCCTTTACACAGAGCCTGCTTTGCTTTGAGCCTATCGAACTTTTGATTCAATACTAAAATCATTTATTTGCTATTCTTAAGTGGTGAATTTGATGGTATGCAAATTTATGGTCTGTGAAATATGGCATCCCAATTTTTCTAAAAGATAACCATTGAAAGAATTGGAATGTTATATATGGCTTTGAATCCTTTGCCACTTCCTGGGCCAGCCAGGCACAGTATCATCATAATCCCATTGTCCGGCTCCTTAGCAGATCTCCAATGTTCCAATTTGTAACTGGGCTGGAATACTGAAACTCTTTCATACACCCCCATCTTTTGTCCTCTGCACCCAACTCATCCTCCTTGAGCCCCCTCATCCCTCTTCATATAATGCATATATAGTCTACAAGTGCTTTGCATGAGAGTCGTTGGTTTTTAATGTCACCTTACACTGAGTTTCCTCAGTGACCTCAATAAAATGATTTTTCAATTCAAAAACGAACAAAACACTCAGCTTCATTTGTAGTCCACCTAAACACCACCCCTCCCCTGAATCCTATGCTAACTCTACCTTTGGTGAGTTGCCCCACAGTTCCTCTGGACTGTGGCCTGTTTCATTGCCATGAGTCCATAAAGCTGACTGTGTCAGACTACAGGTTTGTTCCTGACAGTCCTAAGTTGGTTGGTCTAGGACAGCCCTAGAACCTTGGCACTCCTCCATGTGGTCTGTCTGCACAAGCAGTGTTTTCCCCTCCAGGGGTTCTCTCTCCAGCAGGATACCTGGGCTTTTCACATAGCAGCCAACTTCCACCAGGGTATGAGTAAAAGCTACCAGGCTTTCTTAAGACTTTGACCTGGAACTGTCGGTGTTACTTCTGCATTATTCTCTTGGTTAAAGTGAGTGACAGGGCCAACCTACATACAATGTGGGAGAGGGATTACACAGGGCCATAAGTGTCATGAAGTGTGGTTTCACGGAGGGCAGTCTTTGGAGGCCAGCTCTCTCCTCATGGCAATTCCCATCTTGAGACTTCATCTGCCTTGGGTTTTAGCCACAGATGCTGCTCATCTGCAAATTACATCCACATTTCGCAAACTGCTGGGGCTCTTCTGTCATCTGCTCAGTCCTTTCCACATCCCTCTGGGGACCTGAGGAGTTTCTGGATGCATTCTCCACACTATGCTGGGATGTCCAGGCCTCCACAGGCCCTTCTCAGGCCCCTTGGCCTGGGCTTCTCCCTCAGACATTGTAATGCTACCACCAGATGCTGTGTTGGACATGGCTTCTCCTTGAGGTCCACACTCTGGGGAGCCAGGCCCCCCTTCTGCCCAGGGATTCCCCATACTGGGCTGTCCTACCCGCCCCCTGAGGAGGTAAATGCCACTGACTCAAGGAATGGAGGGCTGTGGGAAACAAGAAAAAAAAATATGGAGGAGGAAATGGCTAAGCTCTAAATATAGCAGTATAACCTTTTAAAGAAAGGTCCAACAGTGAGGCTGTCCTGTTTTAGGTAGCTATTCGTGTTGTATGTCAGTATTGTTGTGATCTGGACTTAAGGTAATGGCAATGATAAGGTGTGTATGACCCTTAAGAGCTTTCATACACATAATTTTATTTCATCCTCACAACATCCTTTTGAAAGGAGTGTTGATTACTATTCCTGTGATAAGGAAACAGGCTCAGGGAAATCAAGTGACTTTTCCAAAGTCACATATTGTGTGGTTTTATCTTGAAGGGACAATTTTAAAAGAAAATATTTAAAAGAGAACAAGTGGGCCTATGATTTGAAATGAGAATTTCTGGAATTTTCCATTTTGATTATCTTACAAAATGCTTGACTTAAAATTTAGAAAAAAAAGCATGACCTAAAGAACAGTGGCAAAACTGTAAGCAACAACGATGAAGTGATAAAGAAATAGATCACAAAGTGTCTGTTTAATTCAACATCCATTGAGTCCCTACCATGTGCCATTCACTTTGTCAACCCAGTATGTGGCAAGATGTGAGCCTCTAGATTGCTTATCTGAGAAGTCATGAGACAAAGTTTCCACCCTGGAAGAGCTAATGGGGCCCCTAGACCAACTTTGGGCTGCGATTTGACTCCATGGGATTGATAACAAAGAGGATGCAGGTCTCTCAAATTGCAAGAGAGCATGAGGGGGCCTATTTCAAGGATAGAGAAGGAATCAGGGCTATGGGTGACAGCCACATAAGGGATAAATCTAGCTCCTCACCAATAATAACATGTGGCAGTGTGCTTGACCATGTGCAGTTGAGGCTACTCCTCAAATTCCTAGCAACATGGTATGCAACAGAACAGGAGATAGTTTTCATAAGACCCAGCAGACATGGGAGACAAAGGGCTCACACCAGAGACTTTGGCTTAGGGGTCTTTGAAAATTGCTTCTCACTAGCTCTTTTAATACATCTTGATCCTTCCTTTAAACCATTGCATAGTAAATACTTTACATTCATTATTTTTTAAAAGCCATATTCCATTCTAAGTAAAAATAGACCGCTGGCTGGAGAGAGAGAGAGCAAGAGAGAGAGAGGTCACCAACAAAAACAATAGTATATATGGCCAGTGTCAGAGAAATTACTGCTGTGCTCTCTTCTAGAATTTTTATGGTTTTAGGTCTCACGTTTAGGTCTTAATCCATTTTGAGTTCATTTTTGTGTGTGGTGTAAGAAAGTGGTCCCATTTCATTCTTTTGCTTGTTGTTGTCTGGTTTTCCTAGAACCTTTTGTTGAAGTGACTGTCTTTTCCTCATTGTATATTCTTGCCTCCTTTGTCATAGATTGATTTGACCATATAATCGTGGGTTTATTTCTGGGCTCTCTATCTGTTCCACTGATCTATGTTTCTGTTTTTGTACAAGTACCATACTGTTTTGATTACTGCAGCTTTGTAGTATATCTTGAAATTTGGAATTGTGATACCTCCAGTTTTGTTCTTCCTTCTCAAGATTGCTTTGGTTATCCGGGGTCTTTTGTGGTTCCATACAAATTTTAGTATTATTCTAGTTCTGCGAAAAATGCTGTTGGTATTTTGATAGGGTTTGCATTGAATCTGTGGATTGCTTTGAGTAGTATGGACCTTTTAACAATACTAAGTCTTCCAGTCTATGAGCATGGAATATCTTTCCATTTGTTTGTGTCATCTTCAGTTTCTTTCATCAGTGTTTCATTGTTTTCAGAGTACAGGTCATTCCCCTCTTTGGTTAAGTTTATTCTTTTTGGTGCAATTGTAAATGGAGTTGTTTTCTTAATTTCTCTTTCTGTTGCTTCATTATAGAAACGTTACCAATTTCAGGGAATATATTATTGTTTTCTTTTTCCTTTTTCTCTCACTGTGTTTATAATTGTACACTGGGACTAACAAGTTTGAACTATTTGAATATAAACCATTACAGTTTTCTTTGACAGTGTGACTCAGCTTAGGCAAATAGGGTTGAAGATGATCCAGAGAAAAGTAGAACAAATTGGCTATTTATGGAGCCAACTACTAATATAGATGGAAATGTTTTTAGCACATGTTCTTTCCAGGAATCTCCCAGACTGACTGAAATAGGGCAAGAATAAAAATGGAAAATTACTTTAGAAGGTCATTTGCATATTGGATGCTATCACTTATCAGTTGCCTTGAGTTTGTAGAGTTCCTAATTCAAGAACTGTTCTGTTTTAAAAATGGACTTCAAGCTGATATGTAAGGGGGGAATTGTAAAAGAAATTTGCGGTGTATGTGAAAGACAAAAAAGAAAGTAGTGAGATGTATTTTTAAATTGTCTTCAATTCAAAATATATCTTTGAATTTGCGAACCACAGACCTCTTCCAGAGAATTTCTGCACCAATAAAGTGAAATAAAATTACAAACCGGAATCTGAAAATATGGTTACATATGTTTTAGGGTGGATGTGCTGTTTAAAGGGTGGGGAGGAACATGGAGAAGACGAGACCAGAAGAACACTGCTACAAATTAGAATTCTGTAGGGAAGTTATAAATTTGTCCAAAATTCCCTGCTGAAATGGTCATCTGGATAATTATGCCCCAATAATTCAATCACCGTGGATACACTCATTTTGCTGACTGAACCCTTAGACCAGTGGTTCTTAAAGTGTGGTCCATGGACCAGCAGACACAGCACCTTGCAATATAAGAAGTGAAAATCCCCACCCAACTTCCAAGACATTCTGAGTCAGAAACAGAAATCCGTGTCTTGACAAACCCTCTGGGTGATCTGGTGCATGCTAAAGTTAGACCTGTTTACTCCAGATACATAAGTTTTTAGTTTTAGGCATCCAAGAAAGGAGACTTGGCCCATTTTTTTCTCCTGTCCAGGTGTTTATGGACTTCTGGCCTCCAGATCTGTGAGAAAATATGTCTGTTGCTGAAGCTCCCCAGTCCGTGGTGGTATGTTACAGCAACCCTAGCAAACAAATACCCTAGGTTCATGCGTTTTCCAGGCAGCGTGTGGAAAACCATAGACTGTAATCGAGAGAAGATCAACATCTCCCTGTCTGAAGACTATTTTTAGGGGTTGATGACATTTATTTCCTGAAGTCAGACCTAGGCAGAGTGGGTTGTTCAGTTCCAGGCCAGATGGTATTACTGACACAGGAGGCATCTGGAACATCAGAGAGCCTGTGGGAGGCAGGTGGGAGCCAAGGCACTCACAAAGCCACCAATTCAGAGAGGGGCCTCTGGAGCCTCATATTTAAAGGCCAGACCGTGTGCAAGCTGCCTTGCATGTGTCATTTCGTTCAAAACTAACTCCTCTGCAGCTGCAAACTCATGGTTCCCTTGGCAAGAGGCAGTTCTGTTCCGAGACATGACAAAGGGAATCTTGATCCAGCCGGAATTACTCTTAAGGTTTTGGATATACTGCAGTGCAGTTTATCTGTCTTGTGTGTACCATGCAAATCAATTCATTAACTTGTTCAACACTTTGAAGACCAGCTGTGTATCTGCGTTGACACTTAGAGGGATAAACGGATGAAGCAGTCATGATCCTTGTGCTCAAGTAGTTAAAAATTTACTCAGAAATAAAATATAGCTAAGTAACATATTACAAGATTGAATGTGTAGACCAGAGCTACATTTACATTTGCATATATACTTACACACGTAAGTGTTCTTATTTCTGAATAGTTTAGATTGCCCCTATTATGTGGTGAGGCATTGTATAAGATATTTTACAAGTGGTATATCAAATCCATACTGTTGAAGAGGAGACCTCTCTCTCCACACTTCCACTCTGGGCCACCCCCTTCCAAGTTTATGTCCCCATGTCCTCCAGAAGGAAAGGAGTTATTGGTCTGATTATTCAGAACCCAGGACATGCATTGAGCTGTTTTGCCTACGGGCAGGGTCCCTCTGCCTTGAAGATCAGCTTTATGGTGGAACCACCTGTCTTTTTCCTATACATGGGGTCAGGGGCTTCCTAGGGGCTGCTCACCCAGGTCTGGCCTCTGTCCCATCTTCCTTATTCTTGTTGCTGTGGTGGGAGGCAAGAAGAAGCCCAAAGAAGGGCTGGCATCTTCGTTTTTTGGGGGAAGAAACAGGCAATCTTCTGTGGCTTACCAGCCTAGCCAACATCTTCCAACTCAGCCTTTGCCAGACTCGGTCTTGGTTGGTTACCACAATTAATAAAGTGTTCCTGGGGCGCCTGGGTAGCTCAGTTGGTTGAGCTTCCAACTCTTGATCTCAGCTCAGGTCTTGATCTCGGGGCCACATGTTCGAGCCCCACATTGGGCTCCACGCTGGGTGTGGTTCCTACTTAAAAAAAAGTACAGATAAGATGTTCCTGATTCCCACTTGGCTGCTATCAGGCTTTCATGGAGGCCCCTAGTCAGGAGTCCTGAAGGGAAAGAGATGAGTCCTGAGATATGGCTATTCCTAGCCCAAGGAAACTCAAGGTTAATCACTTACACTTCATAGAGGTAACATCAGAGAATGTTACCTCTCTTAAACTCCTGAAGAGTTTCTCCACAGTGAGTGATGGAGCCAGGATTTGAACCAGCTACTGTCTGACTTTAAACCATAGCTCTTGCCACCACTCACACTGCCAAGAATGAAAATCAAAGAACACACTAGGGAAGCTCCAGGGTGGTGGGGGGAACACATTCCTTCTGGCAAACTCTTCATGGCAAGGAAACATTTGAACTTGGGAGAACTGGGAGCACTTGGACATGAAGGGGTGGGAGCATGGCTTTCCAGGAGGAAAGAAGAGCAGGTATTCGGGAACTGGCTGTTAGGCCAAGGAGAACACAAGGTAAACTGTCCCTGCTAGCAATTCCCAGCATGAGCAGGAGGTGGAATGCCCCTATAAAATATGACCCCCCAGTCGGGTCATTGTCCAGTCATGCACATTTGGAAGTGACCTTCTGCCATTCCAGGCTGCCAGAATCTGCCTGTGTCTACCACCAAAGCTCAGCTCATTCTGTTTCCCTCTGAGGACTCTGGCCCGTGATGGGCCATGTTCATGCCCACTCTGAGCCCTGGGCCGGAGCAGTTGCCCTCGCCTGCCTCCTCCTTCCCTGAGGTGTTTGGACCTGGCGCTGGCTAGTGTGGTGTAAAGAACCCAGGCTTTGGGGTATGCGGCCAACTTTGTGTTCTAGCTCTGTGGCCTTGGGCAGGTGACCTAAATTGCCCTATAAGCCCCTGTTTCTTTTTCTGTAACACGGAGATAGTAGCACCTACCTCATGGAGTTGCTGTGAGGATTTACAAAAATAACATGTGTACTAGTATAATAGATGCTTAGTGAACAGGGGCTGGTGTTGGTATTTCCATCCCTTAGGGTCAGAATTACCTCCAACTCTTTCATGAATCTCTCCTTGAGGCCTAATTTCAAAACTCTTCCTTACCTCCTTCATTTCTTTACCTCTTACCACCCTTCATGGAAGCCCTCTTGATTAATTATATCTCTCCATTATTCTGCCTTACACTGAATACCCCTGGACTTCTATTGTATATGCTTCTTGTCTATCTTGAGACTGCCACTAGAATGTAGGTCCCTGGGGGCAAGAAATTTTGTACATTTGATTCACGCTGAATCCCCAACTCCTAGGTCTTTGCCTGGGCACAGTAGGAACTGAGTAAATATTTGTTGAATGAATGAATGAATGAATGAATGAATGAATGAATCCTCTGACCTCCCTCTCACCTTCCTGAATCATTCTTTTTCTGTTTCCATCTTCTCCAATTTAGCCTTGTGCCTCCCCTTCCTGAGGACACAGGACACAGGACAGTGTGATTGTGAAACAGCACAGTTACGTTCAGTAACTCTGTATATAAGGAAACAGGTAATCACATAATCCATAACCGGATGGAAAATTTTTCTCTCTCCAGTGCTTGAAAAAAAAAAGTCACCTCTTCTTATTCTAGATTGTATAGGTATACATTTGGCCTTGCAGACAACCCTATCTCTGTGGGCTATTTGTAAAGCACTTTGAGACTTTAAGGAGTGGATTACCTACAGAACATACCGTGGCCCCTAGTTTGTGCAGTTTGTTCTGCTATAGCCTGAAGGACGGAGAACCTCCTGGTTACAGGAACGTGGACCCCAAAGCAGCATGCGCTGCAGTGCCTGTGTATATTCTCCCCTCTGCCATAGCTTATTGTTTCCTAAGAGTCTGTGATTCTAAAACGCTCCTCAGTAGCTTCCGATGATTGTCTTGGCCAAGATCTCCCTTCCCAGAATGGGATGGGAGGATGTGTCATTATACATGGCACGGGCAGTGCCCTTTCCCACCCATTACTTCAGAGCCTGGGTCAGTATTGATCTATCAGTGTGTTAGGAATGGTCCTGTTCTAGGGCCTTGCCAAACAACCCAGCCACATACCCTTGACTTCTCCCTCTGGCTGTACAGAGACTAAATCATTTGAAAATGCTGCTTTGTCTGGGCACCTGGGTGGCTCAGTCTGTTAAGCATCTGACTCTTGGTTTTGGCTCAGGTCATGATCTCAGGATCGTGAGGTTGAGCACCATGTCAGGTTCCATGCTAAGATTCTCTCTCTCTCCCTCTCCCTCTGCCCCTCCCCACCCCCAGCTTGGCACAAGTGCACGCACACTCTCTCAAAAAAGAAAAGGAAGTGATGCTTTGTCTTTATCGTGGACCAAATAAAATTGTGAGGTGGCCCTTCCTCTGTACTCCAGCCAATCTCTTGGAATACAAGAGGAACCATTGTCTCTAGGTGGGATTGTGGTAGAGGTGATGTGATGGGGCAGTGGAGTTGAGGTAAGGGGGAGGCAGTGTGGTTGGGGTGGTAATATTCTTCCAATAAATATATAAAAATAAAATTTTGCAATGAACACATGGTACATACAAATAGCAATCAACTAGGAACATGCATTTGGACTGGCCAGAAGAGAATGAAGTGAATGTCAACTAAGTTTTCTGGGATTCACCCTAGTTGAAATTTGGGACAAACTCACCAACCCACCGTCAAGAGTGGGGCTAAAATTTGTTATGCCCTTTGGTAGCTTAACAATTATTTTGAGGGGGTGCCTGGGTGGCTCAGTCAGTTAAGCGTCTGCCTTTGGCTCAGGTCATGATCTCAGGGTCCTGGGATCAAGCCCCGCATCAGGCTCCCTGCTCAGTGAGGAGCCTGCTTCTCCTTCTCCCTCTGCAGCTCCCTCTGAGGCTCCCCTGCCGGTGCTCTCTCACTCTTGCTCTTTCTCATATAAATAAATAAAATCTTAAAAAAAATTATTTTGAGTTCATATATTTCTATGATTCTTGAAATAAGTAACATCAGGAAACTGGCTTTGCTTGGGAATCAAGATGTTTTCCCTTCTTACAGGCTTCAGTTCAAGAACCATTGCTCCTCGGTTGTCGTAAACCATTTGGGGATCTCCTCTGAAGTCTCTAGCCCTCTCTCACTTCCTGCCATAAAAGCTTTTCTGTCTCCCTACCAAGAGTGTGGGTTTTGCATCTTCAGAGCTGAACGATTCTTGAACTCCCAGCACTCCTAGGTCCAGTTTCAGGTAAAGGTAAGGTTGACTGACATTCCCTTCGAGAACAAGTCCAGGCTTGGGAGCACTGATGTCATCTGGCTATGTGTACCAGCATGAGGCTCAGGTCCAGGCTTGCCAGTCATCACTCCACCTGCCAGTGACCTGCTCTCTGCTGCTCTCCCCTTATAAGCCTCGCATAAGCCTGTTTCCTTATCTGTAAAATGGGAATTACAAATCTAGTCCCACTGCTTCCCTCATGAACAACCAAGGGGAAAAATGATAAAAAGGATTTTATAAAAAATAAAGTCCAGTATAGTAATTATTTGTCTAGCATGTCAGTAATGTGTTTATTGTATAAAACATAGATAAGAAAAAGGGGGAATCAAATAATAGCAATTAAATAAAATTGGGTTTGAGAGTCAAATACTTTTCGAGGCAAAGCAAATAGGTTTCTTTACTGCAGGACTTCCCAGTGGTTTTAGTATATACATATATTATAAATTTCCAAGAGGGACATAAAATAGACAGTGTTTTTCAATTTATGTGAACTCTGCTTTTTAAAAAATTGAATATCTCTTACAATGTGTGTATCTCAAGCACAGTTTGGGAAACACTGAATTGGGTAAGATTATTGCTGCTATTGTGATTGCATCCAGGTGGTTCAAGGCCAACTCAGTGCAAATCTCTTCCCTGAAGGTGAGGCTGATCAAGTTCCCTGCCCTGGAGATGGAAATGCAGGCTCAATGCCCAGGTGAGTCTAATTTGTCTCATTGGACTTCCTACTAGTTCTTTTGGTTCTCTGGTGGGTCTTTCCGTTGCATCCTAAGGTAACATGGGTTCTGGCTCTGATTTCAGCTTGAGCTGCCACGAGCCAGGGAGCTTGTGAGGAGGGACTTTCCCTGGGCTTCTTAGTTTCCCAGTCTTACCTCTCTCCTGCTGACGCAGCTGCCGGTGGGAGGTGGCCAGGGCCTAAGCATAACTGAATCATCCTTAATTCCAGGCCAGAACATGCTCAGAGCCCTGTTCTCTGGCAGGACCAATCAAAAATGGTCTGTCTGTACCTCTCAGCACATTGGCAGGGACTTGTTGGACCCCATACATGCAGAAAAGACACCTTTTTCCCCCTTTCTTTACTCCAAGAATTTGATTTTGTTAAGAAAATAACTTTTTAAATGACAAATTAAGTTATGCCCATTGTAAAAATTTCCAATAAGACAAGTATGTATAAGATTAAAAAGAGAATTTCCCTCCTTCTTATCTCACATTCCTCCATCCCCAAGTGTGCAATGTGTACTATTCTAGATCTTTCTCTCTGCACATATAAATAATTGATAAATAGATTTGCTTGTTTGGTCAGATGTTTGGTCAGATGCACTGCATCTTTCTAATTTTACTCAGCAATATTCTGTGGACAACCTTCCACGTCCAGGCATAGATGTGAACCACCTTTGCCTTATGTTTTTAAAGTCCAGTTTATTGAGAGGAAAATTCACATAAAACTCACCCTTATTAAGAGCACAGTTTGATGAGTTTTGACAAAGTAGACAAACAACAACCACTCAAGATAAAGAACAGTTCCATCACCACCAAAAGTTCCCCTTGTAGCTGACTCTCATGACCATTAACTGCTGGTCACCACTGAGCTGTTCTCCATCCCAGTAAGTTTTGCCTTTTCCAGAATGCCTTATACATGAAGTTGTGCGGTATGTAAACTTTGTGTTGACTTTAGCAGAATGCATTTGAGATTCACCCATGATAACTTGTTTCAGTAGTTCATTACATCTTACTGCCATGTAGTATTGCCTTGTACACAGTTGGTTACACCACTTGATGGCCATTTGGGTTGTTTCTAGTTTCCTGTTATTACAAACAAAATAGTTAGGAACATTCCCGTACAAGTCTCTTTTGGTGGATATAGGTTTCATTTCCTCTTGTATAAATACCAAAGAGCAATATTGTGTGGTGTGATAAGTATATATTGAACTTTAAAAGAAACTGCCAAACTGTTTTCCAAAGTGGTTTACCATTCTGTATATTCCCACTAGCAGTGTGTGAGAGCTCCAGTAGCTCTCACCAACACTTGGAATTGTCAGTCTTTTTAAACTTAGCCATTTTAGTAGTATGTAGCAATGTTTCATTAAGGTTTTAATTTAGATTTCCCCAATGACTAATGATGTTGAGTATCTTTTCCTGTGCTCATTTGTCATTCACATATCTCCTTTGGTAAAGTATCTGCGTTTTGCCCTTTTCTTTTAATTGGGTTGTTTGTTTCATTCTTACTGAGTTGTAGAAGTTCTTTATAAATTCTGATTACACATCCTTTATCATATACATGTTTTGCAAATATTTTCTCCTAGTCTTTGGCTTGTTTTTTCAACTTAACATTGTTTTTCAAAAAGCAGAAGTTTAAAAATTTTGATGAAGTTCAGTGTAACACTTTTCTTAAATGATTGGTGCTTTTTGTGTCCTATTTAAAAAACTTTTTTCATAGAAACGGAGAGTCAAGTGCTGATTACCAGGGGTTAGGGAACATGGGGAAAGTGGAGAGATATTGGCCAAAGGGTACAAAGGTTCAGTTATATAGGATGAATGATAATGTACACCATGGTGGCTACAGCTAATAATACTTTTTTGCACAGTTGAAATTTTCCAACAGAGTAGTTTTCAAGCATTTTCACTAGAAAAAAGGTAACCATATGAGTTGACAGATATGTTGATTAGCTTGACTGTAGTAATCATTTCACAAAATATATGTGTATCAAAACATCATGTTACATACCTTAAATATATACCATTTTTATTTAAGAAAAAAAATTTAATTTAAAAGGCAAAATCCAAGGTCACTAAGATTTTCTTGTGTTTTCTTTTAGAAGGTTAATAGGTTTCGCTCTTACCTTTAGGTCTGTGATCTATTTTGAGCTCATTTTTATGTATGGGGCAAAGTAAGAGTTAAGATTAATTTTTGTTTGTTTTCTTATGGAAGACTCATTTTTCCAGCATCGTTTGTTGCAAAGACTACTTTATTCTTTGTAATGACTGTATAATGTTTCACTGAAGAGAGGTCCCATGATTTATTCAATAATCTTATATTCACAGAGATTCAGGTTGTTTCAAATCTGAAGCTATAATGAACATCCTTGTACCCCAACTACTGGGCAGTTGAACAAGTATTTCTGTGGACTTTCTGGGTCAAACAACATGTGAATATTATGCGTTGATGGGTACCATCAGATTGTGCATCAGTATACGTCCGCTCCCGCCTCCATGACCTGCAAGAGAAAGCTCAAGTTTTGATTGGCTTTATTGGTGTAAACCTTTTACAAATCTCAAATAATTTCCTTCTGGATAATCTAATAGCTTGTGTTATTAGATTCTGAAAGATTGAGAGTCCTTCCAGGAGAATTTGAAGAAAGATGATAACTTCTCAGTCAGGGTAACCCTGTAAGAAATAGGCTCATAAAATACACAGTCCATGGGAAATGGAAATTTACAGAGTTGTTTTCATAAGTACTGGGGCTTATTAATACCACTATGCTGGGCCTCCCCAAAGGGCAAAAGGTGACTCATATCCCAGTGGCCTGAATGTGTACATGCAGCCTCTCCTAGGCAGGTCCTAACTCTTCATGGCTGGCTGTCCACATTCCCTCTCACTTTCTCCCCACCCTTGCCAAAACTCTCTCTTGTACCAGACCCGGGCCAGCCAGCTGTATGTGCAAAGGCACAAAGAGGGGGCTGCAAGTGCAATTGACTCGATGTGCCTGGAGCATAAGATTATGCCAGTTTTCCTACTTTTCTTTTCATCCTATGGTGCTGTGACTTGATCAAATTAACTGACATTGTTGAGGATTAGGTGACAAGGATTGTCCTGGGGTACACAGAACTATGGGACAGAAGCTATGTTCTATCTTCAGGGACATTAACACAAGTTAAATAGAAATGCAAGGTGACTTAGAAGCAGCTCAAAAACTGTAGCAGCAGATGTCACAGGCAGGACATATTGATCCACCTTGTGCCAACTGCACAGTCAATGGTGAGATCTAGGTGTTGAGAGAAGGAAGAAATAAATTTGGCTTCACAGGAGGAATCTGAGCTGATGGTGAAAGTTCAGATTCTTGGCACCAAGTCACTTAAGAGTTACCTTCCTCCAAGGTAGACGGTGCTTTCTCCAAGCCACCAAAAGCCCAAAAGCCCGCTGCTGAGACTGTAGGTTTCAGGAGTTAAGGAGAACAAGCCTGAGAATTTCCTGGTGGGTTTAGCCAACAATCACAGATCCTTCCGTCAGATAGTTTGGGAAAAGCTAAAGCTGTCCTGTTAATTTTGAATGTAGCCCAAGTTTATTTTTCATGCTTTCAAAAGATTTTCTTATAAACCCTTTGTCAGCTAGCTATTGCTACATAACAAATCATCCTAAAACCAAGTGGTTTAAAACAGCTATTTTATATGCTCATGAGTCTGTAATCTGGGGTGGGGTCACCTAGGCAGTTCTTCAGCTGGTCTCACCAGGGGTGAGTCCTGGGACTGCCATCACCAACTGGAGACCTGCACGGGACTAGCTGATTCAAGCTGTCCTCACTCGCATGGTCAGTGCCTTGTCTGAGGTGGCAAAGCACCAGGGGCTGGATGCTTCCCCGTCCCTGTTGCCCATCTGGTAGTTCTGACCTCTTGTGTGGTAGTTTCTAAGAAAAGACAAGGGCAGAAGCTGCCAGGCCGGTTAAGGCCTCAGCCTGAAAATGGCACAGTGTGACTTCTGCCACACTGTACAGGTCAAAGCCAGTCCCAAGGCCAGCCCGATTCAATGGGAGGGGGAGTGGACACCACCTCTTGCTGGGGAGAATGGCACACACGTACAGGGATGGGAGAGATTTTCAGTGGCCATCCCTGCACCCGATCCACAGCTCCCTGGGTTTCATTTTCGCTGTCTCTGTACACAGATTTTGGCTCATGTATGATTCATCCCATGTTACCTCATTTAACCTTTCCAACAAACCCTTAAAGGGAACATGGCCTCCATTTTATGATGAGAAAACTGAGGCTCAGAGATGTCAGACGGTTTGTCTGCTGTCACAGCAGAGCCAGGAGTCAGATGGGACTGCTGCAAGAGCTGGGGAGTGTCACCTTACACTCTGCCTTCCCCTGGGATGAGGATCAGTGCTCTTCCCCCAGGAGGCCCAGCGCAGAGTCCACTAACTACCAAACCATTTCTTAATGAACTCCCATGAGGCACTGGGAGGACATTATGTAAATTAAAGTAAAATGGACAACTCCGTAGATTATTATTTTCATTATTTTAAAAATCTAAGGGTCTCTATAACAGGCTTTATAAACTCATAAGAGGTATTCATTTAAGGATGCAGTACTTTTTACTCGAATTTTGTCTAGCCAAAGATCAAGTCATTGATGCTATTTCTCCAAATATAGTTTGATAATCATTCACTTTCTGTCTTTTCACTTATTTTGCTTTGGATGAGATAAAAGATTGCTGCTTCTGGAGAGAGAATAAACACTTTTTCCTAGAGAAAAGGAGTATTTTGGAAAATATACCTCCCCCGTTTTTATTGGATGATTAAAGAAAAATAATCCAAGGTCCACTTTATGTTTGTCACCCAGTGGGTAAAAAAGGCACAGGCCGACAGCAGAGGGATTGGTCTTTGGAAATTCACTTTGAACCAGGAGAGCCGATTCTGTGATGCTGTAGGACACCTCAGTTCCAAGCAGGTAGATGCTGGTGGATAATGAGGAAATCTGTCTGCCCTTTGAGGACTGCTTCTAGTGAACATTTGAGACTTGGCTGCCTTTTCATCAGCTCTTCAGTAGCCACTTACCTCAGTGTCCAAAAGAGAAAATTCTGACATATTAATTTTAATGTGCGCATTTGATCCAGTGCTTGAGATAAATATAACCCTGTGGAGTACGGAGAAGGTTTAATGGGAAATGGTTGGCATTCTTTCTTGGTAAAGGCATGGGGAAAGGAGAGAGAGACAGGAGAGAGGGAGAGGGGGAGAGGGAGGGAGGAGAGAGAGAGAGAGAGAGGCGCAAACAGCAGTGAGGAGGACAAAGACGGAGATAAGCAAGGCTTCACGGCAGCCTTGCCTTGAGAACTTGACACTTGCCAGACCCCAGCCAGCATGGTTGTCCTGAATCCAGTGACTTTGGGAATTTATCTTCAGCTTTCCTTCCGCTTTATCGTGTCTCAGCCTACTTTCATCAACAGCGTCCTCCCCATTTCAGCAGGTAAATGATGACCACAACTTTCCTCTCTTCCATCTGTCGGGGGCAGGGGGAGGAAGGAAGATTGTTTTGCAACGTGCCCTGATATTTTCCCCATTCTGCTCTCGGAGGAGGGAGACTGGAGGGAGACAGCCACCCCAGCAGCTTCCTGTCACCCGAGCTGTCTCTGAAGCTCCCTCTGTCCTTGTTCCAAACAGCCCCCACCCAGCTGCTCAAAGCCAGAGACCCTTTTAAAAATGACTTCTGCCTCTCCCACTTCTCCCCATTTGCTGCATGATTTCATTTTGACTGGGAATTGTAGCGAGCTTAAGAAAGGCACAGAGGAGTACGAGTGAGAGAGAAAGGAGTCCCAGACGTTTCTATGAATACATCCCTCACCCCTTCCAAAGGGGGCTTGATGCAAGGGGGATGTTGTGGAGCAAACACCCCTCTGCTGAGCTCGGGCACTGTGCACCGCCAGGACCATCCCACTAGAGGAAAGGGGAGTCCAGTGATGCTCCCATGGGCCAGGGCCCTTTGGAGGGATCTAGCAAGAACCACTGATCCTCCAGCCCAGTCTGCTTTCCTGTTGTGCTTTCTTCCTATGGTGAGAATTCTAATCTAAATAAGGCAGCTGGAGGTCCTGGGAGATGGGAGCTTCCTGGGGAGAGGTGGAGGCTTCCAGAGTGACAGCCTGGCCTGGAGTGGGCTGTGTCTGTCAGGCGGAGGGCTGGGTGATTTGGGGGCAGGGGGCTTTTCATGCCAGCCTGCCAGACATCTCTGAGGGCACCAGGCACCAGGCACCAGGTTGCCCTTGTCCCGTCTGACCCAGAGCAGGGGAAGTATTGTGTTACTGGCAGGGCCTACTTAAACCTTTCTGAGGAAACTCAAATGTTTCCAGAGGGCTTGAGGGAGGCAGGCAGACCCCAGGCTTGCTGCCTGACCCCACATAGCCCCCCTCCATTCACCTCTGCCACCCCTGGCTTCCCCCCTCTCCCTCAGCAAAAGCAGTTTCAGTCATGCCCTCCAACTTGAGTCTCATACATACTTTCATGGAGGCAGAAATTTTACTCTCACGGCCTTTGCTGAAAACACAGGTCCTCAGAGAGGGCATACCTCTGAGTCCAGCCCCCAACCTCTCTCTGTCCCTAAGCCCAGCGCAGCAGCATGCTGTGCTTCCAGCACTGCCAGTGTCTGAGGGCCCTGAGGAAATGCCTCGGAGAAGGGCTGATCACAAAGATGTGAGGAGCTGAAGGGGGGGGGAGGGGCACGGGGGGGGGGGCGATTTGGGGAGAATACTGGGGAGTGAGGAGTAGGCAGGAAAGGTGAATGGTTGTGTCACGAGGGCTGTGTGACAGTATGCCCCCACAGATTCCACATGAGAGCACAACACTTCTGGGAGCTAGTGGGTCATTATTCTTCTACTTGATGGGGAAGCTTGGTAGTTAATTTGGTCTAAATCAGTGGGTTCTTAACTTCATTTGGGCTAGAGAGTCCTTTGAGAATCTGCTGAAGGCTCGGGACTTAAGGAAACTCTGTCTTCTAGTTCTAGCTCTGCCTCTGGTGGGCTCTGACTTCTGGGAGACAGTCAGCATTAGACTATAAGCACTATGTGGGCAGGGACTGTCTTGTACATTATCACTATTTCCCCAGGGTCAGAATAGGGCACTCAGTAGGTGCTTGGTAAATGTTTTTTTTTTTTTTTTTAGATTTTTTTAATTTATTTATTTGAGAGAGAGAGAGAATGAGAGAGAGAGAAAGCACATGAGATGGGGGGAGGTCAGGGGGAGAAGCAGACTCCCTGCCGAGCAGGGAGCCCAATGTGGGACTCGATCCAGGGACTCCAGGATCATGACCTGAGCCGAAGGCAGTCGCTTAACCAACTGAGCCACCCAGGTGCCCCTTGGTAAATGTTTGATGAATGAATGAGTGAATGAAGGAATAACTTTTCTCATCTGTAGATTGGGGCTTGCCTTCATTTTGTATCACATAATTTAGATAGAGCCAAATGGCTACTAAGTTCTGAAAGCTAGAGAGAAAAGAACCTCTGATTTTTTTCCCCCAAACTCCTTGCCCTAGAGAGACCCCCGGTATAGCTTAGACATCTCTTAGGTTGGACTTTGTATAGATTATAGCAGTCAGGGTAACAGCAGGAAAAAGAAGCACTTCAGATGAAAAGACTTGAATGAAGGGACCACTTTAGAGGTGTGAGTGGGGTTAAGGGAACCGATGAAGAAAGTTGAGGAATTAGCAACCTTGGGAAGTCTTTACCACTCTTGTGCTTGAAAAGGCAAGAGGGAGAAATGGGGAAATTGATGCCAAGAAGATTTGGAACCTTAGAGGAGGGGCCAGTGAGCTGGAGCTATGACCACAGAGGACTCAAGGGAGAAAGTAGAGAAGAAATACCCCAACCTCTCTCCTTCAGTCCAACCACCTCTTGGCAGTGCCTTCCACTGGCCAAACCCAGCCCAAAGCCAGAGCATAGGGGAGCCTCTGGATGCAGTCCATGGGGGTCAGCTTCTGGGGTACAGAGTGAGGGGGAGGGGTGGGAATGTGGAATCACTAGCTCACACAGCCACTGGCCTTTCCTGAGGAACTTCTAAATCCAGATCTTCTGCTTGTGAATGTGGTCCTTAGGCATTTGGTAAAACAATGGGGTAGACTTAGGGAGAATCACTAAGGAGGTAACAGCTCAGCAGAGCAAAAAATACCCGCTTCCCCCTGAAGAGTCTCAGCTTTGTTCCCTCATTTAATTGCCATGGCTTCTTCATAGCACGGTTCAGAAACAAACTTATGCCCTGAAATGGCAACTGTTTTGTGACACAGGACAACTTTAATCCTTTGAAAATATTTTCCAATAATTTGAGGTGAAATATTCTATGTTCAGAAATTTATAAATTCTTACTCTCAAAGAAGACAAGCCCGGTGCTTATAGAAATCAGGGCAACCTGCCATACCCTAGTGAGTGCCTACTATGTGCCTGGCCCTATGCTAAAGGCTACAGAGGACACAGAGATGAGTCGGATCCTGCCTCTGCCCTGGGGAATCTGTGGTCATCTACTGCTGAAACACAGGCAGCATGTGCTAATTGGCCCAGGGAGGGCATGATGGAGGAAGAGCTCTTATAGGCTTGTAGAGCAGTACTTTCCTTCATAGCTGAGCCAGTCCTTCACTCTCTTCAGGAAGGACTGGATTCTAGCAACTCCAGACACAGCACCAGCTATCTAGGTCAGAGGTTCATTACCTGGCAACCTCCACTGATGGGTCCCGCAGGAGAACCACAGAAGAGAGCAAAAAGCCTCAAAGAGGCCAAGAGTGATGATAGAAATCCCAGCACTAAAGCACATGCATTTGATATACAGGAAACCAGCTCAGGCCCTTACTCCAAATCTACTAACTGTTACTTTAGACAGCATTCTAGCAGACTTGCATAGCAGGTTTCTAGAAGGGTGGTAAATTAGGCGCAGCACATTAGACTGGGAAGAGTGAGTTCCTGCTTACAATGGACACCATGACCACCACCACCACAACAAAAAAAACCAGCTGACAAAACTGATTATAAGAAAAATGACAAATAAGCAGAGAATAATTCTGAGATCAAAAAGAATAGTAGACTGGAATTATTTTGGAATTATTTCTAGAGCCCCTGTTCTGTAGGTAACACCATTGACTTACAGCACATTAATTGTTTTTCACTATATGAGCACGAATGACCCAGTGAAGACTGAATTGTGTGCACTTAATTTTGCTTAAGAAGGCAGATAAGTGTCAGCTATATTTTAGAATGATTTCTACTGAACATGGCCCTAATATTTAAAATCTATGGAGCTGTAACTTTGGTATTGTTTTGACTATCGTTGAGTAGTGAACCATCCTGACACTCAGTGGCTTAAACAACAATCATTTATCATCGAAGTTCATGTGTTTGTGGGCCAACTATGGTCAGCTGATCTAGCCTGGGTTTGGCAGGCCCTGGCTGGGCTCACTATGGGTCTGTGGATTGACTCAGCTCCAAGATCCATTCACAGATGTAGCTCAGTGGTTGTACAATTTCTAGAATGTGGTGGCACGGACCCAAGGACAGTATTTATAGAAGGGCAGACCTTCCACACACTTTGATTTATATAATTCTCATAGCACCTTTGGGATGTGTGTGGCATGACTCCCACTTTTCAGCTGAGGAAACGAAGGCTCAGAGAGGTTAAGTGACTTACTCAAGATCACAGAGCTAGGGGCGCCTGGGTGGCTCAGTCAGTTGGGCGACTGCCTTCAGCTCAGGTCATGATCCTGGAGTCCCGGGATGGAGTCCCGCATCGGGCTCCCTGCTCGGCAGGGAGTCTGCTTCTCCCTCTGACCCTCCCCCCTCTCGTGCTCTCTCTCTCTCTCTCATGCTCTCTCTCAAATAAATAAATAAAGTCTTTAAAAAAAAAAAAGATCACAGAGCTAACACAAAATGGGGAGATCTGGAGACTGGAATCCTACCCTCTGACCTTAAGGCCAGGGCTTTTACCAAGGTAGACCAATGTCCATGGACAAACAGTGATATTAGTTCCTCAGGTCCTGCAGACTGCCTTTCTGCCCATCAGGAACTCTCCTCTAGGTTCTTTATTCCCTGTTCCCGCCTCCCTTCTCCTCAGCATTTCAACGCCCAAAGCTCTTAGCAAGAGATTGAAGATTACCTTATACTAAAGTGTGTAGGACCAGCCAGGGTATGACTTTATCTCTCTTTTGAAGGTGTTTGCATTTTAACGGGCACTCAAACTAAAGGATGCTCTAATAAAATGAGCTTCAACCAAGGTGCTGTGGGGGAGGAGAACTCCTGGAGCCAGGGGAATAGCACTACACAGACATTTTCTTCAGACACTCTGAGCCAACCTACCCTAGGCCCACCACAGGGACATGTGGCATCCCTTTTCCAATACAGGGTTTCCCAGCTAGGCAGGAGCTCCCCAGATGATGTGTGGGTCTAAGCCTCACAGACCAGATGATAAGAAGACCCAAATGTAGTCCGATAGAATGAGATCATGTGGAAAGATGTGAATACTGTCTGGGCACCAGAATCTTCTGTTGGCTGCTGAGATAGGAGCCAGAGCAGGGGTTTTGTGGCCGAAAAGACCTGATGTCCAGCTCTGCACTTCCCTGCCTGGAAGCCAGCCAGGTCACCACTTGGGAACCATTCATGTTCTGGACAGTAGATTATGGGCCATTTATTTGTGTCTGATCCTGATCAGCCACTGTTTAATGTTCCATAATGCACTTCTAGCCATCTCCTCTGATTTAGCTTTTCCTATTTCCTCTGCATAATCCAATCAGAGAGGGCTCTTAAATTAGAGGGCTCTCCATGGGGGCTGGCCTCCTGCTTGGCCTCCTCCCAAGCCTCTGAATAAAGCTGTGGGTTCAGCTGCAGCTCAGATAGAGAGAGCTGGGTGTGAGATGGGAGGCTGTCCCTTCTGATATCCAGGGCCGGACCTCTCTGCGTCACCATCCGCCACACTCACTCCTGCTTCCCCCAGATTTACAACCACACAAAAACAGCATAGCTCCAGAATGAATAGAAAGCCCTCAGGCTTCAGTGAGTCACCAAATAAGCTGGCGTCCCATCTTCTTGAAATGTAGTTCACATTGTAAACACCTACTCATATTACTCTTTAATTAGTACGAATTAGCCCCCAACCTCTTGTTTTGCAAACCATTTTCACAGCTACATTTGTATTTGCTCTTCACAACAGTCCATACTGGGGGTGGGGGGTCCTGGGTTTGAATCCTGATTGAGTTGGTCATGAGCTGAGGTGATTGCAGGGAAGTCACTTCACTGCAGTGAGCTTCAAATTCCTCATCTGTCAAATGGGTGTCAAAGTCTGTCTCACAGAATGGCTAGAAGTATTCATTCAACAAACACTTAGTAAGTGCCAACTGCGTATCTGGAACTGGGATGAAGCCGTGAGCAAACAAGCAGATGGACCCTGTGGAGTCCTGTGATCACCCTGAGAAGAACTTGGCCAGGCCAGCCAGCTGGGCCCCAGGGGGGAATAAAAGACATCTGCCACACAGATGGAGCTCACAGAGCAGCCCAAGGACCAAAGCCAGGCTCCATGTTTGGCTATGGTCACACTTCATGTGGTAGATGTTGTAGTGCTTCAAAAAAAAAGAGGAATTTTTTTCATTGCCTTAGTTGCTAACATTTAAAATAGAGTGATTTAACATTTAAAAAAATACTTCTGATGTCTCTTAAAAAACAACAGACTCTTGATAAGTGGGACAACCTGGCAGTCCTGACCCACAAGCCATATTCTGATATGACAAGGACTGTTTGGAATGCAGTGCTGGCTGACTGCTCAGTCCCAGCTCCTCAGATCCCCACTGCGCCCTCTTGTCTTAACGCCTGGTCTACTTTCCTTAACATGTACCTGTCTAGCCCCATCTGGGCATGTGACTTTTTGGTGTCTGGGGCCAGAACCTCTGCTGGGTTGGATTCTGCCTCTTCCTCCTCAGAAGCCTTGGGTTATTTTTCCAGAATTCCCAAGCTCTGCAGAGTTCAGTCTGAACGTCAATGTTTTAGATCGGCGATTCTCAAACTATAGCGCTGGTTCTCAGCCCTGGCTAGACCTTAGAATCACTTGGGATATTTTACAGAAACCCAGTGACCAGGCTGAACAAACCAATTGAATCACTCTTTGGGTCAAGTGCTCCGGCATTGACGGTGTTTAAAGCTCTCCAGGTGATCTAATGGCTAGCTGTGGTTAACCACCAAACTGTAGCCAGTGTCAGCATCACCTGCAGGGCTCGCTGAAACCCAGACCACTGGACCCCACCTCTGGAATTTCTGAGTCTGTAGCTCTGGGGTCGGGCCCAAGCGTTTGCTTTTCTACTAAGATCCCAGGTGGTGCTGATGCTACGGGTCCAGGGACCACACTTTGAGAATCATTGCCCACGTTTGCCCCGGAGCCACTGTGTTAGTTTCCTATGGCCCCTGGAACGAACCGAACCACCCCAAAGACGGTGCCTTAAACATTTATTCTCTTACGGTTCTGGAAGTCAGAACTCAAGGTGTTGGCAAGGCTGTGCTTCCTTCATAGGCCTTCTGGCAAAGCGTCTTGTCTTTTCTAGTTTTAAGCTATGTTCATTGCAGTCTTTGGTTCCTGGCCCCTTTCTCCATCTTCAAAACCAGTAGCATAGCATCTTAACTTCAGTGGTCATATTGCCTTCTTCTGTGTCAAGTCTTCTTTTGCCTCTCTCTCTTTCTTTTTTTTTTTTTTAAAGATTTTATTTATTTATTTAGAGAGAGCGCATGAACAGAGGGAGGGACAGAGGGAGAGGGAGAGAGAGAATCTTATGCAGGCTCCACACACAGCACAGAGCCGGACTCGGGGCTCGATCTCATGACCCTGAGATCATGACCTGAACTGAAACCAAGAGTCAGATGCTTACCCAACTGAGCCACCCAGGCACCCCCTTCTGCCTCTCTCTTAAAAGGCCACTTGTGATCATATTTAAGGCCCATCGACTTGATCTCCCCATCATAAACTTCTTAATGTCATCCCATCTGCAGAGTTCCTTTTGCCATATAACGTAACATTTACAGGCTCCAGGGATCGGTCTGGACCTCTTTGGGGGACTGTTATTCAGTCTCCCATAGTTACCTTTCCACTGGGGAAAGTGTCCCATGACTCTTCTTTCTGTGGCATCAGAATCAAAGGCACAGGCATGTGTACTGTCTTCATTTGGGTTCCTTCCTAGAGCAGACCCTGAGACAAGGATTTGGGTGTCAGTAGTTTATTTAGGCGGTGATCCCACTAGGGCATGGGGAAGTGAGATAGGGAAGGGCAGGCAGTCAGCATAGAGGGAGCTCATGAGCAGATTGCTGCTGTGGGCATCTGGGGTTCAGTTCTCCTGGGGGGAACAGGAGAGACAGAGAGACAGAGGACTGGGATATTTACCCACCAACTCCTAGGGACATGCTTGCCCCAAACAACTTTCACAGCTGGTGAAGCCCTCTGGCATAGTCACAGGTGTGTGTGGTAGGAGCTAGAAGCCCATAGGGCCTGAGGGATGCTTGGGCATCTGGGCAGGGAAGCAGCTGCGTCCACCATTGATCCTTTAAGAGAGTTATACTCATATGGCTATCTTGCATTGAGCACTTTCTCTTTGCTAGGCTCTTTACATATATGACTGCTAATCTTCACAACAATTTCACAAGCCAGTAGTACCCCCATTTTACCAAAGAGGAAAGTAACATTCAGGAAGGTGCAGTCACTTGGCTGAGGTCACACAGTGCCAGGGTCAAAATTCCAAATCAAAACTTACTGGCCCCCAAACCACTGTAGAGGCAGAATATTCTGGTGGTTTGGGGTAGGGCCTCTGGTGTCATGCTGCCAGGGTTCAAACCTTGTATTTTCTTTAGCTTTGTGATATTGGGCAAACAAATTGCCTTTTCTGTGCCTCAGATTCCCCATATGTAAAATGTGGCTAAAAGCAGGATTTAACTCACAGAGGAGTTGTGAAGATGAAGTGGGCTAATTATGAACATAAGGTACTTAAAATAGTGTCTGGTGTATAATGTGTCATTATTTCTGTCATTATTTCCAGAACCTCACAGTGTCTGTGCACATGCCAAGGGGTCATGATTTCCCCTAAGATGCATTTGTGTTAAAGGCAAAAATTTAAATACAACCCACACAATAACTTATTGCTTAAAATATCCAGTGAATTAAGGCAAAAAAAGGGGGCTCAGCTATTTTCCATTTTGCGTTTGTGAACTAGTCCCTAAAGCAGGAACATGTTGACCAGGGAAGAAGACTGTTCTCGTGGTGACCGGCTTTCCCAGATGGCTTTAAAAATACACCTGGCCCTATTCCATCTCCCAGCCCAGGAGCATTTAGCTCCATTCAAGCCCACACTTCTGTCTCCACAGCAACCAACATAAGCACAAGCGTGAGGCGTGTGTTGGGAGCTGGCAACAGCTGAAGGAGAGGCCTCATGGCCGCTGAGGGCTTTGCACCGTAAACCAGCTGGGGGCTGAACAGAGAGGAAAGCAAAGAAGGAAGCATGAATGTGAGCTGGACAGTCTACTTCCCTCCCAGTCCTGCCCACTCCTTTCCCCACTCATCCCGCCTTGCTGCTCACCTGGCCTTCTTGGTATCTTTCTGAGAAGTCTGGGGAAAGCCCCGGAGCTTTCCTGCTACAGCTCTAGTTCTCTCTGGGGACACATGCTCCAGGAGGGAAATTCCAGTGGTCTCAGGCCTAACATGGGGCTTCTCAGGGACCCAGGAGGTGGGGGATGGGGTGACGATAGCCGTCCTACCCAGAGAGACCTATCTATCCGCCGGGGCTTCCTTACTTTACTGTGCCTGGGGGCTTGTTCAAAATGTTTCAACTTGTCCCCTATAGGAAGTTCCCGTGGGGTGGATCATTATTGAAAGTTAGAACTGGGCTGCCCTTTCGTGCCCAAACAGAACTGGTTCGGTGTCTGAGGTCATCCATACTGGGGTGGACCTCACGGAGTAGCCCCGAAAAGGTTTCCAGATTCTCTGTGGTCATTCAGAAACCAAATTCTGAACTGTTGAGATTAGTGTTCAGGATTTGGGAGGCTCCAAGCAAGAACAACAGCCCTTTCCCCCTCCCAGTCCATCATTGTTAGAGCTGCGTCAGCAAGGTCATTGTAGGGAAAATTAATAGTGGAAAAGAAGAGTGTCCTCTGTGTCCAGGGAGCATGAGGGCCCCAAGGGAGTGGTGTCATTTTGGGTGGCACTCTCCTTCACTCTCCATGTCTGCCCATAGAAAGAGAGGAGTGGAAGGCTGAGCTGGCTATCTGGACAGTTTGGGTCCTAGAAATTCCCCAAAGTATGCAAGGGTACATGGGGTTTTTAAATTTTCTTCAATTACCTGAGGCAACTGCTCTGGCCTCTACTTTCTCTGCTGGGGAGCCCTGAAGGAGTGTGCCTGCCTAGCAGGCTTAGAGCTGGCCGCAGTGGTGATTGCTGCTAAGGTTCTCTTGTTCGGGTCCAACCGGAAGGAGGTACGGGCACGTTTAAGTCAGTGGCTCTGGTAACTTGCCTGTTTACTGATGTTCTTAGAGAGACCTTGCAGCACGGTAATAAGGCCCTGAGGTAGATATTCAAGAAACGGGTTATTTCTCTGGACCTGCCACTAACTCCTAGGACACATGTGTAGTGTTGGACAAGCTATAGGCTCTCTGTGAGACTCCGTTTCCTCTTCTGTAAAATGAAGAGATCGACCAGATTTTAAAGCCGTAGACTTTCTCTGACTTTGTGGCTTATGAGTTGCTTGCTAATTTATGGAATGAACACCTACACAACAAAGGGGTTTTGGCACGTGTTTCTCTTGTGAGCACTGGCACCTGAGAAGCCATGGCATCCGCGTAAAGGGCATGGGGTTCATATTCAGATAGCTCTGGCTGTGAGTGACATTTTCATGACCCACTAGCTGAATGATCTTGGCCAAGTAGTCTTGGTTTAATATCTCAACTTCTCAGTTTCCACTTCTGTAAAACGGGGATTATAAGAGTACTTACCTGATTAGGTGGCAGTGAGGATTAAATGAGCTAATAGGTACAGGGCTTTGCACCTGGAACATGGTTAAGCTCACTTACTGGTGGCAACCATTATTCCAAATGGTGGTAAGAGGGTTGGAATCCAGGCTACTTGCCCCCTCCTAGGAGGCCTCATTTCTACTATAATCCCATCTGCTTTTATTGAGGCTGGAGAGAATTGGTCATAGTGCTGAAGAGTCCGTTTCACAATTCCCAGTTCCCATCTAAAGCCAGAGGCTGAGCAGGGGACATCTCAGTGCATGGCATGGCTTTAGAATTGGAAGTCTGGGCTCAGAGCCCTGCTCCAGGGTACCTTGAATGTCAGAGCCAGTTTTTCTCACCTGGAAACAGGGATGCAATGGAAGGTAATTTGAGGGGCTATTGGAGAATCAAAGGAGAAAGCATGGGGGGGCCCGGCTCTAAGCTGGTAGAGTATGTACTCAGGCATTGTTGTGCCTCGAGGGGTGACACTAGACCTGCTAGATGTGGGGAGCACAGGCTCATACCTGAGGACAGTGTCTTAGCATACTGACTTCTCAGCAGAAAGGCCTGCCGATGGGCTGAGTCAGTCACAGGCCTCCCTCCCTCCCCAGATGGAGGTGAGCTTTCTGGGAACTCCTGCACGGCACTGCAGTCCTGAGAGTGTCCACCCTCTGGAAATTGTGCAATCCTGTGCGGAACCAAGCTGGTAAGACAAGCCACTCCCTGTATCCAATTTATCCCTGTCAGGAAAAGGGGCCCTCCGTCTATGTCGTGTCTGCCTTACATGGAATGAGTCTTGCCCCTTTCAAAATGGACAGAGGATGCCAAATCATCAGGCCTGTTAGTGTGGGCCCTCCCAGGCAGTAAAAGAAAGATTATTAAGTATGAAATTTTCAAATAGAAGGCCAGAAAATGGTGGCTGATTTGACAAGATGCTCAATTTTCTGTATTTTGTTAAGATTTTATTTATTTATTTGACAGCAAGAGAGAGAGAGAGCCTGAGCAGGGGCAGAGGGAGAGGGAGAGGGAGAAGCAGGCTCCCCATGGAGCTGGGAGCCCGATGTGTGCTCGATTCCAGGACCCTGAGATCATGACCTGAGCTGAAGGCAGACACTTAATGACTGAGCCACCCAGGCGCCCCAAGGTGCTCAATTTTCTGACCATATACCCATCTACCGCCATTTTGCATTTTGTTCAATTTTATTTTTCTAAATGGGGCGATAAAATCCACTTGAATTGATTCGGATTCTCTGTATTATTATTATTAGTAGTAGTATGTTTAAACCTGTCTCAGTCTCTAAATTATGACAATTACTTGAGATATATAATTTTTGATATACTTCCCATAAACAGAAGGACCAATATTTACTGCACCTCTTACTATGTACTGGACTATTATATTGAAGAAGAAGATTCATAAGACTAACTCTAGGAGCCTGTAGTCTATTTGTAACATTTAAAATAACACAAATGAAATAATGAGTGAGGAGGGAAGTAGATCATCTTGTGGTGTCTCAGGCTGCACAAGTAGTTGGAATTTGTGTGAGAGCAGAGCAACTAAGACAAGGAGACAACTGATCCTGGTTCAAGTTATGAATCTGTCACTTACCTGGGCACTTCTGTGAGCCTCAGTTTACTTATCTGTCAAAGGGAGAAAACAATAATACTGAAGGTCGTTGTGGGCTAGTTCTTAGCACATAGTCAGTGTTCTGTGCAGATTACTTAATATGTTGCTCATTAATTTTTCAGGCTATGTAAAGGTAATTTAAAGAATGTTTTTGCTTTCTGCTTCAGGGGAAATGTCTTCCAAATGAAGGAATATTATGCAGCCATTGAAAGGAATGTAGGGGCGCCTGGATGGCTCAGTCAGTTAAGCGTCTGCTTTCAGCTCAGGTCATGATCTCAGGGTCCTGGGATCCAGCCTCATGTCAGGCTCCCTGCTCAGCGGGGAATCTGCTTCTCCCTTTCCCCTTATCCCCCAGCTCGTGTGCTCTCTCTCTCTCACTCTATCTCAAATAAATAAATAAAATCTTAAAAAAAAGAAAGGAATGTAGATGCATTTTATGTAGTTATAGAGAATAATCTCGTAGAAATACTATGAAGAAACCAAGAAGGAGTAGCATATGTATAATTGTATATTTAAGTAACCCTTTGAGGATGAACAGGAATATATTATACCTACCTATCTGCTTATCTATGCATAAAATATTCCTGAAAGAATACACAGAAAACTAAATGATAATAAATAATTGAAATTGGGGACGCCTGGGTGGCTCGGTTGGTTAAGTGTCTGCCTTCGGCTCAGGTCATCATCCTGGGGTCCTGGGATCGAGTTCCGCATCGGGCTCCCTGCTCAGTAGGGGGCCTACTTCTCCCTCTGCCTGCCGCTTCCCCTGTTTGTCCTCTCTCTCTCTCTCTGACAAATAAATAAAATCTTAAAAATAATAATTGAAACTGGTACAGAAGCAGGAGAGTGTTCATTATGTTCACTTGACTTGGAATTTTGAATCACATGAATGTATTACCTATTCTAAACAATTAAACAAAATTCCACTTATGCACACAAAACAGAACCTCTTATCTGGAGCACACAGGATGGAATTTTTCTGTCTTGAACTAGAATGTCACCATGGAAAAATGAAGGTGTGGAAACATAGTGGCTAGAAAAACAGGGTCTTTCCACTCGGCCCCCATTGTCAGTGGGTGTTGGAAATAATCCACCCGCTGGGCCAGTGTAGCTGGGGGGTTTTGTCTCTGACCTATGGCCAGATCTCCCAAATAACTCTACAAACTTGGCCTTCCCTGTCAAGCTGTAGCAGAAGATTTAATAGTGCTCGCTGCTTCATGCTGGACACTGTAATCAAATTCAGAGCTAAGGCGCAGCCAGTCTTGGGGAGGTTTCTTGATGTTCCCTTGGCTCCTAATAACATTGTCTCCTCCTTCCACTCTGCTTACCACATGCCATTTTGTCAAATTAGAACTTAAACTCAAAAAAACAGATGCCTTCCTTTAGATAAGGTCGAAAAATTCCCTTGTGGGAGGAAAAGGGGCTGGGTTGTCTCTTGAATCTATGCACAATCAAAGGAGTCATCTTTGATATATGACTTACTATAAAATAATGCCAAATATGAGAAGATTTTCTTTCATCCACCTAACTAGGGCAGACCTTCCTCCTCAAGGTGTCCCCGTTGGCAGGGGAGGGGGCAGAAGAGAACACGTCCTTCATGGGGATTCAGTTCCCTGCTCAAGGTCTCCTAATGAGTGGCTGCAGGCTTCTGCAGGCAATGGTGGTGCCTTAACTCTGACCCACCCCCAGTCCTAACCCTTGGGGAGGTATCTTCTGGTTCTCCATTTCCTACTTAAATTTTTGTATTTTATTCTTTTTTATAATGAAAAATTTCAAACATTGAAATGAATGGAAAAAATCGTCCAGGAAACACCAATATGTCCACATTTTGTGCTGGATTGTGTACCTAACCCCCTCCCCCCAGATTCATATGTTGAAGCCCTAACCCCCAGGACCTCAGAATGTGACTGTATTTGGAGCTTGGGCCTTTAAATGAGGTAATTAAGGTTAAATGAGGCCATAAGGGTAGGTCCTAATCCAATCTGACTGGTGTCCTTATAAGAAGAGGAGATTTGAACACACAGAGACACCAGGGATGCTCAAACAGAGCACAGGCCATGTGAGGACACCGCTAGAAGGAGGTGGCCATCTGCAAGCCAAGGAGAGAGGCTTCCAAAGGAGCCAAACCTCCCAACACCTTAATCTTGGACTTCTAGCTTCCAGAACTAAGAAAAATAAATTTCTGTTGGCTAAGCCACCCTGGTACTTTGTTATGGCAGCCTTAGCAAACAAATACACCCACCAAATAGATTCTGCAGTTGTTATCATTTTGCTATATGTACCCTATCACGTATCCCTTTGTCCCTGCATCATCATCTTCTTCTTCTCCTCCTCCTCCTCCTCCTTCTCCTCCTTCTCCTCCTTCTCCTTCCTTCTCCTTCCTTCTCCTTCCTTCTCCTTCCTTCTCCTTCTCCTTCTTCTTCTTCTTCTTCTTTTTGGATGGATTTCAAAATGAGTTGCAGATTCATTGTTCACTTTGAAGAGTAGACTAGTCAACAGAAAAGGTTGATGTTTGACTAAAGCCCAGGAGCACACATGATTGAGGCTTCTGTGGCCATGATGGGAAGCAACTAGGATTGTCTATTCATGTGAGTCTACACAGCAGGAAACTGGGGCCCAAAGTGAGTAATGGTAAAGTTTGATTAGAAAGGCATGGAACGGGGTGTTGGTAAACTTCTCCAACCCCAGCTGGCCGAGACGACACCTGCCATTTTTCCTGAGCTTCCCTGCTCATTCTGTCTGGCTGGTAGTGGGGGAGAGAGGTCACCACTTGGTGCTAGTAACCAAATCTCCGGAAGTCTCCAGTGTCAGACATCTGGATTCAGGCCTGGCCTCCCACCTGCTGGCTGTGTAGGACCGTAGGTGCATCCCTAAATCTCTGAGCTTTGCCTAAAAATAAGAATGATGATACTACTATTTCATACGGTTGCTGTGGGAATCAAAGAAGGATATTAAATGCTCACAGAATAGTTCCTATTGCTGGTGCCTCACTGCCAGGTTGGGGTAATGTTTATCTGCTCTAATAAACAAGCACCAACATTGTAGTGACTTCATCTAATCAGAATTTATTTTATGCTCACCTAACAGTCCAGTGTGCCTTGTTGGGAGCAGCTCACCTCCATGCTGGCATTTGGGGATGCTGGCCCCTTCCATGTGTGCCTCCACCATCCACTAAGGTTTAAGTCCTCTGCACCCAGGCAGAACCATTGGCAAGCATGGTCACGGTCCCATGCCTCCAGCTAGTCACACTGCAGGGGGCTGGGAAGTGCAGCCACTTCTCAGGGACAGCTCTTGCCTCTGGAAGGAAGAGCCCACATTTGGGGGAATGCTAGCCTTCTCTGCACAGCCCCAACTCTGAGGAGGTCCTAGACATAAAGTCAGTGGCTGGGAGTTAGGAGGGGAGTGAGCCTGCTAGCCAGGGTAGGGCCAGGTCAGAGGGAAACCACCCTGCTCTACCGTGAGAGCAGTGAGAACAGCAGATGGGGCAGGAGATGTCCACATGGAGAGCCATCCCTCGAGGACTGAGGAAGTTGGCCAACAGGAGGGCACCTTCTCCCAGGGCTGTGTGCAAGATCCCTTTTGAACTCTGACTCTAATTCTGTACTCTCTGTGAGGCCTGGACTAAGTGACGGCTTCTCCAAGAGTCCTTTTCTCCTCTATAAAATGAGGATAGTGGTGCTTCGAGGATTAAATGCAATGACGCATGGAAGTGCAGTGTTGTCCTTGTTTCACGAGGAGGATTTTGCTAAACCAGGGTCTGCAAGTATGTTGCACAGGTGTCATGCCTTCCTCTCATCTCAAGGAAGCCAACACCAGTAAGTCATGACCCTCTTTCCTCAGAGTCCTTCTTAACACACTGTTCCAGGAAATCTGTGCCAATCAATTCCTGTTAGCAGATAGGATGAAAACTCTGACCTCCAGAGGATAGACCTTGGGCTTATTTCTTTCTGTATCCACGTGGCATTGAAAGGACTTGGCACATAGGAAGTATTCAATAAATAAGAATGTTTTATAGGGCTCTCTTGGAGGTGTTTACTTGTTGAAATGGTAAGGAAGACTCTGTTCAAGACTGTTGCCCCAGGTGGCAAGCTGGTCTCAAGAGGGGAAAGAGATTGGGCTCAATTCTGAATGCAGTAAGAAAGTGGGGCTTTATAGCCAAGGAGCTGGTTGAGGGGAGGGTGTCGGTGGATGGAAAATTCCTAAGAGGAAACATCAGGGGTAGGGGGATTCTTGCTAAACCCAGTTAACAGAATTCTTGCTGAAGGCAGGCAAGGGTGCTAAGATATAAAGGGTAGGGGGAATGAGGAACTTGGTCAGATATCAAGGGTAAGGAGTCACTCTAAGTGGACTTCGCTGGATTCTTGCTAAAACTGAGCTCTGCAAGGACAGACACAGAAACCCAAGTTCAAGGCCTTGTTGAGAACCTGAACAAAGTTTGGTCAAGGAGAGAGTCTCTGTCAGTGGGAAGGTAGAACCCATATTGTCCAGTCTACTTCTCTGCCCACCCAGGTTTGGGGATGGGCCAGCAGACTTGAGGTACCCTGGGGCTGGTGCGGTCCTAGGCTGTGCCTTTAAACATGCAGGTGTTTTTGCCTCAGAAAGGGGACTCTGGGTCCTTGGGGAGGATGCTGAGTTATCCAGGCTTCAGGATCTCTCTGTGCAGCAGGGATGGGAGACACAGGGGTGGGGGAAGATGCACAGAGGACTCTGCTCTGGCCCAGGATGGCAGAGAACAGGCCTGCATGTGGCAGCAGGGGGACAAGAACTTCTGGAATGGTGCCCAGGGAGGCGGCATTCCAGAAGTGGACTTCTGGCCTGTTTGATAAATACCAGAGCTGCAATTAAGACAAAATACTGTGAATATGACACCTGCTGACAGCTGCAGGAAGGCCCCGGAAACCTTTATTATGAATTAGATTTTGTAGGCCATTCTGCTGTGGTGAGCTGGTGCCTGGGCCAAGGAACTGGAGGGAACTCAGCAGGCCAGCTGCCTCGAGGGCACAGGATGGCTCACTGGTGGAGAAGGGGAAAGAATGATCTTCTATCTCTGTCCAGGGCCCTTAGAAAGGACCATTTAAGTCTCAGAAATCATAGCCCCTCGTAGAAGCCAGAGCTGGAAAGGGCTCAGAGCTCATCTGGGCCAATTGCTCCCATTTTATATTTGGGGAAACCAAGGCCCAGAGGGGAAGTGAATTGTCCAAGGTCACACAGCAAGTTACTGGCCACACCAGGGCTGGGGACCAGGATTCCAAATTCCAGGCTGACATGCTTGGCTAGAGGGCAGTTAACAGTAGTCGAGCGTACATCTAGGCATTTGACTCAAGGAGTTTAGCTCTTAGTGCTCGGAGAGACAGAGAATGTGACAGAGTCAGAGGCATAAAGACAGCAAATGAGACAGAGTCAAAGACATAGAGACAGAGAGAATGAGACAGAAAAGAGAATTGCAAAAGGAGAGCAACATGGAAGAGACAGAAAGAGACGTTCATGGGCCTGAGTCATTAGGTTCAAAATAGAGATTCGAACACCAGCAGAGTGGCACAGGACTCAGGGACCATCTAGACCAGTCTCCTTTGTTTTTACAATAATCGAAGTGCAGCTGAGTGGTTTACGTGTGTAAACCTCTTTAGGAACAGTATGATGTTGAATGGTAAAAAGGAAATGGCTTGCTAAAAAGTGCTTGCTAAAAAGTGGCAAAACTTCCATCTCCAAAGGTTTTTGAATAGGATTCGAAAAATGAAGCGCTGCGGGAATATGACCCAGCACAGGGGAATTTGGGAAAATGTGATGCTGCTGATATTTCCACAACAGTCTGGAATTTAGGACTGAGCACTCCATGCCCTCCGTGCTTTCTCTGATGTCTTAGCCTCTGTGTTTCTGAGAACAGAGGGAAATGCTTCAGAGAAGGAACAGAGCCTGAACCCTTTCCTCCCTTACTCCTTTCATCTTGGTACCAGCAAATCTTCTCTGCTTTCAGAGTTCAGCTCACTTCTTCCAGGAAGCTTTCCCTGATTTTTCTTCCCTGATTTCTCACTTACATCCCTCCCCCAACTGGTACCCATCACTTCCTGCTGTAAATCCCTCCAGACATCCCCAGCGCCCTGTTAGCCACTTCTCTTTTTGCTTTTTAGTGCAAAGTAGTTATCTCTGACAATGTCAATTAAAGAGATCCTATTCTATTCCAGGAACTCTGAAATCCTTAGCTCTAATCCTCACAACAAACTAGCAAGGTGGGTTTTGCTTTACCCATTTTACAGATAAGAAAATTGATGGGCTCCTGGGTGGCTCATTCCGTTAAGCGTCTGCCTTTGGCTCAAGTCATGATCTTGGGGTCCTGGGATTGAGCCCCATGTCGGGCTCGGGAGCCTGCTTCTCCCTCTGCCTCTGCCCCTTCCCCCCTACTTGTGCTCCCTCTCCCTCTCTTACTCTCTCTCTCAAACAAATAAATAAAATCTTAAAAAAAAAAAAAGAAAGAAAGAAAATTGAGACTCAGAGAGAGAGAATAACTTGCTCAAGGTTATACAGTAGTAAGTGGCAGCCTGGGTAACTCTAGACTGGGTTTGCCTGACTCCAGGGCCTATATTCTTTCCACGACACTGAATGACACATGCCAAGGACAGGCACTGTGTCTAGTCATTGGGTCTTGCATACATTTGCCATTCAATGTGTGTTTCTGAATGAATGAAACAGTAAATGAATGAATGCATACAAGGAATCTCCTTTCTTCTGAAGGCTCTAGCTCAGGAGTCAGCCAGCTACAGTCTGTGAGCCCAATCCAGCCTGCTTCCTATTTTTGTAAATAAAGATTTAGTAGACATAACTATGTTCCTTTATTGTCTTTGGTTGCTTTCACATAACAGTAGAGTTATGTTGTAACAGAGACCATGCAGCCCACAGAGCCTAAAATATTTACTATCTGGCCCTTTCCAGAAAAAGTCTTCTGACTCTCACAGTAGCTTATGATTTTTACTAGAATTTTGTGTGTGTGTGTGTGTGTGTGTGTGCATTCTTGTGCATTGGGTATGCCTATCAAGTTATCAGACAGATTCCACATGTATCTGGTATATGCCATTTTGTTATCTTACAGGCAGGCTTCATCTAAAAAGGTTTGCTCCACAAGCTGTTTGGAAATATATATATTTAAAAAAGATATATATGTATATATATATATATCTTTTTGAAATTTGTATAATTTTAAAAATTAAGTTTAGCTTGCTGGCGGCACCTTGGCACAGACATGATTCGAGCCAAGACCCTGGTGACAGAGGTCTTCCCTGAAGTAGAGGAGGGCAGATTCCCCCAGAACAATTGCAGTGGGGGTGGACTTTGAGGCTTGCCAGAACAGTATTGACAGGGGCAGTTTCTGAGCTAAATGAAAAGCAGCCTTTTAGACAGATTACACTCCCATTTCCTCTTGGCTGGCGGGGGTGATCAGGATTCCGGGCTCCCAGCCTCACCTCCTTCCCTGGGATGGGGGCACTCTTCCTCCCCCAAGCTGCCCCCCAGTGCAGCCTCTTGTGAGGCCAAAGCCCTGCCTACCTGTTCCTGCTCCCGGGAGCTGAGGACTGGCCTCTGGACCCCTGGCATCTGGGCCAGAAGCAACACCAGAGCAGGGATTGGCTGACTCCCACCCCAAATGCCCAGCTGGGAGTGCTCGGAGGCGTGACAAATCTCAGCCTGTCGCCTGCGTGTGTTCCCTGGCCAGTCCCTCCTTGGGCCTTGCCCACAATGACCGGTCTATCACTCAGCCTCACTCACCTGCTCACCATTTCAGGACTGCTCTGTTCCTCAGCTTGCTGCTCGGGTGAGTTTGTGTGTGTGTGTGTGTGTGTGTGTGTGTGTGTGTGTGTGTGTGTGTGTTGTATGCCTGCATATGTGACGTGTGCATGGTTTTCGAAAAAAAGGTTTGAGAAGCAGACTTGTTCTGGGTGCTTTCAGCCTTCTTTAAGTCTTAAACTTCTCGACCAGTGTTGGAATTGCACATAAAGGCGTTTGGCGGTGGAGTTGGTGGGGACCTTGACATACACACTCGTGTGTGTGTACCTGTGTGTGCCCCTCCTGTGACCTTAACTTTGAGGTCGCAGGCTGGCAGTTGCTGCCCCTTTGGCTTTGAAGTAACATCACGTACTGTGGTCTGGGGCCAGGCATGGTATTGGGTGGCCGAGATGTTGTCCATTATTCTCCAGGCTGTTGGCTTGGGTCATGTGGTTACTGCCCCAGAGACAGTAGCCACCAAACTGCCAAGTCATATTCTCTGCAAGGTTGTGCCCTCACCTGCTCCCCATGCCCACACAGGGCCCAGTTGCCAGGTGGCAAATTCCTACCGTGATCTTTCAGAGACGTTCACATACCTTCAACTTTTAGGATCAGAATTTGCTTTACAAGGTGTGTGGGGTACGTGAGTGGGGGTTGGAGGAAAGACGTAGGGTGTAGCCCTCTCTGGAGTCAGTGTATCAGGGAAGACTTCAAGCAAACTGAAGCCAGCTCTCATGAGAACTTCGCTGCAACTGAGATATCCAGCTCATAGTCAGGACACGCGGTGCTGCATGGAGCACGTGCCCTTCAACTCCTCTCCTCTCGTCCTTCTGGTACAAGTTCCAACCGGCAGGGAAGGGCCCCAAAGCGGGAGGAGGCAGACGTAAGAAGTTGGGTACTCCCCCAGCTTTGTGAGCAGTGACAGAATAGTTAGCATATGGCTGCACCTCAAATCTTCCCACCCTGCAAAGGAAGGAGGTTTAGGGGACTTCTTTCCTTTGGTGGCTTCTGATGATACATTTGCTTGATTGGGCAGGGGGTAGGGTGGGGGGTACTGCTTGCTGCAGAAACAGGAGGCAGAAACAGAAAGGCTGTCTCTCCGTACCCTATGGATGGGCTGGTCTCATGAGTGGGAGATGCAGGTGGACACAGTGGTGATCCTGGTGTCGTATGTGTGAAAACAGAATTTGGAGATGGTTTGGGCCAAGCTCCTTGTGGTGTAGGTAAGGAATCCTCGTCTCAGCAAAGAGTCGTGCCAGGTCACGTGGTCACTTGCACCCAGACTACTACTCTTTTTTTTTGTTATGTTAATCACCATACATTACATCCTTAGTTTTGGATGTAGTGATCCATGATTCATTGTTTGCATATAACACCCAGTGCTCCACGCAGAACGTGCCCTCTTTAATACCCATCACCAGGCTAACCCATCCGCCAACCCCCCTCCCCCCTAGAACCCTCAGTTTGTCTCTCAGAGTCCATCATCTCTCATGGTTCGTCTCCCCCTCCGATTTCCCCCCTTCATTCTTCCCCTCCTATCTTCTTCTTCTTCTTCTTTAACATGCAATGTATTGTTTGTTTCAGGGCTACGGGTCTGTGGCTCATCAGTCTTGCACAGACTACTACTCTTTGATTCAAGTCCTTATATTTCCAGAAGTTCGAGTGAATCACACTTTCCAAGGATGTGCCCCAGAGTCAAATGGGTATTGAGTGCAAAGGGCAAAGCCAGTACCTGCAGCGGCAAACAAAACAGAAACAAAACCAAAAATCCAACATTTGCCACAAACCTGCATTAGACCCAGCATTATTTCTACCCATGAATTGGCGCTGCAGCGGCCACGTACAGTATGACTTCAGTGTCTTGAAGTCAGGGCAAGTGGTCCTGAAATTCCGTGGGAATTGGCATTTCCAAGGCAGCTGCCTGGGCCTGAGCCACGCGGCGCACCCGGGTTTCTGCAGGCCCCATGTTCCTACCCACGTGGTTGTTTCCATTACCACAGAGCCTGCTGGGGCTTTACCAAGCTGGACCCTGGGCTCAAACACGAGTCCATGGAGGCAGCCTAGTCCTGAATGAGACCCACAGGCCACTCGGATGACACTAAAATAGACATGTGAAGTCCTGGCTTAGTTGACGGGGAGGGAGGGCCGGGAAAGCTGTTCCCAAACACATCCACCTGATGGAAATATCCTGAACTGGAATGAGCCGTAAATAAACTAGACTGTGCTAAAAACAAACATCTCCAGGGAGTTGTGGCAGGGGTGGGCAGAAATAGATGCTCTTCACCTGCTGAAAGTGAAGTCAAGGTCAAGGGGGAAAGGGCGAGGAGGGATGGGGAGAGATGAACAACGCAGATGCCTCAGCGGGAAAAGCAACTGATAATTTATGTTCACCGAAGAGTTCTCCAGTTTCCAAGAAGAAATAAGAGAATTGCTTTAAATGATTCAGGGTCTCTCATCCGTGGAAGTCCACAGAGAATGTGGGGGTGAAGGGAGGGCATATATGGTCTGCAAAAATCAATGGTGAGGAGTACACATTAGCCACATGAATGTGCCAGCCTCCCAGGTACTCCTGGTGGGCGGAGACTTTGCGAAAAGCCACAACCTCAGCCCTTAGCTGTCGGCTGAGGCCGAAGAGCAGGAAAGGAGAAAGTGCCTCTGGGGGGGGGGGGGGGGGGGGGGGCGTTGAGAGGGTTCTGGAGGGCTGGTGTGTGGCTGCCGCCTTCACCCTGCACCCAGGGCCGGGGGGCGCCATGGAAGCTGCCCTTCCGAGCTTACGCAACACTCTAGGAAAGACACTTGAATGAATTTGAAGAGGAATATGATTGGCATTGATGTCAAGTTTTATAACAACGAAGCTGTCCTATTTTACCCCCTGAGAGAGAGAAAGCAGCCCATGACAGGTGGAACGGATCTGCCGCTCACACCTAGGCCCCAGTGTTCCTGTTGGATGAAAACCATTTCATAGAACAGCATCAGACAAAGGCCAGTCTGCGACTGTGACAGCCCATGACAAAAACAAGACCACTGTGTCACAGTATCTGACACAGACAAAACAAGACCTCCATCCAACTGCAAACATGGCCAACCATCCCTCTGTCCTTGCTAATATGAGTGACGGCTTCTGCTTTATCACCCACAGCTTCCGTCTCCCTCTGCTCTTCTCTTCTAGATAAGAATTAAGGTAGTCATAGGGGCCCCTGGGTGGCTCAGTCGGTTAAGCATCCGCCTTCGGCTCGGGTCATGATCCCAGGGTCCTGGGATTGAGCCCCGCATCGGGCTCCCTGCTCAGTGGGAAGCCTGCTTCTCCCTCTCCCTCTGCCTGCTGCTCCCCCTGCTTGTGCTTTCTCTCTACCTCTGTTAAATAAATAAATAAATAAAAATCTTTAAAAAAAAAAAAAAAAGAATTAAGGTAGTCATAGACTAACTTCCCGACCACATCCAGTCCAGAACGGAGCCAGACTTCGCTTCCTCAAGAGTCTCCCCCAGCATCACCTAGTGAATTCCCCAATCCTAGAACAAATCCTTTCTAACACCCTCTTACGAGATGCTGCACAGTCCCCTGGGGTGTATCCTCCCTCACGATGAGCCAATTGGGCCAGTTTTATGGAACTATACGTGTGCTCCTGATGGCGTTTGGTTGGAAGCCCTTGATACTATATATCTCAGGTAGTTGCTATGGGAGCCCCTTGCCGCCTTCTGAGCTCCTGACCTGTATTTCCACCCATATGTGGAAGAGTGTGGAGATCAAGAGGAAGAACCCTGCCAGTTGTATGACCTTGGGCAAGTTGCTTTACCTCTCGGCCTCAGTTAACTGATCTGTAAAGTGGGGGTGATGATAACAATAGTATTAACTCTCAGGGTTGCTGTGAGGATTAGGTGAATTTATATGTGTGAAGCACTTCAGTGGTGCCTAAGCATGTGTTAAGTGTTTGGTTTTGTTTTGTTTTGTTTTAGTTATTATTATGAATCCAGCAAGCATTTGTGGAATATCTAGTGTGTGTCAGGTACTGTGCTAGAACCTGGGAATTGAAAAAGCACTGTAGTGAGGGAGATACAAGGAAACTGTTTTATCCCACAGGTAAGAACTAACATGGGGGTAAACGCAGGAAAAAGAATATCGCAGGACTCTCAACCTTGGCCTGGAAAGTCAAGGAGAGCTTCCTGGTAGAGGCAGCACCTGACAGTTCTTGATGAATGAATGAGTCTCCAGGATTAGGCTGGGTGGGGATGGAGGGGACGAGTGGGCTATCGGAAGGGCTGTGGCAGCCATTCAAGCTCCAAAGGCCTTGCTGACTGCAGGTCTGAAGCACTAGTCAGGCATCTTTCTGTACCCGCCGCCACCCCCACGGTCTGGCCCAGTGCCTGGCAAAGCATGTGCTCAAATGAACAAACGTCTAACACCAAATTTGACAGCTTTCCCCACAAACCAGTACCTCCTCTGACTTTTCCATCTCCTACTCTCATCACTGTGGTCCCAGGTCCCTGCAACCTCAAAACCACCCTTGATTCTTCCCCCTCTTGCTCTCCTATGACCCACTTCTCCCCTGCGCCTCCTCAGTGGTGTTTGCATCGGTCCCTTTCTTTTTGCCCTCACGGCTTCCGTGGCCCCTGGCAGGCCACCCCCACGTCTGGCTGCTGCAAGATTGTATTGATTTTTTAAATTGTGTATGTATGTTGTATGATTTATGAATTTCATGTCAGGATCATAAAAGGGTCTTCACAAAATATTTCTTACAAGAGGAGGCACTGGGTCAGAGAGGGCCGAGGATCTCTGGCACAGGCTCGTGGAATGCTCCTCCATCGGGGAGTGATCGTGTGGGTGTGCACGGGGCTGCCATTCCTGAGGAGCACCCCCCGGCTGCCTGAGGTCCGCAGCCAGGTCCTGGGGCCCAGGGTGCGAACTGTAGGCAAGCACGGGCCCCCGAGAGAGAAGACTGAAACTGCTGGGTTCAGGGCCGAGAGGCATGCGGTGAAGTGACCTGCCCATATCCTGTGAGGCCAGAGGTTCAACGAAGGGGTGGAGGTGAGGGTATCATCATGAGACCCAAACTGGACACTGTCAGGTTACAGCTTGTGGCAATTATGGGTATTACTGCTGTGAATAGTCTAGTACACGTGTTTTGGTGAACATAGAACCACTTGTCTGTTGGTAAGCACCTAGGAGTGAAGTTGCTGGGCTGTAGGGGATGCCCGTATTCAGCTTCAGGAGACAATACCAAGCAGTTTTCCAAGGAGGCGGAACCAAATTACACTCCCCCTGGCCACTGTATGAGTTCTGTTGGTTCCACGTTCTTACCAACATTTGTTATTTTCTTTCCTCTTCAGTTTAGCCATTCTGGTGGGGTATGTAGTGGTTATCAACCCAGTGTTCAGCAGCTGTGGAATGGATAAGTAGACTGTGGTCTAGTCACACAATGGAACTCTATTCCACATTAACAACCACAAGCAACGCCCAAATGACCCACAAACGCTATGTTGAGCAAAAGAAGCCAAACACAAGAGTTCATATTGTCTGATTCCCTTTATATAAAGTTCCAGAATAGATACAGTGACTCCCAGGGGTTAGAAGTCAGGATGGTGAAGAGGGAGGAGTGCAGAGATTGGACAGGAGCTTATGGGGCTTGTGGATGCTGGAGAGTTGTGTGTTTTGATCCAGGGGCTGGCTTCGAGGGTGTGTTCACTTTGCAGAAATCTATTGGGCCGTAGACTCATGATTTGCATCCTTCTGTAAGGTATACTTCAACATTGAGCATAAACTAACATTGAACTAGGGCAAGGCCCCATGTTCAATGAAGCTATCAGGGTCCAGGGCCCTCCTTCCATCTCCTCACACCCATGTATTGAGTCATTAGACTGTAAACTCGTTAGTGAGCCTGGGTGACACCAATTGTGTGTGTGGAGTCTAGAGTCAAATAGATGTCTTAAATCGAGGCTCTGGGTCTCTTATAATCAATGCCACCTCGGGCCCTGGCTGCCCCCTCCCTGAACAATTCCCTCTGAGCACACTTTCTAAATAATTACCAAACACTTCCTTCTCCTCAGCTATTAGAACGCATTATAAGTCTGAACTTTGCATTCCTTGTCACATCTACAAAATGACAAGTCAGTCCCTGAAGAGGGAGAAATGGACCTTATTATGGTCACAGTGTCCATACCATCTGCTTGTTTATTAACCATCTTCATTCAGCAAAGGCTGGGGGAGAACTGCATCAAGCAGCAAACAGAAGGTGCACTCATATCTAGTGGGTTAGAAATCAGATTCAGAATTCTGGGGTGTCCACACACACCCCAGTCTCCCTGGGGTTCAGTGGGCATGACAGAGGCCCCGGCACTAATGAGCAGCAATTTTCTCTGCACAGCCCTTCCTGGCCTGGATCAAAAGAAGCGTGGTGGCCACAGAGGATGCTGCCTCCTGACGCCCCCTCCACCCCCACTGTTCCCACCACCATTCTTCAGAGGGGGCCGAGGTCTGGTGAGTACCTTAGGGCTTGTGAGAAAACAGAAATGCAGGCTCCCCAGTGCCCGCCACACAGCCCCTCACATCCCCCCACTTGAGGTGAGCGGCCTCCAGATCCTTCTTGAGGGATCCAACCCTTTACTTTCACGCAGCAGGCTGAACCCTAGAATGGGCATTTTGCAGTTTCTGGTGTGTGTCTTGTTCTCCCACTGTCTTAAATAAGTTATGGAGGGAGATTCTTCTCAGCAGGAAATTGAATTTGGCACAGCGTCCCATCTTCCTGAGAACAATGAGGTGAATTTAGAACTTTTGAGGCTCCCTTTAGCTGCTCAGATATGGAATTTCCCCTTTCTTCCCAAGTATTTATGAAATTCCCTTCCACAGCCCATACTGAATGTAGGCTGTTTCTGTGAGGGGATGCAAGACATGGTCCCTCGATAGCCATACTGAGGTGTGAGAGGGAGCAGAATTTGGGAAGAGGGAAAGAGCAGGATTTGGGAAGCTGAGCGAGAAGACAGTGGGCCAGGATATTCTAGGGACTTGGGATTCTCAAATTTTTCCAGAAATTCTAAGACCTGTACTGTCCAATGCAGTAGCCACTAGCCATACGTGACTTAAACACTTTTCATGTGGCTAGTTCCAGTTGAGATGTGCTGTACGTATGGAATACACACTGGATTTTGAAGACTTAGTGTGAAAAAAGAATAAAATGTCTCATTAATAATTTTTAAATATGGAATATATGTTGAAGTGATAATATTTGGGACATATTGGGTTAAATATATTATTAAAATTAATTTCACTTCTTTCTTTTTACCTTTTTTATGTGGCTACCAGAAAATTTAAAACCACATATGTGGCTTGCCTTGGTGGCTTGCATTTTATTTCTGTCGGACAGTGCTGTCCTAGACATTGGATAAAGGCCCCTGAAATGAGCTTCCTAACTCCATCCAAAGTGGCTATTCTATCTCTATAATCCATTCAAACCAGGTATGTCTCAAGACAGAACAGGAACTGGAGGCCCAGAAGGTCATCTTCTTGGGACACTCTTCAAGGTGTCAGGGAAACACCAGTCTTGAGGACTGGACTGGGGAGCAGGACTGTGTCCAGGTGGTGATCCTTCTTCTGTCCCCCAAGTCTGACCTGTCACCATGTGTTGCTTTGCATTGAAGCTTCTCTCCCCAGACATGAAGAATCTCATCCTGGAACTAGAGACCATGCAGTCGTCATGTGCTCAAGGATCGCTCGGCTCCCCTGGGCCCCCTGGCCCCCAGGTTGGTGCATTTCACCAGATCCTCTCCTGCTGTCTTCTGTTCAGAGCAGTGAAGCCCACTGGAAAGAGTCTCTCAGAGCTGCCCCTTTTAAAGTGATATGGGGGCTGTTTTTCCTTCTCTAGCTCACCTCCAGCTCCAGAGCCATGTGGATAGCACACTGATTCTTCTTCTCTGGGTGAATTCTGGCCTCCCAGCCTTGATTTCCTCATCTCTGCAATGGAGATCATAATTACCCCTGCAGTACTGGATTTTGGTGGTGGTGAGGAGTCCAAGTGAGCTGCTACCTAGATGGATGTGATTGTTACTATAATTATCATCAAACACTTGGCGGCAGTGGGTTGCCCCTTCTGTGACCATTGACCCTTGCCAGTAGCCCGAGAAGTGCCTGCATTTGGTGCAGGAAAGTGGAAGTGATGGGGAACTTGTTACTCTGAACTTCATTTGGCCCCCAGATCCTGCAGCCAGGCAGCCCACCGCTCCCCACTGAAGCTAAAGGGCAGAGTGAGGAATAGGCACAATGGTAGAGAAAGGATTTTCTAGGCAAACAAGAGTACCCTCCAGAGACCCTGTCCCACAGGCCGTGGTTCCTCTGGCCTGCCTGGCAGTAGGAGTCCATCAAGGAGGAGCACCCCCTAGCCTGGGCCTTGGGGTCTGCCATGGGGAGGGGAAAGAGGGTATAAGCAGCAGTCAGTTGCCCACATGCCTTATGAATTCTGTCATTCCTTTCTGGGTAATCCCCTCCTATGGCTTCCCATCACGGGAGACTAAGAGCCAAACTCCTCACCCTGGGTTACAGAGCCCCCCCCTCCGCCCCCAGAGGACCCTGCCTGTATCTCTTGCATCGTCTCAGACCACCAATATTACCCACCTGATGCGCATCTCTTGGGTCCTGAAGCATGTCAAGCTCATTCCAGCCTTAGGGCTTTTGCGCCTGTGCTTCTGGCTGTGTGGAATGTTATTCCCTCTGATTTTCACCACAGCCAGCTCCTTTGTCAGAACAGTTTACAGGCCAGGTCCTTAGAAATGCCTTCCTCAACCACCCAGTCTAAAGTAGCCTTCCCCATCACTGTCCATCCCAATGGCCTGTTGTAATTCTCTGCATCATTTTCTCATCTCGTTGTCATGTTCTTATTGGTTTTGTTATTGTCCCTGGTCTCTTTGGTCTTCCCTTTGTCAAATATAAGCTGTCTGGCAAGAACTGACCTACTGTGGCCTACAGGTCTGGCGGCCGCCTGTTTTTGTAATCAAAGTTGTACTGTCTCGGGCTGCCTTTGTGCCACAAGGGCAGAGGTAAGTGACTGTGACAGAGATACTATATCCGAGGCAGAGTCTACAATATTTGTTTGCCTCTTAACAGAGACAGTTCGCCCTGGTCTTGAGAGCAGGGACATTGCCCATCTTGTTCACATGTTGTGCCCAGCCCACACCAGGGCACGGGTTGTCGTAAGCTCTCCATACATATTTGTCAAATGCAATAAAAACAGGCCTTTGGACCCAGAATTAGCTGGAGGCTGCCACAGAGGGGCTAGGAAGTCTGCAGAAAGGCAGGATGGGCCCCCTGAGGGGCACCTCCACGGAGGATTTCCATCTTCCCACGTCTGGCAGTCTCCTCGGGTCTCAGCATACACACATGAGGACCCTAGGGCGTGGGAAGGAAAGGGGGATTCTCTGCTGACTTCAGACCAGCAGCTGTCCAACCATGCTTGTACATCTCGAACCTCACGCAATCCCTTTGAGTCGTGTGGAGATTGTGCTGCCCAACTGGGGGGTGGGATTTGCAGCCCCCTCCATTGCCTTAGAACACAGCGTAAAATGCTGTTCCCAAGCAAAATGAGACCCGTGGACCAGTAACATTGGCATCACCTGGGAGCTTGTTAAAAATGCAGAATCTCATTCTCCCCTCCCCCTACATACACACACACCCCTGCTATCTGAATCTGCATTTTAACAAGACTCCCCAGCTGCATTATCTAAACATCACAGATTGAAAAGCCCTGAGCTAGAGCACAATGGCCTGATAATAAGAAATGAGAGAATGGAACAGTATTCATTCATCCTGCCTGGCATGTGCACGGTCCTGGGGCTCTCTGTCACCCTGGGCTCCCAGGCTTTGGGGAGTGGGGAACCTCTGCCCCTCTGAGTCACACTTTCTGGGAGCACTGGTGCCCCCTGGACTTTGATCCTCGAGGACTTGTATACCCTGCACCTGTGCTATCGGCCCAAGCTGGCCCACGCAGCTCTGAAGTGAAGGGGTGCAGCACTGAGGGCCAGGTGGTGGGGCCAGTGCAGTCCCCAGTGGGTCACCAGGTGGGTGGGTGGCTGGCGAGGGAGGGTGGTGAGGCCGCCCTCCCAGGAAGCCCTCTTTCCACACAAGGGTGCCCAGACCAGGAGGAGTGGGGAGAGAGAGAAGTGGGGAGGAGGGGAAGGTGGGAGGGTGAAAGAAGTGGTGTGGTGGGGGGGGAGGGGAGGGGGAGAGTAGGAAAGGAAGTAACTCTCCCTCTTCCCCTCCCCCCTCCCCAAACAGGAGTATAAACCAGAGACTGTGGTTCCCAAACTTATCTGTTCATTAGAATTCCCTGGGAACTTCAAACATTCCTGAGGCCCCTGTCCCTCTCCTTGAGATTGTGATGTAATTGATCTGGGGTGTGCCTTGGTCTTGGGGATTTTCAAAAGATCCTCAGGGGATTCTAATGTGATAGGTGTGGGAGCCCCTGAGGGGGCTGTTTGGTATTTGAACAAGTCTCACAGGAATCAGATTTCAAACAGGCTCTGTGTTAGGCGTGTTCACCTGCAGATCTTGGGGATGAAGTAGTGGCCTGGTGGGGGTTGATGGATTTCCTCTCTGCTATACTAGGGCATTTGGAAAGCAGTTAGCCTACTGAGCATTTCATAGACGTGTGAGCACAGAGTAGCTGCATTCTGGCTGTGGATGTGCCAAGCTTTAGTGTAGTAAGTAGGTGCTAGAATCCCTGAGCTGGAGTCAGCCCTACTCCTGTGGCTGGACAATGGGACAAAAATGCTCCATTGCCAATATTCTTCACATCTTCAGGAAGGCTTTCCCTGAACCTGGTGCCCATAGATCCAGCACAGAAATTTCTAAGTTGGCTGCTCCTATGTGCAAAGCAGAATGTCCCCTCTGTAAGGGTCGCAGGGAAACTTGGTGAGAGCAGCTGAAAAGATAAGAGAGGTGGTAAAGCATCTTGTTTTCAGCAAACAGCATTTCTTGAAGACTCTGTAGTTATAACCATGGCACCACTGGAAACATAGCTCAGAGAAAGCTGGAAGAGGACAGGGAGCCTAGGTTGGAGGGCACAAGGGGGTCCTTCACGGGGTCCTTGGAGCCCTGAGTCTGCACAGGGAACCAAGCTGCTGGAGGAGCCTCCCTCCCAATCCTGCCTCCCTCACTACCTGTCCTTGCCTTGGTTTGATATATACTTTTTCATTTCTTATCTTGATGGTATAGGGCCCACCGGGACTTCCTGGCAAGATAGGACCAAAGGGAGAAAAGGTATGAGCCACTACTTTCTTCAGTCCACCTCTCCTTGGTAATTCCAGCCTGTATCCTGGGGATGCCATGGAGAATTTTCTGGTTGAGATTTCAAAGCATGTGCTAATTTTGCCTTAGTGCATGAGGATGGGCTCCATAATGATGGGGCTGCTGGTGCAGCTGTGAGATCCCACTGGTGTATTTCAGCTTGGCCCACTGACATGGCAGGGGTGCTGTGAGCGGCCAAGCAGCCAAGCCACATGGTCATGCCCAGTCATCAGCCCTACTAAGCTCTGTGCTTCCAGAACTTCTCTTCCAAAGAAGCCTCTGCTTACCTGTCTTCTTCATCCACAGGGGGAGCTTGGCCTACCAGGAAGGAAGGTATGGTCCATGCTGTTCTGTCAGCATTACCTGGGCAACTGTGCACTGTGGGTGGGGGAGGGGCGTGTGCCTGGGCACGTGCACATGCACTCTTAGGGGTAGGGGGGGACTAGCAGTGCACTTCCTTGGGCCACAATACCCAGGTGGACAATAATAACACTGCCATTTTGATGATGACAGTGGGCTCTTTCTGCCTGTTCTTTTGCTCAAGTGCTAGAGCCTGCTACTACCAGACATTTGGACTTCTCCCAGGGGCTGCCAGGCCTGGCCAAATTTCCCCCAACCTCAGACCATCTCATCCTGCCACCCATTAGAGAAAGGCCCCAACCAGTGGCACGAAATGACTCTCACTGTCTATTTGATTACACTGGAACAAAGTGCAAAACAGAAGCAAATGGCTTTTGCCTTTTGGCCCAGCTGAAATAAGTGGGAGTTACTTAAGGTCACAGGCACTCCGAGTGAACCAAACACATGTCATCAAGACTCTCATTCATGTCAGGAAAGAGTAAACCAGCAGCCACTCACTGTGGTCAGTGGATACTGGCACTGAAACTGTGGGTCTCAGGGGTAGAAGGAGGTGCAAGACTTTGGCCAAAAAAGATGTCCATGATTCTAAATATAAATTACTATTTTTCTGGTTACATGTTTTACTCAAATGGTTTCACTATCAACAGAAGCCTCAAACAGACCTTTGCAAAGCAAAATTACCTCCCTCCAGGGCCCAAATCACAGCTCCACCTGAGGCACAGTGGTTATCTGAAGTGCTGGGCTGGAAAGGATTCTTGGATGGTCTCCATACTCAGAACTAACAAGGACCATGATTGATCATGGGCTGCCATGAACATCATGACGTCTGCCATGAACAGGGGTGGCGAGAGCAGAAACCAGTACACATGCCAGCATTTGTGATCTCTGGTTTAGGGGTTGAGCCTTCCATGTGTCTAGCTAGGCTAACTGTGAAATTAGCCAATGGTTGCAGAGGTTGGGATGGACCCCAAGTCCCTGCTCCCCCTTTTCTTGTAAGGCTTGCTCTGCCATAGCTCCTGGCTTAGGCTGGTTTCCCTAGAAGCAGAGGTAGAGGCCACGTGTGCCATGTGCAAGCGAATGACTTACGGGAGCGCTCTCAGGAGGATCCTGAGGGGAAGGGGAGCTGGATGGTACAGGGGAAGAAGCCCAGCTTGGGCACGGTGTCAGACGAAGTCCATCTTCAGCCTCATTCCTAGGGGAGCTCTGGAGTGTGAACTGCACCACAGAGTTTGTCCTGCCTTGAGGTAAGGGAGTTGGGCTGTTGGCTGCAGGGAGAACAGGTACATAAATTGCTGGGCAGCTCCAGTTGCCCATGGGCAAATTCCACAGTTGCAGGTTGCAGGAATGAGAGGTGGCAACAAGGCAGTTAGCCCCTGGGGGATGGGCACAGTGAGCAAGTGAAAAAGTTTTTGAGGGAGTACCAACAGCATCTCCTAGTGCACCCCAAACAAAATCCTATCCCATTCCACACTATATCCTGGGGGAGAACCTACTGCAATGCAAGGAACATTTGGGTGGGTGGAGGTGACAAAGCTCAAAAACCAAGAAGTTTAGAATCCCTTCTCCAGGGTGCCTGGGTGGCTCAGTTGGTTAAGCGACTGCCTTCGGCTCAGGTCATGATCCTGGAGTCCCAGGATCGAGTCCTGCATCGGGCTCCCTGCTGAGCAGAAAGTCTGCTTCTCCTTCTGACCCTCCCCCCTCTCATGCTCTATCTCATTCTCTCTCTCAAATAAATAAATAAAATAAAATAAAATAAAATAAAATAAAAAAGAATCCCTTCTCCACCACCTTCCTTTCTTTCCCTCCCACCTTCTATTTCTTGGGTAGAATAAGGTCTTCTGTGTTGACATAATGTGATGCCAAGGACTTGAACTTATATCTAAGTAACCCAACTTCCGAGGCTATCAGTCTTTGGAAGGTGAACCCAGAGGCCATGCTTAGGGACCCCACAGTTCCCTTTGGACCCCCAAAACAAATCTTATTTCCTGGAAGGAGGGAAAGAAACCCAATCACCCTGACTTTCGTTGTTCATTTTTGAAGGGTAGACCTGGCCCCCCAGGTGTTCCTGGCATGCCCGGGCCAGTCGGCCCTGAAGGACTCAGGGTAAGTTTGGCACACTCTCGGGGCTCGTGTGGTATCAGAACATGAGGGAGAAGATGTCAGCCCCCCTGGCCTTTGGCCCATAGTGAAACTCATTTCCTTGAGAGGAGGAAGGAGAAGAGAAGATGAGGATTGCCCAGAGGTCCCCAAATACTTTCTCCTTCACCTGGACTATAAGACCTTGGTCCATGCAACAGCTCTGCTCCTGTTGGGGGGAGCAATGAGGGTCTGCTCCCCTCTTTTGCAGGGGCCCTGGTTCTCCTTCGTCCTCAGAGTTAGCATGCAATTCTTTCGTTTCCCCAAGATGACCCCAAGAGGGTCTTGGGTCTGGAAAGCTATTGGCAGGAGACTGGGGGTTGAGGGGTGGGCCCTGGCTAGCTGGAAAGACTGGAATCCTACATTTAGACAGGGATTGCCAAATGCCCATAAAATCCCATTCTTCAGACAGATTATGGGAAACTGACACATTCACATCCACGCCTTTGTTTATATTCTTCTACTTTGGTCATAAACTGTTGGGTGTAGATTTGACCTGCAGAAATCAGGGGTGGGCAGGTGAACGTCTATATACTCTGATTTACTTACCAGCTGTATTTATTATGGGAATAGAAAACTGTGTTCCCAGCGCTCTTAGGAAAAGTTCCAAGGATATTTTTTCTAAAAATCCACTGTGTAGAGCTAAACTGTCCAATATGGCAGCAACTAGCCGTATGAGTCCTTAAAATGTGGCTGGTACAACTGAGGAACTGAATTTTTTATTTAAGTTTGAATTTAAAGACCTTTACTCAGTTCAGTTATTTGAAAATCTTTACGCATGTTTGGAGCAACTTGAATGTGTGAATCTGCTTTTTCAACTCTAAATTTTATGAAATCTAAATACAGATCAAATATGTATGAAAATTTAATGCCTGAATTGAGATGTGACTTAAATGTAAAATACACAACAGATTTCAAATATTTATTATGAAAAATAGAATGTAAAATACCTCACTAATTTTATATTGGTTATATGTTCAAATGCTAATTAGATTAAATAAAATGTTATTAAAGTTAATTTTACCAGTTTTAGTGTGACTTCTAAAAAATTCTTAATTAAGTGCAAGTACCTTATATTTCTACTTTTTAGCCCTGGTATATAATTTTTAGCACAGACGGTACAGAGCCCACCCATGAGTCTTAGCCCCCTGTCTCAGTAATGCATGCCCAGAGGCTGATGTTCACTCTGTTTGGCTGCAAATCTAGGATGAGAGTATATGGAAATGCCTGAAAGGCCCTCCCTATGCAAAGAACAAAGCAGGTGAAGTTTTTTAGGGGGTGCTGACACTTAGTCCTATGAGGCCCCAGTGCCCCCATGCTCTCTCCCCACCCTTTCACAACACACTCCAGGAATAGATGGAGCATTTATAGCATCTTAGCGTTTAGTTTGGAGATCTGCTCTGCCTGGGGCAATTTCATTTTATGTTTAGTCTCAAATACCAGAATGAAATGTGGACCATAGAGCCTTGAACCCCTGGGAGTGAGCAAGGGGGCATGTGGGGTCCTCAGATTCACCAGCCAGCCCCAGTGTCCCTAGTTCCATCTTAATCTTGCCCATGATTCTCCTGGTTCTGTTTCTCTAGTAAAAGTCACTGTAGGTCCTTTCCCCTTCTTCTAATTCCCACAGGGTGAAAAAGGTGACCTGGGTATGATGGGCTTGCCAGGGTCAAGAGGACCAATGGGCTCCAAGGTCAGTGTGTTGGTCCAGGTGGACATTCCCAGGTCTTCTCACTAAGGTTCTGGAACAGCTGCTGTCCACAAAGTCGGGACTGGGTGGAGCTGCCGTCCCAGGTTGGGGGAACATCAGAAATATTGGAAAGCCCAGTGCCAGAGTGCTTGCCTTTATCAGCCCTTTGGGGGACATGATGCCTGGGACACAGGGCATGGAGATGACCTTCTCCTGGGCAGGGAGAGTCCAGCTTCTGAACAACAAAGCAGATGGAAACCTTTGTTCATGCCTTTGTGGTTAAGAAAAGCAATGTTCTTTTTAGGCCTGGTATAAACATAACCCTCAGGGACATCTTTGTGTTTACTGTTACAACCCCCACTAAAACTTGCAGCACCAGGTGGGGACACACCTCACCATCATATTCAGGGATTCCTTCTACTCTTGCACCAAACCCAAAGTTCCTATAAGGCTGATCCTAAATGTACCTTTTGCTTTCTTTTAGGGTTACCCTGGATCCAGAGGGGAAAAGGTTAGTGTTTGTCTCTGGTGGCTTCCCAGAACCTGGTCTGGGCTATTGGCTCTGGGATCAATGATAAGCAAAGGACAGGCCCAGGTTTCTCTTAAGTTAGTGACTATAGTGACCATTCCTAGATATTTCCCTGTCCATCATTGGGCTGAGAGAGCAGTGAGGGGTCTCCTGAGGCAGGGCATGGGCAAGGGAGGAGCTCCAGTGGAGGTAGAGGCCTCTCACATGGAGCAGACGAGCAGTTGAAGGTTTTGCCCGGTGGAGAGGGAACACTGCTTTGGCGGGTACTGGAAGAAGATGGCTGACGTGTGTCTTTAGACTAAGCTTCCATCACACAACCCTCTCATCTGTCAAAAACCAAACCAAACAGAACAAAAAACCCAGCCAGAAACTGGGGACAAATTTCCTACAGGATGAGAGAGGATCTGGGACCCAGAATTTTCTGTGAGTTGTCTTTCATTAATGCAAAGGGTCTTTGTGGTCCAAATAAAAGGTAGATCACAAAGCATTCCTTCCTTGGGCAAGTCACCTAATCTCCGAGCCTACTTCTTTGCCTGTAAAATGAGGGTATTGGCTTAGGGAGATTTCATTGTGAAATGCTCCAATTTTCCCCCCAGGGTATTAACTCTGACTCTCTGCTGTGGTTTCCTCCTAGGGATCCAGAGGTGAAAAGGGTGACCTGGGTCCCAAAGGAGAAAAGGTAATGGCCTTTGCACGGAATGATAAACTACAACGGAAGCGGCAGCCCCTTGTGGGCTGTCCAGCTGACTAGCTGGCTGACTGACTGAGTGACTAACTGGGCTCTTATCTTGAAAATGGTGGACCACACTCTTCTACAGCCCTCTTAGGCCCTCTCTTAAGAGATAGTCACTCTATGTGTCACTCTCTTCACAGGGTTTCCCGGGATTTCCTGGAATGCTGGGGCAGAAAGTAAGTACTTAAAAGTAGTAAGAAGAGGGCTCGGTAACAAATTAGACCTTCTACACACTACACAAAGAGCTCTGCCTCTCTGTCCATCAGGCGGAGAAAGTGGGTTTTTCCATGGAAGGTTCTGGTTTGGAAGAGGAGCAAGTTGCGGTGCACATTGATGAGAGGGTGCCTACATGGTCTGAGACCTCCCTCCAGTTCAGTGGGAGGGAGAGGACACCCCATCCGGGTAGAGAGACCTTTCTTTGCATCTCCTACCTCTCAGGAAGGCATCATGACAGAGGGATCAGATCTGAGCTGCCATGGTCAAGGGCCCCAGTGTGAGGCACAGGCATCTTTGGCCTAAGGCCATTGCTGGCAGCACTCAACTCCGACCTTCTTCAAGGGAGCCCTCAGTACGTAGAGTTATTTTAGTTAAATTTTTTATTTAAACAGTTAAATATTTAGTGGGATTTCATGGATATCTAGCTGGGAACAAGGCTTACTAAATATGGAGTTCATTCAGTTGACTTGAAGAAAAATATCCAAAAACTAACAATAGAGGGGTGTGTAGATACGACAAAAATTGTGAAAGTGGCAACTGACTGGCAGATTTCTGGAAACTTCTACTTAGGGTTAGGGTCTGGTGAAGAATGGGGGGTGGTGAGAGGTGTCAGGCGATAAAGAGAGAACGTGAGAGTGTACCTAACTGGCCACTGAAAACACCTCTATCTAACGTTGTAATGGTGGTTCCTCATGCTGAAAGCCAGTTGACCTGGGAGGTTGTCATTTTTCCCCAAGTCTCAGAGCATAGTATTCTTTAAACATGCAAATGAATGCTTTCTTAGAATCCTAATTGTTTTTCAACTTTATCTTAAAGTTTTCTTTTCCAAACTCAAACGATTTTTGTCTGATGTTCAGCCAGGAGAACGTATTTAAATAATTTCAGTCATCTGACAGTAATTTATTATTATTTAGCACTGCCTTAAGCAGTTCCTGCTATTCCCTAGGTGGAATGTTGGGTTAAAAATAAATAATTACATAAGCAAGTTAAAGGAAACATTAAAAGAGAAAAAAAATAATTTGATTTAAAAATATTTAGGCTAGGTTTTCATTCAGTGCAAGAGTGAACATCAAAGAATAATAAATTATTGTGGAATTAAGTATGACAGCTTCTCTGGCCTCTGCACCCTTTACTAGACTTGCCATCTAGAGTTCTCTTTCCCTTTCATGGCAGGCTGTTTTGAGACAAAGATGGTATGATAACAATAATTAGGTCTTAGAAATTAGATCAAGAACTTACTGGCTGCTTCCAGTTGATGAAGAGAGGGGCCAAACTTCCTTCTGCCAATCTTTAAAAAGAAACAAAAAAACAAAACCAAAAACCACTTACACTGTTTATGCTGCTGTTTTGTCCAAGCCAGACAAAATACCCCGAGACCCCCTCTAAACAGCTGAGGAGAACTGTACAAACCTCTCTGTAGCCACATAGAATCCGTGTTATCCTCCCACACTTTTGAAATGTCTAGATGCTGGAGGACATGACAGTTGGGAAGAAATCACAGGTTTAAGAACAAATCTTGGTGTGGCAAGATGTTGATGGCTTAGATAGGGACAAATTTGTTACATTGGCTGAGTGACAGATAATTTCAGAGCTTTATGCTTGGTCCTTACTCTGTATTAGTTTTTTCTGAAATTTTCTATTGTGTTTTACTTCCTCTGACTTCCATGTGGAGAGCCTTCTGGGTGTTTGTTGTTCTCTCTGAGTGCCTGGGGTAGCTCTTCATGGACACTGGCTGCTGACTAACAGAAACTCTCAGGGTTGCTCTTGCTAAACTTAGCTTGGTGGTGGTGCATCCTGGGCTCTAGAGGGATAACTGGAGGTAGGAATGATGTTCTGTGGGGTCCTTGACCCAAAGAAACAACAGGTGGCCCTGCAATTCCAGAAGAACACAGGGCAGGAGAGAAGCTATAATGGAGAAATGGGTTTGACAAAAAGTTGGCCTTAAGCTACGGAATTCTGCAACTGGTGCGTTTGGCTCTGATAGCTCAGAGTAGGGCTTTTCAATTAAGAGTACTGTTGACATTGCTTTCCGTGCCTTTTACAATAATTATGTTGAGCATATGAATATATGTCTGGAACATTTTTCCCCACAGTTTTCATCTAACTCAAATGAAACTGAGCTGGAACTAAACCAGTTTTTATAGAAGAGTAGGCAAATGTATAACCCTAAATAAAGGTCCTTACATGTGGAGAAAATTTCCAAAGATGATAGTTGTCAAAACTGTGTTCAATCATTCAAAAACTCATAGATTGGAATTCATGCTAAAAACGAAACACCATACAATTTCGACCAAAAGAGAAAGCATTTTTCCCCGGCAGCGTGCCATGTCACAGGCACACATGTCACTGACATGCAGGAACCTCCTACTTTGGCCATTCAGGATTGTGATTTGGGACACCAAAATGTGTGCTGCCCAGCAGCTGTCTCTCTCGGATAATAAATAACCCACCTGGGGTAACCTTCTCCTTCCCTTCCTCTTCCTTGAAAAACCTATCTCCCTTTCACATGACTTCATCACTTTCCCAGTTTCCCACACTGGCCAGTTGCAAGAGGTGTAGAGTGATCAGGGGCACTGCCCTCATGACCAATGATTGGACGGACCTATAGAGATGTGCCTGCTCCGCATGCCCTAATTCCTTTCTTGCGTCCCTTTCTCCTTTCCAGGGTGAAATGGGTCCACAGGGTGAGCCTGGGATAACAGGACCCAGAGGGCCCAGAGGAAGACCAGGCAAACGCGGCAAGCCGGTAAGTCTCCCAGGGCTTGCCATGCCCCTGAAGTCAGACCCTCCTGATGTAGGCAGGTGGTGTAGAGAGGCAGCCGGCTGAAGCCAATCAGGAATATTCCCTAGGCACAATCCCCCGTGTCCTCGAGGCTGGCGGGCAGAAAGAGCACCACTCCCAGGAGCTCCTGTTTCTCTAGGCTAGCTAGGGGTTGAAGCAGGTGGGAGCGAACGCTCCATTCAAACCGTGTCCAAGGCCGGAAGTAAGAGTAGATCTTTGGTTCATGAGAATGGGTCTATCTTAACCAAAGCAACGGCGAATAGAAGCCGGATCTGGTTGTTCATCCAGAAGACTTGCTTTTTGCCTCAATGCCCTAGACACAGATGGAGTCTTGGAGAACAGCCCAAATATCTCCTTGTGGTTGAAGGGTCTTCTGGGTCTCAAAGATACAGTGGTTTTGCCCAGGCCCCTGAGAAATCAGACCCCCAACTTGTAAGTGACTCCACTCTCCTTATGGGCACTATTAAGGGCTTAGGGAAGTTGTCCATTCTGAAATCCCCCTGGTCAGAAGGCACGGGTGTCAAACCATGTGATGTGATAGGGAAAGGAAAGATGAAGGCCCATTTGCCTTAGCTGGCTTTAGAGCTGTGTTGAGTGCCTCAGAGGAACTCCTCATCTTTTCTCTAATGGACAGGCATTCCTTTCCTTTTTTGGTTGTCAGTTTGTAGGCTTTTTACTTCTTTTCCCATTACAAGTGTAATATATGCTCATCACAGAAAACCTGGAAAATTCAGAAAATAGGAGGGAAGTCATCTAAAGGCCTAACACCCAGACATCACCATTTCAGCGTACTTCCTTCCAGTGTTATTTCTTTGTGAACTTTCTAGTTGTTCGTGTCTTTTATATCCAATATATAGTTGTTGTATCCTAAAACTGTAACTTGAAATCACAGCATACACATTTTTGCTCATCACTGCGCATACTGTTTTTTTAAGATTTATTTATATGTGAGAGAGCGAGCGAGCACACACACATGTGCACAAGTCAGGGGTGGGGAGGTACAGAGGGAGAGGAAGAGAATCCCAAGCAGACTCCCCACTAAGCACGGAGCCTGACAGAGGCCTCGATCCCATGATCCTGAGACCACGATCCGAGCCAAAACCAAGAGTCAGACACAACCGACTGAGCCACCCAGGCGCCCCCTCATTAAGCATTTTTAAACATCTTTTTAAAATGTCTGCAGTCACATTTTGTAAATGAGTAATCAGTAGATTGCTTGGACAAGAGAGGCCCAACCAAATTATATATAATGCTGAGAGGTGAACATCTTTGGGTGCAAACCTTTCTCCATTCTTATGTTTTCATTCTTTCCTTAGGCTAGATCCGTGGTGCTCAAACTTTAGTGTCTGAGTAAGCTGGGGGCCGATTAGATGCAGGTTTTCTGCCTCAGGTGCCATGGTTGTAGTTCCAGGTTTGCCTCTCATCACCCCCAGTGCCTAGGCCTTACTTCCCAGAGCATCTGATATAATTGACCTGGCTTGGGGCTCCAGCATGGGTGGTTGTTTTTTAAAGCTCTCCACATGATTTTTTTTTTTTTAAGATTTCATTTATTTATTTGAGAGAGAGAGTGAGCATGAACAGGGGGATGGGCAGAGGCAGAGGGAGAAGCAGACTCCCCACTGAGCAGGGAGCCTGACGTGGGGCTCGATCCCAGGACCCTGGGATCATGACCTGAGCTGAAGGCAGATTGTTAACCGACTGAGCCACACAGGTGCCCCTCTCCACATGACTCTAGTAGGTAGCCAGGGTTCAAAACAATGGTAACAGTATGAAACCAATTCTGGTCTTTTCCAAGCGAACTTAGGAATGACACAGCCTCCAACCTGAATACAAATTCCACTATAACTTCTGAAGTTGCAGTAGTCCAGTTCAGTTTTCTAAGTCTTAAATGGCTGGCATGTCCATGACTTCACAGTGATGCCACAATTCCCTAAAAACTTGGCTCAGGAAAAGGAGAAAAAAAAAAGGAAAATCTTTTTCTTCCCTACTGCTGATTCCATGCAGAATGTTTTATGCTTGGGGTTCAAGAAGTGTGCTGGCTTCGGTCCTTCTGGTGTTTTTCTTGGACAGTGTTTGTCTTTTCCTGGTGACGGCTTGAGACAAGAAGGCTATTTCCTGACACTGTTGAGAATGATTCAGTCGGAGCAATCTTAGAACTACCCCAGGACCATGTGTGGGAGCTGAGAGAAATGAGTTCATCCTTCCTACAAGATGTTATAAACAAGCCGAGTGCGCCCCAAACCCTCCCCGCCTGTCTAGACAGCAGATACTTTAGTTGTTAGCCTTGGGAGACCGCCATGGTCCTTTTCTTTCTTTTCTTTCTTTTTTTTTTTTTTTTTAAAAATCCTGAATTAGTTTCCTACCATAGGGTCTTATACATTGAATGTTGCTGGGCCAGTGGTGTTAAGAGTTTCTGGAGGTTATCATAAGTCGATCCAACTCCTGGAATCAGAGATCTGGAAGGAACTTCGGGAGATCCAAATTTCAGAGCCAGAAGGATTGTAGAGACCACCTCATCCATTTCCCTTGGTCTAGCCACAAGGAAACTGAGGGACAGGGCAGCAGAGTGACCCCCTCAGCCAAGCAAGCTTCCAAGGCAGCATTGGAACTTAGAGAGCTGAGACCTGCTTTTCCCCACACATCTCTCCTCACCTTCATGCTTCAGCATTTGCCTTCAGCCAGGCTCGGGGAAACTGCTCTTGACTCTATCATACAAATCTTCAGTGAAGGAGACAGAACAACTTCCTTGAGGGACATCACCAAGCTTTGTGGCAGTAAAGTGAATAAAGAAGAATGCCTTTCCTGGAAAGCACTGCTCAGTGAGTCCTGCTCATAGAGACATGGCTTATTCTAAACAAATGACTGATACACAGAATATTCCATTATTGTTTGGTGTCAGAATCAAGGAGTGCTTCCAGCTCCTTCAAGCTGTGACATTTCCTGTGTTCATAGTCAGCTGATGTGGCTTTTAGAAAAACAAGCCTTAACCGTGGCTATATTAAGATGGTGTGACCTCCTTTGCTATTCTGGGACCCATCTTAGTTACCAAGTGTTAGCCTGGGCAAAGGCTTAAGAACTCCCTCCATCAGGATGGAATTGGAAATAAACTCTGACCTCACAGGTCCCATATTAAGAATTTAAGAACTCCTAAAAATAAATAAATAAATAAGAATTTAAGAACCCCTTAGACATTGCCAGGAGAGACTGCAGAGCCATGTTGACAAAGCGGCAGGTCGCGTGTCACTGTTGTGATTGGAAAAGGAGTGCCCTGCCACCCTGCTTCCCAGATTTGGGGAAGATTATGTTTCATTATCTTGGGCAGGCCTGCCAAGGCACAAGTGTAGAAAGGGAATCCAGGTCAAAAATGTCCTGCATCAATCACTGTCCTCTTTAGGCCCAGCGCAAGAGCAGACAATTAGCAAATTGTCTGGGGGAAGAACCTACAGACGTTGGTTTCTGGGGTCATTCCTCAGAGCAGCCCTAGGAGGAAATCTTTGCTCCTGACTCTCTCAGAACAGGCAGCAAGGAGGACATCCTGTGTGGAATGGCTACAGCTCCAGGTGTGCCTCTCTTTAGGAAATCAGGCCTTTTCTAACCACATAAAAAGATGAAACCAAGCCAGTTGCTATGATAGTCAGCCTCACCCCCCCTTCCCCCGCCAATGCTTGGTTCTACGCAAACCACTTTTTCTTTTTCTTTTTTTTTAATTTTATTTTTTTATTATTATGTTATGTTAATCACCATACATTACATCATTAGTTTTTGATGTAGTGTTCGATGATTCATCGTTTGTGTATAACACCCAGTGCTCCATTCAATACGTGCCCTTTTTAATACCCATCACCAGGCTTTTTCACCTCTGGGAGCTTTATTACTCTCACAACAAAGCTGTGAAGGTGTGTGTTTAATATAATGGCCCATTTTATAGATGAGAAAACTGAGGCACAAAACAATGACTTGCATGATCCGGGGTCTCATGGCCAATGTGAAAACCCAGGTCTCTTACTTCCAGCTCAACAGAACTACTTCCCGTTTGTGTTGTCAACATCTTCCTCCTCCTTCATTTAATCTGGGAACAAGATAAATTCTGGCCCACAGGGAGCCTATGTTTCGTAGAGAAACATTGATGAAGGGACCGCACAAATAATGGTGTGTTCCTGACCTGGGTAAATGCCGGGAAGAAAAGGGGCCAAGTTCAGAGAGCCTGTGACCAGGAGAACTCACTTGGTCTGGCAAGGTCTAGCAAGGTCCGGGAAGGCTGTGCTGCAGTGACACTTTACCTGAGAGCTAACAGCTGGGAGGGAGTTAACCAGGTGGAGGAGTGGACAGGGAGTTTGGGCAGGGAGGAGGGAAATAAAAGGCATGGTGCTCTTGAAGACCAAAAATACCAGAAGACTGGAACAAGATTGGAAAGGCCAGCCATGCAGTGCTTTGTAGGCCGAAATAAGGATCTGGGTCTTTATCCTGAGAGCAACAGGGAGCCATTTGTTGGAAACGGCTCTTGTAGTAAAATTGAAATGGTCTTGACGAGCAAGCAGAGGCCTGAGTCCTAGGCAACAAGTCTGTTGCCTCAGTGCTAGGTGCCTTGCATGAATCACTGCTCTTTCCTGGGCCTCTCTTTCCCCTTCTGCCTGGTGAGGGGAGTGGGTTGGACTGGTTCCTTTCAGCAGTCATATGCCATGTTTCTGGGAGAGAGCAAGAAGTAATGTCTGCAAACTTGTAACCGTCACAATCTCAAATATCACTTGCCCTGAGTTTTTGTTTTGTTTTGTTTTTTAAGTAGGCTCCATACCCAAGGTAGGGCTTTGAACTCACGACCCTGCAATCAAGAGTCACATGCTCCACCGAATGAGTCAGTCAGGTGCCCCTGCCCTGAGCTTTTTAGGACCTTGATGGTCAAAGCCTCAGGTGCATCCTGCCCTGGGCTCCTGCAAGGTGGTCCCTGATTTAGACATAAATGGGGAAGGAGGTTTGCCCTGTCATGTTATAACAGGCTCTGCCTTTCTCTCTGTCAGGGGCAGAAGGGAGATAGTGGAGTAATGGGCCCACCAGGCAAGCCTGGGCCTTCTGGTCAACCTGGCCGTCCAGGTCCCCCAGGCCCCCCGGGCCCCCCATCCACAGGTAAGAGCTACATTGCTTCACGTGATCTACAGTGTCGCCCTCCTGGCCAACCTCCCCAGAGAGGGCACAAGGAGATGCCTGCAGAGATGCCTTGTGTTTTGAGCTAGAAACTACTAGAGGCACTTTAACATATTTATAATTTCTCCACAGTTTGGGTCTTTCAACTTTAACACAAGAGAGGTAAACACCATCCTGATTCTGTTGTAGGATTTTAGAGAACAAATAGAGGAGAAAACAAAGGGAACCCTGATTACACTGGTGATGTCATTTTATACTTCAAGTGAAAAATAACCGGCACATATTTCATCAACAAATACCTCTTTCTAAAAAAAAACCTTTCACAACTCCAAGCAGTTCTCTTAAACCTAGAAGATGGTGTGGCAGAGCTTTCTGTCTTACGTAGTGTTATTAAAGAGTCCTTGTTAGTTTATACTGAACATATAAAGAAATCATAAAAAGAAATCAAAGTCTACCATTGAAGAGGGATAGAAACACTGCTCCCTTGCTTACCTTGTTTAATTTGATGAGCTAAAGGCTTTATTTAGTTTGTACCTTTGTCAGCTCCAAATACGACCTTTCATAGCACATTGTCTGTATAGACACAGCATCTCTGGGCCTGAGAAGACTGTTTATTACATAAGGTCCTTTGTCCTCAGTTATACAAAAGGAATCCAAGCAATTTTTATTACCATTTCAGTTCAAGGGTCTGTTGTAGTCCTCATCCTCCTCGGTTCTGGCGCACGTAACATTCCCCTCAAGCCCCATGATCATGAGCTGCCAACCCCAGGGACTGAGAGTGTGATGTGAGGCCTGAGTTTTGTCTTTGGAAGGGACTCTCTTGGCCCTTGGGGTATTGAGCAGCTCACAAAACTGAGGAGTAGCCAGGATCATGGCGGGGGGTGGGGGGAGGGCAGTGTAGATGCAAAGAGAGGTCATTAGGCCAGTCCTCATTTTGTGTCTGTTTGTAAAGGCCAGCCCTCATTGGACTTGAACCTCAGTTCCCTCCTGGAGTCTGAGGTTGGGTGAGGGCAGGACCTGGGGAACCCCAGCAACCTACTCAGATGCCCATTGTTTTGTTTTGTCAGGCTCCAGGGGACTGCCACCCCATCCCTTTAGCAGGGCCGTTGTAGTTCTGTTTTCCCTCCTTGGTCTTCCAGCTCCTTCTTATTTAGCCTGGTATGCACACCTCCCATTCCCCACACTCTGTCCTCTGCCAGAGCCCAGCATCACCGCCCTTTACCCGCCAGCCAATTCTGCTCTCTGTTGAGCTGGAGCATATTCCTACAGTCTCTCTGGGTCAACATGGCCTGAAATAGCATCCCTATCATCCTCTGGTGCACCCAATGAAACCATCTCCTTCCTTCACAGCCCTCTCCTCAGCAAGGCCCCAACAGGGTGTGCCTCTTTCCCCTGGGCCCAGGTCACATATTGCCTCTCTGCTGTGGCCCTTCACTGCTAACTCTTTCTGTAGCTGTGTTTCATCTTCCTTCTAGATGGCAAGTCCTTGAGGCAGCGTCTATGGCCAAGTCGGCTTTGCATCCCCATGGCACCTGGCAGGTGGGATGGGCAGGACCAGGTACTGTAGGCATTCACAGACCCGGGCCATTTGGGTTCTCAATCTGTCCCCTCTGCGTTATTGCATGGCAGCCAAGCAGTCTGTTTCTGACTCATGTCCCCTTCCTGTGCCTTCTTTTGAGTCACTTCCTTTCTGGGGATCCTCTCAGTGAAGGGACTGAAGAAAATGGGGCAATAATCCTGCTCTTTGGGAACATTTGGGGTAGGGCAGGGAAAGAAGAGGAGGGAGGAATTTAAAAGAGAACTTCCCTGGGCCAGGGGCCAGTTGGATTATTATCAAGAACGGGAGCAGGCCCCAAAAGTGATGCCTGAGACTACCTTTGAAGGCTCATAAAAGTCCCAAGCCCACTCAGGAGAAACATGTGTCTATCTAAACCCAAAATTCTGTATAACTGCTTCCCAGAGTTCTAGGACCCCTGCCCCAAATCCATCTTGGGAGGTGCTTGGTCTCTGTGGACCACAGGTCAAACAACCCTGGTCTTATCCAACACTCCCTTTATAGAAAAGAACTTTGAACCTCAGAGAAAAGGGACTTCCCCAAGGTCACAGAGCTGACTGGTGGGCCTAGAATTAGTCTGTGGCTCCTGGGCCTGAGACCTTTCCATTTAGCCATGTGGCCTCTGCAGAGGCAGAGTGGAAGCTAGGGGTGATGTGGAGACTATTCTGTGGTGCCTCCCCCTTCTCCCAGATTTCCCATCTCAGGCCCACTCCCACTGCACAGCCCGTGGCGGTGGGAGGCTCTCTGGGCAAAGATGGAAAGCCAGGGCCTCTGGCTACAAGGGATGATGGATCAGCCAGGCCCACTAGGCCAGCTCTGAGAGGCCGGGGTGGGGAAGTTCGAGTTGCTGTGCCCGTCAGTGCCTCCTGGCAAGAAACCAGCAGGCAGGGGTGACAGATGTCCTCTAACAGCTGAAAGGAAGCTGCAGGAAAACTGCAGTGGTGGCAGGAAGCAGGCACCTTGCCCCATCCTGTCGTCCTGTCAGGAGGCCACCTCTGGTTCTGGTGCCCAGTGCTGTGGGGCAGGACGGTGCTGGGGCCAGTGGAGAGGGTGGGAGCTCTTTAGTACCCAAGTTAGAGAGAAAGAGGTGCTGGGAGGCAGGGAGGGAATAAGGCAAAATGCCTCTAGGATGTAATTTGCAATAACCAAATTACAAATTTGGCTGAGTCCTTCCAGCACCCAGACAGGGTCTAAGTGAATCACTGTGGTACCTGGGAATCGCCAGCTTCCTGCAGGCATCAATATTCTTGGACGTTTGTCTCTTGAATGGCATAGCATTAAGTCGAACATGAATTGACATTTCAGCATCCCCACTAAACTAGCGGGATAATGGGACAAACTCCTGAATCGCTCTGAGGCCACGGATCTGGAGGAGTTGTTAGGGGTCACAGAGCCACTCTCACGTCCTCGGTTATAGAAATTCCCACTTCAGTTTCCCCACGTGATGAGTACCCAGAATATTCCTGGGCTAGTGGAGTCTCTGTCTCTCCAGGCTGTGCTGAAAACATCAGAACACAAGACTGGAGCTCCTCCTGCAGCACTGGATGCAAGTTTCTACCACAACCTGGGATAAAATGTTGGCAAGCCTCCCTTCCCCCCTTGCTGACATTCTGATCTTGGACATATCTGTTCTGGAAGATATGTGTTCTGGAAGGGTTGTGGGGAGGGTACTCCCATTAGGGTCTCCTCCTCTAGCTGAAGCTGCTTCCTTGGGGTCTTGACCAGACCTCTCCCCTGGGGTCATTTTATTTTCTGCCCTTCTGGGATCTGCCAACTGTGTCCCCAGTTGTTGGCTCCCCTGGAAGTTATACAGCCTGAAAGCAAAGACTTCCTGGTCTCCAGACTCCCCTTTACTTTCCCAGGAGGAGGCACATTTCCTTTCTCCGTCTTCCCTCTCTTTCCTCTCTTGTTGGAGGGCTCTTGCTCTAGCTCTTTCCAGCCAACCCGAAGATGATCTTTAGTCTTTTCTGAGGACCAGTTAGTCTACATTCATTCATTGATTCGGTCATCAAGCCCGTATCCTGTCCCTACTGCATGTCCAACCGTGGTAAACGAACACAGGTACGAACCTTGCCCTTGTGGATCTTACGTTCTACTGGGGGAGATTGACCTTAATCACCTCATCTCACAAGATACAGAAATCACAGACAGAAGTGCAGTGAAGAAAAGGCATGGGGAGCTGTGAAACTGTATCTAAGGTAAACATGCCTGAGTGTGAGCATTCGGAAGCTTTCCCTGAGGATGTAATATTGGAACCCAGATCAGGAGGAAGCTAGGAGGTATGGAGGGTGAAGAGAGAACAATCCAGTGGGGGAATGGCTGTGCAAAGGCTGTTTCCTTAGACCAGCAGTTCTCAACCTCAGTGTACACTGGAATCAGCTTGAGAGCTTTTAAAAGCCACGGATGCCTGGGTTCTATTCTCAGCATTCTTGATGGAATTGGTTTGGGCTGTGGCTTGGGCATCAGGGCCTTTAGAAGTCAGGATGAGAACTACTACCCTAGCAGGCCACCCACACTGCAGGGAGTAAATTTCCTAATCATATATGTTTAGGACACTCAGTATCAGGGGACAATGAGTAGGTGGAGCATTTCCAACGTGCCATTTTCTTCCAGAAGAAATTAAAAAAATCCACCTTCAGAAATTCCTTTGTAAAGATCTTATATATAAGAACAAAATAAAATGAATAAAAATAATAATAAAAGCTATCAGTTAGCGATGTGTTCATCAGCAAGAAGTCCTTGTTAATAATAGTCTAAACAAAAAGGGGATTGTTTTTCTCATATAACAAGGAAGTCCAGAGGTGGACAATGGCTGGCTTTGGTTTAGCCTCTAAGGGTCACCACTAGGGTCCCATGTCCCATGAGGTTCTGGTCTTTCCTGTGTGTTGGCTTCTCTTCTTATACTTGTTACTTCATGGTTGCAGTGTGGCTGCTGCAGCACCAGACATCTTGTCTGTCTTCTAGACAGGAAGGAGAAGGAAACTGTCTCTTACCAGCAATGTTTTTCCTGTATCAGGATAGACTTTCCCAGATGCCTACCCTTCTCCTATCGCAGACCTTGAATGCAAGGTAGTCTGGGAGGTAGAATGACTGTTTCTCAAGTATAGAGAAAGGGAAGGGAGAAGATACTGCAACACCCCTCATGGTTAAGGGACCCACGGAGAACATCACCTCCTCCACATCTTGGAACAAGAGTCTCTTGGAACAAGAGTCTCTTTGAACCTCTTCCCCCAGGACTACCCTAAAATACTGTGGACTTTGACCTTCTTCCTGTTGTGAAGTTTGCTCACCTCTCCCAGGACTATTTGGTTTTCTCTTCCTTCATTCAAGTGACTCAGCAATCTGTTACTTCCTAGGACAACTTGTGATGGGACCCAAAGGGGACAGAGGATTTCCCGGGCCTCCAGGAAGCTGTCTTTGTGGAACCCCTATGAATGTGAATAACCCTTCCTACAGGGAATCCACGTTTGGGCCCAGTTCCCCGCACGTTCCTGTGGTAAGGCTCCTAGGAGAAATCTGGGCTGGTTCTCCATCAGGACCTCTCACCTGACCCTCTCAGAGCTTTGTAAGAGCCTTTTAATAAAACGGATTTCCCCATTATACTTGGGACACACTCATTATGGGAGACTGGAAAATAAAGGAAAATCAAAAGTAGGAAACCAAATTGTCCATTTGGTTGTGGGTGCATTTTGGAGTATTTTCTTTGTCTTTTTTTAAGAACAAAAAGTTATTTAAAATTTCAAGTAAATACAAAAATGGAAAAAATAGTGTAATAAACCTCTGTATCCTTCACCTGAATTCAACATTTATCAACTCCTGGCTAATCCTGTTTCCTCTTTACACCCACTCTCTACTGCCCACCCTCCCTTGGGTTATTTTGAGATAACCCTGGACATCAGTTCATCATTTGAGTGGACACATAATCATCCATCCAACATGCAGCTGTGCTGTGATTTATTTAACCAATGTCTTATTGTCGGATATTTATAGGGTTCTCCCAAGCTTTTCACTAATGTAAATAAAACTGTAATGAACACCTTTGAGTATAACAATTTTGTTAAGAATCATTTCCAGATGTTGAATTACTTGATTAGATGATACCACCTTTTTATTTAAGTCTTAGGGGCATTTTAAATGTTTAAAAAATTTAAGTCATGGATAGTCTTTTTTTTTTAAAGATATTTATTTATTTGAGAGAGAGAGAGAGAGAATGAGCAGTGGGGAAGGGCAGAGGGAGAGAGAGAGAGCAGGCTCCCCGCTGAGCAGGAAGCCTGATGCGGGGATTGATCCCAGGACCCTGGGATCATGACCTGAGCCGAAGGCAGATGCTTAACCAGCTGAGCCACCCAGGTGCCCCAAATCATAGATAGTCTTACTGCAAACTCAGACAGTTGGAACTGGATTGAGAAGATGTAGGCATCAAGACCTTCCTCCCTATTTCAGGAGGAATGCTGGAGCGTGATATGCAGACGCCCCTCCCATAGTTAATGAGCCCAGGGATAGAGATTCTGCTTCCTCCTCCAGCTTTTCCCTGCCCATTATAGAAGTGTTTTCTGAAATCTTCACCAGTGTGTTCTCTGGCAGATTTTTGTCGTCAACAACCAGGAGGAGCTTGAGAGGCTGAACACCCAAAACGCCATTGCATTCCGCAAAGACCAGAGATCTCTATACTTCAAGGACAGCCTTGGCTGGCTCCCCATCCAGGTACCACGAGGCAGGCACTCTGGACATAGCCCACCCCGGAAAGGGACACAGCATTAGAGGAAAGAAGGGCCAACAGTTGGGCCTGGCGCAGAGCTTTCTGCAATATGTTCCCGAAGAAGGCCTGGGCATCCTCCCCTGCTCTGCTTCTGAGTGGTTCTCCATGCCCCTGCTCCCCAGATGGAACCTCCTCTCTGAGCCAGGGTTCCAGATGGGCTCCCATCCCCACCCTGCCAGGCCATTGTCTTGATTTGACCCAGCTTCCCTGTCAGCTGCAGAGCTCTGAGCGGCAGGAGAGGAGTGCCTCTCCACCCCCCACCCCAGGAGGAAGCCCCCACAGACCCAGAGCCTCTGGCCCCAGTGCCAATGACCCACCCTGCCTGCGGTGCCCGGCATGACATCCCTGGTCACTGTCATGTGTTTCTCTGGCCAGGTGACCCCCTTCTACCCTGTGGACTACACTGTAGACCACCGCGGCTCCTGTGGGGATGGGGTCCTGCAGCCCGGGGAGGAGTGTGACGACGGGAACAGTAACGTGGACGACGACTGCATCAGTGAGTGGGGCCCAGCCAGGGAGGTGGGGGGCTGAAGTGCAAACTGCCACAGGGTCGGGGAGGCTGAGGGCTAGCCCCTGGACGATTCTAGAGCCAGAGAGGGGACACCTGGGCTGGTCCCATTCTGGCCACATGTGGACCTCCACTGCCCAAGCATGTTGGTGGGGGTTAGTGTCAAGGATCTTGCCCCCAGAGAAGCCACCAGTCGCTACCTTTTCCTGAACCCTACTTCTGGGCAAAACCCACATTCCAGTCCACATTCTTTATCAAAAGATAAAGATGATGCAGAGTGAGAGACAAAAGGGAGAAGCCAAGAATTTGAATCAGGACAGAGTTACCAGATAGAGCCCTAGTGGCGAAGCGCTTTCGTGGGGCAGCTGCCTTCAGGCTGATGGGGTGCTACCAGGCCAGGCACGCAGCAGCGCCCTGGAGGGTTTGCTTTCCTTCTTTTGTCAATCATGCCACAAAAATAGGAGGGGAGACAGAAAGCAGGGGATTTAGAGTCTGACAGAATTCTTGGATGCTCAGAGAGGAGGCTACTCAGTGAATAGGGGGGTTAGAGCCAGTTCACAAGCTCTGGGTCTCACTCTCCTCAACCGAAAAATGGGTATGACAGCACTGATGGCTCAGGTCTTCAGAGATTCTGTGAGCTAATGTACACTGGATCATCTGGGGAGAGTAAGGGTTCAACATCCCTTCACTGAATTATTTTCCGGTCCCTGCTGTGAGGAGCCAGGCCCTGGCTCAGGGCTGGGGATGTGCAAGTGCAAAGTCTCCTTCCTTGCTCTGGGAAGGCTGACGACGGTGCAGTGGAGTGAGGAAGGTGTGCACAGGGATGGATGCAGGGACAGAGAGGAGGCTGGCGCCCCCGCGCTGGAGCTGTACTCCCTGTGAAGGAAGCCGGGATGGTGCTCCCTGGCATGCCGGCTTTGCCTGGAGGCCCTTCTGCCCCGGCGCAGACACCGTCCAATAGATCACACAGCAGGAAGGAACTGAGGGGGTCTCAAAGCCCCGTAAAATGGGGGTGGGGCTCGGACTCCAAGACCCTTCCCTTGCGTGACAACAGAGACCCCACTGAAGGTCATCTGGCTCCCCAGGGACACAGGGCCACCCACCCTGGAAGGTCTCTGGAGAGAGATAAGAGCCACCTCAGTCATCACTTGTGCCCAGTGCTCAGTCTGCTGATCCTCACTTCGCGGGAACCCATAGTGCGTCCTGTGAAGAGGAGGTGGTGGCCACGTCCCAGGCTTTAGATAGGGATATGGAGGCTCAGAGAGGCCAAGTGGTCTGTTCTTGGTCCGTTGGGTACTGAGTAGCTGCAGTGGGCTAGAGCCTGGGTCTCCTTAGTCTCTGGTGTGGGATTTGGGGGTCTGAGGGGCCGTCCCTGGATGCATCTGAAGCTTTATGGAAGTCCATTCAAGAGGGTGCATGTTCTGGGGGGATCCTTCAGGCCACACAGTCCTTACAGGCTGAGGTAAGCCTGTCCCACCCTAGCCCCCTCTCAGGGCTACTTCCTTGTATCCCTCAGGCTGTCACCGGGCCTACTGTGGAGACGGTCACCAGCAGAAGGGCGTGGAGGACTGTGACGGCTCTGACTTTGGCTACCTGACGTGCGAGACCTATCTCCCAGGGTAGGGATCACCTCATGTGCTATTCTGACACCCTGCCTCCCTCTCTGCCTGCCTCCTCTTCTTTTCTTCACAAATATTTTTTTTAGCGCTTATGTTCTTTCTACTCTCTAAACGCTGAGGTATGGTGATAGCTAACACGCGGTCCCTGCTCACTAGGGGAGACAGGCCATAAACACATAACCACCATGTCCCTCTCAGAGTGCCTGAGTGCCACCGAGGCCGAGCTGAGACAGTGACCAGCTCCATCCTGGGCCCCTGGGGACCAGCAGTCTCTATTTCAGCGGTTGCCCCTGGATGAGCAGCTCCCATCCCCAGTGGCTACCATGACCACGTTAGTCTTCTGGAAAGTGGGTCTGGAGGAAGCCCAGTGGAGAGTGGAGGGACCAGGGCATTCCCAAGAATCTAAGCATCTGTATAACCTGAATTCTCTGGGACAACCCCTGACTCCCAGGCCTGTGGGTGCAGATGAGATCACAACAGCATTAATATCTAATTTTGCTGGCTCGTGGCTCCTCCAGGAAAACCCCGGGAACTTAGTATCCCCTTCAAGGACCTCTCTAGTTATATCTGGGACTCTCCAGTGGGTGTTCACGTTGCTCAGAATAAGTATTCTAGTGTCTTGACCTCCACGTTGATGTCTCCAAAGACAGCTGAGGGCCACTGGCCCTATGACATGCAAAACGGCACCACATTCCCCTTAATCCTCACAAAACCAGAGTTGTATAGCATTCTAGGGGAGATGGGAAGGCTGTTCCTCCCTCAGTTTCTGCTTCTTCCTTGCCTCCAGAGTGGATCATTGGCCCCTCACACCTCTTAAGTCCCTCAGGAGTCCAGTCTCTTCAGCGTTCCCTTCCAGCCCTGTTCCTTGGACCAGGCCCTCCGCAGGGCTGGGAAACAGCCACCAGGCCTGTCGTTCTGTCGCCTTCTCTCTGCTCTCTCTTCCAAGGAGGTCTCCTCAATGCCCACCCCCTGAACACACACCAACATACCAAACCAGGCTGGGAGAACTACAGACCTATAGTCACCCCAAAACAAGCACTTTAGGCTTGGTCAGGATGCCCCCTCCACCTGTATCTGTGTGTCTATATGTACTTCCCTATCTCCAAAGTGTGGAGGGCTCCTAACATACATCTCCGAAGTATGGCAGGCTCCTAACCGGCCAGAGAGTTGGCAGGTCTGAGCTGGTTGGTTGATGGCTTCATGGAGACAACTCAATATAGACAGCTGAACATGGAGTACAGGATTGCATAGAGCCCAGGGCTTACCCATTGGCTCACTGCGATTACTCGTCTAATCTCTAGAAGCCTCAGAGAATGCTTGTGAGTATGGGTATAATGTATAACACACGGTCTCAGGATTAGCACTTGGGCTTACAGAAGTATAAACTGCTGTCCAATATGGTGGCCCCCAGTCACATGTTGCTATTTAAATTTAAATTAATTAAAAATAAAATTAAAAATCTAATTATTCAGTCACAGCAACCTTATTTTAAGAGCTCAGTAGCCACATATGGCTAGCGGCTGCCATATTGGACTGCACAGAAATAGAACATTTGCATCACCACAGTTATGATCTAATGGACAGCACTGAAACCTTTCAGGTCTTGAGAAGGGAGTGATTCTCTCAAAGATGCTGTGTTAAGAACAAAGTTACCAACTCTTTCCACCCAGATCCCTCAGCTGGGCTCCAGGGGAAAAGTCCCAGAGGCCTGGACTCAACTGCCCCAAGCCTCTTACCCCAAATGAGAATGAGAACAGTCCCTCTGGAGCCCTTAGGTAAGGTAGCAGCCATGGTTGCTGTCTGATGAGCTTTGACCAAAAGTCACCGGAGGTGGCCTTTTAGAACCTGGCGTGGTCATGAGGGCTGGGCAGGAGCTCCCCTGCCCACTGGCCCATGAGCGCCCTGACCCCTGTCTACCCCCCTCAGGTCATATGGAGACCTGCAGTGCACCCCATACTGCTACATCGACTCCACATCCTGCCGCTACTTCACATGAGGGCCGCGAGGAGGAGGGCTGCGTCTTACGTAACCGGCAGCAGCTCCTCCACCCTCAGCAAATTGACTTCGCGCCATCCTGGTCCAGTTTCCACCACCTTCGTGCAACAACAACAAGGACAAACTCTTGCTGCTAAGACATGCTTGTAACTCAGTCCAACTGGAAGAACTTAGGACTACTGCATCCTGTCTTAATCCAGAGTCCAGGAAAACCTTCCACGTGCCTGACCTGGGAACTGTTCCCCATTGCTACCATCTGGTAGCCAAACCTACAGTGCCCTTTCTCTTCTGGAATGTTACTGACCCAGACCATGGACTTGGCTTAGAACTGTTAGCCCCACCTAGACCTGCAGGGCTTTTTGAATTTGTTCTCATCCCACTTGGGGCATCTGGTGTACAGGCTTCTCCACTCCTCTGACCTCTGGAAATGTGGGCATTCTCACCCAGGGCAGCCGGCTGTCAGGTCTCTCCAGGCCCGTGAACCACAAAGCAGGGAAGTGGGCCCGTTCTCTCAGAGTGGCTCCCAGCTCTGGACCCACTGAGGAACCCCTCAACTGGCTATGGCCCAGCACAGCCTCATGTGGATACAGCTTCCCCAAGAAGAGACCCAACTGTGAAAAAGTCCTGAGAAAGCCACCAAAACGGTGCTCTGGCCCTGGAAGAGGGTGGAGGCCCAGCTGGGGTGCTCAGCATGTGAACAATAGCAGATCAGTGGCCTTCTGCTTCTCAGTGTTTCCCAAAGGGATAGCCCTTGTGGTTTCACTGTCCCTAGCACCACCTTGACCTTGTGGCTCTCGGCACCTTGACCTCTGTCTTACAAATGCCCCTTATGTCCCTTTCTTGTTCAGGAGATTCACTACCAGAGGGTGACCTCCTAAGTCTACACCTGGGAAGGCTTTTGGTGTTTCCAGTCCTTAGGAAAGCACTACCCTGGGTTTCCCCACGTGAGGCCCTATGACTGAGTACCTGCCCTAGGCAGAAACCATTTCTCCTGAGCTCCAGCTCCTGGCTACCTGCTGACTCCTGTGCGCATCCCGTGGCCTTCCCTTTGTGTCTCTGTAGTGCATTGCCTTGCCCTCGTGTCTGTGTGCCTGAGCCCCCCACGTTTCTGCAGGGTCATTAGTCTGGCCTGTCTGTGAGCTGCCTTATACCACCATCTTTCCCGAGTGGGGCTTGCTTAGCTTTGGTTCGCAAAAATGTCTCCCCCACAGCAGGCCTCAAATGGGATTTGTCTATTTGTTACCAGATGGAGGGACACTTTGGGGCTTTTGTACGAAGCTAGTGTGCCTGAGTCCTAGGGACTCAGTAGACAGGAGCTTCTTGCCCAGCAGACCATCACGAGTGGTCTGTAGTAGATGGGATCAGCCCAAAGGTGATGTCTTTAGAGGTAGGCACACTGGTCAGCCCAGTTCCCTCAGCCTCTACTGCGCACCTTGGGGTGATATTGCCCCCATGTAAAGCTACACCTTCATGCTGGGATCTCCACATGGGAAAGCAAGAAATACAAGCAGTTTGTTTCCCCCACTGTGGCTCTCTTTCCCTTGGGGTTTTGGGCCAGTGTGTCAGCATTACTGTTTGGAATGAGGGGTCTGAATTCACTGCCTCCCAGGCTTTGCAAAGGGTTCTAGAATGTGGAGCAGTACTATCCCTCAGGGACAAGGGAGGAAACCAACGTTGAGAGAGATAAAGGGACTTACCTAAGGCCACAAAGCCTGCTCTTGCTAACCCAGCGCCACTCCAGCCTTATTTTAGGACCACATTTAAAACAAGATGGAGCTCCAACACTGCCCTTGGTTGGACCTGGCCACGAGATACCCTGTCCTGGGTCCCTTGCCTTGAAGGGCACCATTCTGGCCCTCCTCTGGCCATGATCCTCCCCACAGGGCAGGGAGTCTATGAGGCCAAGGTGACCTTCCCACTGTAGCTTGTGCACCCCTCTCCCAGACCATGATGCAGGTACCCGGGAGACCACAGTTCCCACCCAGGTGGTCCTGAGCCTGAGCAGTCCTCTTCGCCATTGTCTGTCTTCCTGAGTGTGACCTGCACACACCTGGGTGGCCAGGGACAAGCTGTGTTTAGAGGTTGTAGATGGGGCTTGGATATGTGGGCTGGGGTTTCCACACAGATATACACGAAGCCCCTCTCAGTGTGGGTTGAGCCTTGTTCTCCTTGTGCCACCACGGAGCTTTGAGGGATCTAAATATTCCAAATGCAAACCCAGCCTTCTAGGTCTTACGAAAGTGTGACTGTCAAGTAAGCAGAGAGACATATTTAATAATAGTTTGTTAGTTTGATTCTAACGTAAATACTTAGACATGTGGGGTGTGAGCCTCCATCTGGGCTCTTGTAACCAGATCCCACGATATTAGAGGTGGGCCTGTCTCTGACTATTGCAAGGGGTTTCCGAACGGCTCTGAAAATGAAAGGATTCAAAGCCACTTGTTTGAAGTATATATGTAACAATAGTAATCCTCCCCCTGTGGCATTGTGATTTTTTTTTACTTAAATTCAATTAATTCACATATAGTGTATTTTTAGTTTCAGAGGGATTCAGCAGTCTTGTAGAACACCCAGTGCTCGTGACACAACGTGCTGCCCTCAGCCCTCCCCTGAAATGCTGTGGTACAGGGGGCAGCTTCCCCAGGACCAGGGGTACCTTGTGAGCAGGCCAGGTGGCCACAGAATAGGTAGCCAAATGTCTCCTGGGAGCACCTGCTGGCCCTGTGGGGAGCCGAGGTGCTGCAGCGGGGAGGGAAGAGCACCGTATCGGGAGTCCTGACACTGGGGCTCAGACTTGGTTTGTCACTTCTCACAGACTCCAGCTCCTTACCTGGAAGAAACTGTATACAAGTTTCTTTCTTCCAGCCCTAATATTTTGTGGGTGGGGACTCTGTCCTCCAGCAGTGACAGGGCATGCCTAGGCGTGGTGACGGATATCCTCAGCTGCTCCTGAGGCTGTCACATGGGTGGCTGCAAATATCGTAGGGTCTTCAGAGCTGCAGCTGAATCACCAAAAAAGGCTATGCCGGTTTAGATGCTTTTGTTGGTGGGTAGCAGAAAATCCAACTTAAATATAATATAAACCACAGGGTAGAATTTATTGGCTTATATAACTTAAAAATTCCAGTGGCAGAGTGGAAATCACTCATGGTTCAGTCAAGGCTCCCACTCCATTTCTCTGCTTGAGCTGTCCTATCTCCTATTAGTTCGATCCTTGGGTAGTCACAAGCTGACTGTTGCAGTTTCAGGCTTACATCTGTACCCTATAATATCCAGAGGAAGAGAGAACGTCTATTCCAGTGGCTCTCAAATTTTTTTTTCCAGAATCCCCCCAAAAATCTTACCTTGAGCCTCGTTGCCTGCTTGGGGTCACATGCCCATTCATTTGTTATTGTCGAGAATACCACCTAACTGGATTATAGCTGGGTTCCTGAACCCAGGGAGGCAAAAGGTGTAAGATTATTCCTTGCCCACTCCCTGGGGATTCTCCAGAAGCACATCAGCTGTCTAAGGAAGGGGCGGCTACTGGACTATATAGTGGGGAGCAGGTATGGGGTGAATGGGTGCTGGGTACACATCACAGTGGTTGTCTCTGGTTTTGCTTTTCCTTTTGGCAGGAATAGGTGCTGAGCCTTTGGGGCAAACATTTGGGAATACTCCTCACATCTAGAAGGCTCTTGGCTGATTCTGACAGATCTACTTATAAGAGGTCGACTCTCCTAGGGTGCCACAGGTTATGAAAGAGGTGGTATGGTTTGCTTTTGTGAAAAAAAGAGAGGATCAGATTCACCTGTCCGGGTCTGAAGCCTGTCACCAACTCCCTGTTTAATTATCCTGCATAATTTGCTTAACTTTTCTGAGTTTTTCCTCGTCTTTATACTGGGTTATTTCAGGGTTGTGTTGAATTTTAGTGATAATACGGTTAAAATTTCTGAAACCTAGAAACTCTTTAGGGAAGGTTAGGTTTTATCTGTGTCATTATTATTTAGTGACTCAAGCCAAATCACTCACCTCTTTGGGACCTGGGGTTTCTTTCTTTCCCCTTTGAGGCTGGTCATAAGAGTTCACTTTTATATATATATATATATATTTTTTTTTAAAGATTTTATTTATTTATTTGACAGAGAGAGATAGCAAGAGCAGGAACACAAGCAGGGGGAGTGGGAGAGGGAGAAGCAGGCTTCCCGCTGAGCAGGGAGCCCTATTAGGAGCTCCATCCCAGGACCCTGGGATCGTGACCTGAGCCCAAGGCAGACGCTTAACGACTAAGCCACCCAGGTGCCCCAAGAGTTCACTTTTGACAGCAGTTTGGGCCACAGCCTTTACAACAAAGCAGTGAAAAAGAGCAGCAGTTCTCAAACTCTGCCTGGAGCCTCGTTGCCTGTTTGGGCCCGTTTGGGAATCTCATCAAACGAAGAAAGACAAGATTATGGTAGGACTTGGGGAGGGGTGGAAGTGTAGGTAGAAAATGAAAGAAGCATTGCGGGGACAGGCTCAAAGCAAAGCGGGCTGTGTATAAAGGGGTCAAGATCAAGCCTGGACTGGGAAGTGGACCCAGGTCCTTATTCTTTGGAGAACTGCAAAGTTAAGAAAAGCATGGCCTGTTGTGGCAGAAAGTCCTTATCAGGATTTCTAAATCTAGGGTAGAAATTGAAACCGCTTCTCTGTGTCAAAGTGACTCATACGGCTCAGGTCTTCCAGGCAAGAGTGGAAAGTTTCGTTCTTACTGATAGGATTGCAAACTGCAAAGTTTTGACAGCCCAAGATTTTAGTCACAAAGCTTGACAGTGATTTGGTTCAGGTGGCAGGAGTAAAAAGCAAAGCTGGGGCTGTCACTGAAAAGAAAGCAGTAGTCACTCAAAGAAAAGACTGATTATGATACTGTAGGCTGATGGCTTCCTGTTACCTTTGCAGCTTTATCAGTGTCTGCTCCGGCAGTCTGATGAATGACAGGGTAGAGAGCTGACTTTTCCCCTCTCAGTCTGGACTGGTTTTTTACCCTGTCACCGGTAACGGAGGCCCAAGCTCTGTTCAACAGATCCCCAACGATCCAGTCTGTGGCTAGGCTTCTCTAGGTCAGCCCACAGGCTCCTAACATAACCAGGGAAGCGTGGGGAGGGGGTTTGGCCCCAGACGTCTTTATCCACCTGCAAAGCCATTTGAGTGACAAATTTGTTAGCAAAGTAAGGTCTTTAGAAAAACGTTAGTTACTAGTACTTAGGAGAAGCAGTGCTTGGGAAGATGGTAGGACAGATTTTCTAAGCATTATGGGACAGATACACTGGTCATCCATCACTCTGATATGGGCCTGGAGGACACATGGGTCAAATTGCTTAAGAAATCTCCAAACCTCATAATTAATGGGCCAACCGTGCTCCAGTGACTGCTTTACTTGAGTTGACCCCCTCTCCTTTCCTCCCCTGTAGTGGAGTGAACCAATTTCAATGGAATTCCGATCTTGCATTTGTGTGGTAATAATGAGCTCACAGATTGGCAGTTCATCAAGGAGACTGTTATACTTCAGCAACCCACAGTTACCACCCACGGGCCCAGAGGCTCCAGGAGTGTGGTTTCCATCTCCATTTGTAACCACTCTGAGAGGTTGCAAATTACACAAGAGTAATGGGTTAAGGACTCCCCACCCCACATCATCCAGTTCCTTGCCCTCCCCTGCCCCCCGGGGGGGGTAACAGAGGAAGAGAACTCACACTGCCTTTATCAGAGGGGCTTCCTCTCTGGGGGTTCGCCTCAGTTCTTTGCAGCCCTGGACAGTTGACTTTTGGAGTCAGACAGCTCAACAAGAAACCACCTCCCTAAAGGAAAAATGGGCTATTTCCCCTGCCCTCTGTCCCCCTTTGTCCCACTACCTTTACAAAAAGAAATAGGGGTCCATGTAATAATGAAATCCTGCTGCCAAGATGCTGGTATCTCAAGAGAATTGGTCATTATTTTGGTCTTGCCATCCTTCCACCCCCTCAATACCTCTTCTGGAATTTGGGTTTCGATGTTCTGACTCATACGGAGCACCGCACGCCACTGCACGTGCTACTCCAGGTTATTGTCCACCCACCACCTAGCACGGGAAATTGAAGGCAGTCGTCCTTAGTCATGGATCATCACTTGAGGCCCATCACAGGAGACTGTCTTCTTAGGACAGAGATTTAAAGCTTTAGGGTTTATAAGGATGACCTGAAGGCTTGTCAAAACAGATTACTGGGACCCACTTCAGAGTTTCCGATTCAGCAGGGTGGGACTTGATAATTTCTAGTTCTAACAAGGTCCTGATGGTGCTGGGCCCAGGGACCACATTTTAAGAGCCACTACTCTGGGGAAATGTCTCATCTGAGACCAAATACACTGGGGGAGAGGAGGACTTTGGGTAGATGGCTTTTTTTATACTCTTCCATTAAGGAGGTAGGGTCTTTGTCCCTTCCTCTTGAATCTAGGTCGGCTTTTGATGGCTCAGACCAATAGAATACTGTGGATGTGATGCTGTGTGACGTCCCAGGCTAGGTCATCTATGGCCAAGCAGCTTCTTGGGACACTCATTCTAGGGGAAAGCAGCCATCATGTAGGAAGACCAACTACCTAGAGACTGCCGTGTCAGAGAGGCTGTGCTTGACAGTCCCAAATGAACCTGCTTCCAGCCATCCCCACCGTGGTGCCAGACGTGTGAGTGAAGCCAGTTTGGATTCTCTGGTCCTGCCCATCTGCCACCTAAGGAACACTGGGCGACCTCCAGTGAAGCCCCAAGAATTGCCCAGCCAAGCTCTATCCTAAATCCTAGCCAACAGATTCCAGGAGATAAAATGGTTGTTGTTTTAAAGCCACTAAATTTTAGGGGAGTTTGTTCCTTAGCAATAGGTAACAAATAGTGCTTTAGGTTGGAAAGCTTAGAGAGGAAGCAAACTACTCTGAACAGGGCAAAGTGCTAAGTCCAGAGGGGCTGCTGGCTTGGGTTTGGTGCCCTCTGCAGGAACCATGAATAGAAATTGGCCTTAACTCCTACGTGGACTTTTATTTATCTGCCCAGGAGAAAAGTCAGGCTGAGAGGGGCCTTAGTGATTGTATGGCCCAGTGTTCTCAACCGTGGTGGGTACGTGGGTGTAGTAGACTGACTGCAATAACCGCCTAATTCTCACACCTCTCCGACGTACTTTGCAACTCCTCGCATCAGCTGCTGGAAGGCACTGTATTTGCCCACCCCTTGATTCTGAACTTGACCCTGCAACTTGCTTTGGCCAATGACACGTTAGCAATTGTGACAGAGGCAGTGGTGTTTTCTCTCTCAATCTGGCACCTCTGCCTCTGCCATGACAATATGCCTACGCTAGGCTGCTAGAGGATAAGACACATGGAGCCCACCTGAACTGGCCAAGGCCATCGTGGATCAGCTGAATCTGTCAACTGCCAGACATATGGAGCCCGGTCAAGACCAGACTGTCCAGGCACTCCCAGTCTAAATCATCAATCCAGACTTGTAAGCAAAATAAATGCTTATTTTAAGCCACTGAATACTGGGATGCTTTGTTACATATCATTGTAGAGGCAACAGTTAACTCAGGATCAAAGTCCCTTAAGTGATGAATGTACACTGCCACTACCCCAGAGAGTCCTGGTTCAAGTCTAACTCCTATTTCCACCTGAGGAAACGGAAGTCAGTTGCAGAATAAGCAGCCTAGTTCTTTCTCTCTCTCTTTTTTAAAAGATTTTATTTGAGAGAGAGCAAGCACAAGCAGGGGGAGCAGCAGAGGGAGAGGGAGAAGCAGGCTCCCTGCAGAGCAGGGAGCCCCATGTGGGGCTCGATCCCAGGACCCCGGGATCATGACCTGAGCCGAAGGCAGACGCTTAACGACTGAGCCACCCGGGCGCCCCTAGCCTAGTTCTCTTAATGTGTAATTGTAGTCAATCCAAATCTATGGAACACCCATTTGGTGAAAGACACCAGAGAATTAAAAGGGTCACTGCCCACCTAGAAGTTTATAGACTACCTGGAGCCAAGACCACAGGGCTGATGTGGGCCCTGCTGCATGTGGAATGGAAGCAGGAGGCAGGATCACTTCCAGCCTGTGATGTCTGTGTGGATGGAGGAGTGGCATGGCAGTGCAAGTGGAAGGAATCTGGTGAGCTAAAATGACTAGGCTATGTCTAGGCATTCAGTTTAACCCGTGCATGGTTCTCAGATTCAAAGCTAAGCTGCCTTTCCAGTCCAAATAATGGCCTCAGGTGCCATTTGGCTTGCTAAAGACAACCTTTAGTTTTGAACTTCACACTTTCAAGACTGAGGTGTTTATCCTAATGATCATAAACACCAAATTAAAAAGGAATCCATTTAGATGAAGTAGGCTTAAGTATAAAGGATTCTTAATAGAATCCTACATTTTTCATTGATTCCTAGTAAGAAAATAAAATCCACCAAGACATGGAGTGTATTGCTGACCTTTTTTTTTTTTACTTAAATATAGTGATCTTTAAGAGAATAAACCAAAAAAAACTTTACACAGCAAATATTTTACATAAATGTAAACATGCACATCTACTTCATAATTATGCAAAATAAACTTTTAGGCATAAGATTTTAAAAATAATTAAAGAGTAAGACAATGAATCCAAGACAGATAGGACAGAAGCAACAAAAACACATCTCATAATGCTTCAGTTGGTCTTGTCTTCCAACCTACTGGTTAAGGCCTGAGCTTCAGAAATCCTACCTTCCTTGCCAAATGGAAACATCCAGTTTGGCTGTACCTAATATACATCCACATAACAGACTATTATCTTTCAAAATAATGTAATAAATACATCTCTCACACACACACATACACACCCCCCCATACATACACCCTACTTAACCAGCCTCTCAAAAAAGATAGCAAGGATTTTGGAATTTTCAAGTTTCCCCACCACTGAAGCACACACATATTAATACCACACACAGGAAAAAAAATGATTCTGCTATAGAAATAAAGTAGTTAATGAGTGGCATCATCACAAATCTCTAGTTTGTATTAAGTTTCCCCAAAATCACATCTTTACTGTGGCTTGCCATGGCTCCTTGGGTACCTCGGATTTAAGTCTTTATACCTTGCCTAATGACCCACAGTATGGTAGACGTTATACAGGACAAAGAAAAGGCAATTTTAACAATTCAGTTAGAGATTTCAAAACCATGAAAATCAGCATGGATCATTTCCAGCTGTCTCCAAATGCTTGGAATGTTTTTTCCATGTCTACTCTCTGTACTCCACTGGCTGGTTTTCTCTGCCTCCTCCCCACCAGGCTATAAGCATCTGAATGTCTATTCCTGTGAACACCCCAGGGAATAGAGATGAGAATGACAGTCCCTGCTTTTAAGGAGTTCACACCAACCCGAGCTCAAGCAAGAGGAAGGTCACACCAACCCGAGCTCAAGCAAGAGGAAGGTCAGTGCGTCCACACAGCACTCTAGTGGGCTGAAACGAGCAGAGGAAGAGGCCACGAGGATGGCGTCTCCAGAGCGTCAGGACTGGGGCGTGGGGGGCGGGGGGTGGATTGAGAAGGCACAGAGGCACAAAGAACAAGTCCAATGAGGCTGGCACGAGGTTACACATGAGACGTAGTCTGTGAGGCCAAATTCTTGATTTCCAAAAAGAAGATTCCTTGTTCTGGTGGGTAAAGCTGGAGGGCCGGGGGAGGGAACCACCAAGGGCTTTGTGCAGAGAACAAACTGGAAACGGGCTAGAGGAGAACGGTGCAGTGTCCGGTAGGACGGGTGACAGAGGAAAGGGTCTGAAGCCCAGAGAGCTCGACTCGCCAAACCCAGTGCCACACGCAAGCATTTCCTATAGAGCCAGACATCCTGACCCAACATGCCAAAACCCACAGCTCTTGTCTGTATAAATCAAGACTTTGGGAGAACAAAAAAAAGAGAGAGAGAGGGCTTTAAGTAGATATTTTTAGTTCAAGTTCCTGGAACCTGCCCCAGCTTGAGCAAGTTAAGAGTTGTGAAACAAGTCCCACATCCAATAACAAGTCAAGTCTCCCAATCGTGACTTTCACCTTCCCTGAGCTGTCATTACCAAGGAATTATAAAACAATTATCAGTTCATTATAAATTCCTACCTGCCATTAAACGCACTGAATCCTCACGATGGGCTGAGCACCCAGCACAGAGTACTGGTGTATTAGCCTGTTACCTGTACTAGGTGGGGTGGTGTGAGTTCGCCACGGGATGACGGCGCTGGGCCCCCATCTCCAGCTCACCGGAGCCCCTGTGCGCATCAAACAGGTGGCTCTGTAAGGTGCGACTCTCACCAAAGCCCCCACCGTGAATCATCTCATTCCTTTCCAGGTCCAGACTGCTTCCATCCACTAAGCGGGGGATGCAGAGGCCATCTTTGAGTGGAGGAACCCAAGGAAGGAAACTCAATTTTAATGTTTGTGATACCCACTGAACCAAAGTAAATGGAAATTTCTCAGGACCTTCAAACTGTATTCATTCAAATTACAGAAATGGGCTACTCCATACTAATCATGGGATGATTTATCACACATTCCCTAAATATGGAACATTTACTAGTGACCACTTTTCTGTAACAGATTCATTTGGAAACTGCACACTGCAAAAAGGCAATCTTGTGACTTTCTTCTAGTTGTATATCAAAAGTACAAACTGGTCTGGGAGTCAGGCACGAACAGTGGTAGAAAAGCAGGAACAGAAATGCCTTCTCCAAGAATGTGCTCATTTCCTATTGCAGAACTGCATCCTATCTAGATTCTGGGTTTTTGAAAACCCGCTGCTGGTTCTCTTGTTCGGAAAGGTTCCTTCACTACACCTCTCTTCCACTCCTACCCCCCTACTAAAATGCACTGAATGAAGAACGCTTAGCACGGATCTACAGAACTAAGAGCCCCCATGTGACTGCATCTCACGCGTCAGCACGGTGGCTGCTGGTCTGACCTGCTCATCCAGCCTCAGGTATTTAGCGACTTTTTGGATCAGAATTTGAGTCAGAAGTACCCAACACTTTTGTCTTTTGCAATCCAATAAAAGCTCCGATGTACAACTATCAGTGTCATGTATAAGAATCTCCAGTTCCAATAAATGAGATTCAAGGGAGAGAGCAGCAGGGAAAGCCTGGACTGGGGGCAGGAGACCGGCCATCAGCCAGCCGGAGGCTTCTCTTTCCTTATTTGTAAATGAGGGGGTTGAACTAGCAGAGCTCCAGGGTCCTGCCTGGCGGACGCTCTAGGACTCCTCTAAGTCGGTTCCTACACAGGCTTATCAGGTTGGGTCTGACAAAACTTCCTTACCACTTTGTCTCAAAAGCTGTAAAGTGGTTTTAACATACTTTTATGCTGCAGTGTGAGGTTTCCCTCTCTCTCCTACCCCTCCAAGACCAGGTTTCATTTCACTGGTGCAGACCACTTGGCCAAACTGGTGGCTGCTGAGGTTTAAAACGGAATCACTGGCCCCCTAAAGATAATGGCCTTTGAGTAACCTAGACCAGGGCACATTGGTCTGTTGTCTATGAACAGTGTTAACCAAATAGAAATATAATTCTGTTAGTTCTTCCATAGTTCTACTTTGCAACATGAGATTGTTCAAAAATTACACGAGAAAATCACCCATCACCACTAAGTTAAAGACTTGAATGTCTGAGACCTCCATAGCCTCAAACTCCTACACAGTCACTGATCCACAGCGTGTCCCTCTCAGCACGGGGCTCCGTGCGAGCGCAGCCTGGTCCAGCAGCACATCTGTGCATGAGAAGCTGATTTCGAAAGATCCAACTCTAGTCATCACTGTCACTGCCAGACTCACTCAACTGCAAGTCATTTCCTATAAAAAGAAAACAGAATCACACCAAAAGTGCACAACTTCAAAAGGACTTCCCCACAATTCTTTGTTTGACTGCCTTGGTTATCACACTATAGTAAAACCAAGCCAATTCCACTTAATTAGGGAGGAAAATCAATTTGGCTCAGTGACAAAGCTGATGCAGTCAACATTTTTAAAGAAATGCTACTCTTGGTAGCTGCAAAGCACAGCAATGCTGCTCACTGGGATAGAACAGGCGAGGAGCAGGCCAGACAACTTTTAAATGTCTTAATAAATAGCAAAAAAACATTTATAAATAACTGATTCACCATCTAGAATTGTCCACATTAGATTGCTTTATAAAAGCTAAAATAACACGGAGTTAGGCTTCCTGTTAAGGAAGCCGAATACTGTTTATACCAGGAACATGCTCATCCAGGATCCCCTCTGGGACATCCCTGTCCAGGAGATTCATGTTACTTTAAACCTCAACTCAACTAGTGAACTTTTGTAAAGCCTCCGATTTTTGTTTAGTGTGCTGAATTTAGGAGTGAAGAACAGAAGTACTCAACATTTCAGTCTCAGATGATAATAAAAATAACAGGACCCCAGCTGATACCATAAAAGTGAACTACAACATGACCAATTGCTAATCCCTGGGCCAGCTCTTCTCAAAGTTTGTTCTGAGGACCCTGGGTTCCCTGGGACTCCTTCAGGAGGGTACTTCCTTTTCTACTCCACACCTGTGCGATGCCAGATTTTCTTCATCTACATCAACCTGAACAACTTACGGCAATAGACTGAATGCAGAAGTGGGTGTAGAATCCAGCTTTCTACTAAGCTAGACATTAAAGGGAATTCTAAAATTGTAAAAATATGTTACTCTTCTTATTAAATATTTTCTGATTGGAAAATGTGTTCTTCATAAAAATGTTACTTTTGTTAACATGTGATGGTTATTATTGTTACTTTAAATGAATTACTGAATATATTTTAAATATTTCTCAGTTTTAATTTCTAATATGATAAACATTGATAGATCTAAGCCACATACACAAAAGCTCTTTGGAGTCCTCAATAATTTTTAGAGTTAAGAGCTCTGAGACCCAAGAATGTGATAACTAATGTTCTAAACTTAAGGAAGTTTACACGGGCATGGCAACCACTGGTCACTCCCAATCAGCTAAGCTGAGCATGATCTCTTACACAATAACATGCTGTGCATTTAACAGGTCAGTGTAAATGGAGGTGAAAATCTAGTTTTGAAATCGCTTATATGATTGATTTGATTCAGGTTCAAACTGATCCACTTATTTATTTTTTAGAAGAGAAAATATAATCTAGGTTACTGTTCAGGAAAACGATCTTATAATGACTATATATTTTTATATCAGGGTTAGCAAATTTGCACTATTTACTGTGATTTTAGGGTTTATATGTTGGTTCCCGTTGACAATCCTGGTTTAAATAACTCTAGTGCTTTACTGTCTATGAGATATGCAGTTAAGGTCTTGCTATTTGAAGAGCTGCAGAACAGGATGACTTGGAGCCATAAAGAGCTAAAAGGATTTTAAGGCACTGGTAGGCAGGTAACACCCACGGTGCCTTTTTTTTGCTCTTTCTTTCTAAAAGGAAAGAATAATTTAGCATTAACTGGACAAAATAAGGAACGGACTTAAAGCCACAGTAGCTGTCTGGTACTTTTCCACTGTGAACACCAGACTCCCAATGTGAAGCTTACTCTCCCTAGCCACCTGAGAAGAACACCACCAGAGCACACCCTGATACCCAGAACATAGGCCCACAGTGCGGGGTAGCCCACAGGGTCCTTAACCGGTATCCTAACGGTGCTGAACTCACTCAAGGAAAAGAGCAGGGCCTTGAGTAGTGTTTCTCCAGTGGGGGTGGTTCTGTCCCCCAGAGGACATCTGGCAATGTCTTAAGATATTCTGGGTTGATACAACTGGGGCAGAAGAGAGGAAGAAGGGCACCTAGTGGGGAGAGGCCAGGAATGCTCTTAGCCATCCTACAATACACGACTGCCCCCCGCCCCACAAATATTTACCTGGCCCACAATGTCTCTAGTGCTGACGTTGAGAATTACCTTTGCCTGGTCCACAGTAGTAGGGTTAACTAAGCTGGCATCCCCACTATTGCCTCCTCAAAGGCAGTCATGCCCGCTGAGAGCATTCGTTAGGATTCTGGACAGAGAGGGGCAGAGGGAAGCAGCACTCTCCCCACATCCGATACAAAGGAATTTGTCTTTGCTCTTGTTTTCTTCTGCTTTACTTTAGTATCAACTGCACTGAGAGCCACCCAGACACTGCAATGCCACTTTCTCTCCCTCTGGCCAAAGGCTAGTTGGTTTCCAAATATATCCTAATGGCTGGGGTTCCCAAGTCTGCGGGCTGTGGGTCACCACAATCTGGAGACCTGGGTTCTTGGGACCTGTAAAAAGACCCTGAGGCAGGGGGCAGGATGGTGGCAGGCAGCACCCCTAAAGCCTGGTAAATGCAAAAAACAAAGAGCCAAGCTGTTCATGTTTCAGCATTTTTCAGAATTCACAAAACCTAATTTGTGCCACTGGGGGGAAAAAAGAGAAAGAACAGACTCTTTGGTTTTGTACTTCCCTTTTTTTTACTGTTTGGCAACTTATTCCTTTCTGCTCCAAATTTTCTTGGTCAGGATCCTTTCTTACGCCTTAAGTATCTTCTGGTGTGAGGTAAGCAGAAGCCTGATCTCTGGCCTGACACGCCACCCCGCCTGAGCCAGAAAGGGAGAGCAAACTTACTGAGCGTGTTCATGAGCTGGTTGCTTCCCTGGGGCCGGCCAGTTCCATTGGCAGCGGCTGGCCTGCTGCTGTAGGGCTGCTGGTGTGCAGGCTGCGGGGGGGATGCCGGGCCGTTGTCCTCAGCGCCGCTGCTGGAGCTGTCCTCGTCGCTCCCTGACGAGCTCTCCGACTCTGAGGAACTGCTCCCGCTGCTGCTGCTCATCTGCTCAATAATGTCAACTTCGGCTCGCAGCTCTGGGATAAAATGACATGACAGGGGTGAGCACAGCAGCCCCTCTCAGGGCCACACACTGAAACTGCTGTAAACAGTGAAGTGGCAGGACCAACAGCAATGAGGAATAACTTAAACTCCTGCTTCTTAACTCCTTAAAAACGTACAAACAAAATGACTAAAACCAAAACCAACAAAATCAAACTCTGTCTTCAGAGAGACAATGAAAACATTAACTTCACCCCAAATAACCAAAAGGAAAACAGTTTCAGATAATGGCTGTTCTGTGTAAGAAGTGAATCGAGTCTATCTGCCTTATCTGCTTAAAAAAAAAAAAAAGGAAAGGAAAAGAAAAGAAAAGAAAAAAAAGATTGTGAATTATGGGAGTAAACACCAAATAAGAGAAATAGTATGCTAAGGGGTTGAAAAATATTTGATTAGACACTGGAAGATCTGGATGCTTGTTTTGGATCTACCTCTACCCAGCAGTGAGACCCAGGTGGGAGTCAATGAATTTTCCAAGACACGGCAAAAATGAAAGGCCAGAGCAGGCGGCCTCTGAGTCCTTTTCAGCTTTCCTGTCCCACAGAGAAACTGAGGCAGGCAGGGGGAACCAAGGTAACTGAAGGAAAACGGGGAAATGACATTCTTCCTCGGCCCTCTTTCTATAGCTCACCGGCAGCCACCCCTGTCAGGTACTACATTTTCTACAGATGAACAGCAGGGAAGGAAAAACATGTTTTCCTAACCTTTCCAAGTCACTGAGTACATTAAGGATACATCAGAGGATACATTAAGATGCCAGATTTTCCTGTCCAAACATACCACGCGGTTTTAAACAAGTATGGTTCCTTTAAGCATAACTGGCAATAACTAACCACTCATGGTCCAGTTCCTGTTCAACTAAAGTGAAAACTTTAATAAACAGCATTCGAATATCCATGAGGAAAACAAAAACAGGAGGCTTAACAAATGTGCACTGTGCAGAGAATGATTCTGTTTACTAAAAGAGCACACTTCTATAAGGTAGAAAAGGCAAATTTCCCAAGGACAACTCTTTATCTTTCCCTATCTACCACTGTTACAGATTTACTTTTGTTTCATAGAACTTTAGAAATCTGAAATACGACACTTACCCTCATAACTTTCTAAGAGTCTGGACAACTAAAACCACCCCCTCACTGTACGGGGAGAAAGTCAAGGTGATCCTGGCCTCGGGTCTATATTGGAGAAAGCCTGATCAGACCTCTAGGTCTTTCTAGGCCGTGTCCATTTCCAGGTCCCCATGGCACTTTCGTGTTCACACGCTTTGTGTTAGTACAAAGCATTGGTCCTGGATATGGTCCTGGATATATTGGTCCCGGTATTTTAGATGTTCTTCTGACCTAGATACTATACTAACATTGACACATCTGGTTTTCACCCCAACACCTTGGAATTCTCTTTTCCCAAAGCCTTAGAAGAGTGTCGTATAGACCTTTGGATGGCAGTCATGCTTGTTTAATATCCGGGGCCTCTAAGCAGAAAGCTGCAAAGATGGCCACCACTCCAGTCACTGTTCCTGGGCCCCCCTGTCCAATGAGGCACATGGCAACAGCCCCCACCCGCATCACCTCTGGAATGGTGAACTCTGCAGAAATGTTTTTCAACGGCAGAAAATGCCTGTGCCGTCATGTGATCGCCACAAAAACACCAACATCCCACTCCAAGCTGCTATCGTGTTCCAGAAAATGCTGCCTACCTCTTTTGATGTCATCCAGCTGGGGTTCAGGTGAGGGGTTATCTTTCAAGGGAGAAGTTTTGGGTCCAACTGGAGGCTTTGTTGGAGCTCGGAATGGCATAGGTGGTGGAGGAGGTGGTGGCTGTGATGGCTGTGGGGGACGAGTGGGTTGCTGTTCCATTCGAGCTTGGATTTTACTGCTCCCCTCGGCTCTGAAATGAGATGTGGACATTAAGCTGGAGAGGCAAAAAGAATTCTCACATCTGTTCAGGGGACCAAGTACCCACAGGTCTCTGCACAACCCTGTGCTCTTTAAAGACTACTTCAAAATACTGATGTTTGTAATTTTATCACATGAGCTACTCACTCAACACCCGCCTATTGCATTCCAGTACTTCACTCTGCACCAGAGATACAGAGATGAACGAAACAGACTTGCTGTGCTCATGGAGCTCACGTTTTAGAGCAGGCAGGTAAAACCAGTATGCAGGACACAATGCGATTATGAGAACCCTTTTTACTAGGAGACCACAGAGTTATTTATTTGACCTGTGTACAATATAAAGTTATAGTCACAAGTGTATGAGTTACTAAGTAAAACCAGCTCTTGAAATACTGGCTAGTTTGCAGATTTTTGCACGCTCTATTACTGCTTGCTCATCTTGTCATGAGCCAGCTCTTGCGGGCAGACAAGCAAAGCATTCCACCCCAAACTGAGAACATTCTATTCATTAACAATTCCTTTTATAAATGGACTAGCCCAGCAAACTTTGGGCTTTTCAACTTTGTTGTGCACACAAATCACCTGAGGAGCTCATTAAAATGCAGATTCTGACTTAGCACGTCCTGAAATTCTGCACTTTAAAAAAGCATCCAAAGGGCACCTGGGTGGCTCAGGGTCCTGGGGTGGAGCAGGGCCAGCGGGGAGTCTGCTTCTCTCTCCCTCTGCTCATCCCCCTGCTTGTGCTCTCTCTTGCTAATAAAGAAAAGCTTTAAAAAATAAAATTAAATTAAAAAATAAAAAAGCATCCAAGTGATAAAATGCTGCTAGTCCAAAGATGACAGTGAATGGTGAGAGACACGCCCACAACCATCAGCTGTTGGGGTAACGGTGGCACTGGTTCACTGGTTCGGGGAGGTAATTAACACAAATATCTCCCAGGCGGGAGAGGAGCAGGAACTTGGAAGCGCACCCCCAGGGTAGGGCTCAGCTGTGGTGCTGGCCTCCAGTGAAGTCACAAGCTCACTAGTAATCAGTCTCTTCAACTGTGCGCTTTTTTTTAAAGGATAACAATAGCACCTTTCTAAAAGTTATGTGTCAAGTTAGGTAGGATAATGCATGAAAGCATTTGGCACAGTGTTCAGCACATGATAACCCAATAAACGGTAGCTATGGAATGAGTACAGAAAAATGGCTTGAGAAAGCATAAACAGAAAAACATTAATCAGTCTGTAACACTCTAAGAGTTCATGACTATACTAAAATAATTGCTGTATCACAATGTGAAAAACAGAACCACTGGGTTGCTTCTATTTATGGAATAAATTTTGACTTTAAAATCTAATTGGCCTCATATTAGACATGTAATACCTGCTGAATTAAGTATTAAAAGAGCTCACTATTTAAAAAAAAATAGGCAAAACTTTATTTTGGTAGTCTAAATACCTCAAATGCATCTTGTGAAAAATTAATGTTTTCAATCTAATAAAGAATATATATCACTCAATGATTCTTTCATAATTACAAGCCTATGAGTTTAAGTCTTATTCCGTTAGGTGGTATTATATCAGCAATCATGGGATTAATAAAATGGATTTAATTGTAAAGTACATCCTCTTCCCCAGTGGCTTCCATGTTTCAGGTCTTAAAAGCATCATTTCTTTTTATTGCCTTTGAGGAAGCGGTATTTTACTGACTTGTCAAGAAGACAGAGGTAGAGCTGTTGAGATTACCGATAGGACACTGAGTACCCAGACGCTCACCTCCTCATAAAATAAACAGATAGATAATGCAAAGATATAGAAACCCTGTATCAATCTGCACCTGCTTATTCACATACCTTGTTTTCTTGACCTGAATGCTGCTACTGAGTTTCTCCAGCACATATTCACCAGTGTCGTGATTAATGATAAGTACACAGTCTTTCTGATAAGGTCGTTTGTTCCCCTTGAACACAGTCATTGGTGGTGTAGATCCCTAAATTCCACAAGAGTAGAAGACAATCAAACTAGACACACCAGTTATAAATATCAAAATGAACTTACAAATAACTATCTCATCAAATCTTTTATCAGAGCTACTCAAATAGAACAGAATAAACAGATTTCTATTTTAATTCCTCTGGCTTCCTAAGCAAAAAGAAAGGGGAAATAATATAGCAAGAATCTGTAACTGTGCTACTGCTTCTCAGTAATAGAGAAAGGTAACACAAATTTGCAAAATTACTGTACCTTTTTGAGTCCTTAGAAATAATGGCAAGGTGTGAACTGATAAAAATAATTAGCCATTACTCAGTATTATACTGAGTAGAACTTTCACTATGAAAGTAAAACCAGTAAGTGATCGCGGTATTTCCTTGTAATTTCAGAGTCCAGGGCTTCCCCTCAGGCCCAGCAACCAATACAGCATTCTCTAAGGGCAGCTCATTATTCTGCTTGGCTCAGAGTAAGTACATCAATGCCACTTCATCTGCCTAAGCCCTTCAACTGCTACCCTGCTGCTCTGAGACCAAAGCATAAAATCTTTAAACCAGACACCTGGCCCTTCTGCCTCACCCTGTACCTCTCAGCCCTCGGCTCTGCGGAATCCAGAGCAGAAGGTGGCTGGCCTCTCAGATTCTCAAGCTCTTTCTTGCAGGGCTTTACCAAGGCTTCTTTCTGCCTGCAACATCCTGTCCCTTCTTGTTCAATTACTCAACCTTCAAATCTGCTCAAAGGTCACTTCCTTAGAGAAGCCTTCCCTGATTTTCTAAAATGCTGTTTTTTATATTTATTTAATTCCAGACCATAAGCTCCCCAAGGGCAAGAAATATGCTCGTGTTGCTTAAGATTGTATTCTCAGTGCTTAGTAATGGGCCAGCACACAGTAGGTGCTCAATTAATATTTGACATAAATAAATAAATAAAAATTAGTATTGGCAAGTGTAGGATTTAATCCCTTGTATAGAATCAAAAACTGCTTTGTTCTTTGACTCCCTGTTCATAGGGTAAAAACTTAAAGAGTTGGAAGGGAACTTAGAAACCATTTATCTAACCCCTTCATTTTACATTTGGCAAATGAAGATCCAAAGGGAGATGATGTAACCTGCCAAAGGCAACAAGTAATGAAATAGCAGTTGGAGCTGGCAGACAAGTAATTGTTCCTCAACGTGAAGCTTCTTGTCCAGAACCTTTTCATTCTATCACTGGTTACCAAGACCTTATTATGTTCCAGCACAGGACTGTGACATGCAATGACACATGTTCATTAAGAGCGCTTTGTTTGATCCTTTAAGCTTTCTGATTACAGTGTTGCCTTGGGCAAAGCTTCAAAAATATCTCTCTGCAAGGGATCTCAATTTAGCTTTTAACTGGGTTCCTCATCTCTAAATTAGCTGACTGCTCTGATCCTCTGGTTCTTGCTTGAAACTTTCAGCCTACACTTCACCTTTTGCCAGATGGATAAAATATGTCAATCCTGCTCCTGCCTGCCTTAACTCATGCCTTGCCTGTGCCACACTCCTAAACAGCTGTTGCTATAAATCAACACTTCATCTAGGGCTTTGCTCTTTGGAAAAAAAAAAAAAAGCTATGCAGATCTAAAAGAGAGGCTAGGTATCCAGATAAGAACATTGTCTACTTTGTAGCAAACGGGAGAAAAGGGAGCTTGGGGAAAATGGCCAAGAATCATTTTTACTCAAGCACCTGGGAAGCATGAATTCCAACCTACCCCACCCCCAAAATTCCTTTTTCCCTTACGCTGGAACTTTAGAAATCTAGAGGTTTTTAAATAGTAGGAAATTCAAATGGCAATAAATAGAATATGAGGATTCACTGCGATTCCACAGTGCATAAACTTACAGGGATATGTGGCAGTGTAATTGTGACTTCATCTCCTTTGCCAACCTGAAGCTCTCCTTCACAAGAAGTATCTATAGATGCTGGCTTAAAGTCATCTAAAGGGAAAAGCAAAAGAGCATTTATCCACCATGTTACTTATACTAAGCCTCCTGGGCATTCTTATTTAAAAATTTAAATTTTTTTGTTACTCCAGATAAATGGAAAATACAAATTTAGAATTAAAAAAAAAAAACTATTTCATTGTGGAAAACCCTGCATATACAAAAACGAAGAGAACAGTACAATGAGCCCCTGTGTACTATCACCCAACCTCAATAATTACCAACTCAGGGACAATCTTGTTTTATCTATACCTTCCACATACTTTTCCTCCCATCCCCACTGGATTATTTTGAAGAATAAAAAAGCTAGAACTCATATACCATTTCATTAAGCAAAGATGCTCCCTTCTCCCAAGTGACAGATGAAAATTAAAGCCTTGTTATCCGTAAGGTGTTTTATCAGGGTTCTTGTGGACCGGATCAAAAGCAACAGAGCATATTAAGAAGATTCTGTGATTGTTAAACCCTATATGAAACATGAAGGGCCATGGTACCACATCAGCTGATTTCATTTTGCACAGAAACTCAAAATTAGGATTTGCCACACTCAAGTTCCAGAGCTTTAACAAAAATACTCTTGTGAAAGTACAGAGCAGATGGTTGAACTGTACCTCCATAGGTTAATCCTGCCCATTATCTCTCAACTGCTGCTGAAGTACAACATGAACAGCCATCTTACTCCATTCTGACATACGCTGGCCTCAAACTGCAGGTCAGGTGCATATGTGAAGCGTCCCAAATTCCACACTGCCCTTCACACTATGAAACCATCAACTTAGGAAACTACTCAGGAAATGATGCTCTTATCACATTCCCAATATCCTCCCCCTGAAAGAGCCAATCTGCTCTCAGTAGGAGACATAGTAATGGTATGGCAAGTGACAACAGAAAGATGGAACTTCATTATCTAACACGCCCTCTTCCAATGTGTTGAGTCACATTTATTAGCTCCTTCGACAAAAACAAGTCTCAACCAGCATTAGTACTACCAAGACGGGAAACCAGGAGCTTGTGAATCACACAGGGATGTTCAGTCAGCCCATTCTGAACAGCCAAAACTTTACCCAGGACATAGAGTGGACGTGCCCTCCCTCAACAGAGTCTGTAATCACGTAGAAAAGGAAGGTCCAGCATAATGACTATTTGGCCATTATGCCTCCTCTCCTCTGCTTCCAAACATAGCTCAAGCTTTAACTTATTCCAGGCTCACGAATTCTAATTTTATTCTTCACGCACATGAGACTTGGGACTGAGTTAAAGTCTGGGTTGTACAGGTGACCTCAAAAGACAGCAGAGTCAAACGAGGCACGGAAAGCCGGAGGGGGAAGACTGATGGAACGCACAGAGGATGAGGATTCTTTGGCTGCCGAGGGGATGCAGCGCAAACTCAGGGTGACCACAACAAAGACGAACGAGGAAAGAAGGCTAAGGAAGACAGAGGAGAAGAGGAGGGAGTCGATGAGACTCCTGAGCAAACGGGAAGAGTCCTTCAAACGTGGAGGACCCTGTAGGGTCGTCAGAAAGGGGGATGGATTAGACGGAGAACTGGAGTCTGACGTGGGGTCACAGCCTTTCGGTACTAAAGAGGGGTTAAGTTTCGCATGAGGAAAGGCTGGGTGGGCGGACGAAAAAGAAAGGGGCCAAGAGCCTTCGGAAGAAGTATGTGGGATCACAAGACAGAAGAATAGTTGGGAGTGGCGAAAGGTTTGGTTTGGGAGTGAGCTGGAAGGTGGGGGGGGGGGGGGGGGGGAGGGGCCCCGGGGGGCCTCTGGGGGAAGAGGGAAGGGAGCTGACGTAGGCAGGGGTTCCTGGGCTTTGGAGGGCCGCGGGAAGAGGAAGGAGTCGGGCTGGCAAGAGGAGGGCGCAGCGGCCGAAGGGAACAGAGGGAAGCTCTGGCTTACAGCGAATGGTGTGGAAAGAGGCCCGTGGCCGCTTCTCGAAGCTCTCCCCGAGCCGCAAGCAATGCTCCTCGCGGTCCAGCAGCGGGTTCGCGGTCCCGTTCATGGCCCCGCACGAGCCTCGCGCCCGGACCAGCACTCTCCTGGCGCGGCCGCGGCCCCGGCTTCCCGCGCCAGCGTCCGGGGGAACGACGCTCCCTGGACAGCGCTCCGGAGCGCACCGCGAGCCCAGCCGGCGGCCACCCGGGGCCGGAAGCAGATCCTCTTCTCCGCGGCGGGGTTGGGGAAGACTGCGCGGAAGCAGGGCCTCGGGACTTCCGGCGTCGGGGAGGGACCTCTCAGTTCGTGGCGGAAATGGCGGGGGCGGTGCCATGGCAAAGGATTCCGCCGGGAGAGGTCCTCGAGGCGAGTGTGTCCCCGCGCGGCGGCTCTCCGACTCGGCTTTCGAGGCCGGGGCCGGGCTGAGGGTTGAGTGCGTCCGGCCCTACCCGTCCAGGTGGATGTAAGAACTGATGACGGTGAGCCCCAGCGCGGCGAACTAGATGAACAGGGGCCCGAGAGCCAGTATGGCCGGCTCTCCGCAGACCCTGGCGGCCGGGGCGCCTAGTTTCTCCCGAGCGCCCTGAGCGCGACGGATCCTGCCCTGCGCGTCATTAGCCTCTTCTCCTTCACGCGTTAATGGAGAAGCAAGAGCCTCAGCCCCTGGAATGAGACGCCCCTTCTGGTTCGTGAGGAAGCTTCTTGCGAGTGCGATCAGAGACTCGGGCCGCAGGGCTTAGCTCCTAATCTCTCCCCCCTCAAAGTGAGTCTCTGATCCTTGGGAAACGATGACTCCACTTGACCACCCATCGCCAGTTCAAGGAGTTCTCGTGATTGTCATAAGTCGCCCCTTTCACAGGCCCTGAAAATTGATGTGTTTTCTCAGTCAGTTCTTGGGCGTGTCCTTTTTCTGAACTAAACCGATATAATAGTTGACTTGTTCTGGTTTGAACTAGAGTTTGGTGCGTGAGAGTGCTGGCCACTGAATGTAAGCAAGCCTTCTGAAGGTAGGGACTATGTCTTGGTCTTTGTGACCGACCTCTTGTGTAGTGGGCCGGGTTTTGTGTAGAGTCAGCGTCTAGTAAATGGTGAATTGAACTGTTTGGTGAAAGAACTGTTCTAGAACCACTAACCTAGCGTCTTAAAAACTGTTCTAGGGCGCCTGGGTGGCTCAGTTGGTTAAGCGACTGCCTTCGGCTTGCGTCACGATCCTGGAGTTCCAGGATGGAGTCCCATGTCTGGCTTCAGGGAGCCTGCTTCTCCCTGTGACCACTTCCCGCCCCCACCCCCACTCTATCAAATAAATAAATAAAATCTGAAAGAAAAAAAAAACAACTGTTCTAGAACCACTAACCAGAATCTCCTCTTTTTTCCTGCAAAAGCGTCCAGTGCTGCCTGAGGCTTGAACCCAGCCTGAGAAACCACACCTGAAAAACCCTGCCTCTGTCTGCAGTATCAGCTTGGATTCCTCAGGTTATTCAGGGATGGATTATCTTCAGCAGTGTTAAATATATTACCATCAATTTAGGAGATGGCTTCTTTGCAAAGGAAAGGGCTGCAGGCAAGGATTCTCAGCTCTGAAGAAGAGGAGAAACTGAAAAGAGATCAAGCTTTGGTGTCTGATTTTAAGCAGCAAAAACTGGAAAAAGAGGCTCAGAAGAACTGGGACCTTTTTTACAAAAGAAATAGTACTAACTTCTTCAAAGATAGACACTGGACCACCAGAGAGTTTGAAGAGCTCAGATCATGTAGAGAGGTAAACTAATACTGCACCTTATTTGAGTTGTTTTTCATTTCAAATGTGAAGAGGAGTGTTTATTGCATTGCTGTGGGGAATGTGAGGTAGAAAATTTACGAAGCCTGTCAAAATGCTTTGTTCCTTAGACATACACTGGTTGTAGGCAGTTTGCTAGTTCCTGGGTTATATAATCCATAGGAAAGAGAGCTTTAGTAGACTTTTTTTTTTTATTTCTCAAAGCCAGTCTGAAAGTCGTAAATATTAATTTCATACTGGGTGACTTCAGTGACAGATGCAGCTTCATAATAAAGATGATTAACACTTTACCATGGCCCTTTTCTAGAACTTTACATGTGTTCTGTAACTTAAAGCCTTATAACACTGTTGAGGTAGGCATCATGATTATCCCCACTTGCTGGTAGACGTGAGGCACAAAGCTGTCTAAGTGATTTGTCCAGTGATAGAACATGGATGAAGGGAGAGATTTGAGTGCAAGCAGTTTAGTCCCAGAGCCTGTTCTGTTAGCTGTTCGGCGGTATTTTCACCATACCAAACTACCCAATGTTGGACAAATGAGGTGTCAATGTTAGCTTTAGGTTATCAGTTCACTTGTTTATTGTCGGCTTCCTGGGGGCAGAGACCTTGTCTCTCTCGTGTTCTAAGACGTAGTTTGTTTCTCTGTGATGCAGATGTAGCATACTGTGATTTTGGGTTCTCTTTCCTCAGTTTGAAGATCAAAAATTGACTATACTTGAAGCTGGCTGCGGTGTCGGGAACTGTTTATTCCCACTGTTAGAAGATCTGAATATCTTTGCCTACGCCTGTGATTTTTCTCCAAGAGCAGTTGAATATGTCAAGGTTGGTGCTCCATCCATGTTTTCTGTTGTGTTGCTATTTTCTTAGATTTCTCGGACCTGCGCTCTCTACCCATTTGCCTAATTCCTGTCCTCTCTTTGAAGCTAACCAGCTGTGATCACCATGAATGTGTTTTTCCTGTTTACATACAAATATAGTACCCACCAAAACATAGCTTTATTCAGAAAAGTAGAAAGAATTATCAAAATGACACCTAGATACTTACACCCAGATTTACTGATTGCCAGCATTTCACCACATTTGCTTTTATAGACTTACTTCTCTGCTGAACTACTTTAAAGATTTTACTTATTTATTTATTTATTTAGAGAGAGAGCACACGCCCACACCAGTGGGGGAGGGACAGAGGGAGAGAGAGCTTAAGCAGACTCAGTGCTGAGTGCAGAGCACTACGAGGGGCTTGATCTCAGTGACCCTGGATCATGATCTGAGCTGAAATCAAGAGTTGGACACCTAACTGACTGAGCCACCGAGGTGCTCTTGCTTAACTATTTTAAAGTATAGATGTCACGACACTTTTCTCCTAAATATGTCTTCCTACATATTCAAAAAAATAAGGATTTTTGCTGTATGAGTGCAATACACTTATTATTATATCTAACAAAAGTAACTGTAATCCCCTAATGTCATTAGTACCCACTACAGATTCAGATTTACTCAAATAGTCCCAGGTGTCAAGGACTACATCTTGTAGCTTTGATGAGCGTTTCAGAAGCATTCTTCATTTTTGTTACTGTGTTTCCGGTTTTCAGTATGTGTAGTTGATTCTTTTTGTAGTTTCTGTTTCTCTGCTGAAATTACCTATCTGATGTTGAGTTTTGTCTTTTTCATTAGAGTCTTTAACGTATTAATCAGTTATTTTAAATGCCCAAACTTTTAATTCCTATATCTATGTCATATTTGAGTCTGGTTCTGATGATTACTTTGTCTCTTCAGACTGTTTTTTTTGCCTTTTGGTATGCCTTGTAGTTTTTTGCTGAAAGCCAGATATGTTATATAGGGCGGTGGATACTGAGGTAATAAGGATTTGTAATAATCTAGACAGGAGTTGAGCAGTGTTTGAAATCTGTTGCTATAGTTACCTGTGAGGTTTGTTTTTATGGACACCAGAGACTTCAGACTCCTCTGGTGACTTGGTTCATGTCTCCCCTTTTGACTTTGTGTCTTCTCTTTGTACCGTCGCTCTTGCAGCTTTCCCACCTGCAGTCCACTGTGGTTATTAGCACTGGACACTTGCTGGTAAGGTGTGGGAGAAGGGATTGTTATCTAATGCTCTGATTCTCAGTTTCTGGACTGTATAGTGGGCCCGTGTCTCAGGAGTGTGGTCTTCACAGTATGTCTGCTGCTCCAGGACTAGAGCTTTTCTCTCCCTTCCCTCCCTCAGGAGGTATGTACCGGTGTCCTCCTTTCTGGTGTTGGTGGCCATTCTCTCTTCAGATTAAGACTAGGTTTGGGGCACCTGGCTGGCTCAGTCAGAAGAGCATACAGCTCCTGATCCTGGGGTTGTGAGTTTGAGCCCCACATTGGGTGTAGAGAGTACTAAAAAAAAAAAAAATTAAAACTAGGTCTGAGCAGAGTAGTTTCTTTCCTCCAGTGGCAGTGGTATTCCACCAGTACCCTAAGTCTATAGGCCTGATGACCTTTCCCCTGCATTTTAAATCTTTTCTTCCTTAAAGGAGATGAGAAAGGCCAGCACCAAGGTGAAGCACCATCCTCTCTGTGAGAGTCCCATGATGTTCCTAGAGGAAACATCCACAAAAGGATGGGAATACCCCTATTAATTCAGCCCCCAGGGGCTTCACACTATAACATCTGTACTCAGTCTCTAGCAATTTGTCAAATTTCTAGTTTTGTCTTTCCAGCCTGGAGGCTTCTGCCTCAGGTAAGCAAATGCCTAGGTCCTGTCTCTCCTGGAAGGCACTTGTCCGTCTCCATATTTTGGAGTAGCTGGTGGTTTTTTGGCCTCTGTTCTTTGATAGGTTCACAAAAAAATCATTACTTTGCTCTCTGTCCACCGTTTTTGTTACTAGGATGGGAGCTACATTTTTATACCTCTATACATCTTTGAACTGAAACCAGAAGACCTCTGATTCATCTGGGTAACCAATCATCCTTTAACACAAGTATAGAACTAGTTGTTCAAACACAATAAATTGAGTAAGAAATTCATTTTTCTTCCCTGACAATTGTCACCTTTATTATCTATGTTTTTTGCTATATTTGTCACCTGTCGTTTGTCATATGCAATACTAAATTTCTCTATATAGAGGGGGTCTGTTTTGGGGACTCTGTTCTGTCTCAGTGATTTATTTGTCCCCATTCTCAAACCTCATTGTTTTATTTATTTATTTATTTTTAAGATTATTTATTTGACAGAGAGAGAGACACAGTGAGAGAGGGAACACAAGCAGGGGGAGTGGGAGAGGGAAAAGCAGGCTTCCCGCTGAGCAGGGAGCCCCATTCGGGGCTTGATCCCAGGACCCTGGGACCATGACCTGAGCCAAAGGCAGACGCTTAATGGCTGAGCCACCAGGCGCCCCAAATCTCATTGTTTTAGTACTACATTTTGTAATATGTTTTGATGTCAGTAGTGTACCTCCTCCTTCATTGTTCTTCAATTTAAAAATTGACTTGGCTCTTCCTAAAGATTTTTGCTCCCAGGTGAATTAAAATTTGCCTTGTCAAGTTTTTAGAAATCCATTGGTATTCTGTTGAGATCACACTGGATTTAGAAGTGGAATTATAGGTGGAATTGACATCATTTCAATATTGAATCTTCCCATCCAGTACCTTTGTATCTGTGTTTGAGTCCTTATTTACACTACAGAAAAGATTAATATTTTTTATGGTGCTCTTATAATGATTTATACTTTATGATCTCTTTCTTTATGATACTCTTACATATTACGTTTTCTTGTAATGCTCTTAAACCCACCATCCACCATGTACAGGAACACTTGTGGCAGAAAAAAAAAGAAAAGAAAAGTTAGCTTGTTGCCTCAAGGGAAAATATGCCCCAAAGAACTATGGGAGCATCTGCATGAGTGGATTTGGAAGGACCTCTCAGAGGATTTAGACTTGTAGTGGGTGACTCAGAGGAGGATTAAGGAAGCCCAGGTCAGTTTTGAATTATCATTCCTTTAGAAATACGTACTTCTAGAATGCTCAGCTTTGAATATGTGATAGCTTGTGTTCTCTTCTCAAAGATGATTTGTTAAAATGAAATCTTGCTCCTCATAGCAATATTGAATACTACATGCTTTAGTGTACAGATGCTTCATTACTCAGTTTTACTCAATAATAAAGTGATCTTTGATATTTGTGCAGCAGTGCACAAGTGGAAGTAGGATCTCCTTTTATTTTTTTCCATTGGATCTCTTTTTGATGCTGTATTTTTCTATGTGTGTCAACATGGATGTTGCATTAAAATTCTTTTTTTCCCCCCCCCTTCTTTAGCAAAATCCTTTATATGACACAGAAAGATGCAAGGTGTTCCAGTGTGATCTCACCAAAGATGACCTTCTGGAACATGTGCCCCCAGAGTCTGTGGATGTTGTCATGTTGGTGTTTGTACTCTCTGCCGTTCACCCTGATAAGATGCACCTTGTCTTACAAAATATTTACCAGGTTAGTGATTTGGAGCCGAGAGGTTGGACATCCTGATCTTTTTGCTTAGCTCCCCTCTGAGGGTCATGTTTAGATTCGCAGAGTCTCCTCATTCCCACTAGGTATAGGCCCTATAGTCAGTGTATGGAAAGGGGTTCTCCTACATCAAACATTCACCCTAAATTCTGATCTGTCTGGTAGCCATCACTGCTCTTCAGACCTTGGCCTGCCTTGGAGCAAGGATGATTTTGCAATTATCTGGGCTCTATGCATGGAATAACATGCAGATAGTCCCTGCTGTAAAGTGAGGGGAGGGTATGGTTCGGTGGTCAAGAAGCACCTGGCGTCAGAGTGCCTAGAGACAAGACCTGGCTTCCCTGCTTAAACAAGTTCCTTTACCTCCCTGAGCCTCAGTTTCATTACCTTTAGAATATTGAGATACTAGATTGCATGAAATATATGAAATATGTATAAAGTGCTTAGCATAATGCCTAGAACATGGTAAGGGCTTTTTAAAAGTCAGCCATTGTTGTTACTATTATCATTATTAGAATGGGGACAACCCAAACTGGCCATCAGGAGGCTGCTGTAGCACTCAGGAAGTAAAGCGACACTCTGAAGTCATGTGACTCAAGACAAATCACCTCACCTTCTTCCTTGGGCTTTAGTTTCCTTGGCTGTAAAATGGGGGTGTCTCTCGGAGTTGCAGGTGAGATCATGAATGAAGCTGCTTTGTAAACTACAGTAGAATTTCTCTTACATCTATGGCAACAGTGTTGATTCATTTAAAGATCAACTAAAGAAATCGTAAAAAAAAAAAGGTACATTCTTACCTTAAACATTTTATTATAACTTAAAATATATTAATATTCATTTGTTACTCTTTTGATATAGAGCCACAGCCTTTTCTTTGAGTAGGGGGCTGTTTATCATCTTTCTTATATAAACCACACATATAGTAGAGTTTTGGTTTCTTGAAAGCAGAGTGAAGGGTGCCTGAGTGGCTCAGTTGGTTAAGTGTCTGCCTTTGCCTCAGGTTGTGATCCCTGGGTCCTGGGATTGAGCCCCAAGTTGGGCTCCCAGCTCAGCAGAGAGTCTGCTTCTCCCCCTGCCCCTCCCCCTGCTTATGCTCTCTCTCTCTCTCTCTCTCTCTCTCTCAAATAAATAAATAAATAAATAAATAAAAATCTTAAAAATGGAGCAAAGACTTAAAAACAATTGGAAGGTAATGTGAGGGCAGATTCTTTTATATTTTTACGCAGACTTCTCCTTGCTTCTCCCACACCTAATTAGATACAGTTTGTTCAGTGCTTCTTTATCAAGTCTTTCCAAAAGTATTGAATGTACTTTTCATAGGAAACAAAATGCTCGTTTTTTGCATATTGCACTGTTTATGTACTCGTATATAATTCTAAATCTCAGTACAACTGGCATAAGCAAGTTTGGGAACCAACACAGGTGACCCATGGTAAGCACGCAGCTCACCTGGGGGCCACTAAAGCACAAGGGCACACAGCCTAGAAAGCCTGTAAGCCTCACCTGCTTCGTGAGTCGGGGGCTTCAGTCAGTCTGCTTTGTAAAGGGAGAAAAGAGCAGTCGGCAGGTTGAAAAAGTAGATGCTTTAAATGTTTTTTAAGAAATTCAGATATTGCTACGTTGGTTTCAGCTCTCTGTGAGGTTTTGTAAGGTTTTTTTCGCCTTACTTCCCCTTTCCCTGCCCATGGTATCTGAGCAGATGAGAACCCAGCATGTCCCCACAAATGGGCACAGAACTGAAGCTGGGTGAAGAGGGAGGAGAGGGCATCAGGGAAGAAAAGGTAGGATCACCTGATTTGAAGGTCCAAGTGAGGGCAAAGGATGATTAAAGATGGGCAACTAGAGAGAGAGCTGGAAAGATGGTTTTGGGGTTGGCCAGGGTGGCTTGTATAACATTGAGAGACTGGAGAGGTTATACTTTTTGCTCTTGACAAGACGTGAGGACAGTACCATGGGAGTGAGTGGTCTAGGAGGGAGGAGGACAAGATCTAGGAAGAGAGAAGCTCAAGTCATTAAGAGGCCAGCATATTTGGAAGGACAATCTGCGTGTATTGAAATTGCTCATCAGAACTAAGAATGGAGTAGTATTGAGGACAGGAGAATAAACCAGAGGATACAGTCAATCATGAAACAGGGATACGACCCTGAAACTCGTAGATGACAGTAACATTAAGGGATAGCAGATGGTATAATCTGATGACAAGAGATTCAGGGCCAGGGGGTTTAGGGAGGAGAGAGAGTACACAAGAAAGTAGCAGTGAGAAGCATGGAGGACACCAACGTCATGTCCAAGTCCAGTGGTACAAGGGTGAGTAGAGAAAACACAGCCCTGACTTGAGAGGTTTCGGGGAAAATAGTGTCCTCAGGGGACAGTCTGTTAGCACAAGAATCTGAAGGAACATTCAAAAGAGGTGGATAACAGTGATTTCACTGATGAAGGGTTTCAGGGATTGGGGAGAAGTAGGAGACAGGGACAGAATAAGGAGTATCTAGAACTTCACGGGAGTGAGAGTGCCTACTGTCATTACTTCTCTTCAGCATTACACTGGAGGTCCTAATCAGCTCAAAAAGACAAGAAAAAAAAAAGACGGAAAAAATAAGGATTAGAGACAAAACTCATTATTTACATATAATGTAATTGTCTAATTAGAAAATATTAAAAGACTAAAAAAGTATAAGATGAATGTAATGTCACTGAGCTAGACACCTAAAAAAGAGTAACATGCGTTGTGTAATTTTGCTTTTCCATTTAATATTACGTTTCATTTATTTTTTTGTTTGATTGTTTCAGGGGTTTTTGGTAGGGTGTTTTGTTTTGTTTTGTTTTGTTTTGTCCCTGAGGAAATTGACAAGCTGATTCTAAGTTCACAGGAAAGAGCAAAGGGTCAGAACACTCCTGAAGAAGAATGACATGGGAGAAATGTATACCCTACCAGACATAAGGACTTACTGCTGCAGTGATTAAGGCAGAATGCTATTCTGTGGGACAGACAAATTGAATGTGATAGCTTAAAAATCTATCCATGCATAAATGGAAATCTGCTATATGATGGAGGTGACAATGACAATCACTGGGAAAAGGAGGACTGTTGAGTGAGTGCTGCTAGGACCAGAGTGTTCATGCAGAAGAGAGTGGAATTATCCTCCTCACATCCTCTACAAAAATCATTCTCACAGGGCGCCTGGGTGGCTCAGTCGTTAAGCGTCTGCCTTCGGCTCAGGTCATGGTCCCAGGGTCCTGGGATCAAGCCCCGCATCGGGCTCCTTGCTCAGCGGGAAGCCTGCTTCTCCCTCTACCACTCCCCTGCTTGTGTTCCCTCTCTCGCTGTCTCTCTGTCAAAGAAATAAATAAAATCTTTAAAAAACAAACAAACAAACAAACAAAAAACCAAAAATCATTCTCAGGTGAATTAAAGAATTAAATGGAAACGATAAAAGTTTAAGCCTTTCAGAAGAAAATACAGGAAAGAATCTTTATCACCTCCGAGTGGGGAAAATTTTCCCAAGACACAAAGCATTCTAAGCATAAACATGATTGTAATAAAAGTAGGAGTTTCTATTCTTCAAAAGACAATATAATACAAAGGAATTTAAAAACCACTTGGGGAAAGTAATTTGAAGTCTATAGACCTGAATATGTGAGGAATTCCTGTGTAAGAAAGACAAGCAAATTGATAGAAGAATGGCAGACTTCAGTAGTTGTTTTACTGAAGAGAACACACATAGGAAAAGATAACCCAGCAAGTGTAAAATAAAACCCCAGTAAGACACCGTTAGATTACCAAAATTAGGAAGTCTGACAAAGCCAAGTATTGATGAGGATATGCCTGTTCTTGATTTAAATGGAAACATACACTATACTATCTGTATTTTAATAGTAATGAAATGTTATATGTATTGTTTTAATTGAGTTGAGCTGTCTCAGTCCACACTTGGCCCCCAGCCCCTGTTCTAACCTTTCTTGAGTAACAGATTCCATTTTAGCAATCCTTTCTATTTTTACCCCCTAATAGAAATCTTTCTGCTGATCTGGAATGAGTTCACAGCAGTAGTGGATTGCCGGCTCTCTGCCTCATACATAGTGACTGGCTCGTTGATTTGAAATCATGTGCTTCATCAGGAAATTACCAGAAGGAGGAGGGATCTCTCAGCCTCTGACAATAATAAGACACCCTTTGGGCAGCTCGAAGCCTTGTGTGAACAACCACAGTAATAAACTCTTGTAAGGTAGATGTAATTACTGTAGAATGTTAACAGCAGAGAATTTTTTAAACTACGTAAGTTTAAACTGAAAGACAACCTTAAAGTTGAATTCCCTCATTTTTGGAGTAGAATAATCAAGTAAAAATAGACAAAATTTGTCATCAGACGACCTGGCTATTTGTCTACCAATGCCACCAAACTTGCCTTGAAACCTCAGGCAAGTCACTTTTAGTCTGAGCCTTCCTTGCTGTAAAATGGGTATAATAGACCTATCCTACCCTACTACTCAGAGTTGTTTGGAGAATGAAAGAAAATAACGGTGGGAGATGCCTGGTTAGCTCTACAGTGCCAGGATCAAAGGAGGCATTAGTATCAAACTTACTATTTTACAGACGAGAAAACAGGGGTGAAATTACTTGTTCAAGGTCATTCAACTAGTTATGGAAGAACTGGGATATGAATCAAGATTTCCAAATTCCTGAGTGAGTGTTCTTTCTGCTGTCCCATGTAGCCCTTCCTTCTATAATAAGGAGTAAGTCTTTTTCATATAAATTAAATTTTTCAGAATTTTCTTGGCAATTATTCACATTTTTTAAAACTTAGCATTTCAGACTAAGCTAAGGTAGGATGTATTCATCCAGGAGGCTCTTTACGGACTATATTTAAAATGCATGCTTGTATTGATAGAATTTACTAAATGAGAAAATCTGCGGCACACTTGGAAGTATTAGGGACGATCTTTCATACTCTATTCAGAAGAGGAAGTATGTCAAACTGCATCAGAAATCTATTGTAATAGTATATGTCATGTCTTAAAAATCTTACTGATGTTGATGAATCAGAATAAGATTCTGTAAAGTCCACTCTTACTTGGTAGTGTTAATGCAGTTTGAAAGAATTCTCACATAAAAAGTAAATGTCACAGTGTGTGCCACTTACTTTTTATTCTGAAAAGCATATGCTGTTTGCTTTGTAAGATAGAGCCGTTTATACCCACACCCTGCTGATGCCACCTCCCTGTTTTTGAGACCCTAACCTGTGACACCTATCTCCGAAAGGCTTTAGTGAGGGACTCCCAGTTGGGCCTGCCGCTAATGCCCTTCCCTACACCACTGCACTGGCCTGAGGATCTTCTACCAAGAAGCACAGCACAAGGGAAGAATACTCAGTTACCACCACCCCCCAGCCTCTCTTTCTTGTCAGTAATGTGAATAGAATTAGAATAACACCTCCCCCTTCCCCCACCCTCATCCAGGTTCAGGGCGAACAGATGTCTCTGATTCTACAATATGCTGCCCTTTGACCCAAATATGAGTCTTGACACCCCCACTTAGTGGCCAGTGTATGAATTGTGGACAAATCACTTACATAGTTCCCTTATCTCACATGAGGCTAATCATCACTCCTTCCTCCCTCCTGTCTGAGAAACTGCAGCGTGCTCTCAGCTGTTACTAGCATGGTGGGCAAGCTGTGCAGAACTGTAGCACAGTGAACCCTGCGCTGAGACTCAGAATGAGGAGAGCCAGCCAGAATCAGTAAGAAGACAAAATGATGTATTTTTTTAAAGAGACAGTTTACCAGGTCATATACTAGGAGATGGCTAATAAAATGTTGGGAGAACATGCTTTAAAGAAGATAAGACTGTTTCATTTAGTGTCAGTAGCATTTTAATTGTATGACACTGGACCTTGTAAGTGCTCGAGAAATATCCCTCCAATGTATGGGGTCCTGTAGGTGTTGCTATACCTTTGATCAGGAGGCCCTTTTTCCCTCAAACTATGGGTGGTTCAGTCTGGTTCTTTTCATACTTCTCACTAATGTAAGTTATTTTGATCCCTAAATCAATCAGATTTTATTTTGAGTAAGTTTTATTTGAGCCGTCAATATAAGTGCCACCTGCTTTTGTTTCATAGGTATTGAAACCAGGCAAAAGTGTCTTGTTTCGTGACTATGGGCTGTATGATCATGCCATGCTTAGGTTTAAAGCTGGCAGCAAACTTGGAGAAAATTTTTACGCTAGACAAGATGGAACCAGATCATATTTTTTTACTGATGGTAAGGTTAATGAAATTTGCTTTTATTTCTGTTTACTTGCTTGCATTATCACTGTGGTACTGGTTGGGGGTGGGGGCAGCAACACAGAGGGCACATGCACAAGGTCCTGGCTGGAACCATCTCTGGGGCACACCACTCACCCAGCACCTGGGATGACAGGGACATAGCTCTGACCATGCTGAGCTCACAGGCCTCCTCTGGTGACAATGTCTTGTCAGCGAGCCTGGGTTAATGGACAGGCTCTGCATGCCACATGTATACCCTGCCAGGAACCGTGCTGGAAAAGGGGGAGGGCAAAGCAGGATTGTCACTTCAGTCACAAAACAGGTAGAGCAGGGGCAAGCTGGCTGGTTCAGTTGGAAGAGCATGCAACTCTTGATCTCAGGGTCATGAGTTCAAGCCCCATGTTGCATGTAGAGATTACTTAAAAAAAGTAAGTAAACACACACACACACACGTAGGACTACATATTGCCTGGAGATTACCTTCCCAGGTCACACAGGCAAGAAACCTTTGTAAAGGTGTTAAGTACACAAATTTGCTATAAAAGGGTCTTTCAAAAGTCATTTTGATAAAAACATCCAAACACTGATCATTATTTTGGTCTTACACCAAAATAATTTTAAGCCTACCTAGTAATTTGGACCATAAAATAATTATCTTCTTAAACTATTTTCACAGACATTTCCATGTCTTGAAATATTCTTTTGGGTTTAGAATGAAATAAAAAATGAGTGATTAGCATTAAAACTGCAAAGTCATAGAAATGTCAGGTGAAAAGTAAAAATTTAATGTTTCTGATTGATGAAATCTGAGTCAACCAATTGTAAATAATTGAGAAGATGCAGTGATGTCTGCAGAGTGCTTCGGAGCACATTTCTGCAGAGTAATGCTCTTACTAATAAGAGTATTTTCGCCGCATAGCCATTCTATTTGTTTCATTTAACATGTAGAGATGGATTATTGGGGTTAAATTTTCCTTAGGGTATATCACCCAAAAGTAATGGGTTTCCCCACTCTGGTCACAGATGTTCCTCCATCATGTTCAGATAGATGAGGTGTTTAATGTAAACACATTGAACACATGAAGACTTTGTATGAATATAGCCAGTTTGGAATTGTGTTTCTTTTTACTTGGACTTTGTATTTGGGGACTTACAATAAGGGGGTAAGGTGGCCGCACTCCAGGTTGTCCTTAAACTTTTCTGATTAAATTATTTAGTTGGAAGTTTCTATTTGGGAGTAAGAAGAGAAGTAGGAGTGTGTTACTTTCCAAAACAAAAATCTATTAATTTTAGCAGCGGAATTTTTGTTACATTTAAAAAAAAAAAAAAATCCCTTCCGGCACCCCTGCCCTCCTGTTTACCACTGCAGAGCCCATGTGGTAGTATCATCGAGACCGTGAGCATTGTTGATCTGCTTGCCTTACAGAATTCCTGGCTCGGCTCTTTACGGACACAGGTTATGAAGAAGTGGTGAATGAGTATGTGTTTCGTGAGACGGTGAACAAAAAAGAAGGCCTGTGTGTGCCAAGAGTGTTCCTTCAAAGCAAATTCCGAAAGTGTCCTAAGAACCCAACTCTGAGTCACAAGTCCTGACCTTTCATGAGGTTGACATTTGTGCCTCCCCTTGAAGAGGGAAGTTTAAAGTCACTCTTTATTTTGGATATTTTTATATTTTTTTATAATGAGGACATGTAATTTTTATATTAAAAAGTAGCAAGTGTCTGTGTGTGTATTATGGAAATGCAAATAAAATTGCAAGGCCTGAAAAGTGAAGTTTTACGGTATAATGTAATGTAGCCATGCTGTCTGACTAAAATTCCACGAAGGGGAAAGCATAAGCACTAAAAGAGATCCTTGCCATCGGTAAATGTGCCATGACTCAGTAAATGTACCTCCAGGCAGCATGTCAGGCAATCCTGTGGGAAAATGAGGCCAAATAGACTAAAATAACACATCCAAATGTATTTTTAGCCTGAAGGATTGTTCTCTTTCTAGTGTCTCTCATTTGCCCATTTCTCTCTGCTTCCGTTCATTTATGTGCCTCTTCAAGACCAGTGTTTCACAAATACAGCTTTTGCTATGACTCAAGAGCCCACCATGGCGCCCTGCCTAATTCCTGAGACCCTCTCTAACTGAGCCAGGACCTGGCCACACTGCCTCAGTGTGTGGAGAGAGGGGAACGCCATCACCTCTCCTCCCCATCTACCCGAGGCAGTTTCTCCAGGAATGCAGTGGATGGACCATCCCCATCAAGGACAGTCCGGCCCCATAAAGGAAGGGCCGCAGAGTTTTCACTTGGAATATTTAAGGTTGGCGTAATGACATACTACCCACCTTGGACATTGACGTTGCGCAAGGTAACCTCTCAGTGACCCACTTTAAAATACGTTTGTTGTAAAGTCTACTTAATGGTGTGACGTAGTCCATCAGAGTTTTAGCCTTGAGCCAATGGATTGGATTAAGAAACAAAAATAAGGCTAAGCATAATAAAAACAAGGCTTCAGTCCCACTGCCTCTGTGTCCCCCTGTTGATTCTCCCCAGGCAGACCTCTATTATTGCACCCCAGGTTAAGACAGTAGAGCAGCAGGGATTTCCACGGGTTGGGTGCCCAGGGACCCAGGGAAGCAAAGCTACAGTTTAGTAGCAAAACGAACATTTGTTAAATCATAGACTACAAAGAGTCCACCAATGTTGCCTTGTCTTCACAGACAGAAAGCAGCTCCAGAAAGGCAGTGAGTACTAGTTAACAGTATTATAGAAAATAGTTTAAGTACCATAATATTATATAGTCAGGTATATATATTATGTCTAGCATACATATTATACTATACAATATATATCCTATACCATATAGTATGAGGTATCTCTTTTTGAGTTTTTGGTATATACTACATACAGAAGTGCTAATAAAGTTGTATCACGTGATTTGGAGTTTGGAAAACTGGGTTCAAGTGCAGGACTATGCCCCCCACCAGTCACCAGCTTTTCAGAGCCTCAGCTTACCCATCTCTTAAGGCTGAGCCCCTGTGACCTACAGGGTTGCAGCCAGTGCTAAATGAGATCATTCACTTGGGAGTGCTTTGTTTACTAAAAAGTGCCAGCCACATGCTAGTTATTTCTATTAGTTTGTATTCCCCATGAAAACGATCTCTCCCATTATTAAATCCTAATTCTTCTTCCAGAAGGCTGTCGTTTTTAATCTTGGGTTCCTCAAAAGGGCCTGGGATTTGGATGTGCTGCCGCAAGGTGGTGCTAAATACTCAATAATCGCATTGGCCTTTGTTCTCATTTTAATCATGGTTCTAGCATGTCCATTTTTATTGTTGTTGAAAAGGAAGGAAAATGCTTACAAATGTGTTTTCTAGGTCAACTTAATCTCGTAAGATCAATTTTGGCCTCGCTGTGGAAATAAGAAGTAAGGATTCTTTTATCCAGCATTCAATCTACTTTACCTACTGAAGGGAGTTTGCTTTCAACTGAATTTGGGCAACATTTTAGGCAGTAGGCTCTGAACGTGTCTGCAAGGCCCCCACCCCTCTCTCATCCCTGAATGGTTCTGTGGATTCATTTTTACTGTTGCTAGGGATTAAGGCAAAGCAAAAGAAGGGACTGCAGCCTGGATACTTGTTTGCCTCACACTATTATTCATAGTTATCTTTGACAGCATTTGGTTTCCTATTTCACAGTAGTCAAGCAAGGAAGGGAAAATTGTGAAATAAATCATGTGCACCAAGAGAGTGAAACGGGATCATGTTTGCTGTTGGGGAGCCAATATTTAATATAAACTTAAATAGCCTCTGCCTCTGAAACCAAATATTCCACTAAAAATAAAATTAGTTACTTTTCACTTTTCTGCCCTCACATGTGTGGCATTTCATTAGATAGTATTTGCTAAGTACCCACTGGAAACAGGGTACTGTGGGATTGCTCTGGCTGGAGTACAGGGTTAGGGAGGGAGAACAGTGTGGGTAGGGAAGCAGCCCAACCATATCTTCACTAAGCCAAAGTGTGACAGCTAAGGAAAACAAGCACAAACACTCTGAACACCAGAGGAAAGAAAAAGAGGAAGAGAAGCAATGGAAAACCTGAGGGTGGCAACTGTCACCGTCACTTGGAAAGGATATTTCCACAGTTTTCAGTAGAGATGTCATATGCCCTGGTGTGGGGCATAGCCATGGAGATGAGAATGTGATTCAGAGCTCTTACTTATGGTAACTTCCCAAGCACATCTAGAAAAATATCATGACTAGCAAAATGAGATCATTCCTAGAGGAAATACAACTTCTAACAAAATGGTCAGCTCTAGTTAGAAACAGTTACTCAATTGAGACTCTCTTCTTTACCTATCAAATGAATAAAACTTAAAAAGTGGTAATACTTAATGCTGGTAAAAGGATAGAGAGACCAATTACGGAGATACAAAAAGTATGGCTTCTCTAAAACAGCACTGTCCACTAGAACTTTCTGAAATGATGGAAATAATCTCTGTCTGCATTCTCCAATATGGTAACCACTAGCCACAAGTGATTACTGAGGACTAAGGCTAGTGGCCAGTGCAACAGAGAAACCAATTTTAAAATTACATATAAATACAACTGTAGTCACATGTGGCTAGTGGCTACAATAATGGACAATGCAAGTCTAGAACACAAGCATCGTGTAGTAAATTTCATAAATCTATACATAATCTTTGATCCAGTAATCCCATGTTTGGGAATCCAATTTAAAGAAAAATAGAATAGGAAATATTTATACAAACATTTTCATGAAAATGCTATTTAGAGCAGTGTAAAGGTGACAACAGCTTAAATATCTAAAAATAGGAGATTGGTTATATAAATTATACCATAAATTAAATATTGTACAGTCATTAAAACAATAATTAGAAAATGCTCATTCTATAATATAAGCAGGAATATAAAAATGTAGAGAAGAATAGTTTCAATTATGTTTAATAATAAATATTATAAAAGGATACGTAGATATATTTAAACAAAACACCTAGGAAGGAACCAATTTAAAATGGTTAAAATATTTAGTTCATAGTTGTTCAATTATAGCTGATACTTTTTCTTCTTTATACATCCCTGAAACTTTCATGTTTTCTGTAATGAGCATATACTGCTTTTACATTAAGGGAAAAAAAATGTCATCTACCATCCTCAGAACTCCTTTCCAAAACTCACAAGTTAACTAAAATCCTTGTGACAAATCTGCTAGAAATGCCATTTCAACCTTTAAGATTCTTACCACCAGAAGCTAGAGGACACCTCCCAAGAGAGAGAATGGGTGTCTTAGGGTATTCTCTTTGTTCCCAGGGCTCTGGAGTCATGGTGAGGTGCCTCAGATTGCAGGGTTTTCATCTGTTGGAATTTGGAGATGCAGATACCGCAGTTTGGGGAAATTTACTCAAATTATTTATTTACAATGACTCCTCACCACTACCAACACATGCGCGCGCACGCGCGCGCGCACACACACACACACACACACACACGTTCTCTTTCTGGAACTCTTGTTATTAAAACATTGAACTTTCTGAACCAATATTATAACTTTACAACCTGTTCTCTCTTTTCCCACCATCTCTCTTATTTCATGTTTTGCTTTCTGGGAGATTTGATTCAGTCAGAATCCTCCACTGAGTTGTTAATTTTTGCTTTCAAATTTTTAAATTCCAAGAACACTTTTTTATTCTTTCAATGTTCATTTTAAAAAGAACAACTTGGTCTTGCTTCATAGATGCAGTGTCGTCTCTCTCTCTAAGGCATACATTCTCCACGGGGGCACTACTGTCCCCCAAAGGCACAAAAATTGGTTCTTTAGGGGTTGGCAAAAAAACCTAGATATTACAATGATTTGTAGCCCTTCAAAACTCAACCCTATCTGACAAAATCATATTCTTTAATATTTAATTTCTCTCATTAGGAAAAATAAAATTGAATTCTAATTTTTCTCCTTAGAGGTGTGATTTAGGTTTTCATCTCCCCGCATAGTCTCCGTGAATTGGTCTGGGCTCTCCAGAAAAAGAGAACCAATTATAGAGAGATAGATAGAAATAGAGATATATACATACAGTATATATCTTGAACAACACAGGGGTTAGGGGAACCAATCCCTTCTGCAGTCAAAAATCTACAGTAACTTTTGACTCCCCAAAGACCTAAGTACTAATAACCTACGGATGGCCTTACTGATAATGAACAGTCGATTGACACATATTTTGTATGTTCTATACTATTTTCCTAAAATATATTCTATACTATATTTTTATGATAAAGTAAGCTAGAGAAAAGAAAATGTTAAGAAAATCGTAAGAGAAAATATATTTACAGTACCGTGCCTTAAAAAATCTGCATATAAACGGACCCATGCAGTTCAAACCCGTGTTGTTCAAGTCTCAACTATGAGAGAGAGCGAGAACTACTATAAGGAATTGGCCCACACACTTATGAAGGCTAAGAGGTCTAAGATCTGCAGTTGGCAAGCTGGAGGCGCAAAAGAGCAAATGGTGTAGTTCCAGTCCAAGCCTGAAGGCCTAAGAGGCAGAATTGTCAGTGGTTGAAGTTCCAGTCTGAGCCGGAAAGCAGGACAAGACCAATGTCCCAGGTCAAGACAGGCAGAGAGAAAGAATTCATCTTAATCAGCCTTTTATTCTATTCAGGCCTTCAACAAACTGGATGAGGCCCACCCACATCAGGGAGGCCAACCTGCTTGACTCAGTCTACTGATCCAAATAGTAATCTCATCCAGAAACGCCCTCACAGACACACGCAGAAATAGTGTTTAAGCAGAGACCTGGGTACTCTGAGGTCCAGTCAAATTGACACATTAAATTAACCATCACAGGGGTGCCTGGGTGGTACAATCAGTTAAGTGTTAGACTCTTGGTTTCAGTTCAGGTCCTGATCTCAGGGTCGTGAGATCAAGCCCCATTATCAGGCTCTGCACTTAGCGAGGAGTCTGCTTAAGACTCTCTCTCCCTCTCCCTCTGCCCCTCTTTAAAATAAATAAATAAAATCTTTTTAAAAATTAAAAATAAATTAACCATCACACTGTTTTCTCTCTTTTTTTCCTTTCCTGTTTTGGTCTCTATCTTTAGGGGCTTTTCTCAGATGTGTGGTGATCCTTGGTTTTCCAATTATGTTTTAAAATGGGGAGCTTAAAAGCTGCTAGGAAGAAGCTCTGAGCATGAGGGGGAGTTGTCAATGTGGGCTTCCCCATGTGGTGATCTGACTAGGCTGTTGCTTTGTATAACCTATAGTTTGCTATCTTTAGGTCTCTCCAGAAAATAATCTTCCAGCCCCTGCCAGGTGGATACCATCCTAGCTACCCGTGATCTGGGAGCCAAGCCAGTGGGGAGAATCTCAACATTTGGTATGTAAGCTTTCACTTAGTTTACTGGGAAAGTTTTAGTGGAGTGCCATTTACAATATAGTACTCCATCCTCAGTTTTGCCCCATGTCTCCTTATCCATAGACATTTGTGTTTGGCCTCTAGTCTTGCTCTGGGGTGGGGATCATACACTTGTCTGCCATGTGGACATGGGGACGGGGCTTGGGGGGTATATCTGCTCCTTAAGACCTTTGAAGCAGTCCTTCAATTTTCAATCCTGTCCACACCAACACTTCTAGAAATAGCTGGTACTGCCAAATCCTGAGGCATAAAACCTTTGCGAGTTCTCAATGCAAACTGAGTTGCTCCTTGTCTTTCATCACTACTGACTTAAGATTCAGCTTCTCAAGTCTACTAGGTGGGTTGCTATTCATCCTTCTGCTTTCAAGTCCCCCACATTTTGTCATGTCTTTATGACTTTATCCTGTAAAAAAAAATCCTTTTGCTGTTATTTTAGTGGGGTTTCCAGAAGGAGCTGAAATAAGGGCATGTACTTAATCTGCCATCTTTATTTTTTTAAATATTTTATTTATTCATGAGAGACAGAGGGGGGAGGAGAGAGAGAGAGAAGCAGAGGGAGAAGCAGTCTCCCAAGGAGCAGGGAACCCAATGCGGGACTCGATCCCAGGACCCTGGGATCATGACCTGAGCCAAAGGCAGACGTTTAACCATCTCAGCCACCCAGGGGCCCTAATCTGCCATCTCTAACCAGGGGGGTTGGGAAGGAAAAGGCAGCCCATAGATGGAGGGACCATTTGAGGAGGAAAGAGGTTGGAATGATTGCCAAGTGCAAAGGGGCTGAAGGATCTGGAGGAACAGAGGCAACTCGGGGATGCTGAACTTGTTGGCATGTGCTTAGAACTAAAGATAGGTTAGTTACAGGCATTCCCTTGGGCAGAGCCCAGGATGTTGCTGAATCAGGGTCAGGTCACTATCCAGAGAGCTGCTTCAACCTGTGCAGTACAGATCAAGGACCTTAGCAATGGCCAACTTTTTTCCCATTAACTTAGTTTATAGGCTTCCTTCCTAGGAGAGAAGCTAACATATCTATAAGGATGTCTTAAGAAAGATGTTTATTAGCAGCATTATTTGTGATACTAAATATTAGAAACAGTCTAAACCAGGGCTCAGCCACTATGGCCCATGGATCAAATCCAGCCCTCCTATTTCAGTAAGTAAAGCAGAGCCACACCCATGTACACATTGTTTATATTTCCTTTCATGCTGTAACAGCAGAGACTATGGCCAGCAAAGCCTAGACTATTTACTAACTGGTCCTTTAAGAGAAAGTTTGCTGACCGCTGCTCTAAATGACTAGTAAGAGAATGGATAAGCCAACTAAAGTACATCATACGACAAAATAGAATATAATCCATGAACATTATATCTAGGAAAAAGTTTTGTTTTTTTTTTTTAAACCGGTAAAAAATACGCATAACCTAAAATTTACCATCAACCTTTTTTTTTTTGAAAGTTGGGGGGCAGGGGCAGAGGGAGAGAGAGAATCCCCAGCAGGCTCCACACCCACTGTGGAGCCAGACCTGGGGCTCGATCCCACAACCCTAAGATCATGACCTGAGCTGAAGTCAAGAGTCAGACACCCAAATGACTGAGCCACCCAGGTGCCCCTACTATCAACCATTTTTAAGCGTATAGTTTGGTGGTGTTAATTATATTCACATTGTTGTGAAACAGCTTCAGAACATCTGCAGATCTGAAATTCTATACCCATTAAATAACATTTCTCTTTTCCCCTCCCCCTCCCCAGGCTCTGGTAAGCACCATTATACTTTCTGTTTCTATGAATTTGACTCCTTTAGATATCTCATATAAGCAGAATCATATAATTGTTGTCTTTTTTGTGACAGGTTTATTTTACTTAGTGTAATATCCTCAAGGTTCATCCATGGTGTAGCATGTGACGGGATTTTCTTCCTTCTTAAAGCTGAATAAAATTCCATTTTGTGTATATACCACAGTTTGCTTATTCATTCATCTGTCAGTGGATATTTGGGTTGCTTCTACCCTTTGCTATTGTGAATAGGCTGCTATGAACATAGGTGTACAAATATCTTTGAGACCCTGCTTTCATCTTGTCTGGCTATATACCCAGAAGTAGGATTGCTAGATTGTATGGTAGTTCTATTTTTAATCTTTTGGGGAACGTCAATGCTGTTTCCATAGTAGTACAATTTTACAATCCTACCAATTGGAACAAGGGTTACAATTTCTCCACATCCTCAGCAACACTTGTTATTGTGTATATTTTTGATAGTAGCATTGTAATGGGTATAAGGTGATATCTCATTGTGGTTTTGATTCACATTTCTCTGATGAGTAATGATTTGAGCATCTTTTTATATGATTATCGACCATTTGTATATCATCTTTAGAAAGATATCTATTCCAGTCCTTTGCCATTTTTGTTGTTTGCCATTTGTTGTTGAGTTATAGGAGTTCTTTATATATTCTGGTATCCCTGCTCTTGCTAGAATCCTTTCTTGGTTTTACAAGGGCTTGGGTGTTGTAGCTTTCATCTGGTGTCTACAGTTCTCACAGAGATATCCTGGTCCATACATGGGGTTAACTCTTTGTCTCTGTGGGGGGAGAAGAGCCTGTGGCTTCCTAGTCTGTCATCTTGCTTATGTGACTGTCATAGGAAAATGTTTTTAGCATTTTAATACAATGTTTATGTTTCAATGTTAAGTTTAAAAAAGATCCAAATGTAAAATTACACAGTCTGTTCTGAACTATATAAAAACATTCATAGAAAAAATACTGGTAAGAATGCAGTACAATAAAATGTTAATTCTTTTCTGTACTCTCTAAACATTTTACAACAAATTTATATTCTTTTATAATCAGGAGGGAGAAAGGCAGTTTAAAAAAACAACCACAGGGGCCTGGGTGGCTCAGTCAAGTTAAGCATCTGACTCTTGATTTCGGCTCAGGGTCATGATGTCAGCTCAGGGTCATGATCTCAGGGTCGTGGGATTGAGCCCTGCATCGGGCTCTGTGCTCAGTGTGGAGTCTGCTTGAGACTCCCTCTCACCCTCTCTCTCTACCCCTCTCCCCACTCCTCTGCAAGTGCTCTCTCTCTCAAATAAATAAACAAACAAACAAATAAAATCTTCAAACAACAACGACAACTAGAAGCTCAGAAGTAGACCATGGGTACTGGGAAAGGAATCTTGTATTCAGGAACCCAAAGAGCAGAGAAACAGTGTTCTGAAGGTGTGTAGGATAGAGTTAGGAAAAAGAGAACAGGACAATGCAAAGGGTAAGAAAAAAATGAGTAGTAGTCAGGCAGCACCTATGGGAGGGTTGGGTGAGGAGAAAAGAAATAACCTTCTAAGTCAACCAAGATGTCTGAGGAGCTGCCCCTACAACCTCCTCATTAGATGCATACTTTGTACAGGAGGACTCCCTCTCACTGTGACATCCCTATACCCTTTAAACATAAGGGTCAGCATGAGGCATGGGAAGCTCAGGGGAAGAGAAAGGGGAAACACCAAGAATTTCAGTCCTTAGTGTAATGACAGTCCAAGGTTGCCCAACTTGAGGGAATTCCCAAGGATGATGGTCCCAAAGGGTGACCAACCATCCCAGTTTGCCAGGACAGCCCTGTATCACAGGCAACTCCTTAGTGCCAGATGAACCTGGGCATTAGTTCCCCTAGAAGCCATGCTCTATCCTGCACGCGCAAGCAAGTGAGCGCAGGTGCACGCATGCGCGCACACGGAGCTTTGGCTACATTTATGAGGTAACTGAGAATGGACTTTTTTTTAAGTTTTTAATTTTAATTCCAGTGTAATTCACACACAGTGTTATATTAGTTGCAAGTGTACAATATGGTGATTCAACATTTCCATACATGACTCAGTGCTCATCATGATAAGTATGCTCTTAATCCCCTTAAATTCAAGGGGATTACCTGTTTCTCCTATCTCCCCCTCCCCGTAACCATCAGTGTGTTCTCTATAATTAATATTCTGCTTCTTGGTTTCTCTCTCTCACTCTTTTTTCCCCTTTGCTCATTTGTTTTGTTTCTTAAATTCTACATATGAGTGAAATCATATGTATTTGTCTTTCTCTGACTGGCTTATTTCACTTAGCGTAATATTCTCTGGCTCCACCCATGTTGTTGTAAATGGCAAGATCTCTTTCTTTTTTATGGCTGAGTAGTATTCCGTTATATATATTTACCACATCTTCTTTATCCATTCATCTGTCGGTGGGCACTTGGACTGCTTCCAGAATTTGGCTATTGTAAATAATGCAGTAAACACAGGGGTGCACATATCTTTTTTAATTACTGTTTTCATATTCTTTGGGTAAATACCCAGTAGTGTGATTACTGGATCATAGAATAGTTCTATTTTTAATTTTTTGAGGACCCTCCATACTATTTTTCACAGTGCCTGCAACAGTTTGCATTCCTACCAACAGTGCACAAGGGTTCCTTTTTCTCCACATCCTCGCCAACACCTGTTGTTTCCAGTGTTGTTAATTTTAGCCATTCTGACTGGTATGAGGTGATATCTCATTGTAGTTTTGATTTGCATTTCCCTGATGATGAGTGATGTTGAGCATCTTTTCGTGTGTCTATTGGCCATCTGAATGTCTTCTTTGGAGAAATGTCTATTTATGTCTTCTGCCCATTTTTAATTTTTTAAAATTTTTATTTATTTATTCATTTATTTTTAGATTTTTATTTTATTATTTATTCATTTTGAGAGTGAGAGAGAGAGAGCACGAGCAGGGCAGAGAGGCAGAGGGAGAAGCAGACTCCCGACTGAACCAGGAGCCCAATGTGGGGCTTGATCCCAGGACCTGGAGATCATGACCTGAGCTGAAGGCAGATGCTTAACCATCTGAGCCACCTGGACACCCCTATTTATTTATTTTTTTAAAGATTTTATTTATTTATTTGAGTGAAAGAGAGAGAGAGAGAGAGGAGAGAGAGCATGAGTGTGGGGGAGGGGGGGAGGGAGAATCAGATTCCAGGCTGGGCGGGGATCCTGATTCGGGGCTCAATCTCAGGATCCAGAGATCATGACCTGAGCCAAAGGCAGACGCTTCATTGACTGAGCCACCCAGGCGCCCCTTTTTTTATTGGATTATTTGGCTTTTTGGTGTTGTTTTATGTGTTCTTTATATATTTTGGGATTCATCTTTCATTAGATACTTCTCCAGTGGACAGTTTGGTGAAACACCATTAATGAATGAGTACTTTTATGAAAAATAGAGAGCAGTTCTGCTCTGGGCAAATGCAGCTTGACCATAGCTTGGTATCACACTGTGTAGAAGGCGCCTTCTAGCAGACACAGCCCCCAGCCAGAGTACGCAGCTTGGCCAGCAGAGCCATGGCTGCCTTTCGGGTCCCAGTCCTTTGTGCAGTGCACAAACCACACATACACACTAACCCACACATGCCTATGTTCCAGACGTCTCTAACATCAACAATGCCAGAATAAAGAAAACACTTTCTTATTCATTGAACTATATATTTTTGCCTAGAGACTCTGCCATGTGTGTGAAATCCAAAATAGACACTGGATTTTTTTTTTTCACATGTAGAATAAGGACCTGCTAGAAACAGATGGAAAATAAATAAATTAAAAGACACCTGGGTATGGTAGCCAAGGATGAGGCTGGAGGTAGAACTCGGCCCTTGCATTCTGCTGCTCCAACTCCAGAGAGGAGGAAGCCTCCACCAGGCACACTCATGGAGCCTACCTCTTTCTTTTCAGCAGACTCTTTAGTCATGCTCCGTGCTGGAAGGGTCATCTTTTCAGAACTTCACCACATCTTCAGGATGGCCACGGCCTCCTTCTCCCTCACTCCTCCTTCCGAGTCTCAGATAAAATGTACATTAGACTTTTAAAATATATTTTCTATGTTTCTTATCTTCCCTTCCGCATTTTCCATCTTTAAAAAAATTTTTTTAAGTTTTTATTTATTTAAGTAATCTCTACACCTTGTGTGGGGCTCAAACTCACAACCCCAAAATCCAGAGTTGCATGCTCCTCCAACTGAGCCAGCCAGGTGCCCCTGCATTTTCCATCTTTTTATCTCTTGGAATGATGCTTTGAATAATTTCTTCAGAGCTATCTTCCAATTCTCTAATCCTGTCTTCAGTTGTATTTCTTTTGCTGTTAAACTTATCCATTGAGGTTAGTAGGTACGTGTGTGTGTTTTGGTTATTGCATTTTTTTCCCCTAGAAGTTCTACTTAGTTTTGGGAAGACTCTATCACTGGCTATAATTTCCTGTTCCCGAAGATGTCAACAAAGCTGCCTGTTGATCTACCTTGTTGAATTATTTGAGGCCTATATTGAAAGTACCTTCCTTCAAGAAGTATTTGTGTTTGCTTTTGTGTTGTGTATATGGGCACAAGAGTCTCAGAACACCTTAAACCGAGTTCAAGGATTGATAGTCCCTGACCCAGACCATTGGCAATGGCTACCATAATAAAGAAATAAACCAGGAAAATCAACACACACACATATTTATATGGAAGATGTGAGTGTAGGGCTGTCTGAGGTTGTCACTGGGGTTCCAGGTGCCAGGATGAACTTAATATCTTCTAGGTGGAAGCAGCAATCGTGTCAGCAAGAGCAGGGAGAATAGTGAACTCCCGGGAAAATACAGACATGGTGGGAGCCTAGCAGAAAGCAGTCAAGACCATCCCAAACAGGAGGCAGAACAGCGTCAAGAGAAGTAAATAGTTGAAGCCCCTCAAGTTCTCACCTGATGAGTTACAACTACTCATGAGGCCTTCAAGGGCTCATGGAGTAGAAAGGTCAGCATCATAATGTGATGTAGAAGTCTCAGGTGAACTGGCAAATATGTCAGTCCATGGAAGGAAGGCTGTTTGCAAGTCAGGGGCAGGGGCTTAGATTTGGGAATTTTTTGTTTGAAGGACAATTCTTTGAAGGACCATTTCCTCTCTCTGTGCGTTGGTTTTTCCACCTGTGAGCAAGAGGTGGGAACACAAATATTTTGTGTTCCCACCAACAGTATACAACCGTTCCAGGCATCAGTTTCTTAATGACATCGCTTTCTCCTCAGGGCCATGGACAAAAGTTGTGAACGTGACAAAAGTCGTCCAAATATCAAAGGCCTTGGTGCCAGATAAACACCATGCCCTAGACATCATTCACATTTGCTGAACGTTCTTCAATTGTTGAATTGTAGGAGCCATACTAAGGATATAGTGGTGATGTACCTCCTATCCCTGGCTGGATTCCTGGACATCCTGGGTCCTAATTTTAATCTTTCCACTACATGTGGATAAGTGATACACCTCTATGGCCCTCAGTTTCCCCATCTGTAATGTAAAATGATTGAATTACAGGGTGGTTAACTATAACCAGTTCTGGGATTGTTTCTGAGACTACCTCTCCAGTAACTATTTTAATGGAATCTTCTGGAGTCAGAAACAACTTAAAAGCCAGAAAATGATGGAGTAATTGGGGGTCTTTGGCAGGATCTTAAATTGGAAGCCAAGTATCAGTCAGTCACAGGTGTTGGGTTGATTGGCTTAATATTTTTTAAACTTTTGAATTTGAATTGTTGTAATTACAGATACAGGAGAGCTTAATATAACAAGGGACTCTGAAATGTCTGTGGCAATAAATTTGAAAACCTAGAAAAAACAGACTTCTTGAAAAATGCAAAATACCAAAAACAACACAGGAAAAAGTGGGAGATGGCTATGGAAGAGATTAGGAAGGTAATGAGATTTGATGTTGAAAAGGCATCAGGATGAAATGGCTGGGTAGCTGAATCTTACCTGACCTGTGAAATACACATGATCACAATGTGCCTCAAAATCTTGGCTACTCAAAGTGTGGTCCACAGCCCAGTGGCATCAGCATCACTGGCAGCTCATTGGAAATGCAGACTGACGATCCCCACCCCCAACCCTGACCTACTAAAGGAGACTGTGTTGTTTAAGAAGCACTAGGCTAGGGCAGTGGTTTTCAACCTTGGTTGAACATGGGAATTATCCGAGGAGTTTAAAAAAAATACTGGTATTTGAGTCCCATCCCCAGAGATTCTGACTTAATTAATCAGGTCCAGGGCTTGAGCATCCGCATTTCATTCATTCATTCATTCATTCATTTATTGCCTTCTGTAACGGTCCTCTATTGGGAGTGGTTTTTGTTAAGTTTTTAAATTTAAATTCAATTAATTAACAGTTATATACTATATTTTTGGTTTCGGAGGTACAGGCCTGGGATTCATCAGTCTTACATAACACCCAGTGCTCATTACATCCTGTGCCCTCCTTAATGTCCATCACCCAGTTACCCCATACCTCTACCTTCCACCCCTCCAGCAACCCTCAGTTTGTTTCCTATGATTAAGAGTCTCTTATGGTTTGTCTCCCTCTCTGGTTTCATCTTGTTTATTTTTTCCTCTCCTCTGTTTTGTTTCTTAAATTCCACATATCAGTGAGATCATATGGATAATTGTCTTTCTCTGATTGATTTATTTTGCTTAGCATAATGCCTACTAGTTCTATCCATGTCATTGCAAATGTCAAGATTTCTTTTTTGATGGCTGTATAATATTCCATTGTATATATATACCACATCTTCTTTATCCATTCATCTGTTGATGGACATCTTGGCTCTTTCCATAGTTTGGCTATTGTGGACATTGCTGCTATAAACACTGGGGTGCAGGTGCCCCTTTGGATCACTACAACTGTATCTTTGGGGTAAATGCCCAGTAGTGCAATTGCTGGGTCCTAGGGTAGCTCTATTTTCAACTTTTTGAGGAAACTCCATACTGTTTTCCAGAGTGGCTGCACCAGCTTGCATTCCCATGGGCATCCATATTTTAAAATATGCCTCAGATGATTGAGAATCAGAGATTTAACCTGGGCCGTAGAGAAACACGGAAAGCTGACAAAGAATGTACCCCCCAAATAAAAAAGAACTACAGACTAATCTCATTTATGATTAAAAATAAAATCCAGTGATGATAAAAAAATAATACTATAAGACCAAGCACAGTTTACTTCAGGAACATGAGCTTTAGTGTGCTGGTTTAACAACCAGCTCTCTGGGAAAGATTAAAAAAAAAAAAATGTCTGATTTGTAGCGTTTGTCAATTCCCATGGTGTAAATACTCCCACCATGACTACATGTAAGCATAGTTAATTTTAAGCTAATTTTGCTTCTAGCAAAGAATGGTGCTAATTTTAAGCTACCAACATGATCTCAATCGGCTTGAAAACTCCTGAAACTTTAAACAGTTGGCTCTCACAAGCTGTCTCACGCCACTAGAGGTTGATTCAAAGCTAGGAGAGCCACCAATGAATCTGTTCCATCAACACATTAGAGAGAGAAACCACCATATCATGCCACAAACACATTCGGGGGGGGTTGCCTTGGGGGGGCTTGATCTACACTTGGCAGGGGCATCACCCCTCCGTGTTGTCGCTCACTTGGCCCCTGCAGCCATGTGACTTTGAGACCCCCGCTTTGCTGCCCGCTCAGGCCTAGCCCACACTTGCTGGGGCCGCTTTGCCCTGGGGTCCTGGCAAGGCCTCGGCTTAATCGTGTCATTTGGGGGTGAATGACGAAGGTGTTGCCGTCTCCTCTTCATTTCTCTACAGGCGGAGTTGGCAGGGGAAAGTGCGCTGCTTCCTTCATCTGGGGATATCCTGCCTCAGATGAGCTTGCCCTTTCTCAGCCCTGGAAGGAGTGGAAGAGAGAAGGCGGGGGCCTGCCTCCCGGGCCTGGGAAACGGGCTGGGCTTCCTGCCCCCGCACCGGTCAGGCCTGTGTTCCCGTGCCCTGTGGCTCACCTGCTCTGCCCTGCATTGCCTTACTTTCTTGACTTAAGCAGGCCAGTCCCTCCTTCGGGAACCATGAGCCTCTCCTATCTTTCCAGTAAATCCCCGTTTTGCTTTGATACCCACAGTCCATTTTCATTGCTACTGAACTATTCCTGAGCAACACCATTACTCTGACCCAAGGGGGCTGACTGGCACAGGAATCCAAATTGGTGTTCATCTGTGATGACGCATGTCACGTGTCAGCTGTGATGACAGTGACCAAACAAATCCATTTTCTGGGCGTTGTAACGGGATTCTGGGGCTGTGGGGTCATCGACAGCTACCAGATTCGCCAGCTCTTCAGGGTTGCTAAGGTTTCTGGGATTCCTAAAGAGCTCTGGGAACAATTGTGCAGGGTCATTGCCCCTCAGAGGCTATGTTCCTGGGACGACACCGTGGCAGCCTGGAAGCTCCCTCCTCCAGGCCCTTCTCTCTCCTCCTTGCAGGAATGGTGCCACCCACACCTTCTAGCAAGTGATAGTGAGAAGTTGGGAGAGATAGTGCTACATAAGCTTGTTTATTCTTCGTGGAGCAGATTGTATGTATTTATTCACCTAACGAATAATTACTGAGCACCTATTATGGCCACTTTGTGCTGGGGACAGATGGATATAAACCTCTTCGCCCTATATTCTATCAGGGGAAGGGGAAATGGGCCAGAACAGCCCTAAAAGATAAAATAATAAGATGATTTTAGGTAGTCCTAAGTAACAAGCCTGTAGAGAAGCAGGGAGAATGGGAGAGAGCCACTTGAGCTCAGAAAGTCAGGGAAGGGCACTGGAAAGGGAAAGATCGGAGAGCTGGGCAGGAGGAAGAGCCAGCCTGTGGAGAAGAGGAGGAGCTTTCCCGACGGAGGGAAGGACCACTGGAAAGGCCCCGGAGGTGGGCATGGAGTTAGCACACCTGAGGCACCACAGGAGCCCAGTGTGGCTGCACACAATGAGGGGGGGCATCAGAGGGGTCAAACAAGGGCTGTGCATGCAAGGCTGGGACTAAGCACTCAGGGTTTGGGACTTTCATTCGCATGGAAATGGGAATGGGAAGTGTTAAGCAGGGAGGTTCCTACAATCCGATGGGTGATTTGGAGCGGTCACTGCGGCAGTGGTATGGAGAATGGACCGTGCCGGGGCAATGCTGGGAGCAAGAGACAGGCAGGGAGGCTGCTGCTGAGGCAAAGCTGACCTTAGTCATCCGAAATCGTTCCTCCAAGGCATCTCCACAGTCACAACCTGCCACTGCAACCCAGAAACACGGCAATTATGTGCCAGAAAAAAACCCACATGTATTTATGCTCAAACAATAGTAATTACAGGGCACCTCCTCCTCGTGCCTTCCCTGTGAACTCCTGACTGCTCTAACAATGAACTCCTGCAAGCCAGCCATCTCCTTAGCCCAGCTGCTCTGGCACGGTGGGATGCTTGAAGGCCTCAAGGCTCTGCCACCCACTGCATGCCCCCCACCCGCGTGCGGTGGACTTCCACCACCAACTTGTTATTAGTGTCCAGGTGTAGGAGTCAGGTAGTTTTGGGGATGTAAGTTTCACATACTACAAATTATTGGATTACTTTGACATAATTTATTCGTCTCAAATCCTCCATCATTCTGGAGGGATGTATTCACTCATTCCTTTGTCCATTTATTCACTCGTTCTGTCAACAGACATTGGTCGAATCCCCATGCTGGGTAGGAGCTAGAGATACTGAGCCAGAGGCAGCAATCCCACCCGCCAGTGGGGAGAGGTCATCTGCACCACACCCACCATGACTTATTATCATTTTAAAGTTTATTTATTTTTTTAGTAATCTCTACCCTCAATGTGGGGCTCGAACTCATGACCCCAAGATCAAGAGTGGCATGCTCTTCTGACTGAGCCAGCCAGCCAGGCGCCCCGCCATCATGACTTGTTTTAAGCACAGTTAATTTTAAGCTAATTTTGCTTCTAGCCAAGAATGGTGCTAACTTTAAACTCTCAGATTTTATTGCGACTGGCTCTTCGTGAGGCACCAACACCAGCCAGGTTTTCAGACCACAGAACGAGATACTGCCTTTCTCTAGTAAGAGGAAGGAAATGAAAATTCACTTGTGTTGTGTATTTACTGTGTGCCAGGTTATACTGTTTGCATGCTATGAGATGGCCCATGAGCTGCACAACTAAAACTGAAGCCAGCTCTCCCTGACTCAAATCTCCATGCTTTCTCCACTCCACAGCTTAAAGAAGTAGATCAAACTCAAATAGAAGGGAAGAACTTGGGTAGGTGCTCAGGCTCTCCTCAAAGAACAGTGTGCCCCATACAGATACGAAGGAAGTCACATGTCAGAGATGATAAAATCACAACAACAACAAAAGAATCCCCCAAACACTAACAAAGGCAAAGAAAGAGACATCCTGGAAAAACCCAGCAAGCTGTTCCCGCCTCACAGAAGGAGTCATTCCTGAAAGGCGCTGGAGAAAGATTAGAAACTGGATAGGTTGTGGGGTAATTACTCATCTGAAGTGTTTGCTGAGAGGCGAGGTGGGCCGGATGCAGTGTACTCAGCATCCAGCTGCCTGGGGGAGGAGGGCGGGGGTGGAGGCTTCTCCCTGATTTCCAGCCAAAGTCAGCCAAGTGGTGCCCTCACCTCTGGGGTCAGGAAGAGGAGCCTTCTAGGTCCCTGCCTCTCAACCTTGGTATCTGTACCCATGCGTTTCTTGGCAGGCCAGAGAGTATAAGAAGCCACGTGAGAGAGAGGACAGATTTTTTAGGCATGTCTATTTTACTTAAAAATTTGAGCTATTTTTACTTAAACTTTGATAACAAATGTTAATGTCTGATGCAAGAGGGAGCCAGTCTTCCATGAAAATTTAAGAGAACACAAGTCTTTAAGGAAATTTCATGATTTCAGTGGGCCACTTCCAACTTTGTTCCCAGACTCCCGAAAATCTATGATCTTTGGTGGGAAATCCTGAGACATTCCATGCAGGTCTCAAACTTGTGTCAAATGAACCCCCATCTCCCAACCTCAAATCAGTCTTAACCAACATTAACTGAACTCTCATCCTGGGCCAGATTCTCTGTCAGGCCCTGTTTAAGATTAATAAGATAGCGTTCATGTAGGAGGCCCTAAGATATGTCCACAGTAACCGTGATCTAATAATTTCATTATGCTAGAGTGGAGGCATGTGCAAAGTGTAATGGGCACTTGGAGGAGGAGTGATTAATTTTACCCGGGAGAGCAGCTATCGCAAGAGACTTTGCAAAGAAGCTGAGGGGGAAGGACTCTGCCTTCAGGCTGTCACCCATTCCTGACAGAGGAAACAGGGAGCCCCTGGAAGTGTGGGGTGCTTTGGGGAAGCAGGGAATTTACAGTGGCTCAGTGTAAAGAATGTGGGAGGCACCTGTCGGTGGTGAGTGTGGTAAATTATTGGATTCAGATCACACAGGCCTTGAGTGACATCCTGGGCGTCCTAGATTTTATTCTGGGGACAATGGAGGGCGGGCACTGACAGGTTCAGAATTGGTGAGAAATATTATCAAACCTGTGTTTCAGAAAGTTAATGAAGGTGAAGAGGGGTTTGGAGGGAAGAGGTCTTATAGTTCGGGTTTCTGGAGGCAACCATTGACGTCTATCCTGAGCCCAGCCACTAGGGCAGCTCAGCCCTTTCCTGTCACAGTCTAATGACAGAGATTTGACACATCTGTGAAACCCAGTGACAGAGATTACAGCCATTGTGTGCTCACCCCATAGGATGAATGCCTAGATTGCTACATCACAATTTGGGGTAGCATTTTGATAAATGTATTTCAATATCATTAGTTTCTTCTCTGTAGTCCTCTGTGTTTTCTTTTATGTACTTACAAAAAATTATTCTGGGAAAGACTCCATGGACTTCACCAAACCACCAAAGGAGTTTACAGATCAAAGCCCTCAAACATTTGAAAATGTTAATAGACCATCTTCTTTCCTTTCTCTACATGTGGTAATTCTCTGATCAAGCATTTTTTTTAAAGATTTTATTTATTTATTTGAGAGAGAGAGCAGGGCAAGGAGCAGAGGATGAGGAATAGGAAGACTCTGCCTAGTGCAGAGCCCAATGCAGGGCTCGATCCCACAACCCCGAAATCAGGACCCGAGCTGAAATCAAGAGTTGGACCCTCAACAGACGGAGTCACCCAGGCACACCCCCCCTTTTTTTTAGATTTTATTTATTTTCAAGCAAGCATTTATCAAACATTTCTTACACACTCAGGGTTGTGTCAGAGGCTATTCTCCGGGCATCTGGAACCAGGCTGCCTGGGCTGGAATCCTGACTCCGTCTTTTCTAGCTGTGTTACTTGGACAAAATTACTTGAATCTCCCAGTTTCCTCCTCTGTAAAAGGAGGAAAATAACAGCACTCATTCCATGGGGTTGTTGTGAGAATGAAAGCAGTTAATGTGTGCGAAGCGTTACATGGTATCCAGCTCCACAGTGTGTTTATAGTATCATTCGGGGAGGTACAGTAACCTCAGGTGAGACTACTTGAGAAGAGACCCACTATTTGGTGCAACTCTCATTATTTCGGTTACTTTTCCCTGAGTCCTCCTAAGAATGACCCAGAAAATTCTCCTAAAAAGTAGTAATAGAATCCCTTTAAAGTCCATATTTATCTAAAATTTTAGTAGATGTTTTAGTAGGACTTCCTCAAAAGTGGACTCTGAGGCAAAGGATTTGGGGCAAGTAGTATATTTGGGAACTGATCCCAGGAAGCAGAGGGAGAAAGTGGGGAAGTGAGCTGGGGGAGGGAGAAACATGCAGGTCACCTTGGAGGGCAGCTGGGCCTCAGTCCTCCCGGGACCCCTCTGGGAGTCACCTCCAACTGTCCCAGCCTGGCTGACGGGGCTGGTGGATTTACCCTCATCTCTCTCTCTCTCTCTTTTTTTGTTTGGTGGGCAGCAAAGCAAATTTTATTGAGTGATAGTATAGCGCTCCCAAAGAGGGAGGGGAGTGGAAGGGGTTGCCCCTTAAATGTGAATTTATTTATTTTTGTTATTTTTTATTTTTTAAGTAGGCTTCCATGCCGAGCGTGGAGTCCAAGGTGGGGCTTGAACCCATGACCCTGAGATCAAGACCTGAGCTGAAATCAAGAGTTGGCCGCCTAACTGACAGAATCACCCCAGCACCCTTTATCCTGATCTCTTGAGGGCTGTCCTGGGGGTGCAACTCCCCAGCACTGCTGGCCAGTCTTGGTTGTGGGCCCAGCACACTGCCCGTGGCAGAAAAAGGCCGCAAGCATGGGGACACGGGTGCCTGAGGGAGGAAGCCAGTGTGCTGAAGGATTGTCGGCCGACAATTTCTGCTGCAGCAGGATGGACGAGTTCAACACACCTGGCCGCAGTAAGCCAAAGAAGACGCAACACAGTTTCACTTTGACTTTATTTGATTAAAAATGCGATTGAAAGAACCTGGACTTTCGACTTCTACCCCCACACCCCCACACTTGTCACAGTCTGTGATTTTCTCGGGTGGTTCCTGTAGCAACGTAGGTGTGATTCAGTCTTTAAGAGTGTGTTTATCAGAAATTCTCACCACCCACTCTTCCAAGTCCACACATTATTATGGGTAGACTTTTCAGTGATTTGAGGGGGGGCAGTGTCAGAAGATACACATTATTCTGGTACCTGCTTATTAACAAAGAATACTGAGTTCTGGAGTGTTTCTCTTTAGCTGTTTGTTAATCAAACAAACACCAGGACTTGCACTGCAAAATCTTAGGGCTGTTAGATTCATCTGGTTAGATTTCAGTATAAATAGAGCCACGGGAACTTGCAATTCTTTGAATACATGAATGACTGTCATCGTGTTAACTTCCATAAAAAGCAGTTACATCTGCTCAGTTTCCAGGTGAGAGTGTGTGTGGATTCTGGAGAGGACATTTATCATCATTATTTAGAAAATGTATTTGACGGTAAAGAAAATGCAGAAATCTTCACGCTCTGAGTACAATAACATGTAAATTATGTAAGTTTATAGACAAGAACAGGAAGGTAAAATGGGGAAATGAATATTGTTTTGCCAATACAGTCAGTTTTCTTCTAAAAACAGAAGAGAGTGACATGAAATTTTTAGCGTGCTTTTAGTTAGCCTTGGCAACTTTTCCAGGCTTAGACCAAGCTACTGAAGAATTTTCCCCAGATTTTCTGCCACCCATTTGTGTTTCCTCTAAAAGTAGGCAAAAAAGGGGGGGGGCAGGGTTAGTAAGAGAAGCACTGTGAACATGGATGAACTTCAAAACAGTATGCTAAGGAAGCTAGACACAAAAGACCACCTATTGTATGATCCCATTTATATGAAATTTCTAAAAAAAAAAAAAGCAAAACTACATATATATAGAAAGCAGATCAGTGGTTACCTAGTGGTGGCTGGGAACAGGGATTGAATCTAAATGGGCATGGGACAAGTTTTCAGGGTGATGGAATTGTCCTAAAATTGGATTGTGGTGATGGTTGCATAACTGTAAATGTAGTAAAACCCCTCAAACTATGAGTTTTATGATATGTAAATTATACAATAAAACTGTTAGATACACTGCCACAGTGTTTCTCAAAGGAAATGTCAGCAAAAACAATTTCTGGTTACTACGGGATAGAAAGGCTCCTTCCTTTGCAGATAACCTCCAGCAGCCCCCACAAATAAACTTCTCCAAACACACAGTATAGGGACTGTAGGGGAAAACTGCACTTGCTTTGCAAAGGGTCTTCAAGACAAGCCTCCTGACCTCCCTTCTAACAGACCGTCCTCCAGCCACATCTCCCTCCCACCCCTGCCATGCAGGCTAGAGCCACACTGTCCAGGAGAAATACAGAAGGGGGCCACACATCTGTACTTCTGAGTTTTCTAGTAGACACAGTAGAATGTAAAAAGGAATAGGTGAAATTAATTTCAAGATTTTCTTTAACTTGATATGTCAAAATATTATTTCAGCATGTAATTGATATAATAAATTTACTGATGAGATGTTTTACATTCTTTTTTTTTTTTTTAAAGATTTTATTCATTTATTTGTCAGAAAGCATGAGCAGGGGGAGTAGCAGGCCGAGGGAGAAGCAAGCTCCCCGCTTAGCAAGGAACCCGGTGCGGGACTCGATCCCAGGACCCTGGAACCATAACCTGAGCCGAAGGCAGACGCTTAACGACTGAGCCACCCAGGGGCCCCAATCTTTTTTTTTTTTTTTTAAGTACATTCTTTTTTTCATGCTAAATCCTCAAAAGCTGATGTGAGTCTCACACTTACAGCACATCCCAATTCAGAGTGGCTACATTTTCAAGTGCTTGGGAGCCACAGGTGGACAGCGCGGGCCTAGAGGCATCCAGCTATTGACGATTATCCAAAGACTTCAGATTAGTTGTAAAGAGGGAACAGTTTCATGCAATCATCCACTGCTAATTAAAAAAAAACATGTAGGGCGCCTGGGTGGCTCAGTCGGTTAAGCGTCTGCCTTTGGCTCAGGTCATGATCCTGGGGTCCTGGGATTGAGTCCTGCATCGGGCTCCCTGCTCTGCGGGGAGCCTGCTTCTCCCTCTCCTCCCCACTTGTGCTCTCTCTATCTCTGTCTCTCTCTCAAATAAAATCTAAAAAAAAATTTTTTTAAATAAAAAAATATGTAAAGGTATATGTTGAATTGTTCTGTGAAAGCACACTGATCTCTGTGCTCCTTGCTTTTTTTAAAATTAATTTTTCACATGATCCTGAAGAATTTTTTAATGTACTCAATGGGTTTCATTTTTAGGTCTTGGCGGTTATGTCCCTATGGTCCACACAGACAGCCATGTTTGAAATTAACATTGCAGAGCCATTCGGAGACCAGGAATCGAAACAAGAGTTTAGTTGAGATGAAAGGTTATGTCCTTTATCAGAAAACTGCGTCCTGTCCTCACAAAGAACAGCTGTGATGATCTACAGGAATAGGTCTGTCTGGTTGTGAGAATTATTGACCTACAGCCACCAGCAGCCATCTAGAAATTCTGGCATCGCAGATAAAGACCTACAGCTTGGGAGAGTCTCAGGTGGGCTTGTTTTGTAGGGTTTGACTGGGGATAGGATAGAAGTTGTCTACTTTGGGATAATACAACCATATGAAGTACTGTCAAGATTCTTATTCTCCAGATGCATCCATGTGTTGCTTCGATGATCTGCTGTCTCAATCACAGAGAATCTGATTTATCCCACAGTATTTGCTGTTCAACTTTCACACTTGTAGCTTGACCACTCAGCCTTCTTGTGGAACTAAAACTGTCCAGCTGGAGCACCTGGAAATATATTTCTTTCTTCCGAAACACTCCATTGTCTCAGTAGACCCACAAATCCAAATGAAAAAGCAACCTCATAAAATCAGCAGGAAGGAAAGCAGGTGACTGAGTTCTCCGTTCTTGTTGATTGTTCTTGGAAATCCCCTTTGCTCATGGCGACCTTTTCTTTTACTCTTCCATTCCTGTGGGTTAAAATCTTGCCCTTGGGACTCAGGCGTCTCTATTGGCCCCAACTGCTTTCATCCCTGCCTCCTCTTCATTTCCCCCCGTACAGATAGACCCATAGCCAGGGAAGGTGGTGTTCTTAGAGCTATGGTGTTATTAGGGGCATTGGTCCCTGGTGATATCTCACACAAATGTTGGGATGGAATAGAAGCTTTTACCTTGGGCTTCACCCTTGGTCCCTGCAATTAATCTAGACCACCTTCGCTTCACGAGTCTGCTTTACCCACTTTGTTCTCTGACTCTGGAGCCTCAGTTCAGGCTTCTCTGGCCTCCATGCTGTTTTGGGTATTTATTTGTCTCTGTCTCAACCCCCAGCCTTTTCCTATTCACACATTCTGCCTCCAGCCCCCAGCACTGAGACCGGGAAGAAGAAATACTTCCACATCCAGAATCAGCCAGACAACTCCTTCCCCAGCCACCAACAGATCCTGACCTCTATTAGCGGTCAACTCCAAGACTTAATTAACTTTGTTCCAGTGGTCAGAACTGAGCTCCCACACCTCAGCTTCCAGGACAGCTCCCCTTCCCATTGGTGGCGGCTTCCGTTTTTATTATTCAGCAAAGGAGCCCCTTTTACTTTCTTTATTTTAAAGAAAAACAAACTACCATCCTGCTCCTTGATGCATGTCTTAGTTTAGGTTCTCTGCAAAACAAAAGCTCAGAGAGACTTGGGTCTTGGGTCCAGGTAGCCTTTTTGGGAGGGGAGCCTGGGATGCTGGAAAGAGGAGGAAGAAGCCAGTGAGGGCTGTGTTAATCCACTGGTTATTGCTGTGGGTGACTGGGCTCACTCTTCCTGGGGACCCTCTGAGGAACTGGTAGAGAATACACCCCCAGAATTGTGCCTCTGAAGAACCAGAGACTGGGGCCTCGTTCCACTGAGTTTCCAACCCTCCAATGGTCGAGGGCTGCCCTGGGAGTGTTAACTGCCCCCTCTACTCGGGGCTGCCTGTGTAAGGGCGAAGGGGACTACCGAAGCTTGAAACGAACCCTGCGGTGAAGAAGTTGAGGGACTCCACCAGCACTTGAGGCGGGCACTGCCTGTGTGTGTGGAGAATGTCCACCCTGGCGGCAGCTGGAATCCCAGAGGGGCTGGCAGTGGGAGCACAGAGAGAGCATCAGTTACTATTCACGAATTGTAATGGAAAGCTATCCTCCTCACCACCCCCTCAAGAAACAAAAACAAAGTATACCGAAATGGAAATATCCCTAAGACCTAACATAACCTCTACAGCTGTTTCTTTCTTTTTTTTTTTTTTAAGATTTTATTTATTTGAGAGTGAGAGACAGAGATAGCAAGTAAGAACACTGAGCGGGGAGAAGAGGGAGAAGCAGGCTCCCCACTGAGCAGGGAGCCCGATGCGGGGCTCGATCCCAGGACCCCGGGATCATGACCTGAGCCGAAGGCAGACGCTTAACTGACTGAGCCACCCAGGCGCCCTCTACAGCTGTTTCTTCAAGTCGAAGAAGAGAGGATGGTCAAAGACAGCCGGCTTCTGTGCGGTCAGGTCAGGGCCAACACAAGGGACCCTTTCACTGGAGTGCCTTGTCTCCCAGAGCCTGTGTGTTTCTATGTAGATGGGTTTCACCAGCTAAAGTCAGATGAAAAAGATGATCGTCCCCAGTCCTGTTGTCACCCTTCGTCAGAGTCTTCAAGGAAGCTGACTCAGAGGTGTATAGGGCTTGGGGATAGAACGTTTCCCCTCCTGTGCAATCTGAGGCTTCAGGAACATTGAAAGTCAGGCTGTGAATTGCTAACTATGGGATTCCCAAAGCATCAAGGTCATTCTAAACAGAGAGACAATCTGGGTCATGGACTAGGATAACCCAGGGGATCTGGGACTCTTCTTGGAGGTTCATGATGTGGTTGGCCTTTGAAATAAGGATTGGGTATACTCCTAGATATTACTGTGCATGATAGCTACCATTTGTTGTACTCAGAACAGGTACACAAAACTTTTTTACATTAGCTTATTTAATACACAACAGCAAAGTAGATCTATTATCACCACTTGACAAATAAGGCAATCATGGCTCCCAGAGGTTAAAGACTCAGGGTTGTACAGCTTCAAAAGGAGCAGATCCGGGATTCTAAACTAGTTCATGGGCAAAGACAGAAATACGGCCCCTGTTACGATTATATATACACCTTTTTATAGATCCAGGAAGACAGGCAACCTAATGGGCCAGCCTGTACCTCTATAAAATAGAATAGCAAATGGTTCACAGCCCAGTCTTTGGGGTCAGATGATGTCTTTTAAGACCATCAGGGAATAGAATTAGATACAAAATTATCTCCACGTCTTCCTTACAGCCTGTGATTAAATAGACTTTAAAAAATATATATATTTTAAATCACAGTAGATTCTATGTGCACGAGTATGTTTTGTCCTAGATATCTGTCATGAGAAACTAAATGTTTTCCAGAAAAAGTAACACATTTTTGAAACAAAAATGATACCATGTATCCTTCTACAAGACGCATTTGTGTCCTTATTCCAGAAATCTGCTTATTCTCTGGGTCACACATTTATATTTGGCAGCAAATTTCAGAAGTTGGCATGAATGAGCTTCCTTGGGCAAGTGTGGAAGGAAGAGCTTGTGTGCACACCCAGCAGAAATGAAACTGCTGGCTTGATGGGTTTGCAGGTCTTCCTACAACACGGAGAAACCATTTGAAAACCTACACTTGCCTCTGGGTGGCTGCAAGCTTTCTTTCTTGTTTTGTTTTTTTCTTGACGCTCTAGGTACGCATTTCTGTTGTGCTCTGTCCAGCTTCCCCATGAGCCTTCAGGAAGACATTTCTCATCAGCACTGCAGACAAGGAGTGAGCTGACACATAGTAGGTGCTTCATGGAGTCAGATTCTCAGGATTGAAAGGGACTTTAAAGGTCATGAGGCTGCAATGGACATCTGTGGCTTTGACCCATTCATTTTGCCGCAAAACTTCTCAAAAAAGGTCTCTCTATATTTGCTGTCTCCACTTGCCCACAACGCATGTTTTCCTCAAACCTGTCCAGCCAGTCTCTGGTGCCCCCGCTCACTGAAATTGCTCTGGTTGAGGTTTCAGAGAGACCTCATATCACTGAATTTGGTGGCGATGTCTCTATTCACCTGTTCCTCCTGCCACCCAGAAGCATTCAACACAGTGGACCACTCCTTTCAGTTTGAAATATTCTTTTTTTCTAACTTTTGTGAAACCACAGTCTCCTGGCTCCTCCCGCCTTACTAGCCTCTCCCTTCATCCCTGTTATTGAATTCCCTGCCACTGATGCTTCTAGTTTTCGCCCATCCTAGGGCTCTCTCTACACCTTTTCTCTCGTGATAGTCCTACCAGGCTTCTGGCTTTTCATACTCTCTTTTACAGATGATTCTCAAATTTATACTCTGAACTCTAGACTCAAGTATTTAACCGCTTACTTAACTTTGCCTTTTGGATGACTGACGGACATTGCAAATTTAGGATGTGCAAAAATGGAACTCTTTTTTTAAAAGATTTTATTTGTTTACTTGAGAGAGAGAGAGCGCGCACTAGAGAGTGAGAGCAAGCAGGAGTGGGGGGCAGAGATAGAAGCAGGCTCCCGGCTCAGCAGGGAGTCTGACGTGGGACTCAGTCCCAGGACCCTGGGATCATGACCTGAGCCGAAGGCCGACGCTTAACCAACTGAGCCACCCAGGCGCCCGCAAAAATGGAACTCTTGATGCTTTTACCCCCCAACCCTCTCTTCCCTGAGTCTTTCTCTTTTCATGTAATAGGACCACCATGAACCCGGTTGCTCAAGCCGAAAACTTCGAAGTCATATTTGATTTCTCTCTCTCTCATCTCCATATCTGGTGGCTCGGCAAGTCCTGTGGGCTTCCTCTCCTCAGTACATGTGCCAGATTCACCTACTCTCGGTTTTCTACTTGTCCATCTCTCATCTGAATGACTGCCATAGCCTGCTTCTGGTCTCCCTGCTTTCACTTCTGTCTTCCCCTAATCCATTCCCAGAGCAGAGCTTTTAAAAATGGAGGTCAGAGAATGTGGCTCACTGGTTTAAAACCATCTAGTGGCTTCCCATCACTCAGAGTAAATTCAAATTCCTTAACAAGACTTCTACGGCACCCATGACTTAGCCCAGGGGTTGGCAGACTTTTCTGTAAAAGCCTAGATAGTACATCTTTTAGGCTTTGTGAGCCATATGATCTGTGTGGCAACCACTCAGCTCTGCTGCTGTAACAAGATAGCAGCCATCTACAATATGATAAACGGATAAATGTGGCTGGGTTCCAATAAAACTTTATTTACAAAATCAGGCAATGGGCTGGATTTGGCATGTGGGTCAGTTTGCTGACCCCGGTCCAGTCCCTTGCTACCTTTCCAACTCCATCGCACACCACTCTGCCCTTCGCTGTGTCCTAGTCACACTGGCTGGGAAAGATAGTCCCCCAGGGTGGCTGCCCTCAGCTCCTTCTGTCACTGTATACTAATGTCAGTATAGTGTGACATACCTTGAATATGCTGGCGCGTGACGACTTTGGCCAATGGAATGTGGTACAATTGATGTTCTAGGACTTCTGAGCTGAGGCCTTGGGAAGATTGGCAACTTCTGCTTCCTCTCTTGGAATCCAGCCACCACGCTGTGAGAAAACAAAGGCCCCAAGGAGAAGCCATGCGGAGGAGAAGTTCTGGGCCATAGTCGCCGATGAGCCCCCCGCCTGCAGCACCGACTGCCTGCTAGGGAGTGAGGCAGTCAGCTGAAATCACATGGAGCAGAGAACTGCCTAGGCGAGTCCAGCCATTTCAGAGAACCAGGAGAGAGAAAATGGTCATTACCTTAAGCTATTAAGTTTCGGCGCTTGGTTTTACAGCAATAGGTAACTGAAACCCTGGCCTTCTTTCTGTTCCTCAAACCCACTTAGGTCATTTCTCCATCAGTACCAGCTGTCCTCTCTGCCTCGCTCTTCACCTGGCTGATCCTTCTCATCATTCAGTTTGGCCCATAGCACCTCAGTATTTTTGTATGTTTGTTTTGGAAAGCTGCCCTTTCTTTACTTTAGGCTATGTGGCTGACCACCCTCCCTCCCACCCTTATCTGGACTCCAGGATCAGCTTGTAATGAAGTCCAAGCCAATCTGTAACTCCACTCCTCTCCACCCCTGACACACCCAGCCTCATTTATTGATTCAAGGATGGACATGTGACCCAAGTCGGTTCAGTAAGAGTCCATCCCAGGAATTACTGGTGAGGAGAGACTCTTGGTTGGGGTTGTTAGGCTGGTTTAACCCACACCTGGAGCTGCTGGTGCCCAACTGTCCAGCACAAGGGCAGGCCTGTCTGGGAATAGAGCCAGCCCAGAGGAGGGCAAGGTGGAAGGATGCAGAGATAGACTCCAGATCCAGCCATACTTGAAGCTGGAATTTCCTTGGACTTTTAAGTTACATAAATTGATACATCTCCCGCTCCACTATCACCCCTCTCTTCTTCTGTTTAAGCCAGTTCGAGCTGTGTTTCTGTCACTTGCTCTTAAAATACCATCAATTGCTTGACTCCCCGCCCCCCCATTTCCACCAAAGTTTAGGTGGAACCATATGAAATTGCTATTCTTGTAGGTCAAAAATAACTGAATATCAGTAATTTTATATAGCTAACTTATCTGAACACCTCCAGAGACAGGGAACACACTACCTCTTGCTCCAGCTCAATTAAAAATTGGACAGACTTAACAAACAGAAAATTCTTTTTTTTTAAGATTTATTTATTTATTTGAGAGAGAGCAAGAGCTCTTGAGTGCAGGGAGGGTCAGAGGGAGAGGGAGAGGGAGAGAGTCCTCAAGCCGACTCCCTGCCGAGCACAGAACCCAGCGTGAGGCTTGATCCCGGAACTCTGACTGAGATCATGACCTGAGCTGAAATCAAGAGTCAGCTGCTTAATGGACTGAGCCAGGCATCCCTAGAAAATCATTTTTCTAAGACTAAATTCATATTCCTGTTCCTTTCATAGACCTGGGAGCTCTCCTCTGAACATATTTTATGTCTAGAGTAGCACTTGACTGAAAAACTCCAGGACAGTCTCCCTTGGTGGAGGAAAAATGAGATTATTACCTCTTCATTCTAGACACAATACTTTTGGTCATGCAGCCTAAAACAGCTAAATCTTTTATAAAAATGTGATGTCTTAAGCCACGTCTTCTCCATCTTGCTCTAGTTTATTTCAGACTCAGTTCAGGCCCTGGTATTTAGCTCCAGTGAATTTCACTATGTTCTGTTTCACTCACTGACCCTTCTTTTAAAAGCCAAGCTCCTGCCCCTGCCCTTTGGATCAAAGTGCTTATCAATTATTTTCTCTGTGGTTGTCATGATAACACAACATAATGAAAACTTAGTGCCGAGATCAGGATTGTGCAATCTAGGGTACCCCTGTCAGCATCATGTTCTCTGCAAGTTTGAGAAGCATGCCTTCTCTATTTTCATCTGAGTCATTACTATAGAGGTTGGAAAGGACAGAGCCGGGAATCAAGCCCAAAGGGATGTAGTATGCTTGGACAGTGACTCATTAGCCTTTAGGTTGGGTTGTCTGGTCCGTCACTACTTCTCTGACGTGGGCTAGCAACCACCCGTGTTTCTCAGCTTGTCCACGGGAACTTGCCCAGTGCCAGCTAAGGCTGTTGTGCAAATGTATAAGGGGCTCCTCAAGACGGGGTATTCATTACCCCATTCTTGAGGTTAGGTGGAACAGTGCGTCATTTAGGATAGGCTACACAGTAACAAATAGACCCAAGGTTTAAATGGCTAAACACAATGGCATGTCATCTGTAGCTTAGGCAACAACAATTCAGGGTGCTCAGGTTGGTGGGAGTGCTCTCCTCCATGCAGCCTCTTGGGGATCTAGGTTCTCTCCACCTCCTGGATCTGCTCTTCTTCAGCTTCCCTGTCATCTGCATTCAGCCACAGAAGAGGAAGGAAAGAACATAAGGAAGCACACCGGGGAAGCTTTCGTGGAACAGGCCTGAAAATGACATATTCCTGCTTCTCGGTCAACAGAGCCATACCTAGGCAGTGGTAGGTAGGAAAACGCTGTTGAGCGAAGTGCTTCAAGAACTGGAGAACGGACTCATTGAACAGGGAGTGGTCTCCGCGGTAGGCAGCTAACATTGCCATGACACAAAACTAATCACCCAAAACCTGACTGCACAGCAGACCTTTCAATACCAAGCTTCTGCCCCTTTCCACTGGGTCAAAGTCTTTGTCCAGTATTATCTCTGTAGTTGTCAGATATATGTCAACAACATAATGCAGATATAATGCAAATAACATAAAAATTGATGGCAAAGTGGAACCGTCGGTCTTGCAAGATCGGCAAGATTTCAAGAATAGGAAAGCAGTTTTGGGGACCTGCCCTGGTCATTTATTTGCAAAGCCATTGACAAATGAGGAAATGGCAGTGTTAGAGCGGAGACAACCAAGGACGATGAGGACCAAAAAGACACTTCAAGTGAGAATGGGTCTAACATCAGGGGGGTGAAAGACACCTGGGAAAATTAGCAAACACCTTACATATTTTTGTCAAATTATACTGTCTATGGCTGTGTTATGAAAATCTTTTTTTTTTTTTTAAGTAGGCTCCATGGGCCTAGCATGGAGCCCAACATGGGGCTTGAACTCACAACCCCGAGATCAAGACCCGAGCTGAGATCAAGAGCTGGACACTTAACTGACTGAGCCACCCAGGCACCCCTGTGTTGTGAAAATCTTAATCTATGAATTACACATTATATGATCTTCAGTTTTATCAGAAAAATATGCCCCCCAAAAATCTTCAGTAGCTGACTGATGGTTTTTGTGGTGGTGGTTGTTGCTCTTCTAAGAATGAGCTGCGGGCAGCACTCTTACCTGGGCCCTCCTGTAAGACCCAACCTCTAAATGTTGGTGTGCCCGGAGCTTCGTCCTGGGTCTCTTCCCTCCAGGGTCCCCCCCTTTCCTAAGGGACGCATCCAGTCCCTGGGCTTTAGATACCATCTGCCTGCAGTTGCCTGGCCTTGGGATGTGTATCCTGCTGTCCACTGAGTGTTTATTAGCCTCTCAGACTTAGGTGTTTAGAAACACACTTCTTGACTTCAAACCTGCTCCTCAAGTCCTCCCTGCCTCACTCAGTAAATGGTAGTGTCCTTCAGCCTCTTCTCAAGGCAAAATCTCGAGAGTCATTCTTGATGCCTCTGACCTGCCTACTCACATCTGATGCAGTAGCAAGTGCTGTTGGGCCTACCTTTCCACTACGTCCTGAATGGACTCCATGCCACCTCCCCACCATCACCTAGCCCAGTGGCCACCTCTCTCACCGGGGCCCTCCATGACAGCCTCGTCACTGGTGCTCCTGCCCCCGCCCTTGCTTTCACGGCCATCCCGTTTCCACATGGCAGCCACAGTCAGCCTTTAAACATACAAATTGGATCATGTCATTCTGTAACTGAAACCCCTCCAATGCCTTCTCATCACATTTATAATAAAATCCAAACTCTTTCCTGTGGCCTCCCAGGCCCCACATCATCTGATTTGTGCCCGTCTGGCACCTGGTTTCAACACCCCCTCCTCGCTCCTCGCTCACCCTCGCCACTGTGTGGGCAGTCCGGTGGGTTCCCTCCTCATGGTCCGCACCATCTGGACACTCCTTCCTCCAGAACGGGGCTGCCTGACTTCTCCTCCTCATCAAATCTCAGCTAGAGGTCTTCTCTACCTACCATCTAAGGCAGCCCCACTCTCCAGCCTTCTTCATCTGGTTGTCTGACTTTTTGCTCACAGCACTGTCATTATCACTAACTGCAACTCTTTTGCTTATTTATGTATCTGAAACATTTTCTCTGTCTTCCCTTAGACTATAAACCACAATGAGAGCAGGGATGTTTGTCCAGTTGGTTCACTGCTAGATCTTCATTGCCAGAATGAAGATCGGCATCACATAATAGATGTTCGGTAAATACCCATAAACTAGTTTTTTAAATGGAAGAAAAAAACCCTTATTTTCATAATTTTAAGTTTCATTTTGCAGAGTTAAGTCCCAGTAAAAACCTTTATTATTTAATACGAAATTTGGGTTTCCTTTATAAGTGGATTTCTTCAAGTGGCCTTTTCCTGTATCCATTATCTTTGAACAATGAAGATCTCCTGTCTTGCGTGTTTCCTTCCTTGCATAGACTAGTAAACGTGTGGAATAAGTAAATGAGGGCATGGCTGACATGATTTGTTCTTGGCTAACCCAAGCTAGGTCACAGTGATCAATCACTTTTCTTCCAGGAGATCACAAATGCCCTTTCCCCTTTAAAATCCATTCCAGAATCATGTCTGCAATCTGCTATGCCCACCAGTTCACAGGGTACGAAATCTTTTTTCTTTTTAATGGAACACTTTTTCTGTCTCCAGGATTCCAGCACCATTTGAAAAATCTGCAGGTCCCCTAAGATCACAGATAAACACTGAAAGTCTCTTTCCTGGGTTCTGTAAGTATTCTGGCCTATAATTCATCTGGGCCGAGAGGCTTGAGTGTAATTCAATTCAGGACACAAATAAAGGTTCTTATTAGAGGGGAGTGGCCACAGTGCAAGACAATTTGGCAACACACTGATGTCACCGAATCGTGGAATGAAACAGATGCCTTGTTAATATGGAGGCCCTGATATCTTTCCAAGAACTGGCTTCTATAGCTCCTTGAGTTCTGACAACCAGTCATCTGGGGCCAAAATTAGGGTTGAGGGGTCTGGAAGTCTCCTTTAAAATTCTCTTCTATCTTGCCATGTGCCATAATCCTTTGGGGTCTGTGGGAGAGAAGAGAGAGTGAGAGAAAGGCAAAGGGAACCAACTTCCCACTGGGATGCTGAGGGGAGGTGGGGGTTCACCTGTGTGCAGCCTGCTGGTGGAAGCGAGTCTGTCCGTAGGACTCAGGTTGATGTGAGCGTGCATGACCTTTTTAAAAGGTCACCCACTCCTCATGTCTCCTCTGGACTCTTGCCACACAGGGAAGTCTGAATTTTCACATTGCATTTCTGGAGTTTTAACTACGGGCTCAAATTTAAAAAGCACTGTGCCAGCCAGACCACACATGCCCTAGGGTCTGATCCAAAGGGTAGCTCCCAGTTTGCAGTCTCTGGCCTAAGGCAGCATGTAAAGATTACAGGTGGGCCGAGAGAAGATGCTGATTGTCAGTTTCTTCAGTCACTGCTCCCAGAATGGGATGGGAATGCAGATTCATGTCTTCTTAGTTCAGAAGAGCAGCTTTCTATTTTATAAGGGTTAACAGGCAGTTTCTATTTGATAGGGCTTAAACAATTGGTGGGGGTGCCTGGGTGGCTCAGTTGGTTGAGTGTCTGACTCTTGATTTCGGCTCAGGTGGTGCCCCATGCATGCATTGGGCTCTGCGCTCAGTGGGGAGTCTGCTAGAGATTCCCTCTCTCCCTCTCCATCTGCTCCTCCCCCGACTCACACGCACACACACTCTCTCTCAAATAAATAATCTTTAAAAAAATTGGCGTCGCAGGGAATCTTCTTTCGATGGCACTGAAGTTTGACAGAAAGAGCCTTAACTTCACAATGAGGAACTCATATGTTTGCACAATTTGGGGGCACAATTTTTGTGGTTGCTGTGTCTCCCCAAATCAGAAGACACTATGACTGTGTTGTCTATATGTTTGGGGCCCTCAAATTGGTAGCTGGAATAGTGTATGCATGAGGTAAATACTCAAAAACATTGAATTAATGTTCCTGGCCACTTCAGCTTGCAAATTTCACTTTAAAAAAACATTAAAAAAAAAATCTCTTGTGTAAATACCTGATTCCCTTAGGCTTAAGGTGTGGGGCAGAGGAGAAATACAACCTTCGTTATCCTCAAAGATCAGAGGAGCTATAACACACTTGCTACATCAGGGAGGTATATTGAGGCAACAAGAAAGACCTTCCAGTGAGTTTTGTTCAACCTTTGGATAACCTGGATCCCAATTTCCAAACACAACACAGTTGAACTTTCAGGGTTTTCCCCTTCAAATCTAAAAAACAAATTTGTTATCTTCCCGACCAAAACCTCTATAGATTTTAATGGGTGTCATCCAATCACTCAAACTAGAAACTCTGGAATCGTCTTTAAGTCTTCTCTCTTCAGATAGTACTGGCCACCAACTTCCACACAGTCTTCAATGCATACCCTCTTTCTCTCCCTTGATTCAGGGCTTCATCACTCCCTGATATTTTTTTTTAAAGATTTTATTTATTTATTTGAGAGAGAGAGAATGAGGGATAGAGAGCACGAGAGGGAAGAGGGTCAGAGGGAGAAGCAGACTTCCCGCTGAGCAGGGAGCCCGATGTGGGACTCCATCCCGGGACTCCAGGAGCATGACCTGAGCCGAAGGCAGTCGCTTAACTGACTGAGCCACCCAGGCGCCCTGTCACTCCCTGATATTTTAATGATCTCTCCCTCACTCCCTCCAGTTTTGATTGCATGGGCCATCATTAAAGGTGTTATACCTGCAGTTGCCCTCAACTCCCTTACGCTTCTCCCCCGCCATTGTAAGACCTGGGTGGAAGAATCCCAACCCTGGTTAAAGCTGACATTCTCACTACTTTCCACCTGTGTCCGGAAGCTGAGCTTGGGTGGGAAAAACCACTCATCCCTGCTCACCAGCCACACTGAGCATCCCAAACTGCAGGTGGGTCCTCAGTGCAGCCTGGAAATTATAATATATTCCCCTGGTCAACTGACTTCCCAGCTCTTTCTGTGTCTCTCCTCCAGTGCGTCCAGTGTTGCTATAAGCTTCCTCCGCCCCCCTAATTCTCAGCTGCTGACCGCCCGCCATTCAACTGGAAAAGGGAAGCAACCAGCAGAGGGGTCTCTCCTCTTCCACCCCTAGACCACTGGCCTAACTCATCTCCTTATGCCCCTTCTACCTCCAGGTCCCCAGTGACCCCAGTCCAGTTCCCACACCGCCGAAGTGATTACATATCACTCACTCACTAAAATCCGAGCGGCTTACCATGTCATGGCCCTCCTTGGTCTACCCACCTGCAGGTCTCAGTTTTGTGTCCCTGGCTCTCCAGCACCTGAGGCACGGCTTCACCCAGGGACCTCTGCACACGCAGCTCCTGTGGCTGGAGCACTCTCCCCATGAAGGCACATGGGGTTCACTTTCTCGTTTCTCTCAGGTCTTGGTTCAAAGAGCACTTCTCGAAGAGGCCTTCCCTGTAACCACATATGCACCTCCGCCTTGTCACCCTCAGTTCATTCCCTGCTTCGTTTCCTATGCATTTATGTACCAATAAAAAAAACATAGAATAGTACGATGATTTATGTTCCATATTTTAACTTCAGAACACAATTGGGATTAACTCTGTAGCTGGCCCAGGTCTCCTAAGAATACAACAGAAAAAGCCTGAACTGATGTTCTAGAGCAGTTTCCTGATGTCCATGGTGGCATTCTGAATCACTCTATCGCTCTTAGATCTAAGCTGAAATGGAAGTGTATTTAGGAGGTTGTTGTTTATAATGGTGAGGGTGGGGTTCCACCGACTGAGAAGCACGTAAGAGTCAGGGCTGACCTCACTCTTCTTGTTTTCAACCTCTGTCTCTCAGTTTATTCACAGCTAGGATAAACCTGCTCAGTTACAGGCTCCGTTCCAAGCCACCCGGGAAACACTGGTGGAAAAGCAAAAGCAACTCGGTTTTTAGCGAGGGGTTTCGGGACCTCTCTCAAAGAATTGCGGGCTCTCCCTTGATGGTAAGAACAGTGACCAGGTGTGACTGTTTCTGAACCAACCCACTGTGTACGCCTGTGTTACCTCCAGGAGACAGAACGAATCTGCTTTCACGGTGGACCGCAGTACCTTGCTCAAGGAGCACCCCCCCCACACACACAACATAGCTTCTGATGAAGCCATCATAAGCAGGTTTCCCAAAGACGCCTTTCAAAATAGGCTCTCAGAAAGCTTTTTTCTCAAGCAAGTTTGTCCTCCAACCTCACAGAGCTCATGGGCCACAAGCCTCTGTGTAGAAAGCGTACACATTCTGCATTTTTGTAGTGGGGACATTAGCAGTGGCCAGTGGTAATGTCCTGGCCTGCTTGGCTATGGTCATCTGAATTTGTGCTCCCTTGGCATCACAGTGGCCCTGACATTTCCTAAAAGCACAGACCTATCCCTTCCTTCTTTGGCCTCCGGATGTTGAGTTTGTCAGGCAAGGTGGGCAGGAAACCTTGCCAGTTCATAAATCCTTGGACGGAGCGTGCCCACCAACAGGGGTTACATCTGCCCCCACCTGGAGAAGGCTGTACCTACCCACCCACATCCCCCATGACCAGTGGATTTTCCATGCTTCTTGGCTATTCAGGTAGGACCCTCGCACACCTATGAGGGCTTGGGTGTTTGGGTACGGAGTTCTGCCCAACAGGGGCCACCCAGCCTCTGGCCAAGGACTCCAGACATGAAGCTGCACCCAGCTGCCCTCTTTGTACTTCTGGGTCCCTGTGAGCATATGTTTCAGTTCCCCGTTTTGGGGGAACTCTTCAAGTAGATTCAATTCCCAAGGTTCACCCAAGGCTTTGGAGGTATACAGGGATTTGAGTGAATCTTGAAACTGGCCTAGGGTCACGGAGTACAAGCTTCCCAAGGTGACTTCAGACAGAGGAAATACCCCAAACTCTCCTTCCATATAGTCAGTTTGCTCTGGCTGAGGCGGGAGAGGGAAAGCCACCCCGAAAGCAGGCGGCCAACGGTGGGTTTTTTGTGATCCATCGGGCGGCTAAGTTGACAAGGGGGGCCGACTGTCCTAGTCCACCACCCTGAAGTCGTTCAGGGAGCTGGGGTTTTTGTGACGGAGACCAGGGTGACTGGGACTGGCGGCGAACAGTCACAGCGCCAAGGGCGGCCCGGCGGGGCGAGGGCGGAGCGGGCGCAGCTGCGCTGACGGCCGCGGCAGAAAGGGGGCGGCCGCGCCCATTTCCTCCGCTCAGCAGGGGCCGGCAGGATCCGCATCGGCGAGTGGCGCCTCCGGACTGTGCCGGGCTGGGGCGAGACGGCTCTGGCCGAGCCTGCGGCGGCTGCCACCCCTCCGGACGCTCCGAAGTCCGCCGCGCGGTTCGCGTTCCGGCTGCCCGTATGGACGCGGCGCTGAAGCGGAGCCGCTCGGAGGAGCCCGCGGAGCTCCCGCCGTCGGCCCGGGACTTGGAGGAGGAGGAGGAAGAGGGGATGGAACAGGGGCTGGAGGAAGAAGAAGAGGTGGACCCCCGGATCCAGGTAGGGCGCGCGGGGGGCGCCGCGGAGGCGGGCATCCACACCTACACCCGCCTCGCGGCTCCCGGTGCCTGCGGTCCCGGGCGGTGGTGGCCACGTAGGTCCGGGGGCGAGAAGAGAGGGTCCGGATTCCCAGTTTCACCAGGTTTACGCGGAGGCTGCGGTGCCCGCGTGTATGCGGCCTGACTGTATCGTGGGGAACCCCCGCAGACCCCCGGCAGGATCTGGGGGTCGCCGCAGCGTGCCCAGCGGCTCGGGCGGATGTGCAACAAAGGGAAAAAGGGGGCGGGGGCGCCATGCGGGTGTCGGGGTCCCCCCCGCCAGGCTCACGGCGCGGCGGGCATCGCGCGGCCTCCGGGCTGGGGGCGGAGGGGGTCGGCCGGGCCGCGTGGGCGCTGGGCACCGTGGGCGTTGTCCGCCCCTGCAGCGTGGGCTGGCACCGGTGCCCGGGTGGCGAGCCCTCACCTGGCGGAGGTGCCCGGCCTGAGCCATCTTCCTCCTCTCGGATTCATTGTTAGCAAAGGGCTTATTGTCACCACTGGCTCAAACCTCCGCTTGGCTTCAAATGGTCGAAAACCCAGCTTTTCCTTGTTATGAGGTCGGGGTGTGAACAGAAACCAGGGACAACTGATGCGCAGAGCTCACGCGGGGAGAAGGCGAGGGGATTGGCCTGGCTTTCTGTGCCTCCATTTCTGAGGGAGATGATTAAAAAACAATTTCTAAGCCAAGATCTAGGAGTGACCCTCTAGGCAAAAAGCACAGCAAATCTCTTTCCAGGACCCGTTTTCCTACCCTTTCCATTAATTATTTTATATATATATATATATATAGTTACTTGAATATATATATATATATATATATATATATATATATTGCTTTTATCGTGCTCTGCAATTTCTGGAGTCCTAATTGGTTTTTCAGTGCGCAGATCAATTAAAAGCCCGTTTAACTCAGTTGTTGCCATTTAAATGAATTGTTTTGGCAGATTAGCAAGATAAAGATCACGTGGAAAAATCTTTGCATTAGGAATTCTGTTAATTAAAATCACTACTTTAGACTACTAAATCTTGTTTTCCCGGTGCGGAAATTCTGTTTACCAGATCCTTTGTTTGCAGAGTAAAATGAGTTAACTTCTCGCTGGGTACTTTTTAAACAAAATGTCAGCTTATAAATGTTTATTTAAAAGATCAGGATTAGAGCTAGTTTTTGTTTTGTTAAAATAGCTAGGTAAGTTTAATAATGGACAGTTTGAAAGGAAAAGATTTTCATTTCTAGAAAAAGAACTCAACCACTAATGAGTTAATGCCAGAATTCTGCCCTTGATTTAAATCATTTCGCTGGGTTTATAGTTTCGGCTTGGCCTTGTTTATTTCATGGTCTTTTCTGCAAAGTTCTTGCTCTAAGGCAGAAGATACTGCTTTAATGTGACTCCTAAACCATTTGTAACAGGTGGGTTTACCTGAAGGCACATACCTGCAATAAATACTTGACCTTCCAAGAAAAAAATCCCTGGGACCCTAAGGCATTTTTGAAAGGGACACCATCAAGAAAAAATAACTGACATTCATTTGCTCTTCAAGCCAGGGCTCAGCTGTTTTCCTTGAGAATTAATAGTGACTCATCCCTCTGCCTGCAAATTGTGCTGGAGTACTTTTGCCGAGAATGAGCTCCGTCATACTGGAAACAAAAGACGAATCCCTTAAAAGTTTCTTCCCTCTCTCTTCTTCACTAGGGAGAACTGGAGAAGTTAAATCAATCCACGGATGACATCAACAGACGGGAGACTGAACTTGAGGTACTGGAGGCTGGGTCCCTGTTTGGGGAGGTGGTGTCAGTCCTGCTGACACCAGGCTGCTTGATCTTGCTTTAATAGCTGGAGGATGATTGCTGGCGTCCCCTCCATGGAGTTGAGCAACAGCCGCTCTCTGACAGAATGAAATACAGGGCTGAGCCCAGCATGTGGGTGGAACACATGTGGATCCTATTTCACATGTTTTTCATCATGAGTGCTTGGTGGGGCCAAAACCAAGGGCTGTGTGGAGCGAGCACTAAAGTTCATGCGGCTGTGAAAAAGCTTGAAAGGATTGAGGGGAGAATTAGCTGCACTCTATGATGGAGAAGAATGAATGAGTTTACAAAATCTCTCCAGTATTTTAGGGTGACTCCTTACATTTGTACTTGGAAACGTGTATTTGCTTAGACTTCTACCGTTTTTGACTTTCTGTCCTAAAAATTCACCCCCCTTCCGCTTCCCTGCTCATTTCCTTATTGCCTGTTTGCGTGTCATATATAATGACCTTAATGGTAGCAAAAAGCTGTTTAGACTGGAAGGGCTTTCCTACTGGGAAGAGTCTTGGGGGAGACTAGAACTTGATTTGAATTTCATGAGCATCTTCCAACGTGAGTGTAAACAGATGAGCATTCTTCGCAGCTACCAATTAGTCCCCCTCCCTTTTTAGTGGTGGTTGGTTTTACCTTCCATCAGCAAATTTGAACAAGCCCTGCATGGGTCTGAGAGCCTGTGAATGACTCTGTCCGAGAACCGAAGGGCTGCAGGGAGCTCTTGGGAGGACGTGTTTCTGTAGCAGGAGTAGTAGTAGGGAAGGTCACCAAAAAGGGCAGGAAACATCTGGTCCCTAAGAATGAGGGTGTGGGAGATAAGAATAATCTACCGGGAGGACACTGGCAGCCTTGATTTCTGACAGCATGGCTAGGACCTGGAGGCACCAGATCTGAGCGTGGCAAAAAAAAAAAAAAAAAAAAAAGATTAAAAGCATGTTTTCTGAGTTGTGTGTGAAGGGTTATCGCTCACCCCTCTGTTCTGATTGTTTATATCCATGAACACTGGCCGCCCTTCTCCCCCAGGTGAAGTAAAACCTGCATGTTTATTTAAAATTTTTTTTGACTTCTGATGAATCGAGTCTCTTGGGGCAATTGAAATTTCTCAGAATCTCACATTTCTAATATATTAAACAACAAAACCCCTGCCATTTCTATAGGGCTTAAGAGTTTACAAAGTGGGGCACCTGGGTGGCTCACTTGGTTAAGCGACTGCCTTCGGCTCAGGTCATGATCCTGGAGTCCCCGGATCGAGTCCCACATCGGGCTCCCTGCTCAGCAGGGAGTCTGCTTCTCCCTCTGACCCTCTTCCCTCTCGTGCTCTCTATCTCTCATTCTCTCTCTCTCTCTCTCTCAAATAAATAAAATCTTAAAAAAAAAAAGTTTACAAAGTGAATTTTTACAAGCTTTATCTCCTGTCAGGGCGGCCTGTGATAGATTGGATAGAACTGTGCTATCCAATATGACAGCCATTGGCCGTGTGTGGCTCTTTACCTTTAAATTAATTGAAATAAGATGAGAAATTCAGTAGCCATATTTCAAGAGCCTAGTAGCCACCATATTGGACAGAGCAGAGAACAGTTCCATCATTGGAGAAAGTTCTGGAGAGCACAGTCGTGGAAAGTAGGGTCTGCCTCTTCTCCAGATGAGGATGTTGGGAGTACAGGGTCTCATGGTTCAGTAATGTGGCAGAACCAGGTCATTTTCCACACCCCTTCTATTCTAGCTCCCATGTTCTGCCATTCCAAACTCTGTGTAGACAATTCAGAAATAGGCTTTTTTTTTTTTCTCTTTGCAAAGGATTGCTTTATTTGACAAATATTTGTATGCCTATACTTGGCTTTTTAGGGCCAAGAAGGCTCCACAGGGTGCTTACCTTCTGAATCTAAAATTGGTTCACCTGATAAACTTTCAGCTCTGATTTCACAATCTTCTTTCTGAATACACTTAAGTGTGTGTGTGTGTGTGTGTGTGTCACAGCTGTAGGACAGGTGTTTCTGGCCTTGCTCTGGAGAGCACTAGGCAGCAGTGAAGTAGTCAGAGTAGATTTGTGTTGCTGGCTGACCTTTTCTTGGTATTATAACCAAGGTGGACTCACAGCAGGCTACCTAAGTCATGAAAACTTCCCTCATGGCCACATTAAAAAGTAAAAAAAGAAACAGCTGAAATTAATTTTAATCTATTTTGTTTGGCTCAGAACGCCCAGCATCGTATAATTTCAACATGAAATGAACATACAAGTAGTTAATGAGATGTTTTATGCGTATTTTTTTACTAAGCCTTCAAATTCTTTTTTTTTTTTTTTCAAGATTTTATTTATTTGACAAAGAGATACACAGTGAGAGAGGGAACAGAAGCAGGGGGAGTGGGAGAGGGAGAAGCAGTCCTCCTGCGGAGCAGGGAGCCCGATGCGGGGCTCGATCCCAGGACCCTGGGATCATGACCTGAGCCGAAGGCAGACACTTAACGACTGAGCCACCCAGGCGCCCCTAAGCCCTCAAATTCTTGTGCATATTTTAGGCTTAGAGCACATCTCGATTTGGACCAGCCACGTTTGCGTGCTGAATAGCCACATGTGGCCCCAGGTCTGGTAGACATTTCGTGTCAGACTCAGGGGCAGTGGGATTTCACCCTCAGCGCCAGCGCTGCCCGGGCCCGAGGGGAGGAGGATGTGTGTGCGCCGTGGGCTGTGTTCCTTCCGTCAAGCCCCGGGCACCCACCTTGGGGTGGGCACTGTGTTGGCCACCGCAGATCCGCGGGTGAACAAGACAAAGGCCTTGCCCTCAGGGAGTCTAATTTTAGCCGAGGGTGAGGAACTGAGAGGTAGAGGATAATTGCTGACTGTCATCACGGCAGCCGGAGAGTGAGGTGACAGGGGCTCTGCGGGAGGGGTCACTGGAAGACGCCTGAGCAGAAGCCCACTGAGCGAGCGAGCGGGAGAGCCCCCGTGCAAAGAGGAGCAGATGTGGTGGAGGGGAGTGTGCCAAAAGATGTGGGACAGAAAACAGCCATTTTAACATAGGGTCAGTTCTCTCGTTATTCGTGGTGACCGTTTTTCTGTGAAGTCGCTGTGAACATTGAATTAGGGAATACTGAACCATTGCTAGGCCTTATATTACGTGTTCCTGTGAGCCTCTGGTCACACTGTTTCCAGCTGCTGCACAATCTAGTGCCCTGTTCTGTGTGTGTTTCTGTTTGAAAGCCAGTTTATTTCATAGATGTGGTTGATTCATTAGTGTTGGACTTGCAGGCAACAGCCTTGTGGCTCAGGCCCGAGCAAAGCTTGCCTCGCTGACCTGGGCCGTGCTTGGTGAGGCCCATCACAGCTTGCTTGGGCTCAGCAGCGCTGACCAGCACTTCAGCCCTGGGTGCCGCGTCAAACAGCCGACTCCCCAACACAAAGCACAAAAGTGCAAAAAGTGTGGCACTAGCTAGACCGTGAAAGGATACTAATTTACAGCAGAAGAGCTGAAACAAGAAGGGAGAGCATCTCTCTGTCCCACCTCACTGGGAACACGCAGGTCAGGCACTTCAAATTTTGGTCACTCCATGCCAGTCCGTGAGTGACTGGAGAAGCCCCGGGAGTATTGATTTTGGAGCTACACATAAATTTTAGTGAGTATGGAATCTGCAAATAATGAGAATTGACTGGCTGTAACGTCAGAGCCTCTAGGGGAGGGTCGTTTGCTTCTGTGTTTCTTTTCCCTTTGCTTTTTAGTTACGGTCTGGAGGGGCCAGCACCCCTCCTGACCTTGACTCTGATTAAAGCACGTTGGTGATTAGGTTTGTGTTAGCTGCTGCTTCCCTCAGAACGTGGTGCAGTTGGCTCTGGGCAGCCATAGGCTGAGGTGCAGGCCTGGATTCACCTTACGATCCCATCCCTTGTCTCAGTTCTTTAAATCGGAGTCTGCTGAAAGACCTCTGGATGCCAGCCACCTTCCACGTTGTCAGTTGGAAATCTGCCCCTTCCTGCAACCTCGCTTTGCCTCTGCCATTGTTTAAACAATGTCCTATTCCCTTTGCACTGATTTATATCAAGAGGGCCAGTCCTTTAAGACTGGCCGACTGGGGCAGGGGTGGGGGGGACCTTTTAACCAGAGAAGCCCTTGGCTAGAAGCCTGATATTTCAAATCAAGAAAATAAATGTATTTTCTCACACATCTGTGGATTAGTCAGCTTTAATCATTGAGTATTTATTGAGCACCTACTGTGTGCTGAGAACCGCGAAGAGTAGAGAGCAGTGGAGAGAATGGGCAGAGAATTATATAATTAATTACACAGTAGGTTACATGGTGATATGCCCTAAGGAGAAAAGGCATGGAGGGGCTAGCAGTGTGCATATTTGGGAGCCAGGAGGATGCAGTGTTACTTGTAGTGGGTTTGAAAGGCTTCCCTGAACGCCTGTTTGGAGAGAGTGCACCTCAGGGCCATGTGGGGGACAAGCATTCCAGCCAGAGGGAATAGTCAGTGCTAAGCTGGGAGTAAGGCCTGGCCTGACTGAACGCCAGCACGGGGGGGCTCAGCATCCTGGGGTTAGGGTGAGCCATGGATAGAGGAGAGGAGAGAGAAATGTGTCATCCAGAGTGTAACAACTCTGCCAGATAAGGTAAATGTGCTGATATACTTTTACAATATATGTTCTATAGAGCTAGCTTTTTTTTTTAAAGATTTTTTTTTAAAGATTTTACTTATTTATTTGATAGAGCACAAGCAGGGGAAGCAGCACAAGCAGAGGGAGAAGCTCCCCACGGAGCAGGGAGCCCGATGTGGGGCTCTATCCCAGGACCCTGGGATCATGACCTGAGCCGAAGGCAGACGCTTAACTGACTGAGCCACCCAGGCGCCCCTAGAGCTAGCTTTTTTCAAGTGTTTGTTAAAACGAGATGCGGCACAGAGGATTTCTAAAGCATTTGTAATCAAGATTACAATATTTCCATGCCAGTTACTTATTTTTTACCATGATATGTGGTGTTTTCATGGTCTCCCTTGCTTGACCGGAAGGCGGGCTGTTCTACGGCCAGGAAATGGTCCAAGAGGAGGAGGAAGGACACGACCAGGGTTAGTTACCCATGGACAGCTTTTCTGGCTCCAAGTTGTCAGAAGCTGACTTTTTCAGCCTGCCCTTCCCCAGGGAGGAAAAGCCGTTAATTGTCAATGCTCAAGCTCTTTCCCTCACTGCTTAGGTGGGGGTGGTGTGAAAAAGCATTTGATTCTGGAGCCAGCTGTGTTCCCCAACCTTGTGTAAGGCCTGCACCCAGAATCTGCCTTTCTCCCCCTCCAGAAAGCAGCAAACACTTTCTCTTTAAAAACAAAAAAAGCAAAAAAAATTGTTTTGTGCTCAGAATCTCGGGCGTGGGAGAGGAAAGGTGGGGGTGATTTGGAAGCCGCCTGGGTGACGTGAGCTGGAGCTGCAGCTACTGCTATCCTCACAATTTTGGCCTGAAGTTTGGCCATCAGAATGGTAGGGCTTAGGGCTTCCTGATTCAGTGATGGTCCCCGTCACTGCTGCTGGGATGTCAAGGGACGGTAACTTTTGACCCGGCAATTGCACGTGAAAAAATTTATCCAAAGGGAATAACTGGGCAAGGATTTAGGTCCAGTAATGTTCATTGCAGCATTGTTTAAAAATGTTGGAAAATTACTAATCCAAATGACTGTCAATAGGGGATCTGTAAAATGAATACTGTGGCCGGGAAATGGCTGATAGCCTTGGCCTTAAAATGATGACATGGCTTGTTATTAACCTAGAAAGATGTCTGAATGGAAAACAGATTCCAAAAGAGCACACAGTATGGTCCTATCCTAAAAAAATATGTTTATGTGCATAAAAAATGTCTGGAGAAGATTATACATGTTCTATCTGATGAGAGATGAGCAATATTGCCTTTATACTTTCCTATATTTTTTGTGTGTGTTATTTGCATTGAATTTGTATTACTTTATCATTAGAAGAAAAACCCCAAGCCGAAAGTCACGGGGAAGTAGTGGGTTGAGGGAAGACTTGTCTTGGTATCAGGTGACATGGGTAGAATCTGAGGTCTGCTGACTTTTAGGGGCACTTGGCCCTTTGGAACCTGAGTCAGCTCATCTGTGAATTGGGGTAGTGATTCTTGCCCATGTCCTGGGGTGGCCTAGAGGACAAGAGGGAGTGCTTTGATAGCCATGCAGCCTGGGTGAAGGAGAGGCCTCGTGCATGCAGGGCAGGCAGGGAGCGCCAAGGCCCAAGGGGTGCCAGAAGCAGAGAAGTCTCTGACAGGATGTCCACTGGAGCCAGGCCTCCCACAGTCTCTGGCCATGGCTCTGTTCTCCCCCACACCCCACCATGACATTTCTTTGTCAGGGACTGGCTCTGGGCAAGGGGCCAGAGAGCCGGCTTGTCTAGGTGGGATGGACTTTTTTTTTTTTTTTTAAGATTTTATTGATTGGTTTGACAGAGAGAGAGTGAGCACAAGCAGGGGGAGCGGCAGGCAGAGGGGGAGGGAGAAGCAGACTCTTGGTCGAGCATAGAGCCTGACGTGGTGCTCATTCCCGGAACCCTGGGATCATGAACTGAGCCGAAGGCAGACGCTTAACCGACTGAGCCACCCAGGTGCCCCTAGGTGGGATGGACTTTGAAGTCACTGGAGCAACAGGGCTTTGCCCTGTGGCTGGTCTGCTGGGGTGTGGAGATCAGTTTCCTGGGAAAGCCCTTGCTTTGTTGGCGTGTGTCCTCTCCTGGCATCTGTCCGGTAGTTTGTGGTGCCCAGTAGCTGTTTGAGTGGATGAATAACAACGGATTGCCCCTTCATGGCTTTGGGCAAATTACTTAATGTCTCTGGGCCTTGGTTTTCCCATCCCAATGATGGTGCATAGTGAGCCCTTAATAAGTATTATTACTGCCCCTAATGAAGGCTGCAGTGTGGTTTATACTTGTAGGGAAGACTTAGGTCCATGCTGGGATGTCTTCGCTGCCTGTTTTTGTCTCCCGACTGCTCTTCAGTCACAATGACAGCTAATAATAATAGTGCCTACGATGTGCCAGACCCTGTTCTAAGCACTTTGTGTACATAACTCACTGAGACTTCAGAACAACATTATGTAATAGATATTATCTCCATTTTGCTGATAAAAACGGAGGCATAGAGTTCAAGTGTCCTACTCTAGAGCAATTGCTCAACTTCAGCTCTGTTGACATGGTGGGCTGGAGAATTCTTTGTTGCAGGGGTGGGGGGCATGGGGGCTGCCCTGTGCATTGTAGTAGCATCTGCTCACTAGATGCGAGCAACGGCACCCCTCCCACCCCAAGTTGTGACAGCCTAGCTGCCTCCAGACTTGCAAAGTTCCCCTTGCGGTGCAGAATTGCTCCTGGTTGTGAACCACTCCGAGTATGGCCCTTGCTGCACCAGCTGCTTCAGTGTGACCTAGGACTTTGTTAGAATTGCCAAATCTTTTTCTTTCTTTCCTTTTTTTCTTTTTTAGTTTAGTAATCTCTACACCCAACGTGGCACTCGAACTCACGGTCCCGAGATCAAGAGTTGCATGCTCCTCTGACTGAGCTAGCCAGGTGCCCCAGAATTGCAGAATCTTGGGCCCTGCCCAGACCTAGGGAATCAGAATTTCTGGGGGTGGGGCCCAGGAGCCTGTCTTAATCTGTGCCTGTCTCATGCATATTCATCAGGCTGTATTCGGGGTCATTTATTTACTTGTCTGGCTCCCCCACTCACCTGGGCCCTGGGAGGGAGGGAAGGGCCAGGCCTCCCATCTTTTCCCCCAGCATCCCCTGCAGTGCCTGAACACAGGTACAATGCGTGTCGGGAATGGATGGATGTTAGTTTGTGGCTAGGATCAAACGTCCTTATGGACTCATAGCTCTTGGTATTGTCTTACACAGTGTCCTACAAAACAGGCAGGTCCCCTTTCTCGATTGTTGCCTGCTCTGGAATTGCATTTGTCCCCAGGCTGTCCCTAGGCTGACCCTGGGCGCAGTGTCAACAGTGGTATAGCCCACAGCCTGTGTTCTCCTTCCCCTCCCCAAAGTCCCTCACTCAGAGAGGTCTGAGTTCATGAAGGTATAAGATTCTGCCCTACTTGGAGATGCTCCGGGTTGGTTTGTTTTTAATTGAGATACAGTTGATGAACAATATCCTGTTAGTTTTAGGTGGAAGAGTGGCCTTTCACATTAAAAAAGGATGGCATATGTGGATAGAGACGAGAGGCCATGGTCTGTTTAGTGGGAAGAAATTAGGTAACACGAATTAAAGTGTGCGTAAAACTGTCTGTAGACCGTATGTGAAATGATATGTACATACAATAACAGAATCTGTGCATCTGAGAGAAAAAAGGTCTAGTGTGGTCCACAGACTATAAACTGCTTATTACCAATTAAGGTGAAGTAAATATAGAAATTGAGAGTAAGACTTTGGAAACTTTTTTTTAAAATGCAGCTTATTGGGGCGCCTCGGTGGCTCAGATGTTAAGCGTCTGCCTTCGGCTCACGTCATGATCCCAGGGTCCTGGGATGGAGCCCTGCATCGGGCTCCCTGCTCCGCGGGAAGCCTGCTTCTCCCTCTCCCGCTCCCCCTGCTGTGTTCCGGCTCTCGCTTTGTCTCTCTCTGTCAAATAGATAAATAAAATCTTTAAAAAAATTTTAAAAATGCAGTTTATTTTTATTGTATTCTGCAGAAGCATTGATTTACAGCGGGTTGGGGGGGCTAGAAGATCCATTACCATATAGTTTGAGAAGCATGGCTTTAGAAAAATGTACCCACAGATGTGATTACTAATGTTAGTTGCTAAGAATGTGGGTGATTTTTATGTTTCATTTTTTGGTATTTTCTGAATTATTCACAATGACTGTATTTTATCATCACCATAAGCAAGGGATGGGGGTGGAGAATGAAGCACTATTATGAAGAGATGTCTTTATGAGTCCAAGAAATGAATTTCTATGGAAGGAATTTTAGCAACTATGAAGGCTGGTGGGAAAAAATGTTCGGATTGGTAGTCCCTGCCTTAATTGTAGATAAACCCTGATGTTAGTGGGTTTGCTTGGTGAATTACCATCTTGTTAAACGGTCATTGTGGTAATTCTTGGTGGCACGAAAAGCACCGTAAAGGCATTTTAGGATCGTCTATAGCCAAGAAACCCTCATTTATACACTTAACTATAAGACACAAAAATCCCCAAGATATAATAGTGGGAAACATTTCAAGTATTAGGAATATTTAGATATTGAAACTTAGTTATTACATGAATTTGAGTTACTATATGAATTTTAAGTGGATGAGGACCGCGGGCACAGAGAGGCTGTCTTGCACAGTCTCACTCACTGGCGCTCCATTAGCAAACTGCCATTAGTATGGGCTGTTGGCGAGAACACAGAAGTAGCTGATATTGGAATGGACTCTATTGCCTTAAAAAGATCAGATCGGTCTTCCTTTGAAGCTGTGAAGGCCAGTGAGATGATGCATAACTTTGCTGGCCCCTCAGCTGGAACCTGTCATAGGAACGTAGGCATTTGCTGTTATAGAACTTTTCTGTAGTGAATGTGACTGTATCCTCAGGTTTATCCAAGATGCCATCCCTCTGATCTGAGGTGCCACAGAGTGTCCCCACCTCAGAAGACAACAGGCTTTGGGGTTGATGGATTCTTTCCTGCCCCAGTGGTGGACAGAAGCTTCTGGTCACTGAGTTGGCAGAGCAGTGGTCCCCATGGGCTGTTGCCTCTTCATATAGAGCTGCTATTTTTCCCTCTGAGCATTTATTGTAGGGACTTTTAACATAGTGGGGTGTGTATGTGTTTTGGCTGGATGAATTAAACATCCACTGAACCTTATTGTTTGGCAAGTATTCCGGCCCTCTTTGCCCGGCCCTCCTCTTTGAGAGTTACTTAATCTGCTGATCCTCATGTAGCTGTTTCCAGCAGGAAAGACTGTATGGCTTTTATGTGGTGCATCTTCACCCAGGCTCTTGTGATAATTTGCAGAGCACCTCTTCGAGAGCTCAGAGCATCAGCCTCTTTCATTTCCTTAAAAGAAGATGGAAAAGAATTTTGTTCTATTCTTGCCTGATTTTTTTTTCCTTTGCTGTGGTTTGCCGGATTATCCAAGAGATATTAATGTTTGCTCTGACAGAAAGAAACTGCTAATGGGGAGACAATGAGAGGAACATCCGCTGTTTGTTATAACCTCAGACAAGCCCACTTAATATAAACTCTTCCATTGTTTGGCATTAGACTCAGCTGAGGCATGATGAATGGGGTTTGGTTGTCTTCGTCTACCCTACCCTTTTAGCTAGCGTGCAAGGATTCTGCTTCATCCTGCTCGATTTGAAGCCTACAGATTTGAGGTTCTCTTCCCCAGTTTTTGGCTTTCTTGGAAGAAGAGTATAATGGGGGTGTTGTCTGGCCTCATTGTTCTGGTTACTATTTCTACCCAACAAATTACCCCACATCTTCTTTGCTTAGAACAGCTGCTCTCTTTTGCCCATGGTTGTGGGTCAGGAACTTGCAGAAGGCTCAGCTGGGTGGTTCTCCCTTACTGGTTCTCACGCAGTGGCAGTCCAGTGTCAGGGGCTGTGATCATCTGAAGGCTTGACAGGACATCAGAGGAGACCCACTCCAGTATCTGGGAGCTCAGCTGGGGTCCTCAACCAGAGTGCTGAATCTGGCCTTTCTGGCACGATGTCTCAGGCCCCCTGACTTCCTTATGGCGTCTGGCTCCCCTGACTCAGAGCATCCCCACATGACCTGGTGGAAGCATCATGCGTGGCCTTTTCTGCCTAAGCCCTGGGAGTCCCATAGCAGCACTCTGTCACATTCTATGGCCCAAGCAGTCAAGAGCTCACCCTCATTCAAGAGGAGGGGACATAGATTCCATCTCTTGATGGGGAGCAGTGCCCAAGAATCTTGAGCCACATTTTAAAACTGCCATGCTCATGGTGGTGATGTACAGACAGGGACTCATTTTGAGGCCTGCAGGACATTCGTGTGCATTTACTTCATGAACAACCACATTTCCTAATGCCTTGTCGAGTTGCTTTAATGGTTAACCAGCCAGCCAAGCAAGGACTTTGGTTAGCATTCTCAGTGACCCTTAAGCCAGCCAGCAACAATAAAACAAAAGGGAACAGTTTTTTTTAGCAATGCTCTGGGTCTTGTTTTAGGGAATTCTTTGCCATTGTGCCCATTTCTTAAAAATTTTGTCTGAGAGAAAATGATGATATGGCTTCAAGTCCTATTAGAAAACATTAGTGGAGCCTAAAGCCAAAAGTGCAGTAGCTAGGCAGACATTTTATAAATTCGGGGATGTGGAGGGTTGGTTCTAGAGCTTCTTGGGCAGCTCTGGACATGGTGCTTTCTTTCCTTGCCCCTGGTTTTTGCTCATGTCCCCACTGGGGAAATAGAATCTCGGTATTGCATGCATTTGCTGGAAATTGGATCCACTCCCCAAGTTGGAACTTGTTAAAGCAAACCACACTTTAATGTAATAAACATAGGGTCAAAAATGAGTAGGAAAACTTGTTTTGGAGTCAATAGATGCTTACTACCTAGCACGTGATGGTGGAAAGCGTGGGCTCTGGAGTTCATGAGGGCTGGATTTGAGTTCTCCCTCTGCCTCTTCATAAGCTGAGCAGTCTTGGCAAGGTTTTTTTTGTTTTGTTTGCTTTTCTGGGTTTGATTTTCTTCTCTCTGAAATGGGAAGGGCAATACCTATCTTGCAGGGCTGTTAAGGATTAAATAAGGGATGTTTATAAAGTGCCTGGCACGGTTCCCTAGCACGTAATGTTCAACAAATGTTGGTTCTTTCTACCTTTTGTCATTTATTGAAATAATGGCACCTACATAAAACGCATAATTTACTGGAAGCTTATTACATCCTCAGTATTGTGGTAAGTGCATTATATAGTTTACCCTAGTCTCGCAACAGCACCTGAGGACATTGAGAAATGGAGGCGCTGAAAGATTGAGCCCCTTCTCCCAGGTCACATGGCCAGTGGGTGGGGGAGCCAAGATTTAAATCCAGGAGTCTGAGGCTGGAGGCCATGCCCTTAAGTAGTTTGGGGATGTGTGTTGTGGATGTGGAGGATGCATATTCTGAGGTCCCCACCAAGACTGTGGGTGAAAGAATGCTGGTGTAGGACTTAGGGGACAAGGTGTTCACCCTCTCCTCTGATTCTCACCGGGTATACATCCTTGGGAGGGGAAACTTTACTTTCTGAGGCTTCAGTTACCTCATCTGTGAAATGGGAGCATCTGAGCCAAATGATCGGCAAAGTCCTGAGATTTTGACTTTAGCCATATGCCAAATGAATTATGAATCCCCCTTAGTCTAGATGATAGGGGAAATACAAAAGCTCTTTGGTCAATCTATGCTGTAATAGACCTAAAATTTTATTTTTATTGAAGCACTACTTGCATATAGGTAAGGAAAAGCCCCTGAGAAGTTTTACTGAGAAATGAAAGTCCTCGGCCTCATTCCTTCCCATCCCCGAGTTCTCCTCCCAGAAACAACCACTTTTAATGTTTTTAGCTATTTCTTCTGGTGGATTCTTCTGTATCTCTAAAGTGATGGCAGTGGATTTTGACTTTGGTTCTTTTGCATCCTGTGCCCTCCTTTCTTTCCATTCTGATGAACTGCAGGCAGGAAGAAGGTTATCCAAAGGAGGCAGGATGGCAAGCTTGCCTGGACTGCTGTGACGGGTGGAATTGTGCCTCCAACAGAGGCTGTACTCCATGATCTCTAGAGCTTTCCAAGGTTACGTGAATTTGCCATATTGCTCTGATTCTAAAACTCGTGCTAACTCTAAAATGGACCTAGTATTGCATTCCAACTTGGGTGTTTGTTGAAACACTACCCCTGATACACCTGCATATCAATAGTATAATCCATCCAAAAGGTAATATTTGCAAATTTTTGGAAAAAAGTGGGTCTTGAAGTTGAGCAAATGTATTAAGCGTTTTGGTGTAAACATGGAAATAGTTGACTTGTGGTTGAACTCAAGAAAATGCCATGGTTTCAGCAATTCTGCCTCCTCTTACACTAAGAATCCTGTGGGTTTAAAAACTTATGTTTGGCCATGAATGGAAAAGCACTGGGGCCTATCAGTCTTTCTAGTGTGTGTGTGTGTGTGTGTGTGTGTGTGTGTGTGTGTGTGTGTGTGTGTGTGTGTGTGTGAGAGAGAGAGAGAGAGAGAGAGAGAGAGAGAGAGAGAGAGAATGTAGTGTTGTTATGTAACTTTAATGTTTCCTCCAGGGCTAACTAGAACTGACCCTTGTACCCCAAGATTTGAAGGGCTATGGGTTTTTTTCCTTTGTGGTGCTTAGGACGTTGGGCTATTTAAACGTACTGTTTTATAATTGGTTAAATTCCATTCTGGTGGCTCATGCACATGCAACATCAACAAAAAAGATGAATTGAATGTGAGTCTTTTCCAAGCGGACATTCTACAAAGTAACTGGCTCATATTATTCAAAAATATCAAGGCCATGAAAGACAAACACTGAAGAACTGTTCCAGATTAAAGGAGACTAGAGAAATATGACAACTAACTGCAAGCTGGCAAGCCTGGATTGGATCCTGAAAGATTTTTTTCCTTCACTATGAAAGACAATAGTGAGACGGTTGATACAATTTGAATAACGTCAGAGACCAGATTAATTGGTTGTATCTGTGTTAACGTTCAGATTTTGATCATTGTACTGTGGTTAGGTAAGAGAATGTCCTCATCTTTAGGAACTATGTGCTGAAGTCTGTTAGGGTTAAGGGACATCATGTCTGCATCTTAGCTTCCTTTTTTTCCAAATCTGAAATTATTTTAAATTAAAAATTTGAAAGGAAGAGACTTTTCCTCATTCCCAGATCTGCCAGCTGACTTAACTCTGCTTCCAAATGGCAGGACCTCCCTTGGGGATGGGATCTTGACGTTGGCCAGATCTTCAAGGGAAACCACTGGGTCCGGGCTGGTGGGACAGCTCTGGTGGGTTGTGATGTCCTGCAAGGGGGGACTGGGTGCTCACCTGCACGTTTGGAAATGTCGTAGAGTCATATCAGACCTCTAGAACAGCCTTTCTGTGTAGGAGGAACTTGGTTTTCTTTGGGCCTGAAGAAAATTCTAAGACCTCTGTTAACCTCAGAAGAGGGGAACTTGCATCAGGAAACCATATTGACCACCATCTTTTCTTTCTTTACTTTTCCCCCCTCTCGGTGGAAGGAACCTCTTGATAATTCAGAACCAGGGCAGGTGGCGTGGTGCTATGAAAAGGGGAAACAGCACCTGGCCTTGTCACCGAGGCAGTCCAGCTGCATAGGGCCTGCCCCTGGGTCTGGAGCTGGGCGGCGCCCAAGCTGGGATTAGAATCCCCTACACTATGGCCCATAGCCACTCAGACAGCTTTAGTAAAAAGGAGGATTTTCTGAAAGGTTGAAGGAATCTTTCATGGAACCCAAGGGAGGGAAGCACCATAGAGCCTTAAGCATAGAGAGCCCAGACAGACATCCCAGTTGGCCCGACCGTCTTGGTTCACGCCTGTTGTTCTAGCCTAGTTATTAATAGTGCTCCACCTCATGGTCAGAAATGCTTTGGTTTGATTGATAATTTATCTGGCTGTGTAATTGCAAGATTAGAGTCCGGGACCCAGCTGATCTTCCGCAACCCTTCCTCCGCTGCCTCCTCTGTTCTCTCCTTGACCTTGGCTCACTCTCCGCCCTCACTTTGTGTCTCCCTGCTCTGGCTTCCTCTCTTGCCTGACAGAGGGTCTTGTAGCAGAAATGTGGCAAGGTCCTGCCGGATGCAGGGGGGAAGAGTCCCCACGGAAGGAACCGGTGGGTTTGGCAGACACCCCAGGAGGCCTCTGCGACTGAAGTCAGAGCTCGAGGTGAAAAAGAAAAGGAGTCAGAAGGGAGGGGTTATGCACCTGGTTCCCAGCAATGACTGACTCCTTCCAGTCGGAAGGCCCAGCTCTTTTCTACCCCTTTCTCGCATGCATGTTGCCATTCCTTTAGAGCTGTTCTAACCAGGTTCTTCCAGTTGGGATGCCACTCGCTGATATGGAATTGGGCCTGCATGACGATGGGGAATGTCTGGGGGTGGGATGGAGGGGGTGGGGTGGGGGCTGGCTCCAGCTCCCTGCTGCTCTCCTGCCCTCCCCCCTCCCTTCTCCACTTCTGCTTCCTCTGGGCTCCTGCGTGCTCAAGCCTTGACCTTGCTGGGCTGCCTCTCTAGGCCCTGGCTCTACCCTGGAGCCTTCTTTCCAGTACTGCCTCTGCTGCAAAATTCCTGAAGGAAAAATGAGGTTGTCCTGCCCCCCGCCACCCCGAGGCTATGAAAGCCACTCCCCATGGAGGCTGGGACAGAGGGAAGGAAAACTGGACAGGGCAAGGAGAGCAGGCCGCTGGAGGGCCCGAGGAGCACGGCGTGGTCTCTCAGAGTGGAAAAGTGGAGTGAAATCCAGGGTCAGGAGCTAGCCTTGTGCAGTCCCAGGTAGCAACCACGAGCCACATGTGGCTGTTTAAATTATAATTTAAACATTACAATGTAATTAGGAATTGAAGTAGTTGCACTACCCACCCTTCACGTTTTCATTTAGCCACATGTGGCTGGTGGCTTCTCTGTTGGACAGATACAGAACACTTCCTTTCTTGCAGAAAGTTCTGTCAGACGCCCTGGAGAGCTCGTACCCTTTTCACCCGAACACTGCTTCAAGTGTTTTCTTGGTGTGTTTTAATAGCTGCCACAAGTGCTCTTAAAGAATAGATTCGAGGGGTGGGGGAAAAAAAACATGGTATGTAGGAAACGTAAAAACATTCCTGGTACCTTATAACTGGTCAGTAAGTCAGACAGTTTCCAGTGGTGCCTTTTGTCATGGAATTCGAGAATAGTCCTGCCAATGGAGACTTTACATGTCTAACTCTGGTTATTCTTCTGCCACTGTCATAATTTTTGCCGTATCGTAGTTCTGCATGTACTGTTTATTCCATATTTTCCTTTAAATCAACTCACATTTTTACTTCACCTTGTTTGAAATGGAGACTTCATGACTGTAAGCGGAAAGCCATCAAAGGGAAAAACGTTTTTTAAAACGAGCTTTTTATTTTATGAAGTTTTCACTTTTAATTCCAGTGTCGTTAACATACAGTGTTAGCTTCAGGTGTGCAATATAGTGCTTCAATAGTTCTGTACATTTCTCCGTGCTTATGGTAGTGTACCTTTAAGAAAGCAAGCTTTTTATTGAAGAATTTTACTTACAACGTACGTACAAGTGCCCAACTCAGAAGGGCACAGCTTGGTGATTTGCAAAGCAGTGCTCTTTTGTTTCCAGTGGATTTGTTATTTTGCTTCTCAAATTTTAGCAGATTCCCTTCTCTGTAGAAGGCTCTGAGCTAGACCAGCTCCCCCTTTCTTAAGGAGGAGATTGGCAAATGTAAAGATGTGGGAAGGTGCCACAGAGACAAGTAGCACCCAACAGGGCCTTCTCCTTGGACAAAAGCAGAAGGATTCAAGAAAGATCTGAGAAGGAACAACTGTTTCACTGGTACTGCAAATACAGTGGTGTTTCTAATTTGCGAGAGGTCTTTTCAGGGCAGGCCCAAGGAGGAAAGTGTGGCTTAGGCTACACAGCAGACTGATGCTTTTGGCCTCAGGTTCTCTTTACACACTTGTAATCCGATCATTGAGGACCCCAGAGAGCTCTGGATTTGTGGGTAATACCTATAATATTTGCTGTGTTAGAAAAGGTAAAAACTTGTTTTATAGTCTTAAAAACTTGTATTAATTCATTAAAAATGAGAATAATAAACCAATTACATGTTGACAGATATTTGATCAGCAACAACTATTTTCCCAAACCAAAAAAATTCATAAAAGGAACTTAATCATTTAATAGTTGTTTTTTTTTTTTTTTTTAAACAAGTCTCTTGCAAGTCTGGCTTAATAGAAGAGCTGAGTTCTCTGCTTCTGCATTCCATCTCTTGCGATGGCACATGCCAAGTAGTCTCTGGAGAACTCCACTGAACACTCATGAGAGAATGAAGGTGAAAAGGCAAATAAGTCCAGTGTGATAATGAACATGGTTTTGACCTTGCAGACTCCCAGTAAAGGCTCAGGGACCCCCCCCCCACTGTCCCCTGGGCCGCACTTTGGGAACCACAGGTGAAGCGAGCCACATCAGACGAAAAGACTGAAGGTGTGTGCTTTAGTCTGAAGTCTGACACACACTGGCATGTGGCCTGAGATACCTACAGACTGGGGACTGTCATTCTTGCTAAGCCCATCTTACAGGGTCTTTGTGAAGCTCAGTTAATGCCTGTGAAATCTTTTTACAAGCAGCAGTGTATTTATAAATGGCATTACTAAGGATCTTTTGAAGTATGGCAGCATCTTTAATTTGTAGGACAGGGTTTTTTTTTTTTTGTTTTGTTTTTTTGATAGGAAGTAGGATTTATTGGTGAGCATGAATAGGGAGGCGGCAGCACGGAGGTTCTCATGAGAGCAGAGCCTGCCATTTGTCCAAGGGGCCACGATTAGGGATGTATTTGATCCCACAGCCATGTGGATGAGTCACTTTTCAGCCACCATGTCTTCAAATTCATCCACATTATACTTAGTAAAGCCCCACTTCTTGGAAATGTGGATCTTCCGGTGGCCAGGGAACTTGGCCCTGCATAGAGTCTTGATCACATGCTCCTTGTTCTGTGGCTTGGTACGGAGGGACATAACTTGGCTGATGTGCCCTGGGGCTTTCCAGGGGCACCTCGCATCCCTGTCTGGAGCCTAGATTGGAGATAGCATGAGGTCAGACGTGACTGTCCACTGAGAGGGGTTGTCTGCAAGGTCCCTTAGGGCAACCCATACAGTCACCAGGCTGCATACACCCCCAAGGAGGCTATTGTTTGCAGCCCTTGCACACTGGGTCCCCGCAGGGAAAGAAAAAGACCGTTATTTTAAAAAACTGATGCCCCGTCTTCAGCTTACTTGGTTCTAGAGGCACCTTTGTGAAGGGGACAGGCCGTCATTCTCAGCTTACAGGCGAGATAACTGAAGTCTAGATGAGTGGACTGGCCAGAGAATAGAGACTCGTCCCCACTGTGGGGACACCAGGCAGGCTGGCGCAGGCCGGTTTGCTTTAGCCGGAGTGCTGACCTGACCCTGGGTGTATTTCTGACACACTGACACATTCAGACAGGGCTCTGTGCCACCCACAGCAGTTCTTTGCTTGAAAAAAATTGCCCTCAGTCTGAGTCACCTGACGGAAATGACACGGTTTTCAGATTTGAAGAGCTGAGGGATCCAAGCAGAGGGAACTCTTAGAACTTCTTCACCTGCTGGTCTAAAAAATCAGCTGGTCAACAGCCCCAGATGGTAAATGACTTGTTTTTCTTCACCGGTGTAAGATCTGCTCGTTCTCAGAGAAGTTTATATGAAAGTGCACGGATTATTTACTGTAGGGCAAACAGCTCGCTCTCCTCGCTGGACGTTCCTGGAAGCAACCCTCCCCTCCGGTCTTGGGAAACACATTTTTCTGTAATTGTAGGTGATAGGACAATCACGGTCAGTTCTTTCCTTGAAGTAGGAACTGAGGCAAAAAGCACAAATTCACTTGTGGCAAGCAGTCTTTAAAGGTGTGGCCGACTGGCATTATGATGGTTTTAAAGAAATGCTTTCTACAGGTTAGGTTGAATTAAAGTTCCAGTTTCTGCTCCATATAAGCATGACTTTGTTGTCGGGGGAAAGAACCTTCAGCGGTTGACCATAGTACAGTGCTTTGCCATGGTATGGACTATAGATTGACCCTCCCCTCCCTGTCTACATTGATACGACTACCTTAAGGCATCTTTCTCAATTTTTTTTTTTAAAGGCTTCATGCAATTGCAAATGACAGAAATCTATTTTCTTTTCAAAGATTTGATTTATTTGACAAAGACACAGCAAGAGAGGGAACGAGTAGGAGAGGGAGAAGCAGACTCCCCACTGAGTGGGGAGCTGGATGTGGGGTTCGATCCCAGGACCCTGGGATCACGACCTGAGCCGAAGGCAGATGCTTAACGACTGAGCCACCCAGGCGCCCCGACAGGAATCTATTTTTCCAGCTAGCTTGAACAGATATAAAACAGTGGTGACAGCTGGGTGTGTGTGCGCCGTTTTGGCTCTGGGGAAGGTGGAATATAGGGTTAGACTGTGCAGCATTGCTGGGTCCAGAAGCTCAAAGTGTTGCTGGGACTTCCTACTCTCAGGCTCTTCTCTCACGGTGCCAAGATGGCTGCCATCTGCTCCATGCTTTCATTCCATTCTCGCAGCCATCTCAAAAGAAAACAGTTCCTCTAACAGTTTCAGAAAAGTCCCAGGATGAAGTCTCATTGGTTCTGACGGGTCACATGCCCTCCCTCCACAGTCACCGAGGCTAGGAGTATCCGAATCTGATTGGCCAGGCCTGGGTCACATGACCACTTCTGGGCCCTGGGTGAGGCCCAAGAAAATCAGGGCTGTTAACATTGGGCAGGCAGGAGAGAGTTTGGTTTGTGGGCTCGCATGCTCCAATATTTGTGGAGAGTGGTTCCTCAAATGGCTATGATTCTCTGCGGAATGGTAAAACTGGGTCTGCTTTATCTTCTCAAGGAGAAGGCTGGCTTTGTGTTCAGCTTTTAATGCGTCTTGGATGAATAGGCTTGTTGGGGGTTGGACGTGAGCCAGTCGTGCGTCACCGTCCCCGCCAACACAGCCTCATTGATAGAGGGAAACGCTGGTGTCAAATCAAGTCTCTTGGGTGCGATACCCTTTGGTGGCCACACAGTTACCCAGGCTGGTGGTCCCTGAATCTGCCCGCCAGAATCACCTCAGGAGCCCTGTTCACTCTTCGGTAAAACCCAGATCTGATCCGGTCATGCCTCTGCTTAAAAATTCACCGTGGTATTTTACCACAGTTTTTAAAAAGGGAAAAACAAAACAACCAAAAAATCCCCTGCGTTAGTGACCCATCCTCCTACCCCACTCCCGTTTTTTTCCTCCTTTAGAGGCAGTCTAATCAGTTTAATGTATTTTAGCTGATTAGGTAGTAACTTTTATGACTCTGAATAGTGGGCTTTGTGTGGCTGCTTGTTGATTTGTCAGTTTTAGTTACCATCTGCCAGCATCCCACTTGGAAGATGAGATTTTAATCTCTTTCCTCCCTCTGTCACCCCAGGCGCCCCCCTTTCCAAACACTTCCTTTCCTCCCAACAGAACTATGGTGTAGTCAGGATTCAGTGTTCACGTGATCGCCTCTATGGAAGTGCTTCACAGTGGAGCCTTCCAGTCAACTACCATTACTTTCCTTTTTGTGGTAAAACACGTTCTTCTTCGGTAATTTCTGATGGGGGCATGGGAGGTCAACTGAGACTTATGTATAAATAAATCAATCCACCATGTCTCCCCACTGTGCATGGCATAAAGTTCCAATGCCTTAACTCCACACACCTGCCCCTCCTTGTTCCAACCCCCCACCTGCCCCCTGGCCTGCTGTTCTTTGCTCATATGCTCCTCTCTCTGCGGCTAATGCCCCTGCAGCTCTGTCTGGGGAAATGCCCAAATCCCCTTTCTTAGCGGCCTGGCTTGGATGACACTTTGGGTGGCCTTCCCAGTTGTATGTCTATTGCACCGTGTGTATATCGAGGTCTTAGTATTTCTCACGTGACATTATACTTATTTATTTACTGCTTGAGTTTAAATCTTGGCTCTGCCATTTCCCAGCTCTGTGGCGTCAGGCAGGCTACCTCTGTGCCTCAGTTTTTCTCTTTGTAAAATGCAAATGACAGCAATAGCACCTGCCTGCTAAGGTTGTTAGTGATTGCACAAATTGATGGAATTAAAGCACTTCTAATAGTGTCTGCCACGTAATAAATTGCCATCTGCGCTCTACGTCCATCTCCCTCACAAAGACAGACTTGGGTGGGTTCTAGTCACCAGAGCCCAGAATAGCTCTTTGGCAAATTAAGTGTCCAGGGGCTGGGCTGGGCACCTAAATAAGAGGTGCAGGCCGGGTGTGATTCAAGCATGGGGGTTGTTGGGGCCTGGAAGGGGCAATCTCTTTCTGAAGGGGCATCTCATATTCTACTTCTAGGCGGGTGCCAGGTAGGAATGGGGGCCCAGGGTTGCCAGATTATCCGATTCTTTGCCTTTATGAGAAGTTTTGAGAGTCCACTTTTTTTTTTTTAATGGGTGTTCCTGGCATTTAGTACACAGTACAGACCAAAGGCACTAAGCTTACTGGCCCATAGGCCGCTGGTTTGGGGACCAATTCACATTTTACAAAAGAGCCCAGAGTGACGACGTGATCTGCCTTGGGTCACACGCCAACTGATTGGGCCCTCAGTTTTCTCACTGGTCTGGACGGGGTTAGCACTGGTGCTGCCGCCCGTGGTGGGGACTTTGAGAATTCAGTCATGCATGTGAGTGCACTTGCAAAGCACCTGCCTACACGGTATAACAGGTTGCTCCTTCTATCATGTCAGCCACGCCTGCCTCAGAGAGACCTCCTTGGTGTTTTTTAAATAGGACGTGGGTCTCTTTATATGCCAGGTGGTGGGGGTGGATTGTGTGCATTTACCGAGCGTCTGCTGGGTGTCTAGGAACTATTAGTTGTTTTACATTTGCATTCTCCTTTGTTCCTTCTAACCGCCCTCCCTATGAGATGTAAAGTAGCTATTGGTGATAAAAATGATTAATAAAGAAGTCAGCTGATTAGGGCCTCAGAGGTTTGGATGGGATTGGGTCTATTTCATATAGATATATTTCATGTGAAATATATGTATTTTATCTATATTTTATATATTTATATTTACATGTTTATTTTATATGTATGTTTTATATGTATGTAAAATATATGGAAAAAATTATATAAAAAAAAAATCCCAGACTTCAGACAACATGCCGCCTCCTACATATTGGAAGTTAAGTCCGAGAGAAGCTCAGTGGGGCCTTGCTAGTCCCCAGGCTGCCTTATGCACCGGCGCCTGGAAGACAAACCTAGTGGTGGTCTTCATCCTCAGAAGCTGTAGCAGGTGACTGTGGGCCTGGCTGGATAGACGAGAAGGGAGAGAAGAAGATGATGATGATGACGATGACGATACAGGACTGGGGCAGAGGACCAAGGCCAGTGTCAGAAGCAGTCTGGGGTTCAGCAGCTGAGAAACTGCCGTACAAGGCAAAGGCAGTATCCTCATATGCTGGGGTGCTGGCCTCATTTTCAAAGCCATCTAGCAAGCCCTGGCGCCATATGAGAGACAGGAATGAAATAGAAGTCAGCAGAGCCTCCTTCACCCCCATGAGCCATCCCGTTGGCCCAAGAGGCCCCTATGATTTGACATTTAGAGATTTCAGAGCGTTCCCTGTGAGGCAGGCCCTCTGCTGCCAGTGGAGCACACACGGGTTCTGCCAGCAGGATGGCTGCTTGGTCTTGGGGCAGCCCTGCGGCTGGTGTTCGTGTGTTGTTCCTCCTCTGAGTATCCATTTCCCCTCTCAAATGTGAGCCTCTCCCTTTACCCCCCCACCTCCCCGTGTGGCTGTGTCACGCAGATGCTAAAGGGAAAAGGAGTATAAAGGGGTGTAGGGTCTGTGTAGTACTAACGCAGCTCTCCGATAGGTCTTCCTAGACATTGGACTAAAGTCCTTCTTTTTATTTATTTGTTTGTTTGTTTGACAGAGAGAGACACAGCAAGAGAGGGAACACAAGCAGGGGGAGTGGGAGAGGGAGAAGCAAGCTTCCCGCGGAGCAGGGAGCCCGATGTGGGGCTCGATCCCAGGACCCTGGCACCATGACTTGAGCCGAAGGCAGACGTCTAATGACTGAGCCACCCAGGCGCCCCCCCCTTTTTTTATTTTTTATATATTTTTATTTGTAAAGTCCTTCTTCATTGCATTTCCTCCTTGGGAAGTCTGTGGATCTGGGTTTGTTGACTTTCACAGCATGGCTAACCCTGGAACGGCCCACCTGCCGGTTCCTCCCTTCCAAACTCTTATCGGAGGCCCAGGTTGCTCTAGCTGTCTCCAGCGTGGGTGGCCACCCTTATCTCTTGCCATTCTCCACATTCCAGACTTCTAGCTTTGTCCAGGTTTATTTTTTTGAAACCGCGTGCCTCTCCCTCTCCCCTCTCTGCTGGACATGGCTCCTCCGCTCGGGGCTGGATATTGCCTCTCCCTCCCCCCAAGTGAGCATTCGCACTTCTGGCTTCTGTGTCGGTGTTACCCACGAGTCTCCCTCTTGCCGCCCCCTCCCAGCTTACCTGGCCTGGTGAGGTGCTCTGCTGCTGGGTTCCATGACACTGGTGCCACTCTCATCCTGGCACAGACTTTTCTGGAATGGGCTATAGTGCATGCCTCTCCCACCAGACTGGAAGTGCCCTGGAGACAGGCACCAAGCCCGAGGCTCGGCAGGGTCTGGCATGTGGGAAGTTTCCACACAGTGTTTAGTGTAGACTACATCATGTGGTTGAGCACTCCATGGGAGTGTAAGGAATGGTGCCACCACAATGGACTGGTGGCCAGGGGTAGCTGGACTAGATGTCTTCCTCTGAGGACCCAGACAGAATTTTTTTTTCTTTTTTTAAGATTTTATTTATTTATTTATTTGACAGAGAGAGAGAGAGAGACAGCGAGAGAGGGAACACAGCGGGAGTGGGAGAGGGAGAAGCAGGCTTCCCGTGGAGCAGGGAGCCGGATGTGGAGCTCGATCCCAGGACCCCGGGACCATGACCCGAGCCGAAGGTAGACGCTTAACACCTGAGCCACCCAGGTGCCCTGCAAACAGAGCTTTTAAATCAAATCTAAGAGGGTAACTGGGTGGCTCAGTCGATTAAGCGTCTGCCTTTGGCTCAGGTCATGATCCCAGGATCTTGGGATCAAGCCCCACGTTGGGTTCCCTGCTCAGTGGGGAGCCTGCTTCTCCCTCTCCCTCTGCCTCCCCCCTGCTTGTGCTCTCTCTCTCTTTCTCTCTGTCAAATAAATAAAAAACATTTTTAAAAAACCTGAGTCGTCTACCTTCATATAGTAGTCACTAGCTATACTTATTTTTAAAATATAAATATATTTAATTAAAATTAAATAAATTAGAAACACTTTTCCTCGGTCTCAGCCAATTTTAAGTGCTCAGTAGCCAAATGTGGCCAGTGGCTACCATACTGGGCAGTGCAGGCGATAGAACCTTTCCAGTATCACAGAATGTTTCGGACAGTGCCACTCTAGACACTGTCTTGTGAAAGTATTTATTTCGGGGCCTGTAGGTTTGTGTGCAGGCCCTCCTCGGTGCTTTTAAGTTAGGGAAAGTGGATTTTCCCGGATGCCTTCTCAAGCCGGAACTGTTTCCTTGTTTTCTCCTTGGTGCAGGATGCTCGTCAGAAATTCCGCTCTGTTCTGGTAGAAGCAACGGTGAGACTGGACGAACTGGTGAAGAAAATTGGCAAAGCCGTGGAAGACTCGAAGCCCTACTGGGAGGCACGCAGGGTGGCGAGGCAGGTAAGGTAGCCCCGCAGACCATCTGCCCTGCCTCTGCCTGCCACGCCAAACCGGGTCTGGGGTGCACCTTCTAACGGCTGTGCCTCCTGCCGAAGTGTAGAAGCATGGTTCCCCGGAGACGCAGAATGCCTGTGACTTTGTAAATAGCTGCATTTGAAGACAGCCTCTTATTTTCCCCTCCCCCCACAAGCTGCTCCATTCCAGCTCTTGATGCTATTAATAGAGTGTGGGTGCTGGCATTTGGATGACCCCGTGAGTGGGTGCCACCTGGACGACGCCGAGTTGGTGCCCAGATCCACTCCCCAGCAGCTGGGCCATCTTGTGTGGCATGGGACCTAGTTCTGGCTTCACAGTGTGTCTTCTTTTGTCACCACTGATATGATGCAGTGTTGTGCTTGCAGCCCCTCCCAGCCTCTCATAGCCAGGCCCCATGAATGGGGGGTCGGGGTGGGGGCAGGAAAAGAGCCCCCAACACTCAGCAGGCCCCGGGGCTGGGGGCTTTCACAAACCTCCATCCACTCTGGCTTCCCCGTCCGTGTCTCTTCAGTGTGACTTGCCACCCAAAGTAGGCCTAGGCGGGGTGGGGGCGGGGGGGTGTCCAGAGTTTGGGTCCTGTCCCTCATGTGTGTTTATGTGATGGAAGCTGCGGTCTCTGCTGGTAAGAAAGTGTGAGCGACAGGTATTTGCACATCTACCATGTGCACAGGCAGGTGGAGGTGTGGAAGGGGAGATCATGGGAGGGTGAACCCTTGAGAGATGAAGCCCCAGAAATGGAGGAACATGTTCAGATCAGACCCATTGAGGGTCAGGGGCCAGGAGTTGGGCATTCTTCCCCTTTGCCCTGCCTCCATGCACCTCTCCAGTTTCTCATCAGGGGATCCCCCTGATGGCTGTGGTGGTTCTACCGAGATCCTAGGTATGTTTTTGGGTTTCACACTCTGAACCCTGAGCTGAGCTTTCTGTTTGGAGCCTGCCAGATATGTTGGCTTGTTCCTAGACAGAATAGCTGCCTGAACCCTGTCTCCTTCCCTGGCCAGCTGCATGGCCTTGTACATCAAAGTGCCAATTACTCACTGGTCTCCAGCAAGCTCTGAGCAGCCACCCCCCGCTTTCTACCTTTCTCTGGGCCCCGCCCAGGCCTCTGGCTTTCCAGGGAATGAAGCCTTCTCAAAAGGTGCTGGCCAGTCCCCAGGAGCTCCAGAACCCTGAGGTGTTGTCTCTCGAAAGTACCTGTGTCCCACAGTCTTTCAGGTGCACCCCAAGTTGGGGATGTCTTGTTCCCCCCCCACACCCCACCGCCATGTAGCCCAGAATAGAAGTATTCTTGATGTAAAATTGCAGCATGAAGGGTTTGAGAAGACATTTCTGATAATTAAATGTAAGCACTGAGGAATGCTGAGGAGATTATGAAATCTCTTTTTCTGAAAGTCTTCAATGCTTGAATTTGTTGCCTTCTGCCTCTCTGGAGCCCACAAATATCCGTTAAAACCACCCACGTGCCCGTGCCTCAGGATGATTAACAGTGGTCTGTTAAACCAAGCTCTTGGAGTTATGGCAGACGTTTCCCCACCTGGTCCCTGGAGCTTGGGTTTCAGCACAGAGCTGGCTAAAGGAGCGTTTGTGGTTCAGGGGCTGCTGGAGGTTGGTCCATTAGGTCACTGGCCCCAGCTGGTGGGAGGTGTCCACTGTTGGCTGTAGTCCTGTCACCTCAGAGTCTTTGAACTTCCCGGTCCCTCTGCTTGTCATTGATTTAACCCCAGAACTTGCGTGGTCCACTTCCTTGTCTTCAGGTTTCTGTTCCAATGCCACTTTATCAACAAGGCCTTCCTGGGCTACCATTGACGTAACTGCCACTCGCCATCTCTAGCACCCCCATCCCTTGTTCCTTGATTTGCCATTTCTCCGTAGCGCTCTGTCCAGCTGACTTGTTATGGTTTACTTGTTTATAATAGTGCAGTTCTGCGATGAACGCCTGAACAGCTGCATGAACGACGAGTTGGTAGGCCACCAGCAGAGCCCATGCTCCTCCTGGCCCGCCTTTGGCATTCTGAGCGTTTCTTCCATTGCCCTTGACTCCCAACTTACCTGCTACGTGGCCATGTGAGCAGAGGGGTAGGAACACAGCTGGTAAATCCAGCTTTGTCTGGGTTGGGTGCATTTAAATCTCATGTTGGGTAGGTCCCCGGTTGTCTGTGACACATCTGGGGTAGGTTTCACACCACTCTCTTCTGTACCCAAATCCTCTCTGATGGGGAAAGTGGTAGGAGGGAGCTGGGTTGGCAGGGTCCCGCTGCTGGGCACCTGTGACCTATGGCATTGCTCCTTCCTCTCATCCCTTCTCTTGGCTGGTGTGGACAATGATCGTGACAATTATGGAGTTCTGTGGGTGAGCCACTGAGTCATCAGGTCTCTTGAGATTATACCCAGACCCTGGGGGTGGCTGACTCACCGTCAGCCAGCAGAGGCCAAGATGATTGTTAAAGGAACCCCTGCCTTCTTGCAGGTGGGGCAGGAAGAAGGGTGGGGAAGGCCCAGAGTGACCCCTACCCTTCAACCCCAAGGGACTTTGTTGGTCTGTAGCCGAGGAACTGGAAGGACGCTCAAAGGCTGAGGCTGGGTGCGGATGTCACATTTCATTAGCGCACATGGTGGGCTGTCTGGGCTCGGGCCAGGTGGTGAGTCTGTTTGTGCACCCACATCCTCTGACCTTCCTGATGGTGAACGGGGTGCGGCGCCCGTCCAGTGGCTGCCAAGTGGGGCTTCCTGTTTTCTTTCTCTCTCTCATCCCCACCCCTTTCCTTTCTATATTTATGGACCCTCTGGCTGTGTACAGCAGGGACGGTGTCAGGAATGCCTTCAAAACATCTGCTTCTAGTGTGTATCAGGAGGCACTATGTTCCCAGGGCCTCTGCATCTTTGTCTATGTGATAGGGTTGGTTACTGGAGCAGCCTTGGCTCTCTCGTGAGGTTGTCTTTAGGATTTAAGTGAGATAACGTGTGTGTTTGACCGCAGAAGCCCTGCATGAGCTTAGGTTTCAGCTCCATTAAAGAAACTTTTTGTTGTAGAAAACTTTGAAAATAAATGAAGAAAATAAGTCTCCATGTCTTCTGTTAATATTTGATGTGTATCTCCTATTTTTTTTTATTATTTTTTTTGTGTAAGAGATTATTCTGTAGTGGTGGTTTTCTGCTGTCTGAATGCCCATGTGCATCCATCCAGAGGCCCAGTGGAAAGGAGACTTAAAGAGCTTCGTTTTCCAGAGTTTACAAACGCTTGTAATTATTGGGCCAGCAGAAATTCTATTTGCTTATCAAAAATTTGCATTAACTTTATTGTTCCCGATGTCATGTCAGATCAGGAATGGGTCAGATCCAGTCCTGTGAGGGTGAAAACCCAGCCCAAATTCTGCGGAGAGGAGATAGAACACAGCCCCCCCGACGCCCGGCTGGGGTGGGGGCAGGGAACTGGCTTTGATGGATTTGAGGGCTTTTGTCCTTGAGCTGGAGCTTGTCTGTAAGGCTGCTTTGACATATCTGTCAGCCCACGTGGCCTTCAGTCTTTGGCAGGGGATGTTCTGAGTAGAGGGCGGAGCTGTGTGACTCAGTAAAGCCTGAACAGCTGAGAGTGTTTCTGGCTTGCTTCGCTCCCTGGGCTCTAACTTGTCTAGCAGTGACCCTGGGCCTGTCATTTTTAGCGCTGCCGCTCCCCATGCTGCTGTGGCTGCTTATTTATTTATTTATTTTTAAGATTTTATTTATTTGACAGAGAGAGGCACAGCGAGAGAGGGAACACAAGCGGGGAATGAGAGAGGGAGAAGCAGGCTTCCCGCTGAGCAGGGAGCCTGATGCGGGGCTCGATCCCAGGACCCTGGGACCGTGACCTGAGCCAAAGGCAGAGGCTCAACGACTGAGCCACCCAGGCGCCCTTTCTTCTTATTTTTAAAGAGTGTGGAAACTATAGAACATACATTTTGCCATTTGGAAGTGTGTAATCCAGCAGCATTAAGTACCTTCATATTGTGGGGCCACGCCCACCACCATCCATCTCCAGAACTTTTTCATCTTCCCAAACTGCAGCTCTGTGCTTATTAGATGCCAGTGCCCCGTTCCTTCCAATCCCCTGCCCTTGGCAACCACGGTTCTACTTTCTGTCCCTATGAATAAGTACCTGATATAAATGGAATCATGCAGGATTTGTCCTGTGACTGGCTTATCTCTCTTTGCCTAACATCTTCAGGGTTCGTTCATGTTGTAGCATGTGTTAAAATTTCATTCCTTTTTAAGATTGAGTAATATTCTGTTGTATGGATACACCACATTTTGTTCCTTCATCCATTGATGAATACATTTGGGCAGCGCTCATTGTTTTTACATAGTTGCAATGTGTCAGAAGACTTGGCAAACCTGAAGAGCAACAGACATGCAGAACAGTGAGGGTTATTCGGAAGTTGCCTGTTTTGTGTTTATGGGGCCATGTAAGTCTGTGCCCCACACATAAGCTCCTTTGGGGAAGGTAGGCGCGTGGGAAGACATTTGAAGCTCGTGGAGTGACTTAGCTGTGGGACAACTGGCAAAGCCTGGCCTCTGAGCCAGACCTATTGGCTTTGAATCCCAACTTCCCGTGGGACTTTGGTGGGTTCCTGAATCGCTGTGCCTCAGTTTCTTCATCTGTAGAATGGAGTCGTGTATGTTAGCTTTTGTTGGGACACAAATCACCCCAAACTTAGTGGCCTAAAACACTTATTTAGCTCATGATTTTGCTGGTCAGGTTTTCTGATCTCAGGCTTGGCTGATGGCGTGCGTATGTAATCAGCTGGGGGGTTGCCTTGGAGGCTGGCTGATCTCCGATGGCTTTATCTGTCAGGCACTCGGCGGGTGGTCAGCTGAGGCTTCCCTGGTTGACTGGACCACATGCGTCTCATCCAGCAGGCCAGCGAGGGCTGCTGCTTGTGGTGTGGAGATTCCAGGAGTAAAAAGAACAAGCCCTTTTCAAGCCTCTGCCTACATCGCACTGGTTTAATGTCCTGTTGGGTAGAGAAAGTTCAAACTCAAGAGATGGGGGAAAAAACTCCACCGCAAAGCACCCGCAAAGTATGGTAGCCATTTATGCAACTTAACAACAGGGGTTGAACTAGTACATGTAAAGATTTGGATCAAAGAAAAAGAATCTAAGTTATTATTCCAGATGTATTTTGCTATCAAATGTTGTGTCTCTATGGTGAATCTGTTGCCTTAACAACAAAAGACCACCATGCTAGAAACTGCTGGATGGCAGAAAGAGTCCTGTGCTGGCTGAGAGGAGATATGTAAAATGTCAAGAATTTGAGGACTGGAGGGTGACCCCAGGTAACTGCTGAGTCGCCTGTGGGGGTAAAGTGTGCCAGAGGATCAAGAGTGATGAGGGGGGAATATCGGACTGACTTTTTCACTGATGGCAAGTGCTGTAAGCCCTAGCAAACAATGTGGTGAGGGTCTTGAATGATGGAGAGTTATGTTTCCCATGAAATGAAACAGCTCAAATGCATCAGATAATCCCTTTAATTCTTATGTTAATCGTCGAGGAACAGAGCATTGTAGTCTTTCTTTGTTGGGAAATTCTAGACATTGGTTTTGTTTGCAGAAGGCCCTCCATAAATGGAGGAGGAGAGGGCTAGGTTCCACAAAGTGGGGAGGTAAACTCAAGGATACGTCAGGGATGGGTTATTACTCTCTTTACTTGTTCGGGTATTTTTTTCCTTTGAATTTATCATTTTCTTTTACTCAACAGATATTGACTAGGTTCCTACCGATGGTCAGGCCCTTGTTTTAGGGACAGAACAGAACAAAGAGCCTAACTGTGGAGCTGGTATTCATTCCACTCTTAGTCTCATAAAAGTATGTGGGGTGGGGTGTTTTGGGCAGAAGTAGAATCTTTTGATCAGACTTAAAGTGTGGGTCCCCCCCCCCATTTGAGAACTAGAGCGAGACTGGATTACAGTGGGCTAGTGGATTGGCAAGTAAAAGTGTTTCTCAAAGTATTTTCTCAGCATCTCCCCTTTGTGCTGGCCACTGTGGAGCATAAAATGTGGTCCGTATCCTCCAGGAACCCCGTCAATACATATAAGCAAGGTGATTTTAAGGCATACGTTATTACAGTCCATTGTCATTATTTACAATAGTTAGGTTTTCCAAAGTCACTACCAATGCTGAATTAGGGAGGCATCCTATTGAAGCATTGCTCCTAGGGGAAATAGAGGGTCAGGGTCCTGAGAGCCTCTGGTCACATTTTCATCAACTGATCCATACGTAACCTTCTTTCATGTATGTCTTTAAAGACACCTTATTTAGGGGCCCCTAGGTGGCTCAGTCGATTAAGCGACATATTCTTTTTTTTTTTTTAAGACTTTTTATTTTTTATTAGAGAGCGAGTACAAGCAGGGGGAGCGGCAGGCAGAGGGAGAGGGAGAAACAAGTTCCCCACTGAGCAGGGAGCCCGATGCGGGACTCGATCCCAGGACCCTGGGATCATGACCGGAGTCGAAGGCAGACACTTAACCGTCTGAGCCACCCAGGTGCCCAAAGCGACATATTCTTGATTTCGGCTCAGTTCGTGATCCCAGGGTTGTGAGATCAAGCCCGTGTCAGGCTCCATTCCCAGCGTGCAGTCTGCTTCAGACTCTCTTTCCCTCTCCCCACTGTGTGCATGTTCTCTCTCTCAAATAAATAAATAAATCATAAAAAAATACAGAGACACCTTATTTAATATATATTTCTTCCAAGTAACTAATTATATACAGTACTTCCTTATAATACTAGCCAAGGAGGTTTGAACATTTTCCCGACCCTAGGTAACATGATCATATATTTATTTGGCTCTCAGCATCACAGTGTTGCTCGCTATGTTTTTTTTAATTGGTCATGATCTCCCATGCTTTGATACCAAATGGAGTCCACAGATTAGCCACTTTTCTGTAGCTTCCTCATGCACTGTGGACTTGACTTTAGCACTTACTGGAGCAGCTTCTTGTGGGGATCTGCAAATTTCCTCTTCCTTTTTCTGGATGTACCGTATTGTTGATTCATTAACATTAAACTCATGGCCAACAGCACCGTGACTCACGCCTGAATGAAGCTTATGTAAAAATGAAGCATATTTTTTCCATAAGGCATCTACGTCGTAGTCTTCTTGCACTTGGGAACACTAGGCAGCACTTCAGCACTAGGCTTGGGGGCCAATTTAAACAGCTGAATCCGACAAAAAGCACAAGTGTGAGAAATGTGGCACTGAGTAGACAGGGTGGACAGTTGTTTACAGCGTGAGAGCTGCAACAAGAAGGCCGAGTGTTGCCTTCCTGGTTAGGCTGCAGCCGGCAAGGCGCATGTGGAGTGACCGAACTGTTTTTGCTACCCTGTGTGCATCCAGATCCTGCAGGTGCTGTAAATATTGATTTTGGGATTACAAATAAGTTTTAGCGAGTAGGCAAATTTGCAAATGTGGAATCTGTGAATAACGGGGACCATTTGTACTCACCCAAGGGAGAGGCTCATTTGTTAGGTAACTGAACCCCACGGCCCAGGTGTAGATACTGTGTCGAAGAAGCCAGTGGGGTGAGGTGTCACTCTAGAGAGTGGGAGTGAGGGGGAAGCCTGAGCAGAAAGGCACACTGGAGCCCCAAAGTGCAAGAGAGAGTCTGGGTAGAAAAGACGAAAGAGTCGAGATCTGAGGGAGAGAAGCCCATGTGGGCATAACCTGGGGTAAGTGTGTTAGCTCAAGGGCTGTGGAACGGGAGCCTATGGGAGCTGAAGGCCCAGATGGGGAAGGATGGTGGCCAACTGAGGGAGTACCTCCAGACTGGGTTGAGAAGCTGTAGAGAAGCCACCGTGGGCTCTTATGTGTGTGGAGTTAACATTGTTTGAGATGGTAATTAGACAGATACTAAATATTGTGTCTTACGTTAATGGCGGCACCATCTTTTGAGATCTAACTATGTGTTAGGCACCATGTGTACTGCTCTGTGTGTGTGTGGGGGTAGGATGGGGGGGTTGTCATTTATCTTTCCTGTTTGTCCCTATAGTACAGATGAGGAAACTGGTCTTGGAGCCCAAAGACCATTACTTGGGCCTTTGCATAAACCCTTCTGGTGTCGTGGCTTAATCTGAGAGAATATGAAGGGAAGCTTTAACAGACTTAGTGGTTAACCAGCGGTCAAGAATGAGTCACAGGGAACTCCAGGGTTTTGACCTGAATAGCTTGAATGCCAGTAGGAAGTGGACAGTGGGGACCCAGCTTTGGGAGAAGGTGGTGAGCTCACCCTCCTGAACGTTACAGCTGTGATGGGGTGTGGCAGTAGGAACGTCATAGGCGAGGACATAGGGCCGGTTGGAGGTGGGGAGCTGGGAGTCAATATGGAGGTGGTGTGGAGTCAATATGGGAGCACGTGTGTGGAGAGAAGGGAGTCAGAGATTCAGGCTGGAGGGAAAGAGGGAGAGGAGAGGAATTTGAGCAGTCTTTGTATACCAGGCACTTTTCTAAATGCTTCACGTGTAGGAGGGAGGTACTTTTTTAAGTTCTGCAGGGCTGGAAAGTGAGGTAGAGAAGTTGAGTTATTCAAGGGGCCCTCTATGTCCTTTCATATCGAGGATCTACTAGGTCCCCAGGCTTGTGGAGTCGTAGGTCCCTTATGTACATTCTCTGGGTCTGCTCAGCAGACTTGAAGGTGGCATTACTGTCATGGTCAGACAGGGGGTACTGAGTGAGGCTCGGGGAGGGGAAGCGGCACCCCAGATCACCCACCTGGTGAGGAGAGGAGCGGAGATTTGAACCCACGCATCTGCCTAGTTCTGGCTGCCGCCCAGTGCTTGGCCCTCCTGAGGCATTTCGTGACAATCGGAAAGCCTGAACGGCACACTGACACATCTTAGGGGGCAGGTTGGAGCAATAACAGACGTGGAGGGCTCAAAAGAAGAAGTTGAGCTCATCTGTGCAGTTGTTCCCCTGTCTTTTCTGCCCCAGGGTAACTGTGAGGCTCTTGTTCCAAGCAGTCTGGGGCCCTTTGAAACTCCTTCCCCTCGTGGCACGCCCTCCTAGTTCTGGGACTCGAGCGCAGCTTCATTGTGCCTCCCTTCTTCCCGGTCACTATCATTTCCGCTGGCCTGCCTGGGTGGCAGCTCTCACGTGGGACTCGGGTGAGGAGGTCTGGGTCAGTGACGTCCTTCCCCGTGGCCCTGATCGTGTTCCCACGGGGCGGCCCTAGGCCGGTTCCTGGGAAGCACGTCATCCCTGCTGCCCACGGTAAGGGCAGGCGGTAAACGATGGGGCACCTGTCCCAGAGCAGAGCCCCTGCTGATTTACAGCAAGAGAGGGGAATGGACTATTAACTCCTCCTTGCCTGTAAGACTGTATCCTGCCTTGCAGTCTTGCTTGGAGGTCCTGGCAAAGAAGCAGCTGCATTTTGGAAGCTTAGATGCCTGATCAAGATGGGGTCAGTGAGGGCCAGCGGGGGTGACGGTTTGTGGCAGCTTCTGACCTAGGTCAAAGGCTCCTGACATGGGGGAGGTCTTGAGGCTTAAGTCGGAAGCCTCGCTGGAGCCTCTGCACCTCCTGCTTGGCTGGCTCTGCAGTAGGCATCCTCTACTGGGGCTGGAGCAGGAGTGTTGCTGATCTTGAGGTTTTCTCTTCGTGTGGTGCAATGGGCCACTTGCTTTGACCCTTTCCTGCCTGGCCATCTGTGGGGGACTGGTTGCAATAGGGTGTCAGCCAAGCAATATGAAGCTGGAGGTATTACCCCCCCCATTACCTTGTAAGTTGGGGGTTTTGTCAGGGGCGGTTCCCTGTCCCTTGTCCCCTTTGCCTTTGATGCCCAGTAAGTGCCACTTGGTGGGCAGCATGCTGCCTGAAGCCGACAGAGGTGGTTTGTCAAGGCAGTTTAGCGGTTAGTGGGGGATGTGGAGTTTTGTACTGTATTTGAAATCATGAGGCTCCTTGGATATGTCTCTTCTTTTCTCTCCTTCCGTCTTCAATAAAATGATTGCGTTAAGAATCGTCCCTTCCTTCCCCCTCTGTAAACCAGCCGTGTTCCCTGGAAGGGGTGGCAGGGTGACCGATTTCTCAGCTGAAGGAGATTCGAGTATGGGATGTATTTTTGCCACGAGTGTTGTCAACATGGATAGGCCTTTTTATGCTGTCAGGTAACGAGGTTTGGTCCCGGACAGATGATGATGTTTCTCTTGAGCACTTTTGGCTTACGTCTCCATTCCCTTTCCTCACCTTGGGGATCCACCCTCTGCCCACTCTGCTTTCCTTCTTTTCTCTTCCATTTCCCCCTCCCCTGCCCTCCCAGGGTGACTTCATATTCTCACCCTTTCCCTCTGTGAACATCTACCCCGAAGAATCGGATGGCCTTATTCACACTAAGTAGATGTGTGATAAGGCTTAAGTATTTATGGACTCTGGACCTTTGAGTACTTCTGCTTTAGAAACCTTCCGCTGTCTTGGGATAATCTGCTTCCCGTTGTGGAGTGCGGATTCCCAGCTCGGTGTTTGTGGCCCAGTAGGAGCTTCTCGACAGGTGTGTGAAGGGACCACATTCATCCCCGTAAGGGAAGTGCAGGCTGTAGCCAGGGTGTTCATGTGCGTGTGGTGGGATGTCCTTGTGGGGTGTAAAGCAGAGGTAGGGGCAGCAGATGGAATACAGGATGTTCAGTGAAACTTGAATTTCCGATCCCTTTTTTTTTTTTTTTTTAGGATATCTCTTGTTTCATGTGATATTTGGGACTTATGTAAAACTAAAAAAATTGTCATGCACCTGAAAATCAAATTTAACTGGGAGTCCTATATTTTTATTTGCTAAATCTAGCAGCCCTACAAAGGAGGGGAGCTGTGTTGAGTCATCAGCCAGATGGATAAAGTTGTTTTGGAGTCAGCCACCCCCTCTCAGGTTCCTGAATTTATAGCATGTGTTGTTGTGGAGGGAAGGATTCTGGTCCCGCTGTGCTGTTCTGTTCCTTAGCCTGCAGCCTTGGGCAGGTACAAGTGAATGAATATGCAGGAGTGTTCAGTACAACTGAGAGTATCAACATCTCACACTACAGTTCTATACTCCTAAGCCTAGTGTTTCCAGGAAGAAATGGAGTTTCTTTTTCTTTTTTTTTTAAGATTTTACTTATTTTAGAAAGAGAGCGCAAGAAGGGGAGGAGCAGAGCGGGAAGGGAGAAGAAGACGGAAAGAATCTCAAGCAGACTCGTGCCAAGTGTGGAGCCCGACGCCAGGCTTGATCGCACGACCCCGAGACCATGACCTGAGTGTAAGCCAGGAGTCAGACGCTCAACCGACTGAGCCACCCAGGTGCTGAAATGGGGTTTCTGAGAAAAGTGGCTGAGTCTATGAACACTGCCCCCCTCGACCTTACCATCTTGATGGCAAAGAGCTGGTCGGCTCCAGACAGAACTCTGAACGGCTCCATGGACAGTCCACATGAACTAGGTCTCTTCTGAAGGATCTTCCCGAATGTGGGTCCCTCAGCCACTCTTTGCCCTGACTTATCCAGGCACAACCTGGTGTCTGCCTCCCTCGAACTTCTCCTCTTCCCCCCATTCGTGAGTGTCTTTATTAGTTACTTTGATCATTTACTCATGTTTGTTTATTTAGTTTTCAGTTTCAGGCTTTGCCAGGCACCAGGGAGCTTGCATTCTCCCAGGGGAAAGAGTGCCTCTTTGCTGCACTTAGGGCAATGATCAGCTTTGTTTAGGAAGCCTCACTTTGTATACTTCACTTTGAAGAAGTGGGTTAAATGGAAGTGCAACGAGGATACCATTTGTTTATTAGTTCGTACCAGCCTCAAGCGCCTTCCCCAGCCCTTTGGCAAAGCACCATAGTGCAGAGAAGATGCTGGGCCTTTTTTATTTCTAAAAGTCATGGTGCATCGATCTCCTAAGGTTCTCTCATTCTTTGAATTTAAGTCTCTTGATCTCAGAGTCAGGCTAACTAAGTGAAGATTCACTTTACACAGAGGACACGGGGAGGTCTGTTTTTATACTGACCTGAGCACTCAACCAAGGTGGTTGAAGGTATCTGTAGTGGGTTCTTAAAGAGCAGTTGGAAGGAAATCATAAGATGAAGGCACTATATTGAGTTTCTGTCCATTCCTCTTCTGTCTGGCCTCATGCCAGCCCCTAAGTTCTACAGCCTGAAATCATGAAATTTACATCGCCTTATGCACAGAATAACGGCCTCCTCTTATAATAACCAGGAATTGCATTTGGTTGCAAGCAATCAAGGACTCAAAAACAATGGCCTGCACACACTAGGATACGTTCTCTCACCTGGAAGAAGACCTGAAGCAAGCAGTCTAGTGTAGTCTGGTGCTGTGACTCCATGGTCATCTGAGACCCAGTGACCTATGTATTGCTCAGTCCTATGTGTCCATCTCAGATCCACCTCATGGCCCAAGATAGCTCCGGGAGCTCCAGCTGTCACATCTGCATTTCGGAACAAAAGGGATAAAAGAGGAATGGGGAAGGGAAGTATTCCCCTTCTATTTTAAAGAGTCTACTGAGAATTCTCAGACAACACCCTGCTTCCGTTTCATTGCTGGAACCTAGTCACATAGTCGTGGGTAGCTGCACGGGTGGCTTGGCTTAGTTTTTTTGGCTAGCAGGGTTGTTTCTAAGGATGGAGGGGAGGGTAGATATTGGGAGGCAGCTAACTGTGCCATGTCTGGGCTCTAGTTTACCTATCTTCTAGTAAGGCTCTGGGTTGGACAGAGTTAGAGGAGGGCAGGTGTGACCCACAGAGCAGGCCAAGGACTCCTCAGAGTAGGGAAATGCAATCAACCCTGTTTCTCTCTGCTGGGTCACTTCCCTCCCTTTATGGTGTGTGAAAAAACTTCCTGTCCTTTATATTGTGTTGGAGACCTATGAGGAAATTGTAGCTTCCCATGAAGGTGTAATTGTGTTTTGTGTGTTGTGTCAAGTCACAGAATCCATTCATACTTTCTTTTAACAAATGCTAATTAAATGACTCATTTCCCATTTCCACCTCTCTGGTAGAAGCCCTGACGTCTGACCTGGATGACTGAAATGGCCTTCCACTCGTATTCCTGCCTTCTAGTGCCCTGGTCATCTGTCCCCACTGCCCCCCAACTGAATCTTGCCAGATTCAGTTCTGATAGTTCTCCGAAAACTTTAGTGCATGTGATAGTTAATTTTATGTGTCGGCTTAGCTGGGTCACACAGTGCCCGGGTGTGTGGTCAAATATTATTCTGAATGTTTCTGTGGGGGCTTTTATTGGATGAGACTTACGTTTAAACCGGTGGGATCTGAGGAAAGCAGATTGCCCTCCATAATGTGGGTGGGCCTCATACAGTCAGTTGAAGGCCTGAATGGAGCAAAAGAGTGACATCCTCCGAACAAGAGGGAATTCTTTTTTTTTTTTTCCCTAAAGATTTATTTATTTATCTGAAAGAGCAAGTGAGTGGGAGGAGGGGGCAGAGGGAGAGTGAGAGAATCTCAAGCAGACTCCCCGATGAGCATGGAGCTTGGCATGGGGCTTGATCTCACGACCCTGAGATCATGACCTGCTTGACCCGAAACCGAGAGTTGGACGCTCAACTGACTGAGCCACCCAGGTGCCCCTCACAGAGAATTCTGTAGCAGATGGCCTTTGGACTTGGAAGTATCAGCTGTTCTCTGAGTCTTGGGCCTATTGGCCCACCCTTGCAGATTTTGGACTTGCCAGCCCCATGACCGCATGAGCTGATTACTTAACATAAATCTCTTCCTCTGTAAACAGACCTACCTTGGGGATATTGCAGGTTTGGTTCCAGACCACTGCAGTAAAGCGAATGTCACAATAAAGTAAGTCAAGTGAATTCTTTTGTTTCCCTCTGCATATAAAAAGTGTTTACCATAAACTGTAGTCTATTAAATGTGCAATAGCATTATGTCTAAAAAGGTACATGCCATAATTAAGGAATACTTCATTGCTAAAAAAAAAAAGTGCTCACTATCATCTGAGCTTTGAGCAAGTGGTAATCTTTTTGCTGGGAGGGTCTTGCCTTGATGTTGATGGCTGCTGACTGATCAGGGTGGTGGTTGCCGGCGGCTGGGGCAATTTCTTAAAAAAGGACAACAGTGAAGTTTGCCACATTGGTTGACTCTTCCTTTCATGAACAGTTTCTCTGCAGCATGTGATGCTGTTTGATAGCATTTTACCCACAGTAGAACTTCTTTCAAATTGGAGTTGATGTCTCTCAAACCCTGCCGCTGTTTTATCAACTAAGTTTATGAAATATTCCAAATCCTTTGTCATCATATCAGCCATGTTCCTAGCATCTGCACCAGGAGTAGATGCCGTCTCAAGAAACTGCTGTCTTTGCTCATCCCTAAGAAGCAACTCCTCACTGGTTCAAATTTGATCATGAGATTGTAGCAATTCAATATAATAAAAATGAAAACGTTTGAAATATGGAGAATTAACAAAATGTGACAGTCATGGAGTGAACAGATGCTGTGGAAAAATGGCGCCAGTGGACTTGCTTGATGCAGGGTTGGCACAAACCTTCAATTTGTAAAACAAAAACAAAAACAAAAACGCAGTATCTTTGAAGCGCAGTAAAGTGCAGCGCCATAGAACGAGATCTGCCTGAGTACACGTCCTTTGGGCTCTGTTTTCTCCGGAGAACCCTGACACAGCACGTCTGTGTCCAGTGTCCAGCCCAGATCTAAGTGCAGCTCGCAGGGCTTTTCCATCTGGCCTGGCGCTCATTCTCTGGCCCCTGTGTGTTCTGTACTGCGCCACCGCGCGCCCCCTCCCTCGCCCCACCGCCACCCCCAGGTGCTGGGTACATGTTATTGCTGTGCTCCCAGCTTCTGGATACATCATGGAGTGTTTTGCATTGTTGCGCATTCTGTTCCCTGTTCTCTGCCTGCAGTGTTTCCCTCCCCACCCTGACTAGCTCTGTGATGTTCAGAATGGCAGCCATTGGCCACATGGGGCTACTTAGAGACCAAGTTCTAAAATCGATAAAATTAAAAGTTCTTCCGTCTCCCTAGCCACAGCTTCAAGTGCCCAGTGGCCACACGTGGCTGATGGCTATATTTTGGGACAGCGTACATAGAGAACATTTCTGTCATTGCAGGGAGTTCTCTTGGGCAGGGCTACTTGGCTCTTACCCTTTGCTTGGTTAAAGAGAGGGCACGGGGCCGTGTAACTCCTGCACTTGCCCTGTGGTCCCCCCACCTCACTGAGCTTTCCTTCAGCTTTGCTTCTGGGAGAATTTGAGGAAAGCTATGGACATCATCCTCTGAAAACCTGGGCGTGTGGGTGCATAAATCATAAACACAATCCGAAGGTATTCATCAGCTTCCCTTCAAGGTCACCCATGTCCTGTGGGTTAATAACTATGAGCGAATAATGCTCGTACTGCTTGCTTATGGAACAGCTAACCCTTCTGTACGGCCTACTATGTGCCTGGTCTAAGCACTTTGCCTGTGTTAGCTCGCTCCTCAGAGCAACCCCACGAGGTACCTTGCAGACATCGTCTGCATTTTGCAGATGAGGAAACTGAGGCACAGAGAATTAAAGTGCTTAGGGTCACCCAGCCAGTGAGTGGCCTGGCCAGGATTTGACCCAGGCTGTCCGAGTTCCAAGTCTGTGTTCCTCACCTCTATACCAAGGGCTAAGAACCCTGCCCTAGAAACCTGAGCTCCTTGAGGACAGAAAATGCTTATCCTTTGCAGATCTTCATGGCTCACAATAAAGGTGAAATGAATGCTTGATGGAGGGAGGGATGCTTGGGATTGAGTTACACAGGCTTAAGGCATAATCGTCTTGGCTCCTGGGGACGTTTGGATCCTTCAACTGGGTGTCTTATGCTTTTTCTTTCTTAGTTTTATTGGCCACAATTTGTTCCTGGCCCCTTAGAGCTGGGAGAGGTCCCTAGTCCTCCGAGAAGGTTTGCTTGGCAATACCGGGTGGGAAGGGGAGGGGGTTTGCCAGAGCCCTGGCTCCCTCGGAGCACCCCTGCCATGCCAGTGGGTGCTGCCCTTGCCTCCTTGAGCTGGGCACCCAGCTGCTGCCGAGGCCCTGTCACAAGACCATCCCTGTCTTTTCCAGAGATCCCTAGGTGACTCGAAGTGACACGGGCTCCAGTGGCCCGAGGGGTCACTCTTCCTGACAGCCTGCTCCTGCAGGGTCTGCTGGCCGTGGCCTCGTGAACATCTTTGCCTTGTTTCGCAGTGGACCCCAGCTTTTCCAAATACTGAGCTAAGCAGGGAGCCATGTTGTGCTAACTCTTATTTATGTGAAGCCCTCCTTCCCGTCTGTGTCCCCCTGACCTTGAATTCCTTGGAAGATCTTACTGCAGGTAGAAGTTAAGATTAAGCCAAGTCATGTGGCCCCAGAGACAGAAGATGGGCTGGAGGAGGGGGTTTGACATTTCAGTGAATCCGTTGTTCCTCCGGCTGTGCTTACATGGGCCTGGCAGCGAATAGTGCCAAGTGACCCAGGGAAGCCTGGAACTCAAAGAAGGTGGCAAGGGGCAGCCAAGGTCTTTGGCTCAAGGAGGGCTTGGAATTGTCCCCGTTTCTAAGTGCACATTCTTCCCTGTCCTGGTGGTAGTGACTCCCAGATGTACAGAACGTGGTCGCCGTCTTCAGGGAGTTTGTAATCTCATCGAGAAGACCAAGTGAAGAGCAAAATAATTCAAGACACGTGTCATCCATATGTTCAAATGTTGGGCAGGTTTCAAAGTGTTTTTCCACATCCATTATCTTATAATGTGGCAGACGGCTGAAATAAGTATAGAAACTTGGTCCTGTGAATTCAGAGAGGGTAAAATTTCACCCAGGAACACATTTTCTGAAGACCTTCTGGGACCTGGGTTATATATCTTTTAGCTTGGAGGAGACAAGGTAGAGTGGAAGGGGCATTATTTAGGTCTTGAGAGAATGGCATTCACGCCACACAATTTAGTGTCGACAGTAGACAGGTCATTATTCAAGTGAGTTTTCACATCATGTAAATGGGCATTTCCAAGGACAGTTGTGCCCAGAGAGAGATTAATCTGTGTGAGCCACAGAAGAAAAAAAAAAAAAATCACAGGGCGCATTAAAAAATTGACCACAGGGGAGTTGTTTGTAGCTTATCATTGGTACCCTAGCTTGGTACCTTAAACACATATTCCTTAAACAACTGCAGTCACGGGCCACTAGGCTAGGTTTTGGGAATTGAAAAATTCAGTAACACAGTCTCCTCTCTTCTAAGGCTTCCTGGGTCACTGGTGATGCTGCTGTCGAGGTCATAGAAATTCCCTGCACTGTGCAGAAAGGGGACGCCGCGGTTCCTGGCTCTTTTCTGCTGTCGCACCGACTCCAGGGGTCCTGGGTCTGGAGGACTGGCCAGGTGTCTCTCATCACATAGCACGTGGTGGTGGCTCTGTGTTGACCTGTCCTGCTCTTTGCTCGCCTCCCTCATGTCCCTTCAGGGCCCCTCGGTGGGTTTCTCCCAGGCTTCCAGACCAAGAGCAGAAAGCTCTGAGGACCTTTTTCCCAAGCATCCATTCCAGGTTGCCGAGTGAGTTAGTGTTAATGGAGGTCAATTCGTCTCGAATGAGTGTGTCTTCTGCCTGGGTTCACTCATGGGAGTGTGTGGGGTGCTGGCTGGTGGGAGACCAGTGCTGGCCGATAGAAGGAAGCTCTTCAATTGGGAACTTCTTTTTATGGATCCCAGCTGGGGGTGGGAGGGGGGAAGGGGCCATCAACAGATGCTCCCATTTCTTTTATTTCGTGTCTCAGGGGTAGGAGGGATGTTAAGGACTTTGAACCCATTTATGTTAGTGGTTTTAGAAAGCAGCCTCCACGTGGAGACAGGCGGAGCACAGGTAGCCTGTGGAAGTTTGGCCCGTGGTATGCGCAGCAGGCAGGCAGGTGGTGAGGAGGACGGGTGAAGCTCTGGCCAGCTCTGGAATCCAGAGTTCGCCTCCCTGTGGTGAGCTAACGGTGTCTCTCTCTGTCATAGGTTGTGCACGTCACCTTAGATTTGCTTCTGAATGTGATTTGCAGGAATTGGAGCCATTATTGTTTTGGGGATGGTAGGTATTTCCTGAACCAATCAACCGGAGACTTGAGAAAATGGGGGAAACCTGTAAGTCCTAGAAGAATAGAACTGTTCACTCCAAGGAGGAGGCTCAGGGATGACAAGAACTTTTTTTTTTTTTTTTTGGACCTATGAAGTGTCCTAAGAAAGAAGGTCTGATTGTTTAACAAATGGGTCCAGCATGCTGTAGGGAAAAAAATTCACAGAAGATGGGGTATTTGAGATGGGTTTTAAGGGATGTGTAGGAGTTCCCTTGGTGGAGACAAGGAGGAAGGGCGTGTGTTGCTGGCAGAGGGAATGGGACATAAAAAAGTGAGGAGTGTTGAAGGAACGGTGAGGGGTTGGGCCTCACTGGGTGGGTGGGAAGTGAGAACGTGGGCTGTGGCCTGATTTTGTTGGGGGTGGGGAGAGTGTTAGGGAGTGATGTCATCAGATGTGCACTTCAGAAAGATTACCGGGTGTCCTAAATGCAATTGTGTGAGACTAAATCAGTACCAGGTGGAGTTTCAGTTGGCTCTGTGATATTGGAAGCTAGGAGACGAGTTGGAAAGTTTGTAAAATAATCTGGGTAAGAACCGAAGCTGGAAGCGTCTGCCGAGGTTTCCTTAGGGCACATTTGTTCCTCGGTGCAGAACTGGGGGTGCTGGGGGGCGGTGCTTGGGCAGGGCTTGTCAAGCCTTTGGATGCTCTACAGAGAAAACCTCTTGGCCACAGGGCTTGGCAGAGTGGGTGTGCAGATGGCGTGGTGGAGATTGTTTACCAAACTGAGGGTGGCCCAGAGGGTCCTGTAATTTCTCATCCAGATCTAGGGAATCTGTTTTGTAAGCTTTACCACTGGAGAAGTGGAACGGTATGGGACTCTCTGTGTGTGCTTTTCCTCCCCAGGTCACTGGAATCAGAGGGCTTGGGTTTGAGTCTCCTGTCCTTTCTTTCTAGCGTGTGACCTTGGACCAGTTCCTTAACCTCCATTTCTTTGGATGTAAAATGGGTACAATAATAACTTAACCCAGCAGGGCTGTAGGCTATAGTCCTGGGTGTGGGGGCACCTGGAACACCGTAGGATTTAATAAACACGCCTGCCCCAGTTCCTTTGTCCTTCCTCTCTCGAGGCAGTGGAAGTGGGGGGCAGGGAGGGGCAGGATTTAGCCAGGTCCCTGCAGTTGGGTTTCAGCCCGCCTTGCAAGTGCTTTGTGGCAAGTTAGTATATGTATTTTTTCTTCTCTGTCTCTGCCAGAGACTGAGAAAGAGCTGAGGGCGTTAAGTCATAGCGGAAAAAGATGTGGAACTTGTGGACAGCTGGAGTGGTTTGGCCACTAACAGGGTGTTGGGACCCCCACGTTTTGATGCAGCTCAAATATGGGCAGGGTGGGCTCTGAGAGCTTGGGCACCCTTCCAGTCTTGGAGACCTGTTCTTGCTTAGACAACATGCTGACTCTTAACTTTCCCTCCTCGGCAATCTCACTGGTATTTCTTTGATTTATTATTTTGCTTAAATTCTGCCTTTAGTGAGGACAACTTTTGACAGATACCTTTGGTTTCTCCGTGTTTTCAGTGAGTAGCATTTTCTTGAGTTTTGTGATTATGCGGCAGGTAAATAGGTCCTTCAAAAAACATTTCTTGGCCACTTTATATGATGGAATTTTGCAAGTATATAGCAAGGCAGAGAGAATAATCAGCGACCTCTCTGTACCCATCACCAGCATCAGCAACCAACATCTTGCCAATCACATCTTCTCTCCTCTCCTGTGTTCTTATTTTAAAACTATTCAGATACCATATAACTTCAACCATAAATACTTAGTATATTATCTCTCATAGATAAAAACCTCTAAGAGATCACATTTTCACACCTGAGAAAATTAAAGTTCTTGTAATATCCTCCAGTACCCAATCCTCCTTCAGATTTGCCCAGTTGTATTAAAAATGTGTTTCTTACTATTGGTTTAAAGCATTTGACCTGACACAGCTGTTCTATGTTGACTTGACAGTGTGGGCTTCCCCTTTGCCCTTGCATTATGCTATTGCCCAACCCAGGGATATGGTTTTGAGTTTACAGAAAGAACTCTGGTAGACAAAGAGCAAAATGATAGCTGACTGAGAAGCGCCTCAAGAAGCAATTTTATTAACTTCATATTTTGGAAGGTTTGCAAACATACACAATAAAAATGCTGATGGCAGAAGCGAAATAACTCAGTGGTTAACTCGTCTGCTGCCTGACTGTTTGCACCTGTTGAAGCCAGACACCACGTTCCGGAATGACCTTGTGAGCCCTGCTGTAATTATGTATCCTCAGTGCTGAAAGCAAGGCTCCCTGGGAGTTAGCAGAGGCCTTGGCATTCCAGTCTGAGAAGTCTAATGACTTATTCAAGGTTGTAGACCCAAGACAGTGGCCATGGTGGGTGCTAGGAATAGACCCTGTTGCTCCCCGTTCTCTGGACATAGTGCGCTGCTTCGCTGTGGCCCAGCTGTGCTGTGCAATCAGCTCCGGACTGTGCAGGACTCCGGAGGGTTTCTTTTGTTGGCAGTGTGGTCTGTTAAGAGCTGGGGTCCCCGGGGGCTGGAGAGCTGCAAGGGCAGACCTGGTTGTGCACCTGGTGTTGGAGGCGCATCTCTGGGCAGAGCTGCCGCTGGAGTTGCTGGTGGCTCTGCGCATGGTTGCCGGTAGAGAGGGCGGTGCCTGCAGGGGCAGAGTGCGGCGGCGCGGGGGCGAGGGCCAGCCATCGGCTCCTCCCCTGGAGGGGAAGGCGAGAAGTTGGGGATCAGAGCTTTGCTCCAGGGGCGCCTCATGGCTGCTGGCCTTTGACTCCCCGGCTGTAGCCGGGGGAAGGGAGATGCTGTCCCCGGTTCGGGCAGTCCTGTTCCTCCGCCCACCTCTCGGCTTCCCCATCCTCCCCACAGGAAACAGCGGCTCCTGACTGACGCAAAGAACTGTCAAGAGAGGGGCGCCTGGGTGGCTCAGTCGCTAAGCCTCTGCCTCCGGCTTGGGTCATGGTCCCAGGGTCCTGGGATCGAGCCCTGCATGGAGCCCCGCATCGGGCTCCCTACTCGGCAGGAAGCCTGCTTCTCCCTCTCCCACTCCCCCTGCTTGTGTTCCCTCTCTCGCTGTGTCTCTCTCTGTCAAATAAATAAAATTAAAAAAAAAAAAAAACTGTCGAGAGATGTAGTTACAGAGTCCGTGGATTCCCCCCAGGTGCGCTCTTCTGGCCCCCTTACCTCCCCACCGCCCTGCAGCGTGAAGCAGCACTCTCCACCTGCTCAAGATGCAGGGCGATGATCGGGCCCTGTGTCGTGGCCTGTCGGGCCCGGGTCCACCTTGTGTTTCCCTGGAAAGGATGCACTGGCTTCCGTGGTTGGTGTGTGTGTCTCTCTCGCCTTCAGACTGGGCGATGTTGATGCTTTGTGTGTCCTGGGAATGACGGTGGGGTAGGGGGGACAAGGCAGAGAGGGAGATACATTTGGATGAACTTGCAGAGAGGAAGGTTGAGCCGTGCTGAATTTGGGGAAACCCTCCACAGCAGAGGAACTCCGCATTCGCACATGTTCCAAGAATTTAAGAGATGGGGTATGTGTCTTATGCCCTTGAGCGGGCCATCTTACTTGTTAGGCTCTTGATTTTTCTTGCATGAAGGAACACAATTGGTTTACGTTGCTTCCATCTCCTTGGGCCCGAAGACTCGGTGACTTGATTCTGTGGAGCAGGGATCCAGGTGTGGTGGTGGCGCCTGGGATCTGTTGGGTCACACGGGCCTCAACATTGGGCATTGCTGCTATCCCCTGCCTCAGGCTCTGCCTCGAGCCCGGCCCCAAACTCCTGCCCGCTGGTTGTTCTGTAGCCAGCAGATGCTGCGCCCAGCCAGCGTGTGTATGTGAGAACAAGAGGAAGCCCAAGGAGGAAGTGGGTGTTATCCTTCTAGCTGGGGTGGGTGGGGAAGGCTGGACACCTGTCGCGTCCCTGCAGCAACAGAAAGGATTTGATTTGGGGGCCTGCCAGGGTGTGCCGTTCATGGCTGACAGGCCGTGTAGGCCACTGATAGTTGAATGGGGTAGGACTGTGTGGCGGGATTAAACACCTGCCCTTGGGGACAGGCTCTGACATGCTGATTTGGACTAAGTAGCCCCTGGTGCCCTGGGGAGTTACAAGGCCTGTGCCTTTCTCCTGCCAGAAGCTTTGGCCAAACTGGGGAGATTTGGTAGGGTGACAAATGTGCCAACCTAAAGCAGGGGGACAAGTGGCCCATGAGTGGATCGGGACGCCCTTGGGTCTGATGCGGATGTGTATGCTTGCGTCCAGAGGTGAGTTACAGGCTGATGTCTGGCACGGAAGACAAGCCAAGGTGGACTCCATCCTGGATGAACCTCCCCAAAGCCCCCAGCTGAAACCCTGGAGTTAGACCCCACCTTGGTCAGTGTGAGGCCCTGGATGACCATGGGGAGTGGGAGGTGGTCCTGCCAGAAACAGGGTCACAGCATCCTATTGGGTGCCTGGGCCTTCCTCACATCCAAGGTCTTGCCACAGTGTTATCTTCCAGGTTCCTTTATGATGGGTTTTTAAATGTATGATTATTAATCATCTAAGGCAGGAATGCAGATGCTGTTTTAATGAGCACAGCAAGTTCAAGACTATGGGTGGTAGCTGAGATCTTTTGTTGCCCTTCATTCCAGGGTTGCACGGTATCTAGGCCACTGCTGTCCAGTAGGACTTTCCGTGACGTTGGAAACATTCTGTATCCGCACTGTCCAGTACGGGAGCCACGAGCCACATGTGGCCGCGGAGCACTTGAAATGTGGCTAAGGTGACTGAGAAACTGACAGTTTATTGCATTGTAATGAATTTAAATGTAAATAAACACATGTGGCTAGTGCCTCCTGTATTAGACAGTGCAGTTCTAGAAAACCCTGAGTGGGTACTTGGAAATGATAACATTTGTTTTCTTTTTTACTTTGTATTATAGAAGCTTTCAAATACAAAGCTGGAGTGAATAATGTAACAGAGCCCCGTATATTCTTTGTCCAGCTTCTACGGTGATTAAGCCTTGGCCAGTCTTACCCCCCACCCTCCCAGCTCTCCTCTCTGGCTATGTTGTTTTGAACATAGATAATAGCTTTTTAATTTTATATTTTTAAACAGCTCATATTTAACCTCAGGACAGAGCTTGATCTGATCTTGATTTTTCTAATCCTTTGAGGCTCCTTTGACCCCGGGATCTCTTAAAGAGCTTTGTGGCCTGTCCTCTGAAACAGCCTTGGGCCCTACGTTCTGTCTCAGAACCACGCCCAGTCTTCTCATGATTTTCATGGATACACACCATGGACCTTTTATTTAATTAGAATCTGTATCATTTACTCTATCCTGTATTCAGCTTACTGTTAACTGATAACGGCTCATCCTGTACATGGTACCAGTTGGGACTGAATGAAAATTGTCCCGTATGCTCAGCAGATTTTTAGGTGTGTACAGAATTGCTCCAGGAAAATTGAGTTTGAGAGAAATAATGAAAAGCTCCATGGCACGAGCTATAATTAGTAAAGTGTGATATGGATGCAACTGTTCAGTGAATCAAATCTATTGAAGTAGAAAAGAACGGATTCTAATAAAAATAACTTTGACTAAAGAAAAATGAAAAAAATTAGAAACGCTGGAGATGAAAAATGATCAAGGAACTGAATGGGCCTAATGGAATTTTCTGTAGAAAGTGCTTTCAAATGAAAATGTATCTACTCTGGGGTGATTCTGATTAAAATATTTGTATCCAAAACATTCTCGGGAGCCAAACGGCCTTGTCAAAATGGCTGGCTCCTATCTCCAGCCACCCTTCGGTTAACCTCAGACAGAAGTTTGAAGAGGGTGTGGGAGGATTGGAAGCGTTCAGTATCGAGAGGCTCAGGCTGTCTGGCGGTGGCTGATGATTGGATTGCCCTGAATACACGCAAAAAACTAGAGCTTGAGTCACACGGAGAACGGATACCCCTGTCTGTTGTCCCCTTTGATGTTCATCCCGGACATGCCTCCCTCATGGAGCCCAGCGGGGGGTTTGAGCGTGCCTGAAAGGTTTTGGTTGGCCTTGGATGGCCCAGAGAGGAGTCTGGGCCTTTTCTTCATGAGCTTCTGGCTGGAAGATGCATTCTTTCCAGCAGCACAGTCAACATTCCCTTTATTATAAAGAGGCAAGGACAAAATTGTATCCAGTTTACAAAGAGAAAGGCGAAAAAGCAAGGACAGAGGGTTCCCTGCCAACAGTTGCTCAGTGCGGGGACCGTGTCCTGACGCCCATGGGTTTCGGGGCCAGCCCAGCCCGAGCACTGACCCAGCAGGAGAAGTCGGGCCTCCCTTTCCTCAGTTCCCGGCAGCCCCATGTTCGTGGAAGGGTCGTCGCTGACCTCCTGCTCTGGGCAGCCTCTGCTTCCCCCCAGGCAGGCGTCTTTCCCACCGTCTTTAGAAAAAAGTGGGGCACCCCCATGTTTTCCTTTTCACACACGAGCATCCAGGGGTTTCTGGAAGACCAGTTGCTCTCTAATTGCTTCCACTCCCAGGAGGGCCTGCCCCTGGAATGGGTGTGTGATTTTGACAGATGCTTCCCTATGTCTCTTCCATCCTCCTCGCTCCTCTGTGAGAGGGACCCAAGTTGTTCCCAAGAGTAGATAAGGAAACAGTGTTGGGCTGTAGGAGAAGCTGAGCTCAGAAGCCTTCAGGATCAGCTTCGGGATCCTGCTGTCCTCACGCTGGCTCCTCACTGTGAGTGCCCTGCTCGGATAGCAGTGGCCCGCTCCTTGCATGCGCTCCGCGAGGAGCCACTGGTGTCCTTGTGGTTGACCTCTTTTCTCCCTGCACGCCCCCTGCCTATTTGGATCTGTGTAGCAGTGGCCCGCGTGACCTTGATTCGGGTGCAGGGGTAAGACCGAACTTAGCTTGACCTCTTTGTGAGGAGTTTGTAGCCCCAGCAGGTGGTATTTAATAGAAATCGACAACGAAGTCTCAGGCTTTGAGCCTCGACTTCACCTTTGTTAACTGTGTGATTGGGGGCAATTTATTTAACTTTTCTGAGTGTTGGTCTCCTTTATAAAGTAGGGATGATAATTGGACGGAGCTCATAGCGGAATTTTGAGATTGAAATGAAATGAGGCACTGTACTCAGAACACCTCTCATACGTTATCTGACTCCAGATAAATGCTCAAACGGTAACTGCTATCATTACTGTCTTATAACCATCTGTCTCCATCCTTAGGGGTTTGCTAGTATCCAGGTACAAGACTGGTCTCATCGTGGAGGTGTTCTCCATAACCTGGAGCCACCCCCAGCTGGAGCATGGCTTTGGGAAGTCATGTGTGACAAGACTCCTTTCCAGTTTCCTTAGCTGCCTAGCTGGTATGTCAGTGCCCCCTGCATGAGCCACAGGTGGGAGGCAGCAGTCCCACACACACTTTTTGAATTCTCATCTCATCTTTGGCCCTCTGGGCAGCTCTTCTTGCTGTGTAGTAGTTACAGGTAGACTGTCCAATCGTCCAGTGCTTATGTCCTTGCCAAAGTTATGCAGGTTGGAGGTAGAGTGGTGGTAAGTGATGGAGAGATACCATCTGGTTTCCATGGGTCAGAGGTAGACTGAAGCCTCATATTAGAGGTAGAGCAGAAATGGCCACGTTTAGGGGTCAGCGGCTCTGGTTTCCTGGCTGTGGCCAGGCACTAAATAGCTGGGTGACATTCAGCAAGTTGTCTTGCGTTTCTGCGTCACCTTTTGAAAAATGAAGGCCTTGAACTGGTTGGTCTGGAAAGTTCTGGAAAGTTCCTTTTACCCCGACCCTTTGTTGCAACCAGTGCAAATGTCCAGATACTCTTCCTTCCTGAGCCCAAACATGGGCTGGGCCGGAAGTCTAGTGGACAGCCGGGATTGTGGCCTCTCCCTTCTGGCAGCCTCGACAATGGCGGACCTCTCCATTCCATTCCCCCTCCCCTCGTTGATGACACTGTGGAACAGTCACACGTGTGAGGCCTTCATAGTCACAGCTGGCCATAGGCCAGAGTCTAATGAAAGTCACTTAACAAATTCATTCATGAACAGCCTTTTAAAATTCTTTCCAGAGAGCTGTTTCCATGAAAGTCGTTAGTATCCATGAGTCATGAAGATGTTCGAAATTTTCCTGTGTTGCTAAAAGTAGAGTTAAAACCCAGCTCCCCCAACATTTACCTCGTCAATACTCATCTACGCAGACCCTCAGCCCTTCAGTTTGCTAACTGGGTTTCTCTGCCTGATTTGTGCACGCCGGGAGTAATATATTAATACTCGGGCTTGGGTCCTCTTTTCGAGTTTGAGGGTAAAACTTGTTGGCATTGGTTGTGCCCAGGATTTCTGGGTGTCCTCCTTCATGCAGCAGTGAGACCCGGCTAGCCAGCCCGTGTTGGAATTGCTAAGTCAGCTTCTGATTTTGGGGTCACGTGTCCCATTATGACACTGAGAAGCAAACTCGGAGTTAACCCTCCCCAGTTAGATGTGTGTGTAAACTCACAGATGCCTCCTGTGTTTCCATGACCTAGCCTGGTGCTGACACCCTCTCCTTTGCCAGGTCTTCCCTGGGAAAACCTTGACAAATCATTCTCTCTTCCCTACAGTCCCACAGCACTTTACACCTCTGTTGCTGTCAGAATCTATCTCGTATCGAACATGTCTGTTCTCCCGACTGAATTGGAACCCCTAATTTTGGGGTGGGCCCCTCCCCTCCAGAGATTGGTCTCCAGGAGGTTCCTGGAGCAAGGGTACAATAGAATGCTCCCCCCCCCGTGTGTACACCAGCCTGGTCCTTCCTTGTGAGGGACCAGGTTTTAGAAAACGTTTGATGAAATGCCTTATGAAGAGGCCATGAGCTCTGGGATTATTTAGGAATCTCCAAAAGGTTGGTTCCTCAGGTTTATTAGTAGTAAAACGGGCTGAGAGCAGCCAGAAAGAAGTTGAGGGAGATTCAGGGCGCCTGGGGGCTCAGTTGTTGGGTGTCTGCTTTCGGTTTGGGTCATGATTCTGGGGTCCTGGGATTGGGCCCCTCGTTGGGCTCCCTGCTTGGCAGGAGGCCTGCTTCCCCCCTCCCACTTCCCCTGCTTGTGTTCCCTCTCCTGCTCTCTCTCTCTCTCTCTCTCTGTCAAATAAATAAAATCTTTAAAAAAAAAAAAAAGTCGAGGGAGATTCGACCAGTCTGTGCTAGTTGCTGTAGTCACTTCTGTCAGGTTTGTAGAATAGTTCAGCTGTAGAGAGGGGAAGATGTATTATCATTTAGGTTTAGATTTGGCTGAATTTAACAGGAAACTGGCTTAAACGTGAGCCTTTATTTTTTCTGTCATTTAAAAATTCCAGAGGTAGACAATCCTAACTCACTTTTCCTCTATCCTTAGGAGGGTTGCCTCATGACCCAAAATGGCTGTTGAAGCACCAGCCATTGTGTTAATACCACAGATGGAAAGACAAAGGAGTCCTCTTGGAAGGCTCACTCAATGTCCATTTATATCTCATTAGCTGGAAGTTAGAAGGGCACTAGCTATCTTCACAGCTGGGAAGTAGGGTCTTTAGCTTACACATTGCCTCACCCTGAAACATACAGGCTCTCTTCCCAGGAAAGTTGAAGAGAACAGACAGTAGTGCTGAAGAGCCCCCAACACTTACTTGAATGAATGAGTAGGTGGGCAAGTGATGGAGAGATGCCATCTGGTTTCTGTGGGTCAAAGGTTGACCAAAGCCTCATATTATATCTTTGATATGACAAGGCAGGCACCTTTCTGATACTACCATACAGGAGTGAAGGAGCCTTGTGGAAAATTCAGAAACTCAACAGACCTGACAGAGAGCTTGTTCTTCTAAAGGCCCCTTCAGATTGGCCTCCTTTACCCCCCTCTTTGTAGAGACCTCTGGCTTCCTTATATGAACTCATCAGGCAGAGGTAGCAGGCGAAAAGGTGCTGGGTCTGTGGTAGAGCAACCACATCTCAGCTCTTTCTTTCGTTTGAAGAAAGAAAAGCTTCCTAATTCAAGTGGGGAGAACTGGGGGTAGAGAGTTTACCCTTAAATGTTGCTGAATTGAAATACTAAAATTTTCTAAAAAACATAAATACACACCCCACCTTGGGAAACGTAAGAATCCTGTGGGATTAATTGTTTATTGTCTGCTGGTGTCGGTTCGAAGCTGGTAAGTGGTCTGTGGGGCAGGTGGGGGGCAGCTTAGAAGCGACAAGTGCCCATGCCGCCCCACTTGCCCCGGGGAGTGCAGCTGGGCAGACAGAGGGCCCCACTTGGGCTGTCCTCTTACGGGACATCCACAGGCTGGCCTGGAGGCCTGGGGGCTGGAGCGGCATGTCGTGCTGTCTTGTTACCGCGCGGTGGGGTGGCAGTTCTGTAGGGCCAGGCCCCGTGTCATGGAGGTGCATTTGCATGGCCGTGTGGCCCGGGGCCACAGAGCGGTCCACTGCAGGCAGGCAGGCCCTTGGGCTGCTGGTTGAAGCATTAGCCTGGTGTTCATTCAGCCCCCCACTCTTGATTCTTTTTTTTTTATGGCAATATACATATTTTTATTTTTTATTTTATTCTATTTTTAATTCTAGTGTAGTTAACCTACAGTGTTATTTTAGTTTCAGGTGTACAATATAAAGATTCAACAATTCCATGCATTACTCAGTGCTCATCCTCTATCTTTTTGGAAACTTTGATCCTCGTCTTTGTCAAGGTCTCCTGCAGATACTGCGGTTCTCGAGGCTGCTTCCTCCTGGCCCCCCACCAGCCCTGCATTTTTCAGGTCATCTTGTCCTTCAGTCCTCCATTCCAGATCATCCCCTTTTCAGAAGTAGCCCTGGATTCCCTCTCCTGGAAATAATCTGTCCTGCACACCCTCCTACTGTCCGTGTCTCCCTCTCTCCTACGGTGCTCTGGGGCACAGCTCTGTGGGACAGACTCTGGATGTCCTCTCCATGCCTGTGTCTGTTCCCTGAGCAGATCGTCCTCCCCGAGGGTTGGACGCAGCATGTGTCCGCTGTTCCCGAGGGTGGAGAGTGGCACCCATGCTGTTCCTTGCCTTGGGGGCTGGTGTGTTCCGAGTCTGTTTTGTTCCCCTTAACCGTCTTTGTCTAGTGGTTCTCCAAGACTTCCTGTAAGTCATGTGAGACTCACTCGGGCAGGGTGGGGCTCCTGTTGTTCCCCTCTCTCCTGAGTCCCAGGGGCTACCCCGTGAATGTCCCCGGGGCTGTGTGACTGCTCTGGTTGACCGAGGGTGAGTGGGTGGGATGATGCAGCGGGCCAGCGCTGTGCTCTGCTGGGAAGTTCAGAGTGGGGGCCGGAGGGTTTTGTTGCGGGTTCCTGATGCAATCTCATGGGCCACTCTTGGGGGAGATGTGTTTACTGTCCAGAAGAAGTAGAATGTGAGCCAGCTATGTCATTTTAAATTTTCTGGTAGTTACAGTAAAAAAAAAAAAAAAAAAAAAAAAAAAAAAAAAAAAAACAGGTGAAATTAATTTTATTAAGATGGTCTCTTTAACCAAGTACATCCAAAATCCTATCATTTCCTCATGTAATGTTATGAAAATTGAGATTGTTAACAGTTCTAAGTCTTTAAAATCTGGGGTGCTCTACACTCAGTGTGGATTAAGGACCTTTCCAATGCTTGCTAGCCACACGTGACTGGTGGCAGTCTAACGTATGGTCTGCTTTGATTTCTGGGCCTTCTCCCACTTGACATTCCTCGAAAGCGGGGGCTGTGTCATGACTGTTCAGTCCTTCCCCATCGCTGTTGGTGAGTGTGAATTGGGCGAGGGCCTGGCTGGCAGAGTGATAGCACGCTTAGTGGGACTTGCAGCGCCTGGTGTCCGGTCACAGCTCGGCTTCTCGCCAGCTCTGTGTGGCCTGGCTGGGTCCCTCAGAGCCACTTGTAGAATGAAGCCGTTGGACTGATCTCCGGGGGCCCTTCTGGTTCTGACATGCTTGCACTGAGCCATGGATCCAGGCAGGGACGGCATTGGGGACCACTGTATCTGTCCACCATGGCCTCATTAGCAAATTAGAGCTCTGTGAAAGGCCACGGGTGGCCATAGCTGTGGCTTGCTGTCTCCAGCTCTGACCAAGAGCTGGTATATTTATCTGGGCTCTTGGGTCCTGGACTGTGAAAATTATCTACTCGCCTACCTGGCGTGTGTCCCCTTGTCCAGCATTTACAAGGCCCTGCAGGTACCAGGCCTGTTCCCACTTGGAAAGGCAGAGATGGAATGGGCAGGTCCACACCCTCAGGAAGCTCATCTTTTGGAGGGTGTGATGGGCCCAGAGGGGGCCCCTGTCATTTCCTGAGGCCTCACCAGGGTTCTTTCTTGCACAGGCTCAGCTGGAAGCTCAGAAAGCCACTCAGGACTTTCAGAGGGCCACGGAGGTGCTCCGTGCCGCCAAGGAAACCATCTCTCTGGCTGAGCAGCGGCTGCTGGAGGATGACAAGCGGCAGTTCGACTCAGCCTGGCAGGAGATGCTGAATCACGCCACCCAGAGGGTATGAGTCACTGCCTGGCGGGCCTGTGCGGGGGGCAGTGTGCCTGGGTCTCGAGCATGCGTCTGTGTCTGCAGGTGTCTGTGTGTGTGTGGGCATCGACACTGGGGGCCTCCCCCTTGTGGGTGGGGTGTGGGAGCATCCTTCACACTTCCCCTTGTCCGTGTGATCCAGACTACCCTCCTGGTCCTGATGAGCTCTGGGTGCTGTCCCCAAGCAGAGGAGACAGATTCCCAGGCTTGTTGCCTAGAAACGCTCGCTGAGTGTCGCAGGTTGTCTCTCCATGTGGTCTCTGCTGGCCTGGTACTAAGCCGTACTCAGAGTGACAGTCCCCCTCAAACCCCATTTGAGGTTTGTCTGGTTCAGATCATCCCTGAAGGTCTTGACTGTGGATCGGGCTTCCCAGAGGGATCAGGTTATTTTCCAGTGCCTGTTCCCACTGAGTTCCAGGCGGAATGGCTGAGTTTAGAATCCCAGATGGAAGACCTTGATTAACAACCCCAAACCACGTGCGGCCTGGACTCAGGGAAAGTGTGCTGTTAGTGGGAGGGTAGGGGCCATGATGGATGAGACCAGAATCCAGTGGGCACTCAAGTCTGGCCTCCGGGCTGGGCTGGGATTCAAGTAGCCAGCATGGGAACGGGAAGTGGGCCGTGTATGATCTTTACCCCGATTTGACTTCTAGGTTTTGTGCCATTATTGTTTGGCTTTTTACCAGCTCCCATGACCTGCTCTCTGACCACATTGTTCAGAATCAAGACAGCTGCTTGACTCAGCTGGAGTTGTTACCTCTACCTAACTCCACTGGGTTCTAGGAGTCACACAGAATATTCTTGATACCTATCCCCTTCTGCAGGCTGATTTGCTGCAGGGTGATTGGGAGAGCTGACACGTGGCTTCGGCAGCTCCAACGAAGGCCTTAGATGGAGAGTTTGCAACCCCCCGGGTCTTGCCACCTGTGGAGCTAGAATAGAAAAGTCAGGAGTTAATGCCAGCAGCCTCTCCCTTTTCAGCGTCACCTGCCACAGTGGCTCAAGTCCTCTAGGGGATCTGATAATTAAAGATGGCCTTATGCTTCCCTAAATAGAAAGCCTGACACACAAATGACTGAAGTCAAATCTTTGTACCACCTTCCCCTGAAGCCTGAGATACGTGGCCTGGCTCTGTGTGGCTTTGGGCCTCCTGCCCCCTAGTGGACGTGATGCTCAGAGAGTCAAACATGGGGGGGAATAGCTTCTCTGGGTCACCCAGTGAAAAACCAAAGTAGAAGCTGGAAATTTACAAGCCACAATTTGACAGATGTGGAAAGGACCCCCCCACACACCAAAAAAAGTACATCCTTCCAAGAAATTAAGTCCTGCTCTTCCTTTTTTCCTCCCTCCACCACAACTGGAGATCTAAATCAGCCTTAAGAGATCATTTCAGAAACTCTTTATTCTTTTTTTTTTAAGATTTAATTTATTAGAGAAAGAGAAAGCACGAGCAGGGGGAGGGGCAGAGGGAGAAGCAGGCTCCCCGCTGAGCAGGGAGCCCGATGTGGGGCTCCATCCCAGGACCCCAGGATCATGACCCCAGCTGAAGGCAGACGCTTAACACCTTAACACCCAGGCTCCCCTGATCTATTCTTTAAAAAAGAACAAAACATGTCTATGCCTTTTTTTAACCTATTTTGTAAGTTCCAGGGCCCTAGTGTGGCTGGTGAGTGGTTGGTCAAGAAGAGGTTGTCCCCGGGACCTCCACACTGTACAACTCCTAGGAGCACCATTCATACCATCCTCTTTGAGAGAGATGCTTTTTGGGGTGGTGCAGTGCACAACTTGTGGGGCTGTGCAAGATGGCCCTGGGCCTCCTGAGATCACATGGGCTCCAAAGGGCCTGGGGAGGGTCTTCTGATGTGTGCCCTCACTGAGGTCACAGGAGGTTTCTTGGTCGTGGGCATAACCACGTGTTCTGGGTCACAGGCCAGGATTTCCACCCTGGGGCTCCTGTTCTCTTCCCCACATTCCTGCATGGTTGCATAGGTTTGAACTGTTGAGGGAGAAGCAAAGTTGGAAACAGACACTAGCAAGAGACAGAGCTGGTGGCAGAGCCTTCCCCAGCCTTGTCCCGGCATTATTGAGAAACTTAGCCCAGAAGGGGGCGCACTGAATCTGATGGATGGTACAGACCCTCCTTTTGGGCTTGGCTGTGGATCTTCCTCTGGATTTAGCATTTCCCCAAATGGGGCTCATGTTGCCTGCTCCCCACACCTCATGGGGCTGGCACACTCAGCCAGCTGAGTGCTGGCTGATGAAGACAGGGAGGGGTACAGACTCTCTCTCCTGCCTTGTCTGACAACTGGATACTCCAGGAAGCACGTTTCTTCAGAAGGGAGCTAGCTTCATCTCACCCTCTTCTTCCATAAAAAGCACCGCTTAACGATTTGGTCAGAGACCCAGAGCTCAGGAAGGTCCAGGCCGTCTTAAGGAAGCAGCAGTGGTTTGGGCTGCGTGATTCCCTCCCCCACCCCCCGCCCCCGGGGACGGTTGAGGAATACTGCAGTGAGTACCCTTGTTCCTTGCCCAAGGCTGTTGGTGTGTCCCCTTTGTTGCCTTCAGGCTTCTTATGGGGACGTTGGGCAGCCACACCCTAAATCCATGGCTGACGCCAGCATTCAAGGAAACCGAAAGCAATGCCAGGAGTCCCAGTGCCCTCTGTCAGGCCACATGTAATGCCGCAGACAGGGACAAAGGGACAGTTCTCCACTCGGTGCTGGGGTCAAGCACTCGGTGCTGCCTTAGAAGCCGCAGGACATGAGGCAGAGTGGCCGAGCAGGCTGAGCCTGCACTTGAGGGGCCTCCAGGGTACACAGGGCCTGGGGTCCCTGCTGCTCACTGCTTGGGGGCTTGGGCAGCAGAGGCCCCTCCAGCCTCGGCCATTTTGGCCTTGAAGCAGCCTTTGTGGGAAGGTGATCGCTTTTCATCAGATGGGAGAGGAGACGTGGCATCTGAGGGGAGAGGAATCGGCTCTTCTGATACCTGCTAAAGGAGAGCAGAGGGAGAAGGAACTGGGGCTTGGAAATGGGGAGGCATTACCTGTTCACGAACAGGCAGCAGGCGGCCTCTGGAGAGGAAAGGGCACGGAGCCAGCCTCTCGTCCTGGGTGCGGGGATCCAAGGCCTGCTGTCGAGGCCAGCTTCCCTGACACTGCTGGCTATGTGCCATCTGCCTCCCACATGGCGGTGAGAAACCACCTCCGGGGGCCCCCTCGCCCAGGTGCAGCAGACTCCGAAAACAGCCTGAGCCAGTGACTGAGGTTCTGAGGAGACCACGAAACCGCCTTACCTGGGGACAGGAGGGCCCCGATCTCAGCTCTGGGACATTGAGGATGGTGGAGCAAGCGGGGAATGCCTCGGGGTTTGCAGAGGAGTTGGGAAAGCTGGAACCCAAGGCTGCAAGGAGCCATGCCGGGTGGATGTGTTCTGGCCAGTGCCGGTGATTCTGCTGGCCTGGGGCCCGGCCAGGAGGTTGTGCCAGCCCAACCGGCACGCCCCTTCAGTGCCTGCGCATATCCAGGCAGGACAGCCCCACTGTTGGGGCATCTACTGTATGCTGCTGAGAGCAGGGTCCCCTGGGCTTTCAGGAGGTGGCCGGGCTGGCACTCCTGGACCCACATTTCTCTCTGTCCTGCTGACCCAGGAGGAGGGGCAGAGACCTGTGTCTTTCCCCGGATCCTGAGTACAGGCTGCTGCTGGCCTGCATGTGCCTCCTCCAGGGCCCACTGCCCACTTGCTGGTCCGGGCTCGATGCCGTGGCTATCCTGCGGCCGACCCCTCTGGTGCTGCCGCTGGCTGCTCAGGTCAGGCAGGCCTCAAACCTTGCCATCGGGCCCCGGCCGGCAGGTCAGCTCCAGGATGGGGCCCTCTCTGGGGAGAAGGTTCTCAGCCATCCTGACGGAGTCCAGGACTCTGTTCCTGTTGGACGTGGTCATCTCCTTTGGGAGCCCTCTAGCTCCAGGGAAGGAGGCGGGAAGCTGAGCCCTGCCGGTCTTCCTTTGTTGAGTCCTGCATGCTCATCCCACCAGGGGTGGCAGATGGGGCTCTGGGACGCACGGATGCAGGGAAGGCCTGCAGCCTCTGCAGATAAAGCCCCTTTCAGCCAGCCATGCTTCCTCCCTTCATGTCTGTTACTCTGGCTGCCCACCCTGAAGAGCCCACCCACGTGCCACCTCTGCTGTCAAGCCCTCCCGACAGCCCCAACCCCATGCTGCCTTGAGTGGCGACCACGGATGCTGGCTACCTCTGTGCCTGGGGGCATCACCAGGGTGCCCTGTGCACACCGCAGGTGCTCACTGTGGGTGACGATGATGGTGGGGACAAAGAAAAGCCCGTTGCAGAGATTGGAGTCTGGACCAGACAGCAATCAAGCCAGGCCTGGAGGAGGGCAAGGGTGGCCCCGGGAGGCCCAGGGTGATGGCAGTGTGTACCCAGTTCTGAGTTGCTCCTGCCGGTTTGGCTGCTTAGCCCAGCCTGTGGCTACCCTGAGGCACTAAAGGGACTTCCTTGTTGCTTTCTTCTGTGGCCTACCAGTGTTCTTTGTAGCTTCAGCCTTTCTGGGCTGCCCTGCCCTCCCTACTCTCCCTTTCCCCACTACTGCTTGTGCCTGATGCTGGGCTTCAGATGGGGGTGCTCCCTGGTTACCATGCAACCACGGTGGCAGCCTCAGTGACTTTCTCCCTGCAGGAGGAAAGAGGGATTGGGGGTTGAGGAGGGGGTTTCTTTTCCAAGAGCTGGGAGTTGTGTATATGTGGGGGTGCAGATTGAGATGGGAGATGGCCAACGTGGCCTGATAGGGGTGAAGCAGGGGACAGTGACAGGTGCGCTGCTGCCTCCTGGGTCTTCACTGGCAAGATTGCCAAGTGCTTGGAGCTTCCTGAGTGTTAATTTCAGACAGACTTGGCTTCTTTCTGCAGACTAGGGGCTGAGATAGACGAGGGCCTTTGTGCAGCTGGTGTGGATCCTGCTTCTTGTGGGGACTCTTCCTGTTCCACAGTCACGAATCACAGCTTTTTATGAACCGGTCTATTTAAAATGCTTTCACACCACTCCTTAAAGAGGAGCCCTGTGTCACATCCGATCGTAATGCAACAGTTCACCAATAGGCAGCTTTCATCAGTCCCATAAACTTGGGCTTTTGAGTTTTCAGGGTCACGCCAGCAAATCCCTAATGCTTAAGATTTAAGACACAACTGAAGAGTTACTGCTGTTTCCCTAAGTGTCCAAGTATGGGATGGTTTTTGTATACTTCATTTCAAAATTGTGAAATCTTCCGTGTTTGAAGCAGAGGGAGAGGGTTTCTTAGCCCCTTGGGCTTGGCCGAGAAGTCACTTCAGCAAGCACGTCACCTCACATCGGCTTAGATCCATTCTGTCATACTTCCCTTCTGTGACACGGTTTTAATTCTGTTGTTTAAAAGTATCTCAGGCATCGAAGCCTTTGCTGAGATATATATATTCTTAAAAAGGCAAAAGCATAACTGATACAAATAACATTTGGAATGTTTTATATTTATATTTATATATTTAACTCCCTAATAATTAAGGAGGAGACTAGTAAGATGTTGTAATTATTTCAAAGGAGGGTTAAAGCAGAGAATGAGGAATGCGGACATGAATTTGCAAGCCTGTAGAATCCGTCAGTGTTTACAGGGCAGTCACTCACAGAACCCCTCTCCGCTGGGGTGCAGTTCCTCGTCACTTCTAGAAGAATCATCATCTGCAGTACTGCTTGTGTTCTAACACATACAGGCTTGTAAAACAGCTCCAAGACAGTGAAAGCCCAAGATGACCAGAAAGGGCACACTAGCCAGGACACCCAGCAGGTTTTGATGCTCATTTGAGTCTTTCACCATTTTCCCTGACACTTAAAAAAAAAAAAAAATCCTTCTTACAAGTAAGTGCATAAATAAGCTCTCTCAGGGCCAACTGGCTATTGACTGGAGGGAACGGGAGGGCATCAGCTGCCCCAAGCTAAAGGCATGGCAGTGCCTCCTGTTGGCGTCTGAGGGAGTGACCTCGGAGCTGGGGACCCTCAGGGCTCCTCCCTGGTGCTAGCCCGGCCTCGCCCCTGCCTCTCCAGTTCATCTGGTAACACGAGTGTGAGCTGTCACTAGAAGACGGGAAAGAACTGGTGAGCTGGTTACGTGGCCCAAACTGTCGTTTGTCTCCTTCCTCCTCTCTCCTCAATGCAGGCCTTTTTCTGCTACTTTCTTTACATGAGGGACGAAAGGACCATGATTTCCATGTGTCAGGGAACGCGCCTTTCAGCTGCCCCATCGACGGCCCCTGGTTGTTGGTTATAAACTCATTTTTATCAATAGGCTCAACAAAATGTGCCCACCAGAATTTCCTTCCAGAACGCTGACGGGCCTCCTGGTCACGCATGTCTGTGAACCTCAGAATCTGATCCGAATGACTTGATATTCATGTGTTTAAATGGAAAGTTTGCCCTTCTGGATCCTGGATTCTTTTGTGTCCCCCCTGGCTAATGCAGGGTGTTTGGGAAAAGGCCAACAAGCTGACGTGGGGATTGTCTTGCCCTTCCGATGCTGTCAGGCCTGGTTGTGCTAACTAGGTCTCCCCATTCCTCAATGTCCCTGCTGGTGCTGTTGGCCCATTTACGTGCCCATCAGCCCCTGTGCCAAGTCAGGAGCCAAGGAGCCCACAGTGGCTACTTCGTGCCAGGAGGCCTGAGCAGAAGGAAGTGGACATCGATTGGAATCAGAGAATGTTTAATTTTCTCTGATTTTTGCTTTTCCTTGTTTTCCTTCCCAGGCATCGCCACGGGAGGCTTGGCGGTTTCCTCTCACCTGACGAGACTTTTCCAAAACAGCTTAACAGAGAAAAGTGCTCCTCTTCTAGTTGGAATTTAGTCTAATTTTAGTCTGTCCTCTGATTTTTCTCAAAGAGTTTTTTTTTTTTAAGATCTTATTTATTTGTTTGACAGACACAGCGAGAGAGGGAACACAAACAGGGGGAGAGGGAGAAGGAGGCCTCCCACTGAGCAGGGAGCCCAATGAGGGGCTCGATCCCAGGACCCTGGGACCATGACCTGAGCCGAAGGCAGACGCTTAACGACTGAGCCACCCAGGTGCCCCACGAAGAGTATTTTTAAAAGTGATATAAGAAATACCCCAGGGTACCTGGGTGGCTCAGTTGGTTAAGCGACTGCCTTCGGCTCGGGTCATGATCCTGGAGTCCCGGGATCGAGTCCCGCATCGGGCTCCCTGCTCGGCAGAGAGTCTGCTTCTCCCTCTGACTCTCCCCCGTCTTGTGCTCTTTCTCATTCTCTCTCTCAAATAAATAATCTTTAAAAAAAAAAAAAAAAAAGAAAGAAAGAAAGAAAGAAAGAAAGAAATACCCCAGCAAGGGACTGTCTGGCCAGGCTGACGTCTGCTGTTGTTTGAAGGTCATGGAGGCGGAGCAGACCAAGACGAGGAGCGAGCTGGTGCACAAGGAGACAGCGGCTGGGTACACCGCGGCCATGGGCCGCATGCGGCAGCTGGAGAAGAAACTCAAGAGAGCCATCAGCAAGTCCAAGTGAGTCTGGGCGTGTGGGCCCCCAGGGCCCTGTGTGATGGTTCCCCTCTGGGGCATCTGCTCCACCCCTTATGTGCCATGTGCTCAGGGACCCGCCTCCTCAGAGGCCCCCACGTTGTGTATAACCCCCAGATGCAGGAAGGGTGGCTCCAGCTATGCCGGACCTGGGAGACACAGAAAAAGGAATTTCAAAAGCACACCATCAGCTTGGCTCGTTGGCTGGGGCCTGGGGCTGGGCTTTGGGAAACTCTGTGCCCTTGGCTCTGTGGTGGACAGGATGGACGAGCCGTGTCCTTCAGCTTAGCTGTCAGCATAACGGGGATGAGCTGTGTGCACAGTACACATTCTCTGTGGACCAAGAGCCGATGAAATGGTGCAAGACTGGTTTTAATGGAGGTTTTTGCAAGCTTTTCTCATGACTGGTATATATTTTTACACAGTAATGATCTTGGGGACAAGCCCCCTGCTTCATTCGCAGCTGCTGGGCCTCCGAGCTTTCGAAGAGCTTCACAGGGAGTGAACAGCCCAAGACTGAAGCACTGGTCTATTCTTAATGCTCGACACCAAAGTTCCTAAAAAGAGCCAGGGGCTTTTGACTGACCCGGAACGTGGGGACCAGTACAATGTTGGCATTTGTCCTCTCTCTTGCCCATGACCTGGCTGGGTCTGCAGACTGATAGCTGTGGTCCTGGGCAGAATCCAAGAGGACCAGTCTGAGCCCCCAGGGTCCTTTCGGTGAGGGAGGAATGGTGCTTCGCCCTTCCCCAGGTGACCCCAGCAGAGGAGGGTGTGTCTGGAGGCAGCCCCTTCTCCAGCCTCCTCTGTTCTTCATTCTTGAGGGAGCCGATCTCCTCCTTGGGAGAAGGGGATCCGGGCTGCCTTGGCTGCTGGCCTCGAACAGCCTCCTAGAGAGGAAAGTGAACCAGGGTACAAGGACACCGGAATAAGTGTTCACGTGTGTGGGTTCTGCAGATCTTGAGATGGGCTGCCCTTTGTCAGCTCAGCTCTGACTGGCACCGGTATCCATCAGGCTCCAGAGCTGCGGGTATCCGCTTCATCTCATGGCCTTGTCAGACTTTACTGCCTCCTGGACGGATGGCCTGCCAGCCATACCTTGTGCCCCTGGTACGCCCTGTGGTGTCCATTGGGGTCATTGTATTCGATCACCCTTACCGTTTTTCCTTGTGTCTTCCACAGGCCTTATTTTGAACTCAAGGCAAAGTACTACGTGCAGCTTGAGGTACGTGTGGCCTTCTGTGGCTTTGCTCTTGGTGGGATTTTTCTGCAAAGTCCCACTTTATGTGGTAGCGGGCTTGCACATGGCATATTTGTACAAGAAGAGAATGGAGAGAGAAACACATTCTTTACTGAGTTTTCAGGCCTCAAAATGGTCTTGGTGGGGTCTTCAGTGGTCTCTGCAGTACAGAAAGTTCAGCCCCTTTCTGTGCTGTACTGGGGCAGTGGTTCTTGGGGGTTCCTGAGACCAGCATCAGCATCGCCTAGGAAGTGCAGATTCCCCAAGCCCCCCCCCCCCCCGCCCCGATCTACTGAATTAGAAACTGCAGGTGGGAGCCCAGCCATCTGTTTTCAAGAGGCCTCCAGGGGATTCTGATGCATGGTCATGTTTGAGAACCACAGTACAAGGGACCAAATGGCTAGAAAGTGGGACTTGTTTGTGAGTTTGACACCCGTTCTTGTTTCTCTGATGGGGTTTATTCTGCCAGTGGTAGTTTCTGGTTGTTAGCTTCAGTTTGTCACCTGGATGGGAGTTGGGGCTGGTGGTGGCTGCTTTTTTTATCTGGTGTGTGGATAGCGGATAAGAGAAATCAGGCCATCGGTCATGTCTTGGGGAAGTCTTTGGAGTGGAGTGATGGGCAGAAACTGTGCTTGGACTTGTCATTCAAAAGCCTTGCAAGGCCGGTAGGGGTTGCCTCCACTTACGGGCCTCTTGTTCTCCTGACCAGCAACTGAAGAAGACCGTGGATGACCTGCAGGCCAAACTGGCCCTGGCGAAAGGCGAGTACAAGACGGCCCTGAAGAACCTGGAGATGATCTCAGACGAGATCCACGAGCGGCGGCGCTCCAGCGCCATGGGGCCTCGGGGCTGCGGCGTGGGGGCTGAGGGCAGTGGCACATCTGTGGAGGACCTGTCAGGGAGCAAGCCTGAGCCAGATGCCGTTTCTGGTGAGTTCTGGGGGTTGGTGTGCAAGTGGGAGATGACGCAGCTTGTGTGCTTTGCTTCCAGGGCTGTCTCGCCATCATGGAAGGGTCTCAGAGTTGGGCAGGCCAGATAGGTGGCTATTTTCTCGTGGCTTCCCACATTTTGTGGAACACTGTATTCATCAAGGTGCTACTTGAGTGTTCCTCAGAGTCAGGATTCTGTGGTGGATGAGTTTGGAAAATGTTACACTTCCATCCTGGCATTCAGAGTACGTATGAGAACATTCAGGGCTCTGAGAAGTACTGCAGGAAGGGAGAGTTGCCTAAGAATAGGGACTGTGCACACAGATTTGATTCAAATCCTGGCTCCCCCATAGTACATGATGTGGGCAAGGGCTCAGCTGCTTCTTCACCTGTAAAGTGGGGAGTATGAGCACCTAATATCCACTGTGTAGAGGGGAGGTTGAGATTAAATGAAATAATGGCAGGCACCCAGAAGGTCTGAAAATGGTGGCGCTCTCTGGTGTCTAACTGTGGAGACCTTTTTTCCCAGGGCCACCCCTTGGGAAATGGCTATGTTTGCTGTGAGCCCTGCCTTTATAATTTTATTTTTTTCATCATGGTAAATATACTCTTTAATCCCCACCCCCTATGTCCTCTATCCCCCCATCCCTTCCCCTCTGGTCACCATCAGTTCTCTGTAGTTAAGTCTGTTTCTTGGGGTTTTGTTTTTTTTCCTTTGCTTATTTGTTTCTTAAATTCCACATGAGGGAAATCATATGGTATTTGTCTTTCTCTGACTTATTTTGCTTAGCATAATACTCTCTAGCTCCATCCACGTCATTGCCAATGGCAGGATTTCATTCTTTTTGATGGCTGTGTAATATTCCATTATATATATAATATCTCACATCTTCTTTATCCATTCATCCATTGGTGGACACTCGGGCTGCTTCCATATCTTGGCTGCTGTAAATAATGCTGCTATAAACATAGGGGTGCATATATCCCTTTGAATTAGTGTTTTTGTGTTTGGGGGGATAAATACCCAGCAGTGTAATTCTTGGATCATAGAGTAGTTCTATTTTTAATTTTTTGAGGAACCTCCATACTGTTTTCCACAGTGGCTGCACCAGTTTGCATTCCCACCAACAGTGCACGAGTGCTCCTTTTTCTCCACATCCTTGACAACACTTGTTTTTTGTGTTTTTGATTTTAGCCATTCTGACAGGTGTGAGATGATACCTCATTACGGTTTTCATTCATTATTTCCCTGATGATGAGTGACGTTGAGCATCTTTTCATGTGTCTGTTGGCCATCTGTCTTTGCATGTCTTTGACCCATTTTTAATTGGACTATTTGTTTTTGTGTTGACTTGTATAAATTCTTTATATATTTTGGATACTAACCCTTAATTGGATATTTCATTTGCAAGTATCTTCTCCCATTCTGTAGGTTGCCTTTAGTTTTGTTGACTGTTTCCTTCACTGGGCAGGAGCTTTTTATTTTGATGTAGTTCCAATAGTTTATTGCTTTGGTTTTCTTTGCCTCAGGAGACCTATCTCGAAAAATGCTGCTTTAATCGATGTCAGAGAATTACTGCCTGTGCTCTCATTTAGGATTTTTATGGTTTCAGGTCTCACATTTAGGTCTTTAATCCATTTTGAGTTTTTCTTTGTGTATGGTGAAAGAAAATGGTCCAGTTTTCCCTTTAGGTTAATCAAAACCTTTCCAGCACTGTCTTTGCATACTTCCTTTATTCCCTTTTCTGTGGAATAATCCCTGTTGGTGCTCTCCCAAGGTCCTTCCTCCGGAGTTTTGAAATTCACTCAACAAATGTTTAAGTGCCAGGCCCAAAGTAAAGGAAACTAAAATTTGTAGTAATGTGTGAGGTACTCTAATACCCATCCTCTCATATGCAGGGGAACATGAAGCTCAGAAAGGTTAAGTAACCTGACCAAGGCTGCACAGATAGTGGAGACAGGATCTGAATTCAGATATGAGCCCGTTTTCTGTCTTCAACATTCCAGTACTTTTCACTTATGGTAGTCCTCTAGGGGACGCTACCAAGGCTGTTTTAAAGATGAGGGAGGAAAGAAGGAGAGTAGAATAGGGAAGGTCTAATAAGCCGTCTTGTGTGCAGGCTGAGGGGGACATAAAGTGGCTTTCCAACCACAAGAATGACCTGTCCTCTGGGCCTTGGTTATTCTGATCCACAAGCTAAGAGGATTGTGAAGGAATTTTGTCCTTTTGCAGCAAATGGTGTGTCTTTCATGTGATCAAAAGTTACCTGGAGATCACAGAATGCCAACAGATATTGCACACAGGACTGTTTCTTCTAGCACCTCCTGCTTCTACTGCATGGAAGCAGCTGTTACATCTGATTGGCTTTATTCAGTGTGCATCACAAAGGGCCACTCTCTTCCTTTGTACCAGTGGATCTGCCTGGGGGCCTGGGGTGCAGAAAAGCCCCTGACCTGGGGCGGATTCATCCTCCACCTTTAGGTAGTCGAACACCGCCTTCTGGGGCAGGAGTTAGAAAGTTATCGTAAGGACACTGCATATCCGTGGGACCAACTGCTTCCCTTCAGGTTGCTGGCCAGTGTGGCCATGCAGACTTGAGAGGGTCAGAGTCCTTGTATCGGGTGCACATGGTGGCAAGTCTGCAGTCCCCAGGCCATGTCCCCCTGCTGGCCAGCAGCACACACTTCTGGACAGGCGTAAGGGACGGGGCTGCTCCCCGTCAGAACCTCTGACCGGTGTTTTCTCTCCTCCTAGTGGCCTCCGAGGCCTTTGAAGACGACAACTGCAGCAACTTCGTCTCTGAAGACGACTCGGAAACCCAGTCGGTGTCCAGCTTTAGTTCGGGGCCAACGAGCCCATCCGAGATGCCTGACCAGTTCCCCGCCGCTGTGAGGCCTGGCAGCCTGGACCTGCCCAGCCCCGTCTCTCTGTCGGAGTTTGGGCTGATGTTCCCGGTATTGGGCCCTCGCAGTGAATGCAGTGGAGCCTCCTCCCCCGAATGTGAGGTAGAACGAGGTGAGTTACAGCCCTCTCACCAGTAGTGCCTGGGCCAGATGACTCACGGCAGGTCCGACATACAGCCGGAGCTCTGCGCCGTTCTGGACCTTCGCTGGGTCTCGGCACCCCCGGGGCTGCGTCACTGGGCCTCTGTGCATGTGCGGTCAGTGTTGATCACGGAGGCGCCGGCTGCTGTGCATGGGGCTCCTGGCTCTGCTCCTGAACGTGTCTTCAAAGGGCAGCTTGGCTTCTGGGTCTTTCATCACCAGCAGTCCTCCTGACAAGCCTGTGCTAGCGAGGCTGGCTTCCCGGCTCTGAGGGCAGGAGCAGTCCTCTCTACAGATGGGGAATATGTAAAATGCCTTGACCAGTAAAAGCAGTGTGTCCTCATGTGCTGGAGCAGGCTCTGTGACAGGCACGGTCGGGCAACACGGGGAGCTTCTGGAGGCCTGCGTTGGCTTGGGGGCCCAGGGACTCACTTAATGATCTTTACGTTTCTCTAGGAGACAGGGCAGAAGGGGCAGAGAATAAAACGAGTGACAAAGCCAACAACAACCGAGGCCTCGGCAGCGGCGGCGGCAAGAGCCAGGGTAGCACCGCCCGCGAGGGCCAGGCCCTGGAGAACAGGATGAAGCAGCTCTCCCTGCAGTGCTCAAAGGGAAGAGACGGGGTTATTGCTGACATACAGATGGTGCAGATTGGTTGATCCCTGCAAAGCCCTGGCCCAAGTGCAGAGCAGTATTTATACACGAAGCTGTATGGAGAACATTGTGCCAATAATCAGTTACTATATGCCAAATCTTAAGCGTTTACTCTAAACTGCACTAATGACGTTGTGACCTGGAGGGCTGAAGAGCTTTCTTCTGGGAAAGAGCTCATGGGCTGGTTTGTTTTTCAGAGCAGAGGCGTTGTTGGAGCGGACTGTGACCAGGGTCACAGCCTTTGTGGAATATTCCCCATAACAGTGTTATGGAAGCAATAACTAGTTCCTGTGAAAGAACCCGAGCCAGGAAAGGGGCTGGGAAGCTGAGCCAAACGGGGGTCAACAGCTTGCTTCTCTTTCCCTTCTCTTAACCTCAATTTGGGAAAATGGAGATGGTGTCTCCTTTATATCCCAGGGGATCGACATGAAAAAACACAAGAACAAACTCGAATATTCAGAACACACCTATTTGACCCAGTGAAGGCTTAAAAAAAAAAAAAAAAACCACCAAGAACACAGTTCATTTTCATCAACTCTGGTATTCAGAAGGGGCTTTTAAAAAAGCCTATATGCTGGAATACCCATTAGAACCATTTTCTATGAAGGTTGCCATGAACTGCACTTTTTGGGGTGGGAAAGGTGAATGCCAACGTGGGGATGGGAGGGATGGAGGGTAGCAGGGACGTACCATAGAAAGTGGATTTATGGCTGTGGGGGAGGAGAAGTCTGTAGCATAAACCTTATCCCACCAGCCACGGGACTTAAGAATTAAAAGTGCATGTGAAGAATGGTTACCATTGTTCTATCTAGATTGACAAGGTGTCAATTTCTCTGTAGGTTGTGACTTTAAAAATAACTTATTTAAGGGTTATGCTGCATTAGTATTTCTTAGAGGGAATTGTTCCTTAAAGCTAGGAAAGGGAGTAGGCATGTGTCGGCACAGGCTGTTAAATAGAAGCAATGAAATCTGTTATGCTAATAGTAGTACGTGTTAAGATTGCTTTTCTTTAACGTTTTCATGGTTACACATATTTAGAGCACTGTATTTTATTTGTCCTTTTTTGTTAAGAAAACAGCATTTCTAAAAGAAAAGCAACCCCATTTCAAGTCGTCTGTTAATTCCGACACAGCTTGTATATTTTAGTCATTTGTAAATCTCTTCAGACTGTAGTGTTTTCTCCTTTTTTAAGGACTGATACAGTATCCTAATTACAAGGTTATTTTGTACTTGTCTTAATTCCTTGAGTGTAATAAAAATGGCTTAATAAAATGTTTACCCTTGTGTGTCTTCAAATAAGAAACCCTGATGTTGCCTAAATCTTCCATTCTAGGCAACCTTGCCACAAGGAAGAGCATGGAATGCAGTGGTCGGTCATCTGTTCTAACTTCCAGTTAAGGTCCTGGATCCCAGTAATTTAAGCCCCAAATTACCAGAGTTGAGTTAGAATTCTGCTGCCGCCACTAACGCTGAGCAGTAAGGAGACACAGCATAAGGAAAATGAAGACAAGGTGATTATGTCGGAGGAGTGTTTCCCAACCTCTGCTGTACTGGAATCTCCGGGGAAGCTTGCTTGAAGAATGCGGCTGTTCTCTGGTCCTAGAGCCTGAGATCATTTGGGGTACACTTGAGGTACTAAACTTTTAAAAGCTCCCCCAGGTGATTCTAATGTGCACCTAGCTGACATTCAGACTGTTGTTTTTCTATCCGTAGCACCGTATCTGGAGCTCTGTTGTAATAGAATTCATATTAAACTGTTCATATGTAGGTCTCCATTGGGTTTTTGAGGGCAGGAATTAGGTCTTACTTGTTTGCATCCTGTACAGTATCTTTAATATAAAAGGTTCCAATCATGTGTTTAAATTTTTCTTTAAAGGGCCACAGAAAATCCACCTAAAAGGGAAAGCACTAAATATTTACCAAAGTGGAATCACTATCCTGAATATGAAACAGATTTGCTGAAGCCTGAATTGTCATGTAAATAATGAGTTCTTTTAGATGGAACATACTAGATGAAGCCCTTTAATAATCTCTCTAGGTTAAACTATGCAGTTTCCATAAGTATAAAGATTTTATTTCAAATAAAGGTAGCAGAAATACAAAAGCTGTGGTAATTATAAAGTAGAGACAATGAAAAATTCCACCTTATTTTTGGACGTTTAAAATCCTGAGCGTCATTCTGCTCTCATCATTCTCTCTCCAGAAATCTCTGGATTTCTATGTAAACTGGGAATTAATATATGGCAATAGTCTCTTGGCAGTTTCTCCAAATACAACCCCAATTACATCTGAAAATTTAATATATGGTATTTTTTTTTTTCAGTGTTACCAGAAGAGCAATTTTTAAAAGACTAAACAAATGACTCTGTCTTCAGTGTCTCAGATTACTACCTTCATTGAGCCTGATAAATAAGAATTGCAACAGTGAATATATCTCAGTTCTCTTTACATGAGTTAATGGGAGACAGGTACCTAAGTTCAACAACCTTCATTGTTAACTAAGTTAAAATATTTCTTAAAGCTTTATTCTTTCATAACATCTGGGCAACAAACATTAAAAATCATAACGCAATTAAAATCTGTTATGGTGACATGATTCATTTGGTAATTAGCTGCCCAAGATGTACAGTAGAATCACAATACAAGCAGGTTTAACTTACAACATGCTCTGCCAAAAGACAAATATAAATATTTCAGAATATTATGCCAGCCTACTGTTCCACCCAGTGAGTGGATGAGTCATGTCCCCTATCTGGTCTCTATTCTCTTTTAGCAAAGGCTTCATACTGAGCCTAGCCTTTAATCCTCCACAATCTGTTTATACGATGTGGCCCCTCAACGCACACCAACTCCTTATACACACAAAACCGTGTAAATAGTACTTGAGTGATTTAGGGTAATTCTGACTATATACACTTCTAAACACTCTGACTTGAGCACCAGATCCCACAGTAACCTTTTTAGAGATTTAATTCTGTTCAGTGTCCTGAGGATTTCCGTCCTCATTCGAAGAGCTGATGTCTGGTAAGGGTAAAATCCAGTAAATGCTGAAAAGCTGCATCACTGAAGTTGTGTTGTCTTGAGGGGGATAATACTATTGAAGTCCAAGAAAAAAGGTCCTTCTTGTTTAGGCAAAAAAGTACTAGGAATGATATTGTAGATCCCCGCAGGTATATTTTCTAATTCCAGGTAGCAAAACCCACACCTATATGCAGGAAAAATGAGAACAAAGTTTACAGAAAATGATGCCACAAAAAGTAAAGTATAAATTAGATGTAGTCAAAATGCTAACATTACCTATAGTCACCACTAGACTTCCTCTGAAAGCCATGGGGACCGGGATCTCCCACCGTGGACACTGTTACAACCTCAAATCCAACACTATATTGCCTAACAAAAAAAAAACACAAAACCAATTATTGTCGTTCTTAAGTACACTCAAAAGTGCAGTCTTTAAAGTGCAGATACTCTATTAAACCAAGTATATTGCTTTCTAAAGCTTTAGGAGGAAACCACTCTGAAACACATGCATATACTATTTTTACTCTTAATTATACAAGATGTACCATTTATATTTTTAAATTGAAGCTATGAAGATTTAGTACTAAACTTACTTTAGAAGAAACTATATTTTTACCACAGGCTCTCAGAGAATACTGTTACATTTAAATGATAAAATACTGTCTTTACAGAAAAAGTGGAAGGAGAGAGAAAACCCTGAAATAAAATCTGAATTTACAGAAGTAATTAGCATATGGTAGACATGACATTCCAAATTAGTAGGGAAAGAATTATTTAAGATGGTGATGAGGTGACAAATTTAGGAAAAAGAACTTACACTGTAGTCACACCAAATATAAAAATACACTCCATATAGATATAAAAAGTAAACCACAAAAGAACTAGAAAAAAATATGGTACAAATTTGATACTGGGGTGAGATTTCCTGCCCATAGCAAAATAAACCTGAAAAGACAGATTTGATTACTTTAAAATGAAAATTTTTCTCTGTGGAAAAAAAAAATTGATCTGGGAAAAATGCTTGGAAATATGTGATACAGATCCCTATTCATGCTTACAGTTAAGAAAACCATGACAATTCCAAGAGAAAAATGGGCAAAAGACATGAATAGGCAAAGCAAAAGCTACACATTGTCAAACATTTTTACATCAAATACTTTTACTTCAATCTACGAATTAAATACAAAAGAGCAACTAGATACCTTATTTCACCTATCAAACTGTAGAAAACTAGCTTAACCGTATCTAAAGGATTCTTAGTTTTTGAAAGTTTGTAAAAAGGCAAAACGTCTAGTTTTATTTAAAAGTACTATTTTTAAGTTGAGAAATAGAACACCATGTACACAGAACATACAGCCTACATAACATGTAAAGTGAACACATGGGTTGTCACTACCTAGACCAACACAACTCTCAGCGCCGTAGAAGTCCCTGTTTGTGCCTTTCTTATTACAGCTCCCGTCCCCACAGAGCTAACATTTAACGTTTTCTTGCCTTTCCTTAAAAAGTGTATTGACATACGACGTTATGTTAGTTTCACCGTGATAACGACAGTTCTCTACGTTATGCTCACCACAGTGAGTGCACCCACCGTACGTTGCAACAATATTATTGACTGTATTTTCTGTTGTACTTTTCATCCTTCTGACTTTACAACTGGAAGTTTGTACCTCTTAATCCCCCTTCACCTATTTCACCCACTTCCCAAACCCCTCCCCTACTTTCTTGCTTTTATATAGTCTGACAACCTAAGCATGCATCTTTAAATAATAGTTTCATTTCGCCTGCTCCTCACTTCGTATAAGTGGAATCACACAGTTGATGTTATGGCTTCTGCTCAGCATTAAGACTTATCCATCATGTTCCGGGTAGTTCTAATTTACTTTCATTGTTATGCAGGACTCAATGACTATTTTATAATCTTCAATGCCGCTGATGAACACTTGGGTTGTTATAAATATTTGGCTCTTACAATAGTTTATTAGCCATTTTGGATTGTCCCTCTCATGACATGCCTATCCAAGCTTTTATTTTTTAAATGGTGGACTCTTTTTTTTATATAACTAACGTAGCATATTTACAAATCTTTCTATGTGCTTTGTGTCTTAAACTTTTCTTTATCCTGAAGTCATTAAGATATTTCTTTTATTAGTAACCCAACTGCAAAGTTTTTTAGATTTGATGTGAGACAGTGGTCTAATTACCTTTTTGGCTCATGGATACTCAATTATTCCAGCACATTTATTCGACAGACTATCCTTTCCCCGCTCCTCTGCAATGCCATCTTTTTCATTAATCAAGTGCCTGTACATGCATAGGTCTGTTTCAAAACCCTATTCTGTTCCATTAAACTCATTTTTAATATATTAATTTAAGAAAGTTACTTAATCACAAACCTTGGTCCTCTTAGCTCTATCAGTAATGGCCCGGTCTTTTCTATATGGAATTGGTAGATGGGGTTATTTTTGTGAGTTTCTTGGAAATTTCCACATCCTCCAGCACTCTGGCCACTCCACTTTCCATTAATCTTTAATAAAACAAAGTTTTTGTATTAACAAAACTTCCCATTCTCCAATTCTACTTTAAAGACTTAAAAAGGGAATGGCGTCACCAAGGTGGCAACAGGTTTCTCCTGCTTTGCTCCCGTTCACAAGGCCAATTATAATAGCTATTCCAGAAGAGGATAGCACTGAGAAAATCCTAAACATGGGGGTGAGGCAGAAGCACCCTCCTGCACCATAGAGACCAAGAGAGATGGCATCAGAAGGACAAGCGAGGCAGCGACACGTTGACCGCACTGTCTCTAGGCCAGCAAAGCACCAAGTGGAGATGTCTCCCCTGAGGTTCTGATTCTTCCAGTGGACAACAAGCTTCCCCCAAGCATTGTGGCTTGTTTTGCAGAAACCCCTACCTGATCTCGCAACATGAGAGCAGTGCCCAAGTAGTAATCCCAACCAGTGGCTTTGCTTATCTGCAGAACCAAGATAGGGCACGCTTTGACCCAGGAACTTGGCAGGATGCAGATCTGCCTGATTTGGATACTCAAATGAGTTTTGCCAGCCCTACAGCCTGGATTGCCCACACCCAGGCAAGAAGCTGAGTCACAGCCCCAACTGCTGTAGAGAGTGCCTTTCAGCCCCATCTGACCAGAGGGCTGGTGACAACTACTGGATGCTGTGCATTCCAGTGGCACTTTAGCCAAGAGGCAAGCAGAACCAATAGTTTACAGAGCAAAGCCAGTGGCCCTGTTTGGTTACAGAACTTGGGGTGTACGTGGGCTTGTGTCAAGACAACGAAGAGATGCGTCTCCTGCTGAGCCCAAGTAGGGAATCTGATTTGTAGGCCTGCTCATCACTGAATACTAGCCTTCAGCCTCTCTGACCAGGGAACCAAACCACAGCACATGGGAAGATGCATAACCTAACAGGCCTTTTATAGTGGCGCTTGAACGAAAAGCACAGCTTGTGGGTTTGCCCCGTCAACAGAGCAAAACTGGTGCCCCACCTGACTAGGGAATTCGGTGCAGGCCCCCATATAATGAGTTGCACAATCCCTGGGTCCTATCCTGTTGCCCTACCAAAGCAGGGAAACTAGTTCATAGCCCCATCTACTACTGGTCATAGTACCATGTCCTGACCATGTAGTAAGTCTGACCAGAGAATCTAAGCAACTGTGGAGCCTGTTCCACAGCTTCATTTGGGTAGGATTGAGCCAGCAGTCCTCCCCAACTGCTCTCAGCTCATGGCACAACCACCATCTCCAACCTCAGAGTCTAACAGTTGCCTTGCCCAAAAACAGACCATCATGGCAGGCCCCGTCTGCCCAAAGACACATCCAGAAACCCGAACTAAGCTAACTGGTGGAAAACTGGCCCCGCCACAGCGAAGCTGGAAAGTGAGCCTCATCACTCAAATGTGCAGATTTACAAACCTAAAAAAACTAAGGATCACAAAAAATCAGGTAAACAGAACATCACCAAAAAAACCAAAAAACAAAAACGAATTAACACTCCAATAACCCTAACAAAAATGGAGACCTATGAACTGTCAAAGAATGCAGAACAATCCTTAAGGAAGCTTAATAAACTATATGAAAACACAGACATCCCCAGGGATGCAAGGATGGTTCAACATATACTAATCAGTGATATGTCAAAATAGAATGAAAGAATCTTACAATCATCTCACAGACAGAAAAAGCATCTGACAAAATCCAACATCCATTCATGATAGAAACTCTTCCCTAAGAAATGAGGGAAATTATGTATCTCAACCTAATAAAGGCCACATATGACAAGCTTACAGTTAACATCATACACAGTGATGAAAGGTTGAAAGCTTCTTCTCTAAGATCAGGAACAAGACAAGGATGTCCACTCTCAGCACTCTTATTCAACATATTCTGGGAAGTCCTAGCTAGTGTAATCAGACAAGAGAAAGAAAATGTATTGAATTGGAAAGGAAGAAATAAAATTGTCTTTATCTGCAGATGACATGATTTTATATATAGAAAAACCCTAAAGACTCAACCAAAAAGTGTTAGATCTAATCAAAAAATTCAGTTAAGCTGCAGGATACAAAATTAACATACAGATATCAGTAGCATTTCTCTGTTAACAATGAGTTTTCTGAAAACCCATTTATAGTAACATCAAAAACAGATACTTAGGAATAAATTTAAGGGGGTAAAAGAGCTGTCATCTGAAAACTTATTACACACTAATCAAAGAAATTGAAAATGACACAATAAATGGAAAGATATCCTATGTTCATGGGCTGAGTTAATATTGTTAAAATGTCAATACATCAAAAGCCATCTATAAATTCAATCCCTATCAGGACTCCAATGACTTTTTTTTTTTTCTTTTTAACACAAGAAGAAAAAAACTCTTAAAATTTACATGGACCCACAGAAGACCCTGAATAGCCAAAGAATTCCTGAGAAAGAACAAAGCAGGAGATAACACACTTCCTGATTTCAAGCTGTAGTTATCAAAACAATACAGTACTGACATAAAAACAACATATAGGCCAACAGAATAAAGAGCCCAGAAATAAACCCAAGCATATATGGTCAATTAATATTTGACAAGGGAGCCAAGAATTTTCCCTCAAATCTTCCTCTACACATCTAGCCCACCCTGCAAAACCAGTCTCTGATTCTACTTTCAAAGTTCATCTACGGGGCCGCCTAGGTGGCTCAGTCGGTTAAGCTTCTGCTTTCAGTTTGGGTCATTATCCCAGGGTCCTGGGATGGAGCCCCGTGGCAGGCTCCCTGCTCAGCAGGGAGTCTGCTTCTCTCTCTGCCACTGCCCCCCCCTCATGCTTGTGCACTCTCTCTGAAATAATCTTTTAAAAAAATAAATAGAAAATAAAGGTTCATCTACATGATGAACCCTTCCCTAATGACCAAAGTCTGCATAATCTTCTTTCTTTGAGTTTTATTTCTTCCCACAGAATCACTAAATGTTGTTCATTGAAGATCTTGTATTCCAACACAGACTGGAGACCACTTATATTTTCCTTGTATTACTGTCAAGTCCAGAATGTTTTTATTTTGTAAAAAGTTGTTAAATGTGAATAAAATAAGGAGAAAAAAAACAAGAGAATTCTAAGATTTCTCTGATATTATGACCCAGAGAATTCTTACCTGTTTTGATAAGGTGTACGGTGAAGGAATCTTTGAAAAAGTAAAGCTGCAGGCTGAATATACCTAGATTTAAAACAAAATTTATTGTACTGATAAAGTTTATGATTATAAAAACTCCAAAGTGATAAAAGAATATACTGGAAGACTAAAAAGTTAGTTGGCATACATAAAAGTCATTATTCTGTACACAGGTTTAATGAACTGGGAATTGAGCAGCTAGGGATCTTGTTCTGGCTTTCTCTGCTACTGTGTGTGACTCAGGGCAATCTCCCTAGGCCTTGGTTTCTGCATCTGAAGAATAAAGGGGGTGGAAGCAGCCTCCCAATGTCCCTTTCAACACTAAAAATCTATTCAAATTGAGCTCCCTTACTGATGGGAAAAAAACCTATGCAGAACAAAATTACAATAACCTCCCCCTACCCACCCAACCTGCTCAGCTTATAAGAGAGCAATATGTTTACAGGCAATTGATTTCCTTTCACAGAGTTCAAAGTTGTGTTTTTTAAGTCAATTAAAGTATTACATAGGATAAAGGAGTTCTTAACTGCTTGTTCTGAAATAGAATTTATTAGTCCAACATATCACATTACCTCAGGACTAAACTATTATTCTGAAAACTAAAATGGTCATTCAATATGTCATTCAAAATAAAAACATTACTTTTCAAAAGCATTACTTTCTGTGGGAAGCATAATACTGAATTAATATACACACACAAAAATTTATAGAGAACAATTTTCAGAAATAAATTTTTTCCATAGCTAATCCCACTTATGAAGCAGAGTACATTATGTACTTTATATTATTGTGTTCTGTCACTATATGTTGGTTTACTCACCCGGACAGTATAATGGATTGTATTCTGTTTTTCATACTGAGAAACCACTAATGTAAAGGTATGGGTCCCAGGTGTGGTCAGCTTTATCTTAGTCAAATAATGAGGGCTGTTAATTCGAATGCCATCAATGTATGGAGGCGGGTCACCTACAAACAAGTAGGTTTACAGAAAAGGATAGTTTAGTTTCTGTAGTTTTTAAGTTTTATAGGTCGTGATAGGAAAAAAAATTGATGGACATCCTTACCCCCCTTGATTCTATCTTTAAAATATAATAGTACTAAAGAATTTCAATTTCAACTTAAAACTTTATAATTAAGCAAAAAATTTAAATAATTTCTAATAAGTAAATGCAAACTTTTGGAATACATTCAATGAGGTATAATTCCTATTAGCCCTATGTTGAATTTTCTCCAACAGAGGATTTTAAAATCAAGATTGACGTTTTTTTATTTTGAGGAAATTTTTTAAGATACAAAGTAGTATATAAAAATGTATCTATATTCCCCACCATTCAGAACTAAATTAACATTTCTGGGAGTCATACTCTCTTCCTTATAAAACAAAGTCCCTTTAACACCACCCTTAGTCTTATTCATTTCCACTCTGATGGATTAATGGGCATCTTTCCAGAATTTCACACACACACATCCCTAAAAATGAATGGTTATTTCTATGGGCATTTTTCTAAAAAAAGGACAGCATATGTCTTATTTTAAAGCTTTCTTCACTCAACATGTTTTTAAGATTCACGTTCTATATCGATATGGTTTATTCCTTTTAAAACTGCCTGTGTGATATTCTATCACATGAATATGACTTATTTATACCCCCATTGTCTGAATAACTATTCAATCTGACAGATTATTTCCAATATTTTGCTATTACAAACAATGCTACGTGAATATATTATCTGATGTCTCACTGCAATCAAGGCCAATACAATAAAATTATTTCATGCATGTCAATTACTACATGTCATTTAAAATCAATGCTATATCATTTAGCTTATTTAGGAACACCGAATACTTATATCTATTGAAAAAACTAAACATTTCAGTATCTCAAACAGGTAATAAGTCTCTAATGCTTAGAGTGGTGTCATCTAGTGTGAAGAGAAAAAGAAAGGGCATATCTGTGATCTTGGACAAGATTTTTAAACTTTCTGTGCCTCCGTTTTACTCTCCTGTCAAATAGGGAATGATAGAAGAGTGTTTTTTAAATTCACCTCAGAGTGTTGTGATGAAAATAAAACTGTAAACCAGAAAGTACTTTTTTCTGAAAAGGCATTATCATTATATGTAAGAGAGAGCATCATTTAAAAAAAAAAATCCAAATAAAAAGTGTAACAAAAATATTGTTGAAGTTCAAAAGCCATATAAACATCTTAATGCTAGGAATATATACTCACAATATTTGTGTTTTTTTGGTTGTATAGTGGCCAACATATGAAAAATGGGAAATTTGGCTAATTTACCTTTAATCCTTGGAATACTATGTGCCATGCCCATTCTGGAGTATCAAGGGATACTGACCGATAGGAATCAGGGCCTGTTGTCTCCCTGTGCTCGCCACCCCCCCGCCCCGGTTTAAGGGGGATGAATACCGTATTTTCCTCTGATTAAATAAAACAAGACTTAACGAAACCACTTTCTTTGCACAGCCGTCTTGAAAGAACTGTCAATAATTGATTCCTTACCTCCTAGTCTTTCCTCAATCCAACCCAACTGGGCTTCTAGGCCCACCTCTCCACCAACTCTGTTCTTGTTAAGGTCAACAATGACTGCAGGACACTAAATCCAATTGTTTCTTCTCTAACCTAATCTTACCTCTAAAATAGCAACAGATGCAGCTGCCCACTCTCTCCCTCATGAAACACTGTCTTCCCTTTGGTCATGTAAATCTTACTCTATTTCCTCGGGTACTCTGTTCTAATTTTTCTGCAGTAACTTTCCTCTGCTCAACCTTAAGATGTCTGAATCCAAGGGTCAGTTTCTGGGTGTTCATCTCTGTACCTATAACTCTCTCCACCAGCAGTATATACAGTCCTAACTTCAAAAGGCATCTATATGCCCCTGATTCTTCAATTTGTATCTATAATCCTAACCGTATCTCAGAGCTCTACCCAAAAACCCAACTGTTTCCTTGGTTTCTACACTTGGATATCTAACAGGTATTTTAAATAACTAACAAAACCAAAAATTAACTTTGTGCTTTTACTCCACAACAAAACTGCTCCCCCCGCCAACTCTTACCCATCTCAGTAAATGTCATAGCGGCTTTTTATGAAGTAAGCCAAAAAGACAGAAATCATCCTTGATCCCTCTTTGCCCCCTACATCAACTCAGGTCCTGACAATCCTACTGAAACCCAAATGTGCCCACTCTTCCTCATCTCCACTCCACTCCTACTATGCTAAGTTCTTTGTCAAAACCACTGATTTGGTTCTCTTCCATATTTTGCCCCTGCCAATATAATTCTTCAAATAGTCTTTTTTTTTTTTTTTTTAAGATTTTATTTTAGAGAGAGAGAGAGAGAAAGCATATGAGAGGGGGGAGGGTCAGAGGGAGAAGCAGACTCCCTGCTGAGCAGGGAGCCCTATGTGGTACTCGATCCTGGGACTCCATCCTGGGACTCCAGGATCATGACCTGAGCCAAAGGCAGTCGCTTAACCAAGTGAGCCACCCAGACGCCCCAAAGAATGGTCTTTAAAAAAAAATTTGTATCGTCATTTTCCTGATCAAGGCTCTCTAAAGATTTCCTGTCACACTTAGAACAAAATCCAAACCCTGGTGTGGCTTACAGGACATCATGTAATCTGAGCCTACATACCTTCTGACCTCTTGATACCATACCACCAAGGCCTACTGGCCTTTTTTCTGTTTCTAAGAAACACTCTTTTTTCTCATTTTAGAGTCCTTGCACTTGTTCCCTCTGCCTGTAATGCTTTTCCCTCTATTTCTTTGCAGGACTGGTTCCTTTTTGTCATTCAGAGTTCCTCTTATCCCTTCTCAAAGAGGCCTTCCATGGCCACCCAACCAAAGCAACCCATCAGTCACAAACACATGACCTTACTTATTTCTTTACACACACCTCACTATCTGGTATTTTTCTTATTTCTGTCTCTCCCAACAAGAACATAAACTAACAGTTCCTATCGCTTAATATGTGATAAACTTTTTTTTTTTTTAATGTGAAAGCAAAGTGATTTCAATATAGTATGTTAAATGCCTCAGGAGCCCTGCAGAAGGAAAGATTCTCTTTGCCTGGCAGAAAGGTTATCACAGAGGAAATAACATATAAGCTGGATCTTAACCATGTTCATTACACAGAATAGGGTAAGAGGAGTAAGTGGGTAGAGGACAGGGATGAGAGAGATACTTGGGAGAAGAAACTGTATGAAAAGAGGGGAAGGAAGGGCATGGGGTGTTCAGTAGTCAGTACCTCACTGAGGGTAATATGAAAAGCTGGGGCCTGAGATAAAAGGCAACAGGAAGGTTAAGGTCAGAATATCAAAAGTCTTACAAATCATGCCAAAGAGCTTAGCTTTTATCCAGGAGTCCACAGAAAACCATAGAATTTTTGATGAGAGAAAAAGGATTTAAGTTTTAGAAATAAAACTCTGACAGCAATATGCAAGAATATAGGAATCCCAAATTCCTGAGGTCTCTAAAAAACAAATCAAAACAACACAAAAGTAGCAAAAATACCAGCATGTCTGTTCGAATGGTTCTTTATTAGCCTATCAGCATTATTTCTGCATATATCTACATTAAGCTTGTCATTTTAATCAGGCAAATAAAATTTTAATGTTTGTTTGAATGTATACTAAACATACCTGGGTAATAAACTTTTTTCCCATCAGTCTTATATACAACCATTGTGATAAATTCTCGATTATTTGCAAAATCATCCTGAAAGTACAAAGAATCCAATGTAGTTAGGAAAATGGGCTCAAAATGCTCTTAAGTAGGGAAAAAAAATTCCAATTTTAAGAGCATTTCAGCTACTTAGTACTATAAAAACCGCTTTTCTGAATTAAATTCATTTCAATGGATGACTACATTGTATAAAATAATACATTAAATAAGACCCTGAGGCTATTAAGATTATGGTTATGCTTTACAGAATCAGGCCTAATGATTTAACATCTCCAAACCCCCTTCAGAGTATTTTAATGTTAATATTCTTAAGACCTAAAGCATATGTAATCAAGCTCAAAACCCTCACTGACAAGCATAAATTCACATTTTTCTTCAGGATTTTAAGTATATAAATTTCCTTAGAGGAAAATACTCATTTATGTAATACAAAACTATCTTCAAGCCACCTGTATAAATGAAACAGGCTGGTAACCAAATTAAGTATCTTCTTCACAATGGTCTAACTGTATTTTTTAAAGTTTCTGTATGGGATATATAAGAGATCAGTACCTTGTCTGTTATGTGTCTACTAAGCAAAACCCAAACTGCAGCACCCCCTTGTGGACACTGCACCTCCAGTTTGTACTGGGGGTTGTTGGCCAGGCTATAGGCATCTTTCACAGGTCCTTGCTTAGCATCCCAAGTACTAAAAGATAAAGTCAACAAAGAAAGCAGTAATTAAGTGTCTCATTGAGCTAAAATAGAAGACTATTTTTAAAAGTTTTGTGTTTCTAATATAACTAAGTTATCAGGATTTTTGTTTTATTGCTTAAAAAATTTCTGGCATAACCAGAATAGCATATAAACAAAATAACTATTACATGGCAGTTATCTGTGGGCATGACAAAAAGAATGCTTGTCTTCATAAATTAATTCTTATATTTTACATGAAAAAAGTGGAGACTACTATAAAGCATATTCTGAAATTTGCAAAAAGTTACCTGTGAATACATGTTGATTCTTTAAAAAGACCTGGATTCCAACTCAAATAAATCACATCATAATACTGACAGAGATCATCCCATGAAATCCAAAATATTCCTGAAAATTAGATGTCTGTTAATCTATAAAATATCTTAATGACAAATGACTTAAGTTAATACATTTCATATTATTATGTTATTTAAAGATCGAATGGTATTAAAATTAAAAAGATATATTTACCATTGTCTATTTTCTGAGCTGTTCGAGGATCAAAGTTTAAATATTTTTGTAACTCCGGGGTCCAGTTTTTTACATCATTTTCACTGTATCTTCCTTTCCAACGTAAATGACTCCAAGGATTTTTCAGTTGGATAAATCGCAGCCCCTATTAAAAAAAAAACAAACAGGAGATAAAGTTGCAAAAACAGTTTTACCAAATTTTTATCAGTTATATCATGCATTTTCTAAGAGAGGATGCATTTTGAATACTGATCAATACTTTTCCTTCCAAATCAAGTTACAATATTCTTTAATCAACATTTTCACTAGGTCACATATCTGATCAAAAACTAAATGCCTACCTATTCCCAAGAGCTATGCTGTCCATGGTAGTCACTACCCACAGGTGATAATTAAAATTAAAATATTTTGAAATAAAAAATTAAAAATCAGTTCCTTAGTCACACTAGCAACATTTCAAGCGTTCAAGGACCACGTATAGCTAGCAGCTAATGCACAGCACAGCACAGCCATGGAACATTTCCATTACAGTAGGAAGTTCTTTTGGACAGTGCTGCCTTAGAGCATCAAGAATTTCCCACCTTTTTTCTTCTTTTTCTTTTTTTCCCAAAGATTTTATTTATTTGAGAGAGAGAGAGAGAGAGAGAGAGAGAGCACAAGAGGGGGGAGGGTCAGAGGGAGAAGCAGACTCCCTGCTAAGCAGGGAGCCCGATGTGGGACTCGATCCCGGGACTCCAGGATCATGACCTGAGCCGAAGGCAGTCGCTTAACCAACTGAGCCACCCAGGTGCCCAAGAATTTCCCACCCTTTCAAAGCCTACTCTGCTCTGGCCTCACTTTATTTTCCAGTGCTCATACTGCATGTATCTTTGGCTCTAATTTAGTCTTTTCTCTCATCATCCCCACAAATAATCCTTATTCAGTTTTACCTCTAACAGCATTTACCCAGGCTGTCCCCCTTTCCTGGAAAGCCCTCTCTGATCCCTTTTAAGCACCCTCCTCCCTTCAGATCCTTTCAGATCCTCCTTAGCTCTTTCCTCCACTCATCTCTCAGTGAAGACTGAAGCAGTGAAGAAGAGAAACAGAACATGAACTTTAGAGTCAGAAATGAAATGTGACCAAATGCCAGCTCTACTATTAATTAGCTTTATGGACCTTGGGTGGGTCATTTACTCTCTGATCATTTGTTTACTCACACATAAAATGAAGATCATAATGTCTCCTAGAACACTGTTGTGAAGATTAAATGAAGTAACATGTGCAAAATATTTAGCAATTAATAATTGTCTTCTTTTAATTACTACCTCTTCTCTAAACTTTATAGTGCTAACATTTTGTATTACTTTAGTTCAAAACAAATAATATCCTATCTTGTTTCCTACTTGTGCAAATGTATGAGTCTTGTCACCCCAATGAGACTGTAAACTCCTTGAAATGGTAACACTACTGTCCTTTCTCAGAAGTCTCCACTGAGTTTATAAAACAGAGTGTTAAGGTTACTAAGTGCTCAACAAATACTAAGTGTGTCTATAGAACTCATTACTCAGACTCAGAAAACCAAAAGAGCTTGTAAATACAAGTATTTGTCTTATCTCAAGCAGTCAAATTAGGAAATTGTATTCATTTTCTAATGTCAAACTGTCAAAATGATGTCTTTTCTGAAAGACACATTCCTCGGCTATTTTAAATGTGGCAAATCATGGCCTGGCAAAGATATGATTTCTGGACATAAGACTCATTCCTCTCAGGAATCTTCAAATTCCTTTTTTCAATTTCTTCTTACCAGTTATCCACTCCTACCCCTGCCACACAGATATTTAACTCTATTTTTTTTTTTCATAAAACCTAGCTCTACATAAGCAGGAAATCTGCCTTATTTCAGAACTCTTAACACTTCTTAAAGAAGGACTATAAAGGAGAGAAAATTGCTAAGTTCCTTTGGGGCAGGTTCCAGGCATCACTGACATTTAAGGACACTAAGAAGGAGCTGTAGATTTTGTTTGGATAGAGAGCCTGTAATTCAGAGGCCCTGAATAGGCGAAGAAATGTTAGACTAAAAAAGGATCTGGTTATGATGAAACATCCCATTTTCAAAGTTATTTCCAAGTGGCAGCAAATGAAAAGACTTGAATAGATTCAGAAATCCCTTGGTAAGACTTGCTGGACTTAGAGACAGCAACTTGAAACTGAGATGTGGCTTCACAATAGACTATGGAATATAACCTCAAGGAGGAGACAACAAAATGACCCAAAAGGACTGCTGAGACTAAAAGTGAAGATCTTAGAATACGCAAGGTGGTTAGAGGCAAACACAAAAGATAACATTTTCACATAAGTATTAATAAAATCTTATTAAGTGAAGAAATTCACAAATGTAGAAGACTGGCAGTACCTTTAGTCTAAGATTAGGTCTATCTGCACAACAGAGGTTCTAGAGATAAATGCCTAAATAAGATAAATATTTTTGGAAATATTTTTAAATTCAAGTCAGAACTAAGGAACTCTCTCAAAATACAGACAGCAAAAATAAGATAAAAAATGAACCCGGGGCACCTAGGTGGCTCAGTCGGTTAAGCGTCTGCTTTCGGCTCAGATCATGATCCCAGGGTCCTGGGATTGAGTCCCACAGCCATCAAGCTCCCTGCTCAGCGGAGAGCCTGCAAACCTGCTTCTCCCTCTCCCTTGTGCTTCCCCCTCGCTTGTGCTCTCTCTCTCAAAATAAAATCTTTAAGAAAAGAATGATGAACCCAGGGAACTCCTCAAGTATATAACTAATCAAAGATACTGGTGAAAACCCTTATAAATTTTAACACATGAAGAAGCCTTTAGATAAAGATCAACCCTGACTACAAAGTTGGGGTAAGCAAAAGGAAACTGGGGTCAGCTCCACAATGTGAGATGTCTGCTCAAGCTGGATAATGCTGCTTCAGTGACTTGCACAGAATTAAGATAGGAACAGAAAGCATACATATGAACAGAGAGCATTACACCACAGTGAAGAAACCTGTCTCGGGGTCACAGTTTACTTCAACTATACATGCTCTAAAATGCCTTCATCTCTACAGAATAACTCCCATGTGGAATTAAAAATACGTAAATAGTGCTTTCTGATTTTTAACTAAAATGGCCGTTATTTAAAATTCTTAATTTACTGACATTCAGCAAATTTTTAAATGTTTTGTTTTTAGGTCAAACCACAGGTGCCTATTTCTCTCATAAACATGTTATTTGTATAGTTTCCTCTGAACATCAGAACAAATAGCATTATTGAAAGTAAATGATACAATCTTCACAGAAAATTTCCTCAAATTCAAGCTTACTTTTATACTGACTTTATCTAAATTTAATTATCTTGTTATTAACTCACTTGATCACCTCCCAGGATGGTTTTTAATTAACATTTTTTTTTTTTAAGATTTTATTTGTCAGAGAGAGAGAGACAAAGAGAGAGAGTGAGCACAAGCAGAGCGAGTGGCAGGCAGAGGGAGAAGCAGGTTCCCTGCTGAGCAAGGAGATCGATGTGGGACTCAATCCCAGGACCCTGGGATCATGACCTGAGCTGAAGGCAGACGCTTAACCGACTGAGCCACCCAGGCATCCTGGTCACCTACCAGGATATTTTAACAATAAAATAACATACACATAGTACTAAATAACAGCAACTGTTATGGCCAATGTTTTGACTCATGTTTGTGGAAAATCACATTTCTAAAACAAACAAATCTCTCAGCTTATTCAATTTTACGTATGTTTTTATTTTTTTGCTTTAGGTAATCAATTTTTATGTTTTTTTTAAGGTTTTATTTATTTATTTGAGAGAGAGAGAGTGAGAAAGAGTGCACGAGAGGGGGTAGGGTCAGAGGGAGAAGCAGACTCCCCACCGAGCAGGGAGTCCGATGCAGGACGAGATCCCGGGACTCCAGGATCATGACCTGAGCCAAAGGCAGTCGCTTAAGCAACTGAGCCACCCAGGCGCCCTTTATGCTACTTTTAAAGGAACACACTATCCTATACACAATGGTGAGGGATACAATAGTGGTTGATTTAGAAAGCCTTGAGACATATAAATTGATGTTGCAGCAGGTCCCTACTGCCTTCATAATTCATATAATTCTACGTGCCATATAAGAAAATCAATCTAGTTAATACACAGTGGAACATTGTCATTGCTGATTGATCACTACTTCCTTCTGTAAGTTTAAGCAGAGGAAACTGGAACATGTGGCTAAACTTTCCAGTGACTACACAGCTTAGGTACTCTATATCATTAGAGAAAAATATTCCTACCGTAACAATCTCTGTATTTTCTAATCCATAGAACAGATCTATTTTTCAGTTAAAAAGAGCTAATCAATAACCTGAGAAGTAATAAGTCAACCATTCCAACAGCTGAGCAGAGAAAGAGTCTGAAATGTCTAACAGCATGTGAGGGCTGCTAGGAAGAGAAACATTTGCAAACCCACTGGCATGTTTCTTACTCACAGATATTCTATTTTTTGTCCTTTCATAAATATTTACTGAATGTCTACCATGCTCTAGAGCCTAACACTATGATTGCCCCCAACACCAGCAAATAGCCCAGAACCTTGAGGGCTGTGTGTTTACCTCAACCCTTTACTTTTATGAAAAAGAGGCAAAAGCCATTTCTGTTTTGTCATCAATATCTGCACGTCACTGTCATTACATTTCCCATCTTTTTATTTCATAATTTCCAATGGTTGAGGTCACATTATTTAATGTAATAGGTAGAATGATTTTTAAAACTTCATCTAAAACTGACTTGTCAGTATTCTGAAGACTATTACACTACTGATGTGCACTGGGTGTTTTATGTAAGTGATGAATCACTGAATTCTACTCCAGAAACCAATACTGCACCTAAAATTTAAATTAAAAAAAAAAAAAAAGGTCTATTATACTATTTGGGATCCTTGCAATGTCTTACTATCAGATATGAGAAAGAAAAAAATGTAAAGCAAAACCTTAAACTCTCTAATATCCAAAACAGCATATGCATGTGTGGGAACCAGACCCCACTTCTCTCCTTCAGCTTCAGTCATCATTCCAGTTGATGCAGTGATGAGGACATCCCCTTTGTGAAACCTGGAATGACCCCAACAGACAAATAATTAAAAGAAAACACATTTATACCATCAGATCACACTATCTTTCCTTTAGTCTCAAGAGTTAATATGAAAATTTCCACAAATTTGACAACTTTTCTAAAACGGGCTATTCTCAACACTCCTCAGAGAACAAGGTACATTTCTGTTTCACAATGCATCAGATAAATTATCACATTACCCCACCCTCCTCCAGTTTTAGATAATCAGGTAGAAACTTATCAATGAAGGAAAGCAAATGCTAAGTTTTCAAATGATTTACAAATAAAGTTGAAGATGTCAAATACATTTTGTCAAATCTTTGAAATTTTCTAGTTTCACTACTGAATGTGTATTATTGCACAATTTTCCCATCTCTACCTGTGGATTATTCATTTAAGGCTTAAAAGCTACCTTCCTCTTTATATTCTCAGATTTCTCTTTTTCCACCTTCCCTCAAATTGGTAAGTACTTGGGAAGTATAAAACAATTTGTCCATATGACATATTCCAAATTCCAATGTTTTGGATTATTTACAATCTGGATTAATTGTAACAATCAGTGAGGATAACTGAGGGCCGGCCATAGCAAGTACATAAAGTGAAGTCCATTTTAAAAACACAATTTCCTGGGGGTGCCTAGCTGACTAAGTGGGTGGAGCACGTGGGGGTCATGGAGTTTGAGCCCCGTGTTGGGCACAGAGATTACTTATACAAAAACAAAACTGAAAACAAAATAAATGAAACCAGAATTTCTCTAAATAACTAAAAATGCAGGCTTTGCAATTTCTTCTAAATAGACATGAATTTTAAAAGCCTCTTTTACTACCAAAAAGAGAGAGAGAGAGAGAGAGAAAATGTTTACCTTTGATAAAGCATTCTGAAAGAATTATCCTTACTGAAAGTTTGGCTATCTGAATGCATAGCTATCCTTTCTGGTATCCACCCAGTCAGTGCATGAAGATCAATATTCTGCAACATAAACACATTTTCAGGACTGTCAATATTGTTTTCAAGCTCTTTAATGAATCCACATGGTAGCTATTAAATCTCATTGATTTGATGTAATGATTGATAGAATAAATCACCGGGTAGTAAGCTGTTTTCGACCAGTAATAGATTTCATTTTAAATTCAAATTCCTACTTGGATTTGAGCACAAGTTTATCTATTCCTTATAATCTCCGTTGTTTTTCCTGAATGCAACAATTGTTTTACTGGTAAATATGATGAAAACTCAAAACATCTTACAGATAAAAGCTGCTTTAATAATGATGATGACAGTCACCATTTAGTGAGTTCTTAGGACAGCCACTTTTCTAAAGTCTTACATATATTCTCATTCCTTCTCTACGTTGCACTAGGTAAATTAAAAGGCACTGAATTAGAAACTAAACTATAAAAATATTTGAGGAACAGAACAATTGAGCATGTAAGCCAAGAAGAAATTTTAATATCCTACTGCAATTAACTATGACCTATACATTCTTTGCCTAACATAAGAACCAGAAGAGTGAAGGAGGCCTGGTATTAGGTGGGAAAACTAACCAGCTATGAACCATGGATGACTTGCATACATTACTTCATTTAATCTTTACAACTCTGAGAGGTGGGTATTATCCTCATATTACAGACAAGCAAAGAGGTTAAGAATGGCTACATACCTTTTTTAAGGCCACAGGCTGGTTATTGTCATAATTCAAAGTTATACTAATCTAATTTCTGGCATAAGCCCAGTCTACCTCATCCAACTAAAGGACACTGGCACACACCTTGAGTTTGTAGGTTAAGCAGTGTTAAGATGGGGAAAAACTAAAAAACAAACTCCTTGAACCTTTATTTACAAATCAAAAAACATACGTAAGGATGACAATATGACACATCCCTCTGATCTGAAGAGACTTCTTTGGAAAGGTACACGGTATCTAACTGGTCTTGTATCTCAGCATGACAGCAGACATACATTTTAGGCTTCCCTGATTCCTTTACAATGCACTATCCGTAAAAGAAAACAGTTTTCCTTAACAAGGTGACCGATCAACATTTTTCAGGGGTTCATACTGGTTTATTTTCCTTTAAACAAAAATATCATCTATAATCTCTCAAATTTAAAATAGTCATTAGATAGCATAAGTCTGTGTCTGGATCATCCTGATACTTGCCGAATTGGATCCTGGGAAATCATATCCTCCCATGACCTTCATATATGCTTTTTCTATGAGAGAAACCCATAATTCACTTTTGTTGTTAGAGTAAGAACAGAGCAATTCTCCCTTATGATCAACAGGTAATTGATCATCAATTATCACCTGGAGAAAGAAAACATTAATTACCTTAGGTGGTACAAAATATCTTAAAATCCTTCCTATCAAGGAAAAAAATACCTTTCATACAGATGAAATAAAAGGCACAATGTGACTATTATTAAGGTAATGATAGCTTCATATTTCTAGAATCTGATCAATTATAAAATATTATACAATGTCTTTATTCCATTTAATAGGCTAATCTCCCTGTCACCTGATAACCTTGAGCCAACTGGTTAAATGGATCTATACCATCAAAATTATTACAGATTCTAGAAATGTACATTATATCTAAAATAATTATAAAAGGGCCTCACTATTAAGGTAAATAACAATATTACTACATGTAATTTTAACCTAAACCTGCAAAAAGACTCATGTTATGTACAGTTGAGAAGTAGAACATTATGGCCAAAAGATATATTTAAGTAACAGAGGAAGTGATCACCACAAAGACAAAGTTTCTAAGTCACATTTATAAAGTGATCTGGGAATCGAGGACAGGAAAATTTCTGATCTAACACTATTAGGAGGATCATGCAACTACATTTTCAAAGATTCTTTAAACAAGGGGTTATTTAAAGACTACAGTTCAGAAAAACCATTCTCAATGATTTTGCTCAATTTTTAAGTAATTAGCTAGAGCAGCGGTTCTCAAAGGGTTTTCTTAGCAGCACCAGCATTATCTGGGAACTTGTTAGAAATGCAAATCATGGCCCCACCCCACAAATTCTAAACCGGAAACTCTGGGGGGGGGGCGGTGCAGGGCAGCAATTTGTGTTTTAAGCCCTCCACGTGATTTTATACATAACCAAAATTTGAGTATTACTGAGCCACTGAGCAACTTCTCAGACTGAAAGCATCAGGGAATTTGTTTAAATGCAGATTCTGATTCAGTAGGTTCAGGGTAAGGCCTAAAATTTCACAATTCTAACAAGTTCTCGGTAAATGCTAATGTTGATCCATGGTCCTCTGAGTAGACAAGAGCTAGAGAATCCCAACAATGCCAGGCCATTACACAATTCATAGTTCTTAAAGAAAGCAGTGTAATTTCAGACTATATATATTTCACAAAGAAAAACATAACTTTAAAGGCTTCTTAGGTTTGAAGTTATGAATATATATAAACTTTTGTGACCTAATAGATTTAGTTTGCCTGATTTCCTTTTCCTTTTAATCAATTAAGAGCTAACAGATTAAAGTTTAAGCATTAGTAATCATTAGCTCAATGTTACTTTTTGAAACTTTCTATAAATTTCCCAAAGCCACTTTTTAAAAACTTTAATTTTTATTTTTAATTATTAACATATGATGTTATTGGTAGCAATATGCATAACACCAGACTCAAAATCTTTTTAAATGTTTACACAAATAACATTTCTTAATGATTCTATTCAATATCCAAAGATGGGGAAGAGAGAGAGAGAGAAGGGGTTGGGGTGGGGAGAGGTATTATTCACCTTTCTTGGGACACCATTGAGGTGAAGTTTTACCATATACTTTCCACATGGATTGTATTCTGGCTCACCATCCTTATTCTGAGGGTAAATTATGCTTTTGTAAGGAAAATAAATATTGAAATACCAAATTAATATTCAATATAAACTACTATGCAGGATATTATATTTTATTTAGACATATGCTATTGTCTTGGCAATTTTATAAAAATAAACATGAGAATATTTTTCTATGATAGGTCTAGGAAAAGAATTTCACCCTAATCAAAGTGCTTATTTAATATAAAGAAAATATCTTATGAGATCATAGAACACGGCACAAACTTCACAATACTCTGAAAAATACTAAGTTTTAAATTATATACTCTAATAAATTTTCTATTAAGTGGATATATTTGCCAGTTGAAATAATCTTCTCTCACTGATTCAAGAAGAGACCATTTCAGTTAACAAGAACTAAGGCAACTGACTACAACTCTGACAGAGATAAACACAATTCTGATAAAGTTACACAAAATTATCTAGTAAGACATTTGTTATCAGTATCAATTTTCTTCTACACTACATATTATTTACTTATAATGATCTATTTATCCAAGATGGCAAATAGCTTGAAACTAAGGTCTGTGTTTAATTTGCCTTTGTAATCTCAGGACTTACACAAAAACCACTCAGGAAAAGATGCATGAAAAATTATAATCCTTAATTTTTACAATGAATTATCTTTAGTAATAAGACTTTAAAAAATTGAGAGAAAAGCTATTTCAGTAACATTTTGGTACATTCTAAAGCAGTTCTAGCCACAAGAAATATTTTATATTTTCCAGTTGCCATATTAAAAGTTAAAATAAGGTGAGATTTTAATTTTTATTTAACCAAACTTATCCAAAATCATATTTCAATGTGTAATCACTATAAAAATTTGAGATATCTTCCAATTTTGTATTTTTTTGTACTTAGTTTTCAAAATCTGATGCATTTTACACTTATAGCCCATTTTGATTCAGACCAGCCCTCTTCAAGTATACAATAGCTACATGTGGCTAGTGGCTACTGTATACTATAATTATAAATATGATTTTACTTTGACCGATTTTATTTCAAAACATACCAATTTCATATATATTAATACATGTGCATACGTTCTTAGACTATTTTAGGAAATCTTTCCACATTCACAAATCATCTGTTTAACATACAGGGCCACAATATTCTAAGTGATATGGCTTCTTCACTTTCTACGCAGACAAGACCTAAGCTGTTAGTTTCTAGTCAAGAGATAATTGTATGAAAAGGGCTAAAGGGACAAATACAAAATTTTACCTGGTAATCAACTTCTTATTAAATCGTCTTTCATAAGCTGCACTGATAGCCAGTGATGCCACAAAGGAACAATCTGATACTATTGTCTGTTAATAAGAATTTATTAACATATTAACTAATTCATTAATGTAATTTCAACATTACACAATATTTAAGCACTACACCTACGCAGCCAACTTTTCATACTGAGTTAACTGTTGTTGAATACCAAAATAATAAACAGAAATTCTATACTGCCAACTCAATACATATTTTCTTCAGACAAATCCTAGAAAAACTGATTAAAACATTTCAATAAATTCAGAATAAATATGGGTGATACATTTCTTACATGGATAAAAGCATACTTACTGAACCCACAAGTTTTTAATGATAATTTAAAGGCATTTTTTAAAGTTTATTATAATATGACCAACTAAACTGAATAGGCACATCAAAAGATTCTTGATCATAGTATTTCAGGACCATTATCTTTATACTAACTGGAAGACATCTGTAATTCAATGCAAAACTTAACTGAATAAAGTTTGCAATAAAACCATACTGTTGTTACACCACTGAAGTGTTTTAAATAAGCCTAATAGCTTCCTTTTTTAAAAATATCTATTCTCAGAGTGCCTGGGTGGCTCAGTTGGTTAAGCCTCCGACTCTTGGTTTCAGCTCAGGTCATGAGATTGAGCCCCATGTCAGGCTCCATGCTCAGCATGGAGTCTGCTTGAAATATCCCCTCTCCCTCTACACCTCCCTCTCCTCCCCCACTGTGCGCTCTCTCTCAAATAAAATCTTTAAAAAGAAAATCTATTCTCTTATCAAGGTGAGGCTGAGATCCTCAACCTTCTCATCTGCAAGAACATATTGATAAACAGGGTCTATATAAAAATCTGTAATTGCTCAAACCAGTTATTCATACTCATATTATCTCAGTATGTCTAAGTTAAAGTGTGCAGAATAATTTTTCCAATTATACTCATGCACCTAAATATATAAAACAAAAAAAAATCCCCAAATCTATATTCAAATTACTTCAAAATGTTAGCTTTCATATAAAATTATATAAAATGTTTACCTGCTTTATGCTAAAACTGGACACAGTATAAATCATTGTAGGATTGTTGGTGAGGTCTTCTGGTCGTACCCATTTGGAAAATGTAGTTTTTTGTTTAGGTGATAATGGTAGCTTGCCCCATCTATCACTGAGGTAATAATAAAAATTAAATACTACTACTACTACTAAAATTAATCTTTAAAAATGACACAAAAACAAAATTAAATTTCCTAGAGATTTATTTATTTTTTTGGTATAATGATCATAGCTATTATATCATCCTAAAATAATGCTCTGGTCAAATCTGGCTCTTTACACTTAACCCTGAATCCAGTCAATGTGCTCATCCCTCTCAATTAAAAAAATATAAATTTATAACTGCAACAGGAAAGCAACTTAAAATCACTTATATTTACTTTAAGAATATAATTTAAAAGTTTACATCAGCATCATTATATTCAAGAAATTCAGTTTCAATAAAATGGAACCATTAACAATAATACAAGCTGATTCAATTCAAAAAGATCTAGGAAGCTACAGATCCTTACGATGGCTCTTGACAAACTCTTCTCTGCAAGGCAAACAATGAGAGTAGCTAATTATTAATAACCATATGCCAGACATCATGCTGAAGTATTTTATACACACTATTCATTTAATCCTTAAAACAATTCCATTAAAGCAAATATTTCTGGAAAAGGCTTAAAAGTGATTTAATAACTTGCCAAGGTCACATAGCTAAAAAGTGGCAGTAGTGGCATTTGAATCCAGGTCTCGGGTGCCAGATCCACCATTCTTATCCATTACCCTCTGACTGCATGTTGGGAATATGCTGTGTGGTATTTCTCTAAGACTGATGTATAGCACAAAATAAAAAACATCTACCTTTCCTCAAACCTCTTCTAGAACAAGGGTAACAGCCTTCAGGTTTTGTAAGATTTCTAGGATAATACAAAGTTTATGGTATGCAAACTGAGGCAAATATAACACGTTTTTTTTTAAAAAATATTAACGGTAGGAGAAAGGTGCTTTTGTGGTCATTTGTGATCTACAAACTCCTACATTTTCTTCATTAGAGGACATCTGTAAATGTTTAATAAACCACGGTTTATGTAAATTTCTTAGACTATTGTATATAACACTTCTCAAACTTTTTGATGATCATCTCATAGAACTACTAGTGTTCTGGTGACACTTTGGTACCTGTGTAGGAACAGTAGCTGATTTGTAAATAGAAAGTGAGCCGAACAAATTTAGAAGAATTTAAATTTTAAAAAATTTTAGGGGACAAAAAAGTTAATTCAAATCTGTAATTTAATTACTTTGTATTATTAACCTGCCATATGAGAATACAGAGTAAATCCAAAATTCCTTAATATCTGTTCTCTCAAAAGTCACCACTAAGTTATCAAATTCAGTGTTTTCTTATAAAGATATTAAACATATTTTATAAATATAATTTATATTCAATATGCTTACTTTAAGATTTAAAAATACATGAGCTGAATAGAAAAAAAAAAAGTTTAAAAATCACTCAATCTTTCTAACCAAAGATTCATAAATTGTGGAGCCCTTTTTCATCAGTCTGTTAACCTTTGAATTTTGAAATATTTACAGTTACTTTTTCTTCTGACTATTCTACTGTAAAATAATCTAGAAAACAAGAATGGAAAAATCTTGCTAGAGTAACCTAGTATTTATTCTTGATTTTTCTCCAAATTTAATTAATTCAGCAAGTACTTACTGAGTATCTACTAGATGCCAGACATTGCACTAGGCACAGGAGCATAATTAAAAGAGACATGGTCTTTGTCCTTATGAAACATAATCCAGTATGGAGCACTGGCACTAAGTAATCTTATACAAAATATGTAAAATTCCAACTGTCACAAGTGCTATGCCTAAATTGAGGGAGTTTGCATGGTATCGTATTTTACTGTTTTAATTATATTGTAAGCATTTTCCCATGTTATTTAATTTCTTGAAAACTTGACTGTTCGTGGCTGTATAGTATTATTCTTATAGATGTTCTGTTGTATGAGCACTAAAAACATGATTTATCTTATTACACAAAGATTGGAACTACAAGTTTATATCCCTATTCAGATATAACCATTTAAGAATGTATTAGAATAACTGATTCACACTTTCACAATTACAATATTGATGAGTATCTTTTATATAAATCTTTGACTACATCTATGAACACTTTTTCAAACTGGTCTCCTGAAGTGAAATTACTGGTCAAAGGGATAAACTTTTTGTTTGCTTGCTTATTTTAAACATTTTGAAGTATCTGAAATGTACAAACTTTGTAATATAATTTAGAATTTAACAAAAATAATTATTTTTCTAAGTTAACCCTTATTAAATAACAATATAACAAGCACTATTAAGTGCTTTATATTTTAACGAATTTAATGATCACAGTAACACTATGAGCTAGATTCTATTCTTATTTTAAAATCTGAGACAGATTTAACAACTTGCCCAGCATCATACAGCATATAAAACTGGACAGTTTGGCTCTAGAATCTGTGTCCTTAATATTGATTAATGATATAGAGCTTCTCAGATATAAAAATTTCTTAGACTCCAATCAGTGACTAGCATCACATGGTTGCCTGGGTGAAAAAAATTAGGTTGATAACTCAATGGCTAGATGTTGAACTTTTGCCCACCTAAGAACAGCAAAACACTAGAAAATGGAAAAGCAGCTCTTTTGTTCTTTACAGAGCCTTTTATACAATTGGCATGTAATAAAGATCAACTCTGATTTTTTTCTAATAGAACATGCTCATTGCAAAATTTCTGGAAAATTTTAAAAAGTTAAATCACCCAGTTTTGCTATCTAGAGATAACCACTGTAAATATCTGACATGTACCTTTACATCATTTTTTCTACTTATCTATAAATACATGAAAGAAAAATATACATATAACATCCAAATTTTCTATTTTTAAATTTACTATATTGAAATCATTTTCCCTACATCTTTCAAAGATGTATTTTTTATTGGTAGCATAAGCAGTTACTATAATAACATAGATATGCCATTCTTTAATCATTCTCATATTGTTGGATATTTAGTTTGTTTCTGTAACAGATGCTTTGATGAATACTCTTATTAACCACATCTTTAGTCAAATTTTTATTTCCTCAGAATCAGTAGAAGCTGGGAGTCATGAACCAAACAACATTTTTAAGGCTCTTAACACAAGCTGCCACTGTTCCAGAAGACTGTGTTAACCAACATTTTCATAATTAACCCTTTTTTGAACTGGATTTTTTTTTAGTAAATAACGACACTGTCATCATTCTATTCCACTTTCCATTCCATTCTTTCTTTACTGACTTTGCTGTTGTGATTCAAACACCAATTTGACAAACATTTACTTCGTGCCAGGTACTGTGCTAGTTTGATTGTAGGCGAAAGGAGATCCATATGTGCCCATTACCAGGCAAATGACCACACAGATACTCTTGCTATGTTGCCTTATCTTTTCCCACAGCTGTACCTCTCTTCCAAACTTTTTTATTACAAATTTTAATTTCAAGGCTATGAGCTAAATTGGATTTCAGAGTATGGAAAAACTACTGAAAAATTAAAATCATCTCGGAAGTAAAAAGTACAACAGTGCTTACTTACCAGAAAGGCATTGGATAGGCAAAACGTTCCCTCAGATCAATACTCATGAAAGGAACATATTCTATACCATTTATTTTTGATGTTGTCCTACAAAACACAAGGAAAAAAATCTAAAGTAAATGTTCAAGTTTACCTTAACTACCAATCTTATTTAAAACTGATATCACAAAGCATGGCACTTTAATAAAATTAAAATGATAACCTCATGTTATCTTTAATAAAATTTTCACAAAATCGTTGAATACCAAAAAATAAATGATTCAATTCTGTAAGACTTTTCTTTTAAGACTTACATCCTTCACAACTAAACTATGGTCTCAAGATAAGCCTGCACTAAAGGTATTGACACCTGACACCAAGACACAAAATGAATGACTGTGTATCCTCATTTCTGAGAGGATGAGAACTTTTCACCTGTATGAAGGACAGCTGAATTCTGTTAGGTAGAAATACTATTTTTTTGTTGTAGCATGAAATTCAAAGGTGTGTAGAAAGGAGCACATGGATGCTGAGTAGCCTCAGTGTTGGACTGTTACTGTCTCTCAGCTCCAAAGCCACCCTTCTTTGTCTTGCTGGGTGTTGTGGTGGTTCATATGCAATTTTTCCAGGCAAGATGAGACACATTAGAAGAATTAAAATCTTCAGTAGGAAAAAAAAAAAAGAAAACTGCCTTCAGGTGGCTGCTCCAAACGGAGGAACCGTTTCAGCGCAATTTTAGGAAATTACAAGTGAGCAACTACATGACTTGCACAGCTCTCAGCAGCTTGGAGCTCTTCCAGTTGAAGAGCAGCCACTCTGGCTCAGAGATATAGCCCAGCTACACGGGCTCAGAATGCAAGCACAAGGATTTCCTCGTCTTTGTTGTCTGCATTTTTAATATCCCCTGAGGCTGCTTCCAGACCCTGAGTTGGCAAATGTTTTCTGTAAAAAGGACCAGACAGTAGTACATCATTTTGGCTTTGCAATGAGGTCTCTGTCACATATTCTTCTCTTGTTTTCTTTTTTATAACCCTTTAAAGAAATGTAAAAACTATTCACCACTTCAGGCTTTCCTTTGCTGACCCAGACCTATACTATTTCAAGGTAACGGTTTTCTCCCCATCAGGGCTCTGGTTACTAGCTGCATAGATGATGAGTGGTCTGCCATGGCTCTATTCTGCTGTTTGACCTTTAGTGCTCGATTTTAAAGTATGCTAGGATTTTTAGGAAAACATATGTCTAGTAGAAATGCTAACACTAAAATATAACACAGTTTAACTATTTCAAGTTGGGGCTATATGACAATATAATTTATAATTTCATAATAAAAGCACAACACACTATAACAAACATGTGATTACAACTCAGTAAACCTAATGAAAATTAAATTACCTGTGTTATGTTAACAAAATTATTCATTACAATGAATCATAAACTGATTTACCTGAGAACTTCTATTTCTTCTGCTGTATATCTCTGTCCTTGTGCATCACACGACTGTGGACTTATAAAGGGTTGAGGTCTTTCAAGGAAAGGACTAGTCCCTAGTGGGAAATGTGCTCTCGTTGGAGGTGGCTTTGGTTTGTTATTTGTTGACTTGATTTTGCATAATGGTTTTGTTAAAGGCTCACTCAATGCTTCTGCTCTGTAATAGAAAGAGGTACAGAAAAACTGTTCTAGTTTTTCTTCTCACATTTAAGCTTTCCAGAAAATAAAATTTACTTCAAGAACCAGTCAAGCATTCCTAATGTAAAATTAGTAGATAAGATTCATATATCAGTCAGCAGTTCACTTCTTAAGCTACTTCCAAAAATAAGTATTTCATAACTGATATACATTGATACTATTGCTATATCAATTGCAATTATTGATCACTTACTGCATGTCAGATACTACGCAAGGTAAGGGGGATACAAGAAAATATAAAATGCAATCTCTGCTTTTAAGGTGTTCACAGTTTTGTGGGGGAAAGAAAGACAGCTGCATCCAAAATGACAGATGCTATAAGTATTGTATGTGAGTGAACACACGGCAGAAGATATTAACTTAATGACCAAGAAAAGACAATGAGTCGGGGGAGGTTATTCTGAATTGATGTTTGAGCTGCAGAGAACTCCACCTGGGGAGTGAGGGAGCATTCTAAGTAGAGAAGAGCATGTGCAGAAGTATGAAATAGCATAGCGAGTTAAGATAACTTCCAAAAAAATAGATGAAGTCCCAACGAAAAGTTAAAAACAAGAGGCAGAAGGAGAGGAGACCAGGGGCAAGAGTTAATCATGGAATGCCTCACATGACATTCAAGGGAATTTTGGCTTTGTTTTGTCAAAGGTTCAGCAAGCTAAAAAACAGAAGTTCTTAACTTGAGGTCCACATATGAGCTCCAGGAATCTTGTGAACACTCTGAAATTACATAAAAAATTTTATGTACATTTCTCCTAGAAAGAGGATCCACAATTTTGAACAGACCCTCAAAGAAGCCAATGACTGACCCACCCCTCTGTGCTTAGGGTGCACTCAGAGGATACTGGATGGGTTATCTAAACATCACCTCTGATACTGACTCGTGAAAAAAGTGAAAATGGAGAAGATAACTATGTGTCAAGTGCCCATATCCTCATGACTCAGGAGAGACAAACTAAATGTTAGATGATGACAATGAAAAGGAAGGATGACCGTTATACCTCAATTAAAAAAAAGAAGGGCGGGGGTGGTATTGGTACTAAGTCAGACCCTCAAAAGGAGGTAATTTTATTAATTCATGCTGTAACTAAAAATGCAATTTCCATCCTTTTCCTTCATCTATAACACTCTTTAAGAGGTATAATTCTCTTGTGCAAATCTGTTCATTCTCAGATACCTACTGAGCATATACTGTATGTCTGGCACTCTGCTAGGTGGTTACAGCATTGAACAAAACAGACAAAATTCTCTGCACTCACAGAGTTTACATGGAGGGTTGGGGGGCTCAAAGGAACACGGACATTAATAACAAACATGATAAACTGGTAACTTTCATATGCCTTAGAAAGTGGTTAAGAGCTTTGGGAAAGAATATTAGAATAGAGTAAGCAGGAGGAAAATACTGGAGAAGGTTCCATTTTAAATAAAATGGTTAGGGCAGGCTTTTTTGAAAAGTTGACATTTGAACAAAGAGCTGAAGGAGTTACACACCCTATATAATTTGGGATATGTGAATGGTTATAGGCCAGCTCATTCTCAATTTCTCTACTTTTAATAGCAGCTCTGGAAGGCTCTCTGGAAGTTCTCCCCAGAAATCTGGTGTTACAAAACAGAAGAAAGTCTTCCACTTCAAACATCATAATCATTCTTTCACACATAGCAAAAACTAAATAAAACAGGTCTTGGCTGATTTGTTATTTCTTAAGTTTAAAGTAGGGAACTAGAGAGGAATAAATTCACCCAGAGGAAGAAGGTAGACTTACTCTAGATCTCAGCTTAAAGATGGAGGTTTGTTACTACAAACTCTGTGACATATTTAGAGAAATTTGTCAAATTTAAGAAACATAGTTCACTGCTATCCATGGATAAGAACTTGAGTGACCAAAACTCACCTATCTAGTGCCTGTCGAGCCAACTGTTTCAGTTTATTTTGCAGAGTTTTATCAGCGGTTTCATAAGACTTAAGAGAAAGAAAGACAGACATTCTGAAGCATAATTTTCTTTGCTTGATTCATATTTCTAAGCAAAAAACTTATAATGCAATATATTTTATATATAATATATACAAATAATGAGAGAATAAACAAAGATGACAATTTGTTTTCATCCTTAAAGGTATATTTAAAATAGTGTTGAAAACCTGACAATGAGGTAAACCTGAAGACCACTTCATGTGGTAAATGAACCACAACTGTAAGAACATGGTGCCATGGAAACTGAGCAGCAGGAAACTGAGGAGACTAGCACTTACCTCCAGAAATCAGGCAAGATGGTTTGTCTGAACAAAAAGGCAGTCCTCTGACAATACTAAGAATACCACTCTCTATCATTTCACCTCACATTCCTGTCAAATGCACTGCTCTTCTGCACTAGAGCCCCTAAACTTAGCTGTCCCAACCAGGGTCCTCAGGAAGCAGCAAAAACCACTCAGCATATAGATTTTACACTGCAAATCAATAAAGCTCTCCCAAAACACCACCTTATTTTTAAATGTAAGAAATTTTTTAAGAAGGGGGAGGTTTATTTTAAATTCATGGATTTGTAATGAGTTCTTCCTGTAATGAGTTAATTTTAGGTATATGGGTTTAAACATGTTAAAAAAATAATACCTATAATTAAAAAAACCATTGCCTAATGACTCAATCTTACTACTGTCAATTTTTTAACAAGAGGTATAAAACCCGTCATTAGTTTTCTGTTCTTCATCTTTTAATGAAGAGTAACAATTATATTTATAATGATACAGTAATTATTTTTTTTAAGAAATTGTTAAATAAAATTCACTACTAAGAGAAATTTCTTAGCATAATTCCACCAAACTTAACTAGTAGCTATACATACAGTTTTCAGACAGAGATCTACGGCTTCAGTATACAATTCTATAGCATCTTCAACATTCCCTTTTTCATCTTCATCAAAAGCTTGAGTAACAAGGAAATGAGCACGTTCTAAGTCCAACTGATGTTTTGATTTCAAAGGATCAGCACTCTTTGACTGAACTAGGACAGGAAGAAAGCCATATAGATGAAATTATTACCTATATATGTAATTATATATCCAGGAAACAACACACCATTTTAATACATTTAAGATACTCTTTATAAAAACTTTATAATTTTTCATTTAAAAAACTTAGCAAGGTCAAAAAATAATCCTTAAAAAATGACTTTCAGTCTGAATTTGAAGGCCTAAAACAGAGTCCCCACTTGTCTGACTCATCTCACAATGCACACCTGAGACCAAAAATACCAAAAATGTATTATTTATTAAAAAAAAATTTCCCGATTTTCTCTCTCCTTACCAGCACTTTCTTCCTTTAAAAAAATAAAACACCAGTCCTCCTCCTTACATAACCCTGGCCCCACTCCCAAAAACAAAACAAAAAAAACTTAGAAAATGTTAAGCCTAAAGAAACTCAATTATGTTTTAAGGTAATTTAAAAAAAATTTTTTTCAGTACAGACAACCGTGTAATACAATATCCTAGGCCCTGATGATAAAGTTCCTGCTGTTTCCCATTCATCTGAGTCCAGATTAAATAATCACATATTTTTACTGTTCTTTGAAATAAGTATTTGTTTTTAATATAAAGGTATATATCAACAAGGGACCTGTATCAAGATTATATACAAAGATCTCTTACAAGTAAACAATAAAAAGACAATTCCAATTTTGAAAATGAGTGTGGTGAGTAATCATGTCAACTTGTGTCAACTTTACTGGGTACCCAGATACTTGGCCAGACATGATTTCTAGGTATGTCTAAGAGAGTGATTCTGAATGAAATTAATCTTTGAATTGGTAGTAAAAGCAGACTGTCCTCCCCGATGTGGGTGGGCATCACCTAATCCACGGAGGGACTGAACAGAACAAAAAGGCAGAGGAAGAAATTTGCCTTCTCTGCCAGACTGCCTTTTTTTTGGTCTTTTCCTGCCCTTGGACTGGGTCTTACACCATCAACTCCCCTGCTTCTCAGGCCTTTGGACTTGGACTAAATAAACTATACCACTGGTTTTCTTGGGTCATTCCTGCTTGCAGACTGCAGAGTGTGGGACTTAGCCTCCATAATGAGGTTCCATTATGAGCCAATTCCTTATATAAAATCTCTTTATATATATTCTACTGGTTCTTTTTCTCTGGAGAACTCTGACTTACATAATGGGCAAAGGGTCTGTATAACCATTTTTCCAAAGAAGATATTCAAATGGCCAATTGGCCCATGAGAAGATGCTCAACAACATTAGCCAGCAGGGAAATGCATATCAAAACCCAAGATGCCACCTTTACAACCACTTGGGTGGCTAAAATTACAAAAGACAGAAAATAACAAATGTTGATAAGAATGTGAAGGAAATGAAACCCTCATATATTGCTGATGGAAATGTAAAATGGGGTTGCCACTTCGGAAAACAGTTCAGCAGTTCCTCGAAAAATTAAACATCAAGCTACCATATGACCCAGCAATTTCACTCCTGGGCATGTATTAAAGAGAACTAAAAACACATGTCCATATAAAAACATATATACAAACGTTCAAAGCAGTATTATTCATTAACAGCCAAAAGGTGGAAACAAGCCAATGTCCATCAACTGATGAATGGATAAACAACATATGGTATATTGATATGATGGCATTATTATTCAGCCATAAAAAGGAATGAAGTATTGATACATACTACAACATGGATAAATCTTGAAAACATTATGTTAAATGAAAATAGCCAAACCCCAAAGGCCACAAATTAGATAATTCTATTTACATGAAATGTCCAAAATAGGCAACTCCAGGGAGACAGAAAATAGGTTAGTGGCTGTTAAGAGGATAGAGGGTGGGAGGAACGGGGAATGACTGTTAATGGATAAGAGGTTTCTTTTGGGGCAACAAAAATGTTCTAAAATTAGATAGTGGTGATGGTAGCACAACTCTGGAAACATACTAAAAACTACTGAATTGTATACTCTAGTAAGGTGAATTTTATGGTACATGAATTATATCTCTATAAAGCTGTTATTAAAAAAAAAAAAGCTTTATATTTTGTCTCTTAAAGGTATGGTGGTGACCTTTTAGAACTTTAACTCCCAGAAACACCTCTCTGAAGTATGTGCTAATCTACCATTTACAAAATGAAGACACGAAAGCTCAAAAACATTAAAATATATAGCCCAGGGTTTCTCAGCCTCATACTACTGACATGTTCAGCTGGATAATTCTTTGCTGTAGACTGACCTGTGCATTGGAGGATTTTTAATAAGATCCCTGGCCTCTACCCAACTGGATGCCATAGTATACTCCCTACTTCTCCCTAATCTAAAAACCAAAAATCTTCCGAGGTGCACAACTGTTCCCAGTTGAGAATGACTGATCTAGCCTAGGTTCTGTAGCTACAAGCTACAATTTAGATCTTGAAATTCTAGGTCTTAAGCTCTTTATACTACACTGGTGAATTTCAAACTAGGTTACCCTTCCCCACCCAGAAATCAACTTAACTCTCAAGAGTCTATCAGCAAAATTTGCTTTAAACGTTGTCTGAAATGCTAATTAAAGAAACCATTTAATTCTCTAGGGATTACATTCCATAGGTTGAATATAATGGGTCAAAAAGCTGGCAATACAATTAAGGTATGCTATGCTTTAAAAATCCTTCTTGAACTTTATTTCTGTTTCACTGACAAGTCTTTATTCCTCAAGAGCTTAGAACTGTCACGTTACGTGCCTAAATATCACCTTTATAAATATATTTATAAATGTATTTGGGAAAATGGAGCTGCTTTGAATTACATGGTATTTTGGATACCTGAATCAATATAACTTTCTATCAGTTGAGGCCCTGCTACACAGGCAGTTCACTTTTCAATACATCCAATTTCTGGGCACTGTCTTAAACTAAACTATCCCATCCTTAAGGGTATTGTCCTAACAAGAAATCCAATGGTGGAATCTACTTTTTCCTAATCATGTACTTATAACTGCTCTTACCTACTCAGAATGAGTGGTAAAAAGTAACACAAAGTCCATTAGGTAATGCTGAATAAAGAGTCCTCTAAGTTGCTTGTGGCTTTATTATATAGCCACAGAAAAAAGGGGTTAAAAAGAAATCAGTGAGAAAAATGCATTTCTAAAACAAAATGCCAGTAGGTGATCATTTTCTTTTCTACCCATGTCAAGAGCAGATTTTCACAGCAGCCACATACCTCTAACAAAACTGTGATCACTAAGCCTGTGTACTTGTTTCATGACATTTGCCATGCTGTTTACAAAAATAAATACAAGTTGTTCCAGGTCTCTACTTACATGTTGCTTTCCAAGATATGGTTTACAAAAAGAGTTTAGCTAAGGTCTTGAGGTTGAGGATACGGATACAGAAGAGACCATGAACATACTGCTGAAGTCGTTAACACTAAAGGGAAGTAAAGATGGCTCTTGAACAATGTGGGGACTTAGGGGCACTGACAGAAATCTGCATATTAACTTTTGACTCCCCCAAAACTTAACTACTAATAGCCTACTGGAAGCCTTACCAATAACTTAAGTTGATTAACACATATCTTCTATGTGTGTTATATATTATATTCTTATGATAAAGTAAGCTAGACAAAAGAAAATATTAAGAAAATCATAAAGAAGAAAAAATACATTTACAGTACTGTAAAAAAATGTGCATGTAGGAGTGCCTGGGTGGCTCAGTGGTTAAGTGTCTGCCTTTGGTTCACATCATGATTCTGGGGTCCTGGGATGGAGCCCTACTATGGTGGGCTCCCTGCTCAGCGGGGAGTCTCCTTGTCTTTCTCCATCTGCCCCTCTACTGCCTCGTGTTCTCTCCCTCTCTCGCAAATAAATAAAATCTTCAAAAAAAAATCTGCAGGTAAGTGGACCTGCACAGCTCAAATCACTGTTGTTCAAGGGTCAACTGTAGTCATTTAACCTTAATATCAGGAGACAGAATTTGACAGATATTTAAAAAGTAGACTTTAACAGGGTCCTAATCCTGACTCTGACAATGATACAGTTTGAATGTATATAATTCACTATCTCTGTACCCCTGGGAAATTAGGAGATTAGACTATATTATTCGTAAGGTTCCTAATCACAGATCACTTATTTCCACACTATGACTTTTTTTTTTTAATTTTATTATGTTATGTTAATCACCATACATCATTAGTTTTTGATGTAGTGTTCCATGATTGTTTGTGTATAACACCCAGTGCTCCATGCAGTATGTGCCCCCTTTAATACCCATCACCAGGCTAACCCATCCCCCCGCCCCCCTCCCCTCTAGAACTTTCAGTTTGTTTCTCAGAGTCCATAGTCTCTCATGGTTCATCTCCCCCTTCGATTTCTGCCCCCCTTCATTTTTCCCTTCCTGCCACACTATGACTTTTAAAGACATGATTACCAAAAAAGGAATGAGCAGCAAGAGTGAAGATCAAGATCTAAAGATGAAAAGGAAAAGGAAAGAGAAACACTAGGGACTAATATAACACCGTATGTCAACTATATTTCAATAATAAAAATTAAAAAAAAAGAGAAACGTGGGGGAAAGGATGTGATGAGAGAGAAGAAAAAAAAATGGTAAGTTTAGTAGTCCTTTACTAACCTGCTGAATGTAAAGCCTGAACTCTTTCCAGATACTCATTTATTTTTTCTTGAATATGTTCTAGGCCTGATCCTGCCATCTCAGCGTAAATTAAGGCTTGTGCAGCTTCCTAAAAAAAGAAAAAAATCAAAGGAATCTAACAAATGAATTACAATCTGAATTTTCTCTACCACTTTGTAACTCACTATTGCTGTCTATGAACTATAAAATAAGAATGTCTTTAAGACAGTACCAAGTGGGTTACATAACCCTCCAACACCTTTTCTTCAGTTCCCAATACTCTCAATTTTCTCATACTGTTGAAAATTTACAAACTCAAATACAAGAGATTATAAACATTTTCTTAGAATAGCTTTAGCTCACATGTCTTTTGCTTTCCTTTTTCTTTATGCAATAGGTCAGACTTAAAACCATATACCTTGAAAATATGAATTGAGCCTGAAAAGCATAAGGACAGGTATATAATAATAATACTCGTTACTACTGGTTAATAATAATAAAAATAGTCAATTGGTTAATGATAACAAGTAAAATAAAATTAAATGTCACAGGAAGATTATAAGAAATTATAAAGGTCAAGGTGCCTAGCTGGCTTAGTAGAGTATGCGACTCTTGATCTCAAGATTTTAAGTTTGAGCCCCATGTTGAGTGTAGAGATTACTTAAAAATAAAATTAAAAAAAAATTATAAAGATTAAATATCTCACAGTGGAAAGAAAATCTTTTTCTCCATAGAAAATACTGCCAAAGGGTGACACATTTTAAAGCAGATTTCAGTTGTATGAAATCAACTTACTTTAATTAAGAAAACCTGGATTCATCATCCAGTTTTTCTAATACTCCCACAGCCAGTTATGCTGTGGCTAGTGAGGAAGAAAGAGCCTCACTCTCCCCATCACCATTCTAGGATAACAGGTTACCAATGTTACTGCGAGAAGGACCACTGAGAGATTTCTCCAAATTAACAACACCTTCTCAGCAATAACCTAAGCATGTGCACTTCACAGAGGCTGATGCCTGTCTGGATCCAAAGAAGCCAGCCATCTACTGAATATCCAACGTTTTGAATTCAGTTGTTGGAGCAGGAGTTGTTTCACTGAACTTAACAAAATCAGTAAAAACAGTCCGAAATTGAATGAAATGAAATGAAAATTCACTGAAAGGCTGTAGGAATAAGAAAGAGGATACTGTCAGATTCTGTAACTCAGACATTTCATGGGAGGAAAATATAACTTTACATGTAAACATTTTTTAAAAATATTTTTTATTTGAATATAGTTGACACACAATGTTACATTAGTTTCAGGTACATACAACATAGTGATTCATTTTTTCTTATTATGTTATGTTAATCACCATACATTACATCATTAGTTTTTGATGTAGTGTTCCATGTAAACATTAAATATTTTATATTATGTACTATTATTATCTAAATACTAATAGTATATATATATATTTCACATCTCCAATTACCTTGATGTAAACACTGACATTCAAATAATTATCTTGCTTAAAAGAAATAAAGCCAACTAAGTAATTGCTGGTATCAATCTTATTTTACTCATTTAATTTATATTTGAAAATGACAATTAAAGAAAACCTCATAGAACAGTAATGAAGACCAAAAAATGCTAAAGATCTGGTAAATTTTATATAGACAGTTCCTAGAAGCACAACTTTTCTGACTTTCTCAAGGATAAAAAAATTCTTCATAATCACATGCATGCAAATGCACAGCAAAACAAGAGGCACTGCGTAGTATTTTCTTTTGCTTTACACAAAGCTATTTTATGTGGCACTATATATGAATATTTGTCAGTTATTTCACAAAACTCAAACACATAGAATTTTACTTTTAAAGAAATACTACCTTCACGAAACTTTCCTCAAAAAGTCCAAAAGAAATGATTCTGAAACACATCAAAAGTCTCTAAATATAGATTATAAAATGAAGGCAATATAATAATAATCTGAGAAATACAAATCATACATTTACTGACCGCATTACTACTCAGCTATTATCAAAGCCTGACATTCTTTTCTTTTTTTTTAAAAAAAAGGGGGGGACAATATCACGAGGATACAGCTACCTCCACAAGGAAGCAGAGAGCATAGTTAGAGCTGGAGGGGTGTATGTGCAAATCCGCAGGACTGGAGAGCAGAGTGGACTGTGGAAGATCATATTCTTTAATAATTCCGCCCCCAGTAACTTAGCCAAAAGAAAGAGCCAAGAAATGTGTAAAGCATTAGCTATAAAGGTATCAACTGCACCATGACTTAAGATACTGAAAAATCAGAATGAACCTAAATGCCCATTAGTTTGTAAATAAATTATGGTACATTCACATAATGGAATACTATGCATCTGTCATTAATAAGACTATCTTAAGCAACTTTAATGAGTTTTTAAAAGCTCAAATACAAAGAACAGGTTAAAAATAGTATAAACGGTACAATCCAAGTTTGTCTTACGTATAGAGAAGTTGAATCACTATGTTGTTCCCTTGAAACTAACGTAACATTCTATGTCAATTACACTCAAATGTTTTCAAAGCTGCGAATGTAAATACGCGTAGAAAAAGCAGCACAGATATATTAAATGCCAAGATAAGAGACGTGTTATTCTTTTTTAAAACCTTATTTCTTCAACAAACGTGCATTATTTTAGTGTGTATCAGAGACCACTTCCCACAAGCCATAAATCAGAGCCAAGTGACAGCGAGAATTAGCCACTTAACTACCCATACCTAACTACTGCTGCCATAAGTAGCTCAGCGGTGGACATTTGCCATTGAAGACTGTAACCAGAGAAGTGGTGGCTCCCAAGCCGCGACCAAACCTCCCCACAGTGGCAGCAGCCGGGTCGCCTCTCCCCTGAAAAGGAGAGCAGCAGAGCAGGAAGAGGGCAAAGCAAAGCCCAGGCCTGGCCGCCGCCGCACTTTCACCCGCCCCCTGGCCTCTCCTGGTGCGGCGGTCCTCTGCCCTACCTTGTAGTAAAACACCGCCTCGGAATAGCGACCTTCTTGGTCGCGCTGCACCGCCAGCCGGGCGAACTGCACGGCGTCCCGCTCCAGCGCCGTGGCGTCCATGGCGCCGAGGCCCCGCACCGGCGGAGGGAAGGACGGAAGCCCTGACGCACAAAAGCTCTTCGCCGACAGCGGCACCGCCGGGAGGCGGACCCCAGAACGCCCCGAAAAGAGCAGCAAAGTTTATTTTCGATGGCTGAGGGAAGGGAGTCGGCCTTCCCGGCCAGGGCCCGCTGCAACGCCGCGCCTCCTAAGCGCGGCTCCAGCTCCCGGCCTGTGTGGCTACCCCACATCCCGGCAACCGCATTTCCCCGCCCCGCCCACCGGCTCCACTGCGCAGTCGCAGCCCCGTCCTCGGGAGTTTCTCCGGAGATGGGGCTGCAAAGGTCGGGCTCGTGGGAGTACGTGTGTGATGGGCGGGGCCTGGCCTGCTGGGTGCCGGCGCGCGCGTGACCGCCATGGCTCCCGGGATTGGGTAGGCGAAAAGCGAGTCAGGTCCGGGCAGCGGACTTCTCCGCGGTTTGCGCGGAGGTGGCAATGCCTACGGCAGCTGTTGCTCACAACACTTGGTGGGGGCGGCGCATGCGCCTTACGGAGCCTTTTTCTCTATGGTGTGTAAAGGGGAGGTATAAAGGGCTATGGAATAACACTTTTACATCTGGACTGACTTTTTTTTTTAAAAAGTAGGGACGTAAAATAAGGACATAGGATTCTTTTAAGATACGCTTTAATAACATTTATTTTCCACAAACTCGATCGTAATCTTATATACCCCTGCCCCCCATGTATGATCTTGGTTGAATTGTCAACAAGGTAATATATCCTCACTTGTACTTATCCTTTGGTCAACTTAATGCTGTTGTAATTAACCACTTAATTAGATGATTATTTGATTAATATCTTTCTCTCTTAAAACTCTGAATTCAACAATAATAAAAATGAACTAGTGATAGGCACCACAATATGGCTGAAACTCAAAATTGAATCATGGTAATTAAAAGCAGAAAGACACAGAGTACATACTGCGTAATTCTGTTTATAAGAAACACTATTAAAGACAAATCTAATCAGTAATGTTAGAAATGAGATCAATGGTTGAGGGGGGATACAAGAGACACTTTTGGGGTAATAGAAATGTTTTATGTCTTGGTAATGACACCAAAATATGTACATTTGTGGAAACCCATTAAACGCTACGTTTTATTTTTTTAATTTTTAATTGAATTTTATGAAGATTTTTTTTTAATTTATTTGAGAGAGAGAGAGCACGGTGTGAGGGGGAAGAGAAGAGGGAGCCAGAGCTTGTTCTCATGCCCCCCCCCCAGATCATGACCCCAGCAGAAAGCAAGAGTCAGTGTGGCCCAACTGACCAGCCTCCCAGGTGCCCCTAAACTCTACATTTTAAATGTGTGATTTAATTGTTTTCTTAATGTTACCTTAATAAAATTTATTTTAGTCGTGGTCTGTATTTAAATGGGAGTCTCGTTTTTTTAGTTTCTTTAACCCCTCACATTTAGTGAAACTAATAACATCTAACTGAGCTGTTGTAAAAACAAAAACAAAAACACACAAGAAGTGGACTTAGTGCCTGGTACAAAGATAGTTTTCATCATTAGCTATGGCAGTTTTATAACTGAAGCTGGGATGGTTTCTGTCTTTACCAGTTCTATGCTAGTATTGAACGCAAGCCTTGGTCCAGAGCAGGTGTTCAGTATTTTATTTTATTTTTTTAAATTTTTATTTATTTGATTTTATTTATTTGACAGAGAGAGAGAGACAGCAACAGAGGGAACACAAGCAGGCGCAGAGGGAGAAGCAGGCTCTCCGCTGAACAGGGAGCCTAATGCAGGGCTCGATCCCAGAACCCTGGGATCATGACATGAGCAGAAGGCAGACGCTTAATAACTGAGCCACCCAGGCACCCCTGTGTTCAGTATTTTAAAACATGAATGAGGGAACCCCCCTACTAAATATATTCAATGTGCCCTCCCCCCTCTCCGTTCTGAAGAATGAGATAGAAATTCCTTAGCACAGATTAGAAGGTCCTCAGAACATGAGCTCAGGCCATATCCCCAAGGCATTTGTCTCCCACAAACCGACCACAAGCTAATGCAGACAAATGCAGTTTTCTCATAGGATTTCTATGTCTAATGTTCCTCCTTTCATTACAGCTTATAGAATTCCTAGTCCATCTTTAAGGAAGTCTTTTCTAGCGCTCCTAGGTAGTTTTGATTACTTTCCGCACTTACTCATTTATTCCCTATATATTTAATCCTTATTCATTTACTCAATGAACACTGGACACCTACTTGGTGCCAGGCACAGAGCTACACATTGAAGACACAAACATAAGAGAGAGTGAGATAAGGCAGGGTAAAAGCAAGTTGAAGCTTCAAAATATCTGCCGCCTCACAAAATGGAGTTTTATGGAGTTTTCTAATGCATGAACACAGTAAATCTCTTCCTGGGTTCTAGTCTTTATCTCAGCAGTGTTGTATAGTGCACAGATCTTGCACATTGTTGAATACATTTATCCCTAAGCATTTCATATTTTTATGCTATTCTAAATTCCATTGTCCAGTTACAATTGTTTTTGGTAATATATAGGAATAAAATTGATATTTATATACTGACCTTGTATTGGGTAATCACAAAATATCCAGAAAATCTTTTTTGTTTGTTTTTATTTTTATTTTAATTCAATTAATTAATACACAATGTATTATTGGTTTCAGAGGTACAGGTCTGTGATTCATCAGTCTTATATGATATCCAGTGCTCATTATACCACATGCCTGCCTTAATGTCCATCACCCAGTCACCCTATCCCCCCACCCACCTCCCCTCCAACAACCCTCAGTTTGTTTCCTGTGATTAAGAGTCTCTTATGGTTTGTCTCCCTCTCTGGTTTCATCTTACTTTATTTTTTCCCCTCTTCACCTATGATCCTCTGTTTTGTTTCTTAAATTCCACATATCAGTGAGACCATACGATAATTGTCTTTCTCTGATTGGCTTATTTCGCTTAGCATAATGCCCTCTAGTTCCATCCATGCCATTGCAAAAGTGAAGATTTCTCTTTTTGATGGCTGTGTAATATTCCATTAAATACAGATATCACATCTTTTTTATCCATTCAACTGTCAATGGACATCTGGGCTCTTTCCATAGTTCGGCTATTGTGGACATTGCTGCTATAAACATTGGGGTGCAGGTGCCCCTTCAGATCCCTACATTTGTATCATTGGGGTAAATACCCAGTAGTGAAATTGCTGGTTCATAGGGTAGCTCTATTTTCAACTTTTTGAGGACCTTCCATACTGTTTTTCAGAGTGGCTGCACCAGCATGCATTCCCACCAATGGTATAAGAAGGTTCCCATTTCTCTGCATCCTTGCCAACATCTCTCGTTTCCTGACTTGTTAATTTTAGCCATTCTGACTGGTGTGAGGTGGTATCTCATTGAGGTTTTGATTTGTATTTCCCTGATGCCAAGTGACGTTGAGCATTTTTTCATGTGTCTTTTGGTCATTTGGATGTGTTCTTTGGAGAAATGTCTGTGTCTTCTGACCATATCTTGATTGGATTATTTGTTTTTTGGGTATTGAGTTTGCTAAGTTCTTTATAGATCTTGGATACTAGCCCTTTATCTGATATGTCATTGGCAAATATCTTCTCCCATTCTGTAGGTTGCCTTTTAGTTTTGTTGACTATTTCCTTTGCTGTGCAAAAGCTTTTTAACTTGATGAAGTCCCAATAGTTCATTTTTGCTTTTGTTTCCCTTGCCCTTGGAGATGTGTATAGCAAGAAGTTGTTGTGGCCGAGGTCAAAGAGCTTGCGCCTGTGTTCTCCTCTAGGATTTTGATGGATTATTGTCTCACATGTAGGTCTTTCAACCATTTTGAGTCTATTTTTGCCTATGGTGTAAGAAAATGGTTCAGGTTCATTCTTCTGCATGTGGCTGTCCAATTTTCCCAACATCTTTTGTTGAAGAGACTGTCTTTTTGCCATTGGACATTCTTTCCTGCTTTTGTCAAAGATTAGTTGACCATAGAGTTGAGGGTCCATTTCTGGGTCTTCTATTCTGTTCCATTGATCGATGTGTCTGTTTTTGTGCCAGTACCATACTGTCTTGATGATGACAGCTTTGTAATAGAGCTTGAAGTCTGGAATTGTGATGCCTCCAGCCTTGGTTTTCTTTTTCAACATTCCTCTGGCTATTTGGGGTCTTTTCTGGTTCCATACAAATTTTAGGATTATTTGTTCCAGTTCTGTGAAAAAAGTGGATGGTATTTTGATAGAGATTGCATTGAATTTGTAGATTGCTCTAGATGACATAGATATTTTAACAATATTTGTTCTTCCAATCCAAGAGCATGGAACGTTTTTCCATTTCTTTGTGTCTTCCTCAATTTCTTTCATGAGTATTCTATAGTTTTCTGAGTACAGATCCTTTGCATCTTTAGATAGGTTTATTTCTAGGTATCTTATGGTTTTGGGTGCAATTGTAAATGGGATCAACTCCTTAATTTCTCTTTCTTATGTCTCATTGTTAGTGTATAGAAACGCAACTGATTTCTGTGCGTCAATTTTATATCCTGTCACTTTGCTAAATTCCTGTATAAGTTCTAGCAATTTGGGGGTGGAGTCTTTTGGGTTTTCCACATAGAGTATCATGTCATCAGCAAAGAGTGAGAGTTTGACTTCTTTTCCAATTTGGATGCCTTTTATTTCTTTTTGTTGTTTGATTGCTGAGGCTAGAATTTCTAGTACTACGTTGAACAGCAGTGGTGATGGTGGTGGACATCCCTGCTGTGTTCCTGACCTTAGGGCAAAAGCTCTCAGTTTTTCCCCATTGAGAATGATATTTGCTATGGGCTTTTCATATATGGCTTTTATGATATTGAGGTATGTACCCTCTATCCCTACACTGTGAAGAGTTTAAGTCAAGAAAGAATGCTATACTTTGTCAGATGCTTTTTCTGCATCTATTGAAAGGATCATATGGTTCTTGTCCTTTCTTTTATTTATGTAGTGTATCACATTGATTGATTTGCAGATGTTGAACCAAACTTGTAGCCCAGGAATAAATCCCACGTGGTCGTGGTGAATAATCCTTTTAATGTACTGTTGGATCCTACTGGGTAGTATTTTGTTGAGAATTTTTGCATCCATGTTATCAGGGATATTGGTCTGTAACTCTCCTTTTTGGTGGGGTCTTTGGTTTTGGGATCAAGGTAATGCTGGTCTTATAGAATGAGTCTGGAAACTTTCCTTCTGTTTCTATTTTTTGAAACAGCTTCAGGAGAATAGGTATTATTTCTTCTTTGACTGTTTGGTAGAATTTCCCTGGGAAGCCAACAGGCCCTGGGCTCCTGTTGGGAGATTTTTGATGACTGCTTCAATTTCCTAGCTGGTTAGGGGGTCTGTTCAGGTTTTCTATTTCTTCCTGTTTCAGTTGCTAGTTGGTAGTTTATATGTCTCTAGGAATGTATCCATTTCTTCCAGATTGCCTAATTTGTTGGCATATAGTTGCTCATAATATGTTCTTATAATTGTTTGTATTTCTTCAGTTTTGGTTGTGATCTCTCCTCTTTCATTCATGATTTTATTTATTTGGGTCCTTTGTCTTTTCTTTTGGATAAGTCTGGCCAGGGGTTTATCGATCTTACTAATTCTTTCAGAGAGCAAGTTCCTAATTTTTTTGATCCGTTTTACTGTTCTTTTGGTTTCTCTCTCATTTCTGCTCTAATCATTATTTCTCTTCTCCTGCTGGGTTTAGGCTTTATTTGCTATTCTTTTGCCAGTTCTTTTAGGTGTAAGATAACGTTATGTATTTGAGACCTTTCTTGTTTCTTGAGAAAGGCTTGTAGTGCTATATACTTCCCTCTTAGGACCGCCTTTGCTGCATCCGAAAGATTTTGAACATTTGTGTTTTCATTTTCATTTCTTTCCATGAATTTTTAAAAATTCTTCTTTAATTTCCTGGTTGACCCATTCATTCTTTAGTAGGGTGCTCTTTAGCCTCCATGTATTTGAGTTCTTTCCAACTTTCCTCTTGTGATTGAGTTCTAGTTTCAAAGCACTGTGGTCCAAAAATATGCAGGGAATGATCTCAATCTTTTGGTACTGGTTGAGACCTGTTCTGTGACCCAGTATGTGATCTATTCTGGAGATTGTTCCATGTGCACTCGAGAAGACTGTGTATTCTATTGCTTCAGGACAGAATGTTCTGAATATATCTGTAAAGTCCATCTGGTCCAGTGTGTCATTCAAAGCCCTTATTTCCTTGTTGATCTTCTGCTTAGATGATCTGTCCATTGCAGTGAGGGGGGCGTTAAAGTCTCCTACTATTATTGTATTATTATCAATGTGTTTCTTGGATTTTGTTTTTAATTGGCTTATATAATTGGCTGCTTCCATGTTAGGGGCATAGATATTTACAATTGTTAGATCTTCTTGTTGGATAGAACCTTTAATTATGATATAGTGTCCTTCCTCATCTCTTATTACAGTCTTTGGTTTAAAACTTAATTTGTCTGATATAAGGATTGCCACCCCAGCTTTCTTTTGATGGGCATTAACATGCTAAATGCTTTTCCATGCCCTCACTTTCAATCTGGAGGTGTCTTTGGGTCTAAAATGAGTCTCTTGCAGACAGCATATCAATGGGTCTTCCTTTTTTATACAATCTGATACCCTGTGTCTTTTGATTGGGGCATTTAGCCCATTTTCATTCAGAGTGACTATTGAAAGATATGAATTTAGTGCCACTGTATTACCTATAAAGTGACTGTTACTGTATATTTTCTCTGTACCTTTCTGGTCTAAGTTACTTTTGGGCTCTCTCTTTGCTTAGAGGATCGCTTTTAATATTTCTTGTAGGGCTGGTTTGGTGATCACAAATTCTTTCAGTTTCTGTTTTTCCTGGAAGGTTTTTATTTCTTCTTCTACTTTGAATGACATCCTAGCTGGATGAAGTATTCTTGGCTGCATATTTTTTTCATTTAGCACCCTGAATATATCATGCCAGTCCTTTCTGGCCTGCCAGGTCTCCGTGGATAGGTCTGCTGCCAATCTAATGTTTCTACCCTTGTAGATTACATACCTCTTGTCCCAAGTGGCTTTCAGGATTTTGTCTTTGTCTCTGAGATTTGTAAGTTTCACTATTATATGTCAGGGTGTTGAACTATTTTTCTTGATTTTGAGGGGGTTCTTTGTGCCTCCTGGATTTTGATGCCTGTTTCCTTCCCCAGATTAGGGAAGTTCTCCATTATAATTTGCTCCAATATGCCTTCTGCCCTCCTGTCTCTCTTTCCTCTTCTGTGATCCCAATTTTTCTAATATTGGTCTGCTTTCTGGTACCACTTATGTCTCAAATTCTCCCTTTCTGATCCAGTACTTGTTTATCTCTCTATTTCTCGGCTTCTTTATTCTCCATCATTTTGTCTTCTATATCACTAATTCTTGCTTCTGCTTCATTTATCCTAGCAGTAAGAGCCTCCAGTTTTTATTGCATCGCATTAATAGCCTTTTTGATTTCAACTTGGTTAGATTTTAGTTCTTTTACTTCTCCAGAAAGGGATTCTTTTCTCAAGCCCAGCTCGTATCTTTATAATCGTTATTCTGAACTCTAGTTCTGACATCTTACTTATGTCCATACTGATTAGGTCCCTGGCAGTCCGTACTGCCTCTTGTTCTCTTTTTTGAGGTAAGGTTTTTTTCCATATTGTCATTCTGTCCAGAGAAGAATAGATGAATGAGAGAACAAAATACTAAAATGGCAACAATGACTCCAGAGAAATATACACTAATCAGAAGAGACCCGAAACTGGGAGGAAAAAAAAAAGAGAGAGAGAATATAATCAAACAGGTGAGCAGAATAGAGCAATATACTAGATTCTGTCTGTATTTTGGTCTGTTTTTTCAGAAAAATAGACCCCAAGTTATAAATAAAGAAAAACTTCTATATGTACAAAAATAAAATTAAATACAATGAAAGGATAGAATGTAACTGTAAAAATGGAAATTAAAAGATGAGAAAAAACAAAAGTGGAAAAAAAAAGATAGGGATATAAACAGGCAGGTGAACAGAACAGAGGAATACACTATCTCCTGAGTGTATTTTGGTCAGTTTGTTAGAAGAAACTACATCTTAAAATTGTAAAGACAAAAAAAATTATATATACAAAAATAAAATTAAATACAATGAAAAGATAGAATGTAACTGTAAAGATAAAAATTAAAAAAGTTTAACAAAAGAAGAAAAAAATGAAAAAAGGAAGAAGAAAAAAATAACAAAAAAGAGCACTTGATCAGACAGGTGAAAATAACAGAGCCATACACTAGATTTTGGGTGTATTTTGATCTATTAGAAGAAACTGCATCCCTAAATTGTAAAGGAAGAAAAATTTATATATATACAAAAATAAGCTTAATACAATGAAGGGATAGAATGTAACTGTAAAAATGAAAATTAAAGGGGCACCTGGGTGGCTCAATTGTTAAACTTCTGCCTTTGGCTCAGGTCATGATCTCAGGATCCTGGGATTGAGCCCTGCATCGGGCTCCCTGCTCCACCAGAAGCCTGCTTCTCCCTCTCCCACTCCCCCTGCTTGTGTTCCTTCTCTTGCTATCTCTCTCTCTGTCAAATAAATAAATAAAATCTTAAAAAAAAAACAAACTAAAGGATCATGGGGAAAAAGCCATGAATTCTATGTGCCATATTCCCCTAGCACTGGAGTTTTGCAGTTCTCATTGATGGGTAAACTTGGACTTGGCTGGATGTTCTTGCTGATCTTCTGGGGGAGGGGCCTGTTGCCGTGGTTCCCAAATGTCTTTGCCTGAGGCGGAATTGCACCACCGTAGCCAGGGTTCCAGGCTAAGTAATCTCTTCTGGGTTGCTCTCTGTGGCTTTTGTACCCTCAAGGCTTTCCACACAGTTTTAGAGGACAAGAATGAAAATCTGTCCTCCTAATCTCTGGTCTTGGAGCTGAGAGCTCCTCAGTGCGCCCCCAGAGAAAAGCAGTCAATCACTCCCGTCTCTCCGGTCTCCGACCGCACTCCGTGCTCCCCTGGCCTGTGACCGAGCATTTCTATCTCTGGCACCCGACACGATGAGGAGTCTCCAAACCCAGCAGATCCCTGTGGTGTGCTCCCGTGCCGCTCCTCCCAGGGGAGGAAGGTGAGTCTCCACAGATCTGTCACTTATTGGGTCCCTGCTGGAGGAGCAGTGGCCTGACTGTGCTGCGGACAATGGTATATGGCAGCCCCGAGCTGAAAGCCCACTCCTCGGCTCCATCTCTGCAGCTGGCTTCCCTGTTCTGATACCTGGGCGCTCTGCCACACTCAGGCGCCCCCGGTCTTCTGTGACCCCAAGGGTCCTGAGACCACACTGTCCCAGCGAGGATTCTACCTCCCGCTTAGCCATTGGAGCGACGTCCCTCAGCGGAGCTGACTTCTAAAAGTTCCGATTTTGTGCTCCGCGGCTCTATCACTTGCCAGAAGCGGCCGACGGAGGCCTCCTCCCCCGCAGTCTCTCCTCCCGAGTATCGCCTCGGATTCACTTCTCCGCACTTCCTACCTTCCAGAAAGTGGTCATTTTTCTGTTCAGAGAGTTGCTGCTATGCTTTCCTTCCATCTGTTGAGTTCGTAGGTGTTCAGAATGATTTGATAGCTTTCTAGTTGAATTCCTGGGACCAGAAGAAATTACAGTCTCCTAATCTTCTGCCTTCTTGGACTTCTCGCCCCTATCCAGAAAATCTTGGGAGTTTGGTGGTGGAGCCTCATGATAGGCCATCTCACCTGCACCTTGGGCCAAGTCTGTGACATGCAGCACAGTACAATTTGTCCAAAGTGAAGGACCCAAAGCTACTTGGTCAAAATGCCCTCATCCTGCACTAGGACAGCCCACCCACACGAAGACCTGGGACAGACCCAGAGACAAGGTGAGCTCCGGAAGGCACTGGTCGGCACACAAGCCCCCGCTCAGGAAGCCCCAGGCTATCGGTGGTTGAATTCCTAGCCTCCCTTCCTACAAATGGCCTCACGGTCAAAGCAGCCAAATAAAGAAGCCGCAAAAGTTTTGAAATTCAGGCTTGCAAAGGGCTTCTGGAGCTAGCACTGCCCTGGGAGGCTGTAGGCAGAAGAGAGACTATTACTGGTAATAGTAGTGTATTACTCTGTGTAAAGCTGCTAGCCTCCTAGTGATAATTTATTACTTCAGTCAACAAATCCTAAGAATTCTGTGACCAGACATAGCAGATTAGAACATAGTGACTGGATCAGTTCACACTGTAGTGACCAGGAAGTGCATAAGCC